>NW_022145612.1:52756094-53956094 GCF_000002235.5 Strongylocentrotus purpuratus
TCCTTGGTTTTGATGAAATGGCCAATGAAAACATTGACGATCTAAACATTAAAGCCTTAATTCACCACTCACCAAGGACGACCTAGCTAATCGAAGAAGTGTAAACCCACATAAGCCAGGCAGATACTAATAAAATTGTGCTCATACTCGAAGAAATACTGAAATTGAAATTGAAATTGACAGCGGCACATCGATAAAATGTAGACTCGATACACCTTAAAACCTGAATCACACTCTACTGATAGCAGCATGTGCCCCCAAAAAATCTCCAAGGTCGGTTGAACTTTTTTAGACCCCTCCCCAGGACTTAATCAATTACATGTATGTGCCCCCCCCCCAAAAAAAAAAACCAAAACAAACAAACAAACAAACATCAAACTTGGCTACGGCCCTGTTCTGGAGTCATAAATTTGGCCCAGTTTGATAAAGTAACAAGCACTGTACACAGAAAGATGTATATGGTGTCAGGCCTGTACTTACTTGATTTCCTTATCTTTCTATGCTCATTATTAGCCAGTATCCATTGTCTACCAAAATTGTTTGGCAAATGACATTTATTTGTAATCTTGAACATTCAGTGCAAGTTACATTTGATTCTGTGAGTATTCATTTTCTTTATTTACCAGAACTTGTTTATCTTAATGTTTCACTTGTAAATATTGTGAAAATTGTGTATTTGCTCTCTCTTTTGTGGCTATATTACTACGTTCTGTGATTCTGATACTTAATTTCCCAGTGTATGAGATAAAGACTCACCTTGACCTTTGTTATTGGCAGTGCAAGGTTATGGAGGATTAATCAGTGTTCTTAACTCTTTATTTGTTAGTTATTAAATATTAGAAATGGTTGGAACTAATATTTTTTAAGTTTTGGTGTCAATTTATAGAGTTAATGATAGAAAATGGTCTTAATTATGCATTAAATCGGCTGCCATATTTTATGTACATCATCTCCTCTCACTTTGTTACTTTTTATTTAACATGGGCATAACAAGTACAATAATAAGATCTAACAGTAACACTTGTAAACAAGCTGGGTCTATAAATAGTAAACAACTTTAAGCGTATACTTATACTATTTATAGCCTTATTTCAGATACATGACCCTGACTGACCCCATGGTATGGATGAGTGACCATAATTTTAAAAATGCCTCCGAGCAGACAGATTTTTTTGGTTATGACTCACGACAGCACACACACCCTGACGGTGCCCTACTCACCTCCCTCGGGAAAGTTTCGGCTGCGATGACCATCAAATGCTGAACTTCGTGAGTGCGAGAAGAAGCTCGAGCTCCCACCTCGTTTTCCAGTGTAAAACCTTCGAGATTCGCATGTATTTCGGTGAAAAATCATACTAATCGATCGCAGAGGAGAGAAGTTCACGAAAGCTCGAATCATGGTCTTTCGTTTATTCTTCAAAATTTATGAATTGATAGATTCTATGATATAATTATCTTCATCACCTTGAAGCGGCACTTAACTATTAGGCGCCGTTTGTAAACCTATTATTTAGACAAATTATATGTTATTTGACCGTTCGATATTTCGTTCCGTTGGGGGGGGGGGGGGGGGGGGGGGTGGTAAGGTCACCTTTTCTGGTCACCCATTAGCACAATTT
Organism: Strongylocentrotus purpuratus; assembly: GCF_000002235.5. Lineage (NCBI taxonomy): Eukaryota > Metazoa > Echinodermata > Echinoidea > Camarodonta > Strongylocentrotidae > Strongylocentrotus > Strongylocentrotus purpuratus. The sequence goes on from NW_022145612.1 coordinate 52,757,714, forward strand.
AAAAAAAAAAATTATTATTTGTTTACAAACAAACAAAAAATTGAGGGGGGGGGGGGAAGTTTCCTCCAAACATAGACAAAAACAAAATGAGGGAGGGAGGGGGGGGGGGGTAGGTTTGACCCCAAAAACACGGTAAAGGGGGTACTTTTTTTTTTACTGAGGGCGGTGATTTCAAAGGGAGGGAACATCATACGCGTACCCTAAATAACACTGAGTAGGGGGGGGGGAAGTATTACTATGTGAAATCGTTGATTAAGTAAATGTATTCAAATTTATGGATGCTTCCTTCCCAGGTGTGTGTGGTGATGAAGCATTTTATTCACCTTTTTTATCGATACATTTTATTTCGAATTCAGTAAAAAAAAAAATTAAAAAAAACAGGTCATAAACTTTTACAACGTACATATTTAAATTAAACTTAAATATGTGAAACAAAGTAATTACATTTAAATTCAAATAGTTGGGAAATGAAATAGGGTGTATCAGTAAAAGCCTATGTGGCTGACAAGTTGATACACCCATTTAATACAAAGAATGAAAAACATTATATAAATTTCAGGTAGCTGACGGTTACATACTAAATTGCATTTAACTTAAACATACTGAGACAGTAAATAACGCTTGTACTTATTTTTAAAAGAATTTCCAAATTGAGTATTACGTATTAAGGGGGATAATGTATTTCATGTAATGGGACCAACGAACCGAATGGACTTAAAAAGAGAGAGTGAGATGTGACTTTGATTGATGGAATAACTGGTTGTGTCTAGTATTATAATTGTGGACATGGACATTTCAAGAAAACATATTCATCAAATATTCCGGTAATGTATCTAAATAGTAATGATGCATAAGTATATCCATTTTTAATCTATTAATATCAAAAACGTTCAACGTTTTAAATTTGTAAAAAAATGGTTGTGATGGGGCCCGATAATCTGCATTTGAGCAAATGCGTAATGCCTTTTTTGAAGACTGTGTAATTTAATTAATTTTGAAGGATAAGGATTAGCCCAGAGAATCATCAAAAATAAAATTTGTAAAGTGTCTCATGTGACAAAGTAAACCAATATTGCGAGAAATTTTCGAACAAGTATAATTAATGTGAGGATCCCATGATAAATGTTCGTCCCAACACAATTCCTAAATATGTAATTGTTGAACAATTCTCTATTTTATTAGTATTAATAAAAATGGATATATCATTATAAACGTCTAACTTATTTTGGGGATTACGGAACATAACATAATAGTTTTCAGAACATTCAATGATAATCTATTACATAAAAGCCAAGAATGCACAAATTGTAAATGGACATTAATTGCATTAATCAACAAAGGAAAGTCTGAGTGTGAAGCTACACCTGCTTGTACTACAATTGCCAGAATGCAAATTGCATATATAAGTTGGTCCTCTTCTAGGGTGAAGGTTCTCATAAATGAAATACATTTGTCAACAGCTATATTTTAGTATTATTTAATGAATTAGTTACAATTGCTCCCCTGTAGGCTGTTATCTATCTTTCACCAAATATTATGTAAAATATCTATTCAGCTATTTTTTCCTCATTGAAAAGTAAAGGTTTTGTTATTGATTTAAAAAGTCTTTTCAACTAAAACTTAGTGCATGATACATGTACAACTTCAACTGTGCGTCACATTTTCAAGAACATTGCTGCGCCCATGTCATGCGAAAAAGGCATCACATCATGCCAAGAATACCTTCATTCATAATTTTATATACATGTATCTCTTCTCTTGTACATTTTCGTAAGGAACTTGATACATCTTATTTTCAGAATACCTAGTCATCTTTAGGAGAGGTTTCTTTAACCATATTATTGAAATCAAAAGAGAGCTGATTGAGTAAACTGAGTGGACTAACATCTCCCTATGTTTTTCATTAGTTGCTAGTCTTGAACCCAGACTGTATACCGTAGTTTATAACTTGTGGAAATTACACATCTGCTCATTTCTTTCTCATCACAAATAAGTCAAAATTAAATAAATTTAATTATGATGTGCAATTTCACAACTTGGAAGCAGCATTAACATCACCTGAGAAGTATTCCAACTGTATCATGGTGATAAGTTTATTCTCCTTGAAAATGCAAAGTTCAACACCAGAGGGCTCCCTTCAGATTCCCAGCATTCCACCAGGACCTTCTCTCCAGGGCGCGCTTCTTTCATGAACATGAACGAACATCTTTTTAGATCATAAGCTACCAACTACACACTGAAGGCAGAAAGATAATTCTGCGTTGCAGCAAAACTGCCGCAGTCTACACACATTCGACACATATCAGCTTGATTCAAGTGAGAATTGAAGTCAGTATCGCTCCAATTGACAACAAACTCATGCTTGAAAGCTGTCTCTGGTTTGAACTCGAGATCAAAACCATTTGGCGGCTCTTCTCGAAGGTTCTTTGGACAGAAGTCCTCAAGCAAGTACGCAAATGGCTTTGGCTTACGGTCTTTCATATCCACAGTGACCATCTGAATCCAATAGTTTGCCAGTTCTTCATCTGTATTCAGATCCATGCACTGTGCTTCCCAATACGCTGAACTCTTCCCTAAGTAAGTCAAGCAGATTTTAAACTTGAGGGCTTGGTCAATTTGGATTCTGCCTTCAGTGCCCTCCTTTAGATTAACCTCGACGTTGCGGCCAAACAATGATAAATGCTCATTGCCTGTGAAGTCTGGTTGGAAGAGATTGAGACTGGCTTCACAGTAGTCGAAGATACACCATGGATTGAGTTTCCCTGTGGAAGATATCATGACAAGACTTATCATGTATAAAACAAAATCAACAAAGGTGGCTAAAAACAAACACTTATCGTTACAGAGACAATGTCTCTCTCTGCTCATAATCCTCAAAAGTACTGAATGATGGTATAACAGCAGAAAATGAAGAAATGCCATATATTAAGAACTGGTTTTCCCAGTATATTCAGGGATATTAAGACCTTGATAATATTTAATATGTATTACCGTAAATATCCGTGTATTAGACGCACCCCTAATTTTGGGCCAATTTATTTTTGCCGACTTAGTCGACAGCAAGCCAGGTCCGTGTTAAAAAACCCACGCGGGAAGGACTTTCATTTCACCGCGAGGTGCGGTTGAATGTGTAAGATCATTAATGTAAATTAAAACACAGTAAAGGAACTACATTATTGAGATCTATCAGAACGATTACTTTCAAACCAAGGTGACAGACAAATTTGAGTGTTCAAGACTGTTCTATAGTTTCCGATCGGTGAGTCAACACACCGATTACTGAGCTGGGAAACATTACCAGGTATAACGCCAGCTAGGTGGAGGGGCATAAATCGAAACTTTTAATTTATTATTTTTATTTTTTTAACCTGTGTATAAGACGTACCCCCTGATTTTTTTTTTCGGCGGCAAAAAATTGCGTCTTATACACGGATATTTACGGAATACAGAAAGAAATAACTCTTTGTTCTTAATGTTGTTCCCATTTATACTTTGAAAATTAAGTTAGAAATGTATACCATTTCACATGTTCATCTCCTTTCTGATATATGTGTCCCACTTGGAAAATGAAAACTTGGAACTTTTGGTATAAAAAAAGATGACTTTAGTTGCTTTGATTTCCATCACTTTGATTTTTATCCACTGCAGCTTCATAATTTTTTTAAAGACCACTTAAGGCTGATGGTCAATTCTCAGGTTTGAAAATCTAGGTAAACGATACAATGTCATGTGCCTAAAAGTACAAATCAAATGGACACAAGTGCGTAGCTATAGGATTTAATTTTAGGGGGGGGGGTTGTATTGGGCACGCAAAGCGCGCTCCCTAGGGGGGGGGGGGAGCTTTGATGTTTCATCAAATTATTAGAGAAAGATGAAGATTCGTTGTGCCGTTCTCGACTCCTATTCCTTGTCTGAATTCAGTTTCCCCCTCCCATTAAAATAATGTATCATAAGAGAAAGAAGACGATTCGTTGGACCGTTCTCGACTCTAAAGTCTGGATTCAGTCCCCACCCTTCCGCGCAAAGCAAAGCAAATCCTTGTCTGAATTCAGTTCCCCCTCCCGCGCGAAAGCTTTGACGTTTCATTAAGTATCATTAGAGAAAGAAGTCGAGTATTGGACGTTCTCGACTCTTAATCCTTGTCTGGATTCAGTCCCCCCCCCCCCCTCCCCCTATCGCGCGAAACGTGGAAGCTTTGACATCATTCAATTATTAGAGAAAGAAGACACTTCGTTGTATCGTATAAGTCTTTGTCTGCTCTTTTTCCTTCCTACGGGTCGTCCTCTCCCTTTTTTCTCCTCTCTCGCTCTCTCCCTTTCTCTTTTTTGGCAGGCGCTTTTTGGGGGGGGGGGGAGGAGGGGGTGACTGCCCCCACCGCCCCATTGCTACGCGCCTGAATGGACATCAAGTGGCTCTTCTTATTATGACCTTACCAAATTTGTTGAACTCTCCATAGCTAAGATCTTTGTTAATGAAAATCTTGGCAAGGCCATCCTGTTCTGTCTTTGCCTCCTGAAATTTGGTGATAAATTTCCTCCATTCAGCTGGTACAGTGGAAGACATCTTTCTTGGTGTGGTAACAAGTCTATGTATTAAATGGAAGAAATAAACAAGAGACTAGAGCTCCATGGTTTTAATGAAATGGCCAATGAAGACATTGACGATCTAACCATTAAAGCCTTAATTCACCACTCATCAAGGACGACTTTGACAGATCCCACTGCACCCATCGTAAGATACACCAGTCCTAGCTAATCGCAGAAGTGTAAACCCACATAAGCCCAGGCATATACCAATAAAATTGTGCTCATACAGGAAGAAATACTAATACTAAAATTGACATTGGCATATCGATAAATGTAGACTCGATACACCATAAAAGCTGAATCACACTCTACTGATAGCACCATCAAAGTGGCAGCAGCTTGGTCCTTTGAATTAATCGCACTATAATAATTAAAACCAATAGAGGAAAAGGTCAGAAAAGACCGATAAAAATGAAACAAATAAAAGCAACATACCAACCTTGCCAATCTAGAAGATCCTCATGACCTTATAGATTCCAAGCATTACAATTTGTCTACCATACAAAGCTACCTCATATCATAAAGATTGAATTTTATGCATGTTTTAACCCCCTCCTGCGCGAAGCGCGTAATCTTTGACGTTACATCACATAATTACTCTTGATCCTTGTCTGAATTCAGTTACCCCCTCCCGTGCAAAGAGCGGAAGCTTTGGCGATTCATTAAATTATTAGCGAAAGAAGACGATTCGTTGTACCGTTCTCGGCTCTCAATCCTTGTCTGAATTCAGTCCCCCCCCCCCCCCTTGCACCCGCGCAAAGCGCGGAAGCTTTGACGTTTTATTAAATCATTGAAAAAAGAAGGCGATGCGTTGTACTGTTTTCGCCTTGTCTGAATTCCGTTGTCCCCTCGATCCGCGCGGAAGCTTTGACGATTCATTAAATTATTAGCGAAAGAAGACGATTCGTTGTACCGTTCTCGACTCTCAATCCTTGTCTGAATTCAGCCCCCCCCCCCCTTGAACCCGCGCAAAGCGCGGAAGCTTTGATGTTTCTTTAAATCATTAGAGAAAGAAGGCGATGCGTTGTATAGTTTTCGACTCTTAATCCTTGTCTGAATTCCGTTGTCCTCTCCCCCTCCTTCGCGAAGCGCGTAAGCTTTGACGTTTCATTACATAATTACTCTTTAGGCCTTGTCTGAATTCAAAAGAAGACGATTCGTTGCACCGTTTTCGACTCTTAATCCTTGTCTGAATTCAGTTTCCCCCTCCCGCGCAAAGTGCGGAAGCTTTGATGTTTTATTAAATCATTGGAGAAAGAATTCGATGCGTTGTACTGTTTTCGACTCTTAATCCTTGTCTGAATTCCGTTGTCCTCTCCCCCCTCCTGCGCGAAGCTCGTAAGCTTTGACGTTACATCACATAATCACTCTTGATCCTTGTCTGAATTCAGTTCCCCCCTCCCGCGCAAAGAGCGGAAGCTTTGGCGATTCATTAAGTTATTAGCGAAAGAAGACGATTCGTTGTACCGTTCTCGGCTCTCAATCCTTGTCTGAATTCAGTCCCCCCCCCCCCCCCCCTTGCACCCGCGCAAAGCGCGGAAGCTTTGACGTTTTATTAAATCATTGAAGAAAGAAGGCGATGCGTTGTACTGTTTTCGCCTTGTCTGAATTCCGTTGTCCCTCGATCCGCGCGGAAGCTTTGACGATTCATTAAATTATTAGCGAAAGAAGACGATTCGTTGTACCGTTCTCGACTCTCAATCCTTGTCTGAATTCAGCCCCCCCCCCCTTGAACCCGCGCAAAGCGCGGAAGCTTTGATGTTTCTTTAAATCATTAGAGAAAGAAGGCGATGCGTTGTATAGTTTTCGACTCTTAATCCTTGTCTGAATTCCGTTGTCCTCTCCCCCTCCTTCGCGAAGCGCGTAAGCTTTGACGTTTCATTACATAATTACTCTTTAGGCCTTGTCTGAATTCAAAGAAGACGATTCGTTGCACCGTTTTCGACTCTTAATCCTTGTCTGAATTCAGTTTCCCCCTCCCGCGCAAAGTGCGGAAGCTTTGATGTTTTATTAAATCATTGGAGAAAGAATTCGATGCGTTGTACTGTTTTCGACTCTTAATCCTTGTCTGAATTCCGTTGTCCTCTCCCCCCTCCTGCGCGAAGCTCGTAAGCTTTGACGTTTAATCACATAATCACTCTTGATCCTTGTCTGAATTCAGTTCCCCCCTCCCGCGCAAAGAGCGGAAGCTTTGGCGATTCATTAAGTTATTAGCGAAAGAAGACGATTCGTTGTACCGTTCTCGGCTCTCAATCCTTGTCTGAATTCAGTCCCCCCCCCCCCCCCTTGCCACCGCGCAAAGCGCGGAAGCTTTGATGTTTCATTAAATCATTGGAGAAAGAAGACGATTCGTTGTACCGTTCTCGTGATTCTAGTGCCCAGTATACGAGATAAAGACTTATATATTCTACCATGGAGATATCTATCTTATATCTCCATGATTCTAACTTGACCTTTGTTATTGGCATAGTGCAAGGTTATGGAGGATTAAAGATAAAGGCCAGTTATGGTCAAGTGATTGCATTGTGAAAGAAACGTTGTGGAATCGATCAGACTGAAAGGTTGATCATCTAGCATATTATTGGTGTGTACTGCAAGATTCTGGCCCATGGAGTCTTGGTAAAGTTACAAGCACTGTACACAGAAAGATGTATATGGGACTACGCGATATCTATCAGGTCCAAATAGATATCTATTTGGACCTGATAGATATCGCGTGTATATCAATTAGGCAAAATTTGTATCATCACGTATTAGTCAAAACATATTTCACATGATTGGTACCGGTAAAAAGAGCTTCCATTTCATTCTTTGAGAGGGGGCCGGGGCGTTTCCAAAACTGGTCTTTACCTTCAATCACTGTGTTTGTTATTTAATATAAGAACTGGGTGGAACTAATATTTTTTAAGTTTTGGTGTCAACTTATAGAGCAGTTAATGATAGAAAATGGGGTCTTAATGCATAAAATTCGGCTTCCATATCTCCTCTCACCTTTTCTTCTTATTTAATATGGGCATAAAAAGTATACAAGCAAGCTATAAATAGTAAACAACTTCAAGCTTATAAGTTATACGTATAGCCTTATTCCAGATACATGACCCTGACCCAGTGAAAAAAATACACGGGGGCTCAGGGCGAATTTCCCCTCGAAATGCCCAAAAGAGCCCCCGAAAATCAGAAAAGAGCCCCGGCGTAATTTAGAGTTCAATGCAAAACAATTTTTAGAATTAGAGAGTAATTTTTATGCAGGCAAGCTTGAAAAGTAGCCCCCGAAAAATAAATATTAATTTTTCCCTGCCCTGACCCCATGGCATGGATGAGTGACCATAATTTAAAAACTGCCTCCGAGCAGACAGATTTGTGTTGGGTTCCTGACCCTTGGCCTTTTACATGACTCACGACTATGTCACGCATTTAGGGAAACAAATAAATATATGCGACACTATTTCACTCAAATTTATATATTTGACACCTTCAAAAGACATTTGACAAGTTTTATTTGACAAGAATTTTATTCGACATAAATTTCATTCGACACATTGTTCGTCAAAAATTGTATTTATCAAAAAATTTATTCAACAAAAATTTTATTCGACAAAACTTTTATTCGACAAAACTTTTATTCGACAAAAATTTCATTCGACACATTTTATTCGACACATATTTTATTGAACAAAAATTTCATTTGACACAAATTTTATTCGACAAAAATTTCATTCGACACAAATTTTATTCTGCATGCCACAAAAAAGTTATTCGTCTCAAAAAAGTTATTCGTCTCAAAAAAAGCTGTTCGACTCACCCAGAATACATGCGATACTTTACACAACTAAACCTGCACCGTGCACGATCGCGCAACAGGCGCGTTTACGATACGAAGACTATAGATCCACGTCGCGGCCTATATAGCCTCTGGTCAATGAACAGTGGGCAGGATTGTTTGAGGGTGATGAGAGATGAGAAGAGGGAGGGCAAAGTCATGTAGTCTGGATGGTAAGGGGCTTGTTGGGGGGGGGGGGGGCGTTAAGGGGGCACAAATTCGTGTCTATTACCTACTTTGTTCACTTTTTCATTTTCTATATAGATTGTTTTAGGACGAAATGAAGGTGTGGGCATAGTATAATCTATAGTCGACCCGGGTAAAGAGCTAGTGGATTGGGGGGAGGGGGGGTTGGGAGGTATGTGGAAACGAAGTAGGTAATATACACTCCTTTATATTCCAATAACGCCACCCCCCCCCCACCACCACCACCACTATCCCCTATCCATTCAATTCCAGTCTACATCAGTATGCCCTCCCTCTTCTCATCATCCTCATGCAAACAATCCTACTCACTGTTAATAATTAATAAAGTAGGTAATATACTCATACTGTATACATACTCTTTTGAAAGAAGTCCATTGAACTTCAATGCAATTCAATGTATTTCTCCACAAATGCCAAACATAGAAAAATACATAAAATCAAATACATATACATGCAATAAAACGACTCCAATTTATGTTTGAAATAGAAACAAATCAGCAAAGGTAGAAAGGGTAGTCGAGGACTACCCCCCCCCCAACAATAATAACAAATTACAATCAAAAGTGAATATAAGGTCAAATGATGAGGTGGTACCATAGAGATATATATCTCTATGGGTGGTACCAATAACGAGAAAGAAGAGGGAGAAAATAGAGGGGGAAGTGCTTCCGTGAATAAAATTTGTGTCGAATGAAATTTTTGTCGAATAAATTTTTGACAAATACAATTTTTGACGAACAATGTGTCGAATGAAATTTATGTCGAATAAAATTCTTGTCAAATCAATGTTTTCTGACATTGTCGAATATATACATTTGAGTGAAATATATTTTTTGAAAGTGTCGCATATATTTATTTGTTTCTCTAAAGGCGTGCCATACACGACAGCTACAGCACACACACCATAGAGATAGTGTTTAATAGTAGTATATATCTCTATGACACACACACACCTAAACTGTGTCCTACTCACCTCGCCTCGGGAAAGTTTCGGCTGCGATGACCATCAAATGTTGAACTTCGTGAGTGCGAGAAGAAGCTCGAGCTCCCACCTAGTTTTCCAGTGTAAAACCTTCGAGATCCGCATGTATTTCGGTGAAAAACCATACTTCTAAGTCTAATCGATCGCAGATGAGAGAAGTTCACGAAAGCTCGAATCATGGTCTTTTGTTTAGTTGTTCAAAATTTATGGTAGGCTATAGTCTTTTGGACTACACTGCACTGTGGATGCTCACAGTCGGGTGCATGTAAACGTACCACTGAACTTGAAGAACTTTGCCAAGCTAGTTGTTGGTTGTATTTATTTGTAGATTGTAGTCCAATTTGACCATTGACGCCCAGTCTGGTTCCAGTCTGCTAAACAGATGTTTGTTTTGTTTCCTTTTTTCTTCCGAATACATGTAGTCTACAAAGATATTTGTATTTTTTTCACAAATGGAGTCGGCAGTTTCTAGGAAGGCACTGAGAAATTGGATGAGGGTTGATCATTCATATAAAATTGTCTTAAATGGAAGCAGAAATATTCAATTATAATGGAAAAACCCCAAGAAATCTGTCCGTAATGGAAGATAACAAAATATTGGGATTTAGGTTATATTTCTTCTCTGCTGCATGGTACTGGTCCCTCATAAACCCTTACCCTTCCACCAGAATATGCAGGGAGGGGAAGCTTTGATGTTTCATTAAAGTTTTAGAGAAAGAAGACGATTCGTTGTACCGTTCTCGACTCTTAATCCTTGTCTGAATTCAGTTCCCCCCCCCCCTCCCGCGCGGAAGCTTTGACGTTTCATTATTAATAAAGAAAATGATTCGTTGTACCGTTCTCGACTCTTAATCCTTGTCTAAATTCAGTTTCTTTTGACGTTTCATTAAATTATTAGAGAAAGAAGACGATTCGTTGTGCCGTTCTCAACTCTTAATCCTTTTTCTTCCAACGTCATCTTCATTTCTAGTTCTCTCTCTCTCTCTTTTTTGGCCAGCGTTTTTTTTTTCGGGGGGGGGGGGGGCGACCACCCCAACCGTCCCCTGGCTACGCGCCTGTATCCTCTCTGTCCCTCATTATCTCTCTCTCCCACTTACTACTTCTTTTTTGCACTTTTGCGCTTCGCGCTAGCTCGTTGCTTTTTAACGCTGCGGCTTTGCATTTGGCGCACTGCATTTCTATGATGCTGTTGATTAAATAAATTGAATAAATTTAACAGTGTTTTACTCACTGATGGGGTTGCCCTGGGTAAATAAAACAAAATAAATAAATTCATCAATTCCTGATAAAGCCGTATGAGCGAGAATTATACGGTTGTCTCATTTACGTATGTATTCTGAAAATGAGATGGCAAAATGTGTATTGATGGTCATCTTGCGGGTAATAACCATTAACTATCTCATCGGGCTCTCTTCATTAATTTGTCTCTACATTTTTATTTTGATGGTGAATTATTGGGGGGGGGGGTGATTGTACAGGCCATCCCCCCACCTGAAATATAGGGGGGGGGGGGGATATATCCCCCCATCCCCCCGGGATCGACACCCATGGTAAAAAGGATGCAGGGTTAGAGTTCACTTGAGACCTATGTATCTCTAATACATGTACTATGTTCGCAATCAACCCAAAACATTATTTTACAAGTGGGGTGGGCCCATAGATCAGTTTACCCAATACTTCTTTATAGTATTACACAGGCGCGGATCCAGGATTTCTTAGGGGAGGGGGCCCAACTTTTTTTTTTTTTTTTTTTTGCTCCCGCCAAAGTTGAAAATCACACCGGCCGAAAAGTCGCTCAGTGGGGGGGGGGGGGGGGGGGGGGGGGGGGGGGGGGAGGGGGTAGGGGGTAGTAGAGAGCATTATTTTTTTTTTGCTCCCGAAAATTTGAAAATCGCGCAGGCCGAACAGTCGCTCAGTGGGGGAGGGGGGGGGGGGGGAAATCACGTGTTTTTACATGATTTTTTTTCTCAAGGGGGGGGGGGGGGTCGGGCCCCCTGGATCCGCCACTGGTATTACAAATATTTCAATATGGTATACGGTATAGTGAAACCTTTAACGGTGTCCAGATTCTGTCATTCTGTGTATATTTATTTCCTTTTGCAAATGGACTTGGTTAGTCGAGTTCAAACGTAAATCCCACACCTGTGACATTAAACATCACCAAAGGAAATTTTCATGTCAATTCTCAATTTATTTCCTTTTGCAAATGGACTTGGTTACTCGAGTTCAAACGTAAATCCCACACCTGTGACATTAAACATCACCAAAGGAAATTTTCATGTCAATTCTCAATTTTATTTTTCTTCATAACAATTGAAACATTGCAGTTATTTACACATAATTATTGGCTAGAAATATCATCAAAATACATACAAAAATATGAAATTACTACCGCATTAAATCACTGCATGTGAGTTTATCAGCTGTGTTGGTACGCACTGAGCGTTTTCCCAAGCACTGCTTCATAGGATGCGTTGATTAACAAGGTAGAAATCTCTGTTCAATCTTTCAGGCGTGTATTGGTTGATTAAATAGGGTGAACATTTTTAAAATCAGCAAAAGTCTGCTCACTAATGCAAATATATATGTAAACCCCATTAAATCAAAGAAAACCTGGTCATTTCAATAGAGATCGTTAGTAAAGTGACAAACTTTTCATTCTCCGACGTTTTAAAATATTTGTGTATACATGTTGTTTGGTGGAGAATACTTATAAATTCCACCAAGAGTAAATATTATTTTTGGTTACTATGTTTGGATAGATATTTATATAATATGCAAAATAACATGTGAAATAAGTATGATGTATGAAGATGCGTGTGCTTGAAAGAATGTGGATGACATAAAATGTGATGTGACAATTATTTCTGTTTTATAACTCTCCTATATTGTTAACCTAGTCATGTATTATAAAACTAGATGGAACTTTGACTGCGTGTAGTCGGAAATGATGCCTCCGCCATAGAGCGATTTCACAAACTAAAACAGAAGCAATTGTTCATATTCAAGTTTAATTGTAATCCAACAGGTTCTCAGAATATTGTGATTACAATCTAGTTTTACATATAAATGTATGACCTTTATCCCCTTTATCTCCTTTATCTTTGACCTCATGACTCTAAAATCTTATCAGTTTATTGGCTTTGCAACATACATCAGGTCTTGAGTTTGATGGTAATCCGTCCATCGGTTCTAATAATAATGTGATCACAAGCTATTTTTGCATATATAATGAGCCCCATGACCTTTGACCCCAAAATCTAATCGATTCATTGGCTCAGCAAGATACATACATGACATAAGTTTGGCAGGGATCAATCAATCGGTTCTTGAGATAACGCGATCACAAGCTATTTTAGAATACATAATGAGCACTGTGACCCTTGACCTCGTGACCCCAAAATCTAATCAATTCATTAACTCTGCAAGATACATACATGACTGCACAGCTTGGATTGTTGGCATTGTAGACAGGGGTTCACGCACTCGCATATATCATCGAGAAGCCTCGTGTTATTGCCGTCACCACCAAGATGAGAACGGGACGTACAGACATACGGACGGACATACGGACGGACATACGGACAACCCAAAAACATAATGCCTCCGGCTACTTCGTAAAGGAGGCATAAAAAGCCATGGGTATGACTATGATGTATGATGCAAACCTTAATAGTATTGTGTTATGAGACGGTAGAGCAAATGGTATGAACAAAGTAGCACAGTAGAACCAGACACACACACATTCACAAAGATATTGACAGCAATACATGAAGTTTTTATTGAACTGTAATGCTGAATGATCTGCAATGCAATGAAAAGTGTAAGCTGGACATTTCGCAATGATTTCTGGAAAATGAAACAGATTTTCAAAAAAGTAAAAAGGAAAAAATACAAAAACATAATAAGGAGGGAAAGATAGGAACCTAATCTGCATCACATCACCAGGCTTGGCACAAGCTCGAGAAAGAGATCCACCACATCGCCCCACCCGAGAAATCCATCCCGGTTGGTTTACGGATGCAGCTTCATGTAGAGCTAGGCCAAGCAGCGGTGAAATGTGATGGAGACCCAAAAGCTTTTGAATCAGAGCATGCATGCAATTGTACTCCAGTGTTTGCTCAATACCCGGACCAATTAGCATGCAGGCCAGCTTGAGGGGGAACAATTATCCACTCCATTCAATAAGTTCAACAAAAATCTTTAAGACACAAAAGAGCTAAAAATGCATTGGATATAATCACTATGCACTCAACTCGAGGGAAAGGAAATGAGTTTACGGTTGTGTCTGCATAACAGCAACTAGATTATACGAAAACAAGAATTGTAAAGGACAGTTAAGAAGCAATTATAACATATTTTTGTCCATTGGAATGTTTTGCCAAATGATATGTTATTTTGACCCCCAAATAGACATCAAATGGCAATTAGAAGTTCACTACATGCAATATGAATATACGTACATGTGATTAGATGATTTTTGCCTAAATGTATTCAGCTTAAAATGACAGTTATCTGCTATGAAATTTTAATAATCACTAGATCATCTTTTCCTCTTTTTTCTTCATTATGATCATTCCTTTAGTTTCACTTTTCATCACTTTCCCAGAAAAATAACTCAGTTTATTTTTGGCTCAGATCTGACTGGTATGCCATATTTTTTTACAGGCCTCGATTCTATCAGGATCTCATGAAGTTCCATTAATTAATGTTAGATGTTCACCTGAACTTGAACTTAACTACTGTAACGTCACAACATGTGTCATGTCAATGTTAATGACAGAAATTAGAATGACAGATATTTGAAAATTGTATAGCAGCATTGACAAGAACTTTAACAGTGCAAATTGTACAGTATATTGAAAATGAGGTGATGAGTAAACAAGCTATATTAAGATTTCTGAAGAATTTCTCATTAAACAAAATGATGCTATTAGTGCAAGGGTGACTTACATTATTTTCTGATTGCTTACTCAAATTATTAACTCACCTCAAGAGTAGAAATAGTCAGAATTACAGAATTCATAATTTCATTCGCCAGGAACTTCAAAACATTTATACCTCATATTTTTAAGAACTAACAACCATGAGGATTGATTGATCTATTGGATGCCTCCTGGTCAATTGAATAATGCAGGAGCCATTTCTCAAAACAGAATTATTTCTCATCTTGGATTCCGCCACTGAAGCCTCAGAAGAACCCGATTAAAAATATGCACCAGCACATGGTCACTGTTCATTGATGTTAAATATCAGTGTTCAAATCACAAAAGAATGGAATTCGCCGTGTTGCACATTCTTCTGTGTACACTTTTCCTCTCAATGTCCTAATTCATCTTGGTGGTGACGGCTATAACACGAGGCTTCTCGATGATTTGCGCGGTGCGTGAACCCCTGTCTACTATGCCAATGATCCAAGCTGTGTGGCCAGTGCTCTTCTCCATCTCACGACAGAATGCAGCAGCCTGCTCACGAGGGAAAGCGATCAGCAAACCACCTGCAATAGTACCAAAAGAAAAACTGAGAATTGCATCTCATAGGAACTATGGGCTGTAAGAATATGTTGTTACTCAACTTCATCTTTTTCTTTTCTCAATATTGTGTAAATGCAAACCAACATAAATCTGACAAGTATTTCACAATATTCTAAAGTAAAAGTGGTGTTGTGGGCAATTTGCTTCCAAAACTACACAGAGCCTTGCGAAAACATTATTTTAAGTATAATAAAGAAAATGACTGAACTCATAAGTATATAGTTGTCAAGTTTGGCAAAAAAAAAAATGTTGACTACCGAGACCCATAAAGGGATGAACTCTAATTGCATTTGCTCGCTAAATGCAAATTAGATATAAAAGCATTCCTCTCACCAAATGCACTTAGTGCATTTGAAGTTCCAGGGTGATATCTTGAATAATGGGGATGGATATGCTATCTTACCAAACTTATATTATAAATCAACCTACCTGATGTTTCAGCAGAGTAGCCCTGAAGCAGCTGGAACTGATTTCCGCAGGTTTTGGCAACGTTCTGCATGTTTGCGATGACGGGCAGGTTGTGGATGACAAAGCGTACCTCGTTCTTCTGATTCTCCACCAGGTTTTTGGCATGGCCTAGGATTCCAAAACCAGTCACGTCAGTCGATCCATGGGCATTGAATTTCCTCATCAGTGAGGCAGCTAAAGGTAAGCACAGAGAAGTAGATGTGATATCAATTGCAATGTTGACTGTATCAAAACTTAAGGCAAGTTGCAAAAGACATCTCCCAAAATGTAGGTATACAAATGCATTCATTCATCCATTCAATCAACAGCAAATAGCAATAAATAGCCAAATGACATCTGGTGCTGTGGTCACATAAGCTTAATGTGTAAAAGGATTCAATACCTTCTATGTACTTACACTTATTGGAAGGTGGTATATTTCAGGAAATATGTTCATGTTTTACTAACAATGAGCAATAGACTGGAAAAAATAGAAAACCTCAAATGATCTTTATCACATCATCCAAAGAATAAAGTGTAAGAGAAAATATCAACTGATCAAACAAATAAAACAAAATAGGAAACTAATTATAGATAATATAATACAGAATGTTGTCAGAGTAGAAAGACCCACATGCTATCCTTCTTACCGGTTCTGTTGAGGAGTGACATGTTGTACATGGCCTCTTGATAAGCCCTCTCCACCTCCTCAGGTGATACCACAGACTGGATCTTCTTCCATTTCTCCGGCTGGTCCAACCACTGGTGGGCATTGACGGCTATCTGGGTACCTAGAGGCTTGGTCAACACCAGGACATCACCAACCACAGCATTGTTGGGGCTGGTAAAAGGAGGAAATTAAAGATGTGAAAGTGATCAACGTACAGTTCTTGTTCGATTTGAGTGGGCTGTTTTAAGTGGAAAGGCGGATTTATATAGTACAGAGCAATTGGTGAGTATCAATATTTTAGAATCATTAAAATGACAAAAAATTTACTCAATCTTGCTGAAAATCACACGTACTGCACACATATAGGTTTATGTAACTGCAAATATGTGGCATGAAAGTTGATCAAAATATTTCAGCTACTTTTTGTCACATTTCAAATATGAGGTCATTTGAAAACCAATCCAACATTTCTATTATGATATTCTTTGAACATGACATTCTCTTGAATCTATACTATCACGCATATACATGTAGTTAAACCTCTCTTAGACAGTCTTGAAACAAAAATGTTGAAGGCTGTACAATTGAAGCTTACATATTGCATTTGAAGCAATCATGATATTTCTGGGAAGGTGGGGGAGGGTAGGAGGACCCTCTGTTCTTTATTGACTATGTGAAGAAAGGTTAATCTCATGTGCTTTCTATAAAAATGGGTCTTTTGGTCGGAACCCTGATTTTATCAATACCTACAAATTGCCCTTACCTCACAATATCTGTTGGTAGACATACACATGTAGCTACACCACCAACAAGACACCATGGGTTGATAACTGTCTGGCCACCAGTCACAGATGTCTCAGCTTCTGCGGCTTTGTCCTAGATTAGAGGATAAGAGCAAAAATACACTTTCTGATTCTCTGATTGAAACTTTCTAGATCTATGACCCGTAAACAAAGGCCCATTTACTAAATCAAACCCGATGCTAGGTATAGGCTTTTGTTTAGTGGGGTTAACCTGATACCTTGAGGTATGTTTCACAGGCAAAACGAACTGTACGTGTGAGCATAAATTGAACCAATCAGTACCTTGTATGTTCTAGAAATCAACTGAGTCATGCAAAGCATGAGGCAATTTACAAAATCGTTTTTTTTAAAATATTTATTTTGTACCTGGAAAACCTTTGGATTGACTTGACTTGGCACCATTATCTAATTTTCTTCATACCTTCCCTCAATACCATCAACTTAGTAGAATTATTTTCATAATAGTATAGGCTTCATTCCCATACATATCTATAAACAGTCCATGAGTCAATGAGTGATAAAAAGTGGTCACAGCCATATTGAAGTTTTGATTAAAACTGGAGATTTCTCATACCTTGAAGCCTCTCATGATGAGGGGCATGATAGCATCTCGTTCCTTATCGGTGAAAGCCTTGGGTACTCCCAGCAACATAAGCATGTTGTCACATTCTGTCACTCCCATCGCATACAAATCACTTAAAACATTAGCACAGGCAATTTGGCCCTATTGTCATAGGGAAGAAAGAAGACAACAATGATGGGTAAATTAGTGATAATTATGCAAACAGGCAAAAACATTATTAACACCCTGGTATAAATTTGCTTAATTGTAAAGAAAAAAACCTAATAATAATAATTTATCATGAACAGTTTTTGGACTAGCGATTGCCTATACTATAGAACAAGTAACATTTCCAAACAGTGACTCAATCAAAGTATACTTGCGTTCAGTTCTCCATAATTTGTTCATCTTTTTTTCTTTCTTTTTAGTTTTTACCTTTACCACAGCTTTTTTTTTTAAAGCTTTCAAGAGATAAATTACTCATACATGTATGTAATACTGTACAATTTTCACCAGTAAATCATGTTAGGTCTCTAACATCGCCCATCAAAATGAATTTCCTTTTGAAAGTCAATAGTGCATTAAAAAAATTAATAAATTTGTGGTCCCATTAATATCTCAATACTCTCCAAAATGAGTGACTAATAAAAAAAATTTAAAAAAGGATTCCAGAATGTCCAGAGACTTACTTGCATGTAGGGGTCATCAACAAGAGGAAAGAAGAAATCTGTAGTTTGTACAAGGCACAGACCGCCATGACGTAGGGGTGTCACACTGCAGTCCATACCAATACCTGTAATCACATCAAAACAGGTATGAAGGAAACTATTAGCACAGGAATGTTCAAAGCAAATATTTATCGTAAAGGTACTATGTCCCTTTTGCAGCCAACCTCAAATTCTGTAGAACTTTGCAGGAATTATGAATATGTCATGTATGTCCTATCTGTGAAATTTAAAAGTTAGCAGTGTCCTAATATTCAAATTATGCAAGGAAACCTGTTTACTTGCTAGACTTCACTGTCAGACACATCGAGTGACTGACTGGCTTTTTCTTCTTCTTTGGTAATAACATACATAAAATGAGCTGTAAAGGGTACATGAGCATTTGTCTATCAATACCCCCCACTTCTTATGATGGCCAAAATTAAACTGATTGAATCTTTGCGCAGCATAAAACGTATGACCATTCGGTACAATGGTCTGAAAATCAAGACTATTACTTATTGGCTCTATAGCTCCTAAGTCGATTTGACAACTAACAGTCGTTATTTTCCCACTTGAAGACATTTTCAAGCCCCACCTTTTTTAGGGAAGTTCTAAATTCGTATTATCTTTCAAATGCCGTTGGAATTTAACCTTTTCATTTTTTTGGCCTGCAAATGGGACATAGAGTCTAGACCCTAGTACCTTTAACAATAATAATGTCAACCATTGCAAAATTGTTTTTTTATTTAGACTTTCAGTGAACAAAAATAATTACATAAAACATTTCTGATTATTTCTGACCATACTCTTGGGTCAAAGTTTGGTCATCTTACTATTTGTTCAAAAGGATTCTTGTTCAACACTACATGTACATATGAGATTAATGAAATACATACAATTCTTTTCTTTCCTTTTTAATCACTTGATTATTTTTTTCTTCAAATTAGTAAATGTCTGTGACCATCTTTCTTGAGACAGAAAGTGGAAGAAGAGATTCTCAATCTCAGTTCATATAAATGGCAGTCTACTTCAAGATCTATAGACAGTATATGAATTATGCTCTTTGTTTCAATGTGTCACATTAAAAAAAAAAACATTAACTAGACTACAAATCAAAAAAGAAAAAAGAAGAAGGAACAATAGAGATGTTTTAAAAAAAGAACAAAAACAAAACAAAAGCAAAACAGAAGAGTCCGGACTCCGGCTCAGCGCAATTTCCAGTAGAAGTAAAACTCTATCCAGTCAAATATTTACAGAAAATATTCTGATTTTATCAATAATCAGTGATACAATTCATACAAAGTAGCAATCAAAGGAATATTATTTTTGTATTAGAAAGGAGCAAACCCATCAGAGACCTCAGCTCATCACAACCCAGGCCAGCCAGGGTACCGGTCATCCCTCATGCATATTCATGCATATTCATAATATGTAAATTAGCCCACAGCATCCCACGCCAATCTTTGTCACATCTCAGGCTCATTTGACACATCACTGTATGATTTTTCTGCAGAATTTAAGAATTACAACCCTTCTTCTAACATGCTGAAACAATTTTCTTCAAGCATACCACACTGATAGATTATGTTATTTCAATAATTATGAGAATATCGATATTTAAATTACAAAACTGCTCTTCTCTTGACAAGATTGAAAAGAATGGTAATGCACCACTGCCACACGACAGCAGTTTAACTGTGCAACTATGTGAACATGTATCACTTCATACACACTCGTCTAGGAAGATACTTACCGAATTTGGGGACACCGGACTGGACTTGCATGTATTCTGCATTATCTCCCTGTCCCTGTTCCCCTTCATTCGGTTCGAGTCCCTTCAGGAGGTTGAGCAGAGCCTCCCGAGGGACCTTGCACCCTCATCCTTTCAACTCGGTGTAACGCGTCAGACGGAAATCTTTGTGCAATTCGTGGGCTTCAGGATCGAAGCGACGAACAACCTGCTGTTGTTGCTGGACTACAACCGGTTCTGTCACTTCAAATTGCGGCTGTTGTTGCACAAGAATTGCCTGGTTATGTTGTTGCTGGACAACATCTTGTGGCAGTCCTGCCATCTTGAAATGTCGTGGTTTTTCGACAAATTTCCTCTCGAAATCTTCGTCCACAAGGAGTCCCAATTTTCAAGTCCCTGGCAATGAGATCGTACCACGAGCTGTCCGCGTGGTTATTGTTTACCCACAATGCAGTACATTTTCAGGCTCTCCCAAGTCAGGTGTAACTTAAATGTTACTTATTTGTAATTTAAAAAGATTTATATTCATATTTTACACAAATTCCAATGCAAGGAATAAAAAATAAAATTTGGAATCCAATGTGTGTCAGAATATTTCCATTCACGCAGAAAATTGGTGCCATTGGGTTTGTGAGGAAACGTTTAAAGCTGATAATTATTGAAAAGTTAGGCAGGTAATCAATTTTATACATTTGGTTAGGCGGTACTGTTGATCGACGCATGGGATTGGTTGGTGATGATATTACCTGTCACATGTGGCGCGAAAACTAATAACTAACTTCGGATGATTAAGCCATGCACTACGTATCATAAACATTTAGGCCCCGGTTTTGTTTTGATACGATTATGAAAAAGAAAAGAAAATAACAATAATGTGATAATAAAGATAATGATGACAATAATTAAATAATAATGATAATAATGATGATGTTGATAATGCTAGCTATAGTAATGATAGTAAAATAATATGAATAATAATGTTGATGATGATAATAATAATATTATTCCTTGTTTACCCCCTTACCCAGGGTTGCCGCACTTATGCAAGGGTCACTATGTGGCCTGGACCCACCCTCCTCAGGTCATCACCTTTCTTCACCTGAGCCAATTATTTGTAACCTCAGGGTTTCACCATCACTTCATGTGCTTTACAAAAAACAAAGGCAAAGCATCACTCTTATCAGCAAATGTGTTAGTCCAGGCTTCACCCTTTGAATTATTTGCATAGGTGATGCTTCACTTTTGTCAGTTTTACATAGGTGAGGTTTCACTTGTGTCAGTTTTCCATAGGTGAGGCTTCACTTTTGTAAGTTTTCGGCCGGTCTGAAGCTTCACCACTGTTTCACCATACTGGCCATTTGCATAGTTCAAGCTTCACCACTGTTTCACCTAAGCCTGAGTCATTACGGTTTTTGTGCTAAACGGTTAACCGTTAAAAGTATACGGGCGGTTTCGTTTAACCGTTTAATAATAATCTGAAAAAGTGAAAATACAGTATTTTTAATAGTGCTGTAGCTCGGAACCCTGCTGGTCTTCAGACTGTCGGGCTGAGCATTCCCAGCCCCGGACTATGGCACAAATTGGGTCATCCTGATAAACAGAGACCAGTAATAAACAACATAAAACATGTCTTATTATTCCTCATCTGAATTTGATATCATGATTAACCTTGCAAAGTTACTCTGTGAAGATAGCTGATCTGTGACGTGTTTATATATGCCTTTGCAATGCAATGTTTGCACATGGTCAGGGAGAGAGCTCCCTGCATGTATCATTGCCATATGAAATTATGTGGAAGTGTGTATCACACACACCCAAGACACACCCTGCAATGAGCTGATCCAAGTTAGTGACCAATCAGGAAGGTTCTCTAGCTATGTGGGTGGAGTTTGATACAAGCATAAATTACAGGTTGGTGACCGCGCGTGCTTTCACCGTACCCAGTTCAGTGGGAGGTCAAGAAGCCACGCCCACATGTGTGCATGTGACAAGCATGAGCTCTCCATCTGTGTGTATGTACAGTGTATTTGGGCGCCGGAGGTTTGTGTGTACATGTGTGTGTGACTGAGAGAGCATGCATATGGGCTAGCATGTCCCTGCATGTCCCTAGCATGGACGAGGCAGGGACATGAGTGAAGATCGAAGTAAGAAAGGGTGGCTGTGTTAATCGGCTGAATTGAAGAATGATCAAAAACTTAAATTACGCACAAATAATATCCAAGACTTTGTTGATTGATATTTCTAAAACTTCAATTATTATTGTTATCAATATTTTTGTATTTTATTTATATATGAACATTATTTTAGGGGGCGAGTCGGCAAGGGATGGATATTAATATTGAAAGAGAGAGAGAGAGACTCGGGGGAGAAGGGATGTGAGAGGAACTGACCATCGAATGTGTAAACATTTAGAAAGTTGTGAGCCGAGAGTGCAGTAATAAGAAAAGGTACATGAGCGATGAACACATTGCAGAGAGAAGGGAATAAAGAGGGTGAGAAAAGAGAGAAGGGGGCTGGTTGTTTTATTGTTTACAAATTCATTCATGGGGATAACTGCTGCCAGAAAGCTAGCGCGCAGCGGCCAGGGTGTAATATTACACTGCGGTTTCTTTGATTATCTTTATCATCGGCTATTAGCACATTCCAAAATGTATGCAAATAACGGTTAACCGGGAGCGAGAAATGCTAAACGGTTTTGATGAATCATGCGAGTGCATGAGTGACCGGAATAAAAATTAAATAGTTGTTTTGAAACGCACGATTTCGACATGATTTCGACATATTTTCGACGCGACCGGTAGTGGCTTCGATGTCACATCACCTGAACAAACAAGGCGACCGATTGGATTCGATGTCACATCACCAGAAAAAACAAATTACTCGTCAAAGCTTCACACATTTCATCAATTTGTATAGTAAAGCTTCACCCAATGAAGAAAAACGAACGTTAGGACTTCACTACAACAACAAATAGGTCAGGGTCAGGCTTAGGCGTCGAGTCGACGTCGATATTTGGCGACCTCTGAGGAGGGTGGGTCCAGGCCACAGAGTGACCCTTGCATTAGTACTGTTCTCCTAGGCCCCTACGATCGCCCATGATATTTGCCCGGGCCGGGGGGCGTTATTTTTTTCGGCGGCAGAAAGTTGGGGTTAGGTGCGTGTTGAGCCTATGGGAAAGTTTAGGGTTAGGGACTTACGGTTAGGGTTAGGGTTAGGGTTAAATCATCAAGACCTCTTTAAAAAAAAAAAAAAGCCCCAATCTGTGCCGCAGAAGAAAATAACGCGACCGGGGGGGGGGGGGGATACTCAAATTTGGTTTGGACAGGGGTGTGCCGCTCAAGCCTCCTATTAGGGGTCATTTTGGAATATTTCATAAAAAGACCCATTTTTCCACAATTCTCGGGTGTTTTTTTTTTTAATGGACCCATTTTAAATGTCGTTTTTGTTAAAAGTGGGACCCATGTTTAGGGATTTTTGTGTGAAAAAGTGACCCATTAGAGCGGCACATCACCGTTTGTCCCAATATGTGGGTCCCCCCCCCCCGGATATTTTGTCCTCAAATTTGGCCAGATAAAGGATCCACGGTGTCTTGACAGCAGTTATAAATTATGTTTGCTCCCGTAAGAGAAAGGATGGGGTGCGGGGCCACGACCCACACGTTTATAAAGTAAAAGGGGGAAAATTTCCTATGAAAATTTGGGGGGGGGGGCACCTTGCCCGGCTTTTCAGGCACTTTTGTGGCTCTGAGTAAAGATTTGAATAGTGGAGTGAGATTGTCAAGTGATTTCCAAGAATAATATTGCATCCTCATACCTAGAATCACTAAACAATATCACTCCATGCACTATTTAAAGGGCCACTCTAATCCAACTAACATAGCATTTCAAAACATGAATACACCTGACCTCTACTTATTAATATTCCAGCCTCTGATTTTTCAAAAAATCTCTAAGTCTAAATTGACCAAAAAATGATAATAACCATCTATTTTTCACAGTGCCCCCTTATACCTTATATAAGTGCCCCTTTTTTCTAATATGTGTCCGTTGCACATGCCTCTTACCACATTTGATAAGTGCCCCTATTCAAATCTGAGAGGTGTTCATTTTTACTTTAATAAATGGCTTTTTCTTTTGTACTAAGCAGGCGCGGATCCAGGATTTCTTGGGGGGGGGGGGCCAAATTTGAAATCAATTTGAAATTTAGTGTGCTGAAATTTGAAAATCGTGCCGGCCAATATTTCGCTCAGGAGGGGGGAGGGGGGGGGGGAGGGAGAGTAGTGAACACTATATTTTTTTTCTCCCGAAAATTTCAAAAATCGCACCCCCCTTGAGCGTCAGGGAGGAGGGTGCCCATCTCCAAAAAAATGTCAATTTCACATGTTTTTACACGTTTTTTTCCCAGGGGGGGGGGCGGACCCCTCTGGATCCGCCACTGGTAATAAGTGCCCCTATTCATTACAGGTGAGTGCCCTTTTACAAGCAGTGCCCCGTTACCAATATTTCATAAGTGCTCCTCTTTTCAAATCTGAGAGGTGCTCATTTTTACTTTAACAAGTGCCCTTTTCTTTTGTTTGCCCTCTTTTCATTCTTGTGATGAGTGTCCTATCTCACCTTTGATAAGTCCCCTTGTTATTTTGACACCTGCCCCCCTTTTTTTCTTCTAATGAGTGCCCTTTTTCCATCTAATAATTGCCCCTTTTCTTAAGTTTAATAAGAGCAACTCCCCCCTTCCTATATAAACGCCCCTTCCGACACATTATGATAGATGCCTCTATTTAAATATCATAGGTTTCCTTTTTTCCTTAGATAAGTGCCCATTTTCGTTTGTAATAAGTGCCCCTTTCAATTCTCACATGTGCCCCTATTCATCTCAGGTGAGTGCCCCTTTTCAGATACAAGAAGTGCCCTTTACCATGACCTGATGAGTGCCCCTTCATCTCTTATAAGTGCCTTATTTTTAATCTGAGAGGTGTCCCTTTTTTTCCTTTGTATGCCCTTTTTTCCTCTGTATGTACTCTTTTCATTTTTATAAGTGCCCCTTTTCATCTCTGATGAGTGTCTTTTTTCATCTGATAATTGCCCCTTTATGTTTGTATAGTAAGTGCCCTTTTTCATCTCTGCATGGTGAGTGCCCCTTATTATATCTGATAATTCCCCTTTTTACTTTGTCATGTGCTCTTTTATTTTATAATAAGTGTCGTTTTCCTTTGTATCCCTTTTTACTTGTCCCATAAAAGGTAATCCTAATTCAAAGAGACTAAGAGAAACCTTTTCTCAATTTCACTGAGATCGAGCTCGCTCGCTACGCTCGCTCACAAATAAATATTCAGACCATCATTCACACCCAATAATTATCTTGTGCCATGTAGATAATGAAACAAACATTGAAGTCATCCCTGACAATGTAATCCCAATGTAGGGGTATTTACCGATGTCTAAAAAGCGTATAGTCGCGTTGTTGGTGACCCTTTCCCAAAGAAAGTGCCCTTATTTTGTGGTGCCCCCCCCCCCTCACTTTGAAAGACGAGCCCACCGTCCCTGCCTGCATAGTCACCCCGATAATCTTTGCAAGACATATATCAAACTGTGAAAGGGGCTGAAAGGAGTCGTGTACCGCCATATTCCGTTTTTTTTTTTTTGTGCCGTGATTAATATCATTGTCATCACCATAATATAACATACGTAGGAAAGTACAGAGATATGTTATGTTACCACACGAGAAAATGTCTGTATAGTCTGGCCTTGAGTTGCAGTAAATATTGCCAATTTATATACCAATGATGTGACAAGAAATTTAAAGGTCATATTATTTGAATATAGTTTCCATTAATGTTTTCAATCTAGGGACCTGCGAAATGTTCTATGTCAGCTGAAAATACGTCATGTGCAGGATGCACTAAATTTCAATGTCGTATGTTTCTTCACGAGAACATACTATGTGCAATTTGCACACTATAATGCTCCCGTCCAAACGCAGAACCACACCCCGCGACGTCATTTCTTACCCAAAACGGTACGCCTGTAAAATCAATATCCCAGAATGCATCTGATAGCCTATCTAGCTCCATACTTCCGGTTGGAGACTGCTCAGCAAAAATTTGTTTGCCTGTGTTGAGTTAATTTTACCCATTTAAAAAAGCATCAGGTCCCATCATACGGTAAGATTAGAATAACATATTTTGTAGGAAGAAACTAAGATTTACGTCGAAATTGTATATCTGAAATTCATACCTTAGGTCTAACGTTATATCCTTAATCATTTTGTTGCTCAAATTTGGTGTCTTGTCTACAGTCCCACATTATGACTTTTGTGTGTTAACTTGATTGACATAATATTGCAGACATCTTCGTCTTTTAAGTTCTATTTCTAATTCTATAAGTTCTGATTCTTCGCTATAACTAGTATAAGTACAGGCAATCGTCACCTCGACTGAGGGGTTTTCGTGGACCAGTTGATCTGAGATTAAGCTATTAAAAAAGGAAAAGGAAGAAGGGAGAGAGAAATAACAAAATACATGAAAATGAAAATCTCCTGCACCAAAAAAAAAGGCACACCACATGACACACTCCAGCAAAGCATAGAGAGTCAATGCTAATGCGTATTGACCTCTCTAGCACTGCACTACGTGTTAATAGGCAGCATTTGAATACATGAATAGTCCATTACCATACACGTTCATAACACACACATGCACACGTCACACAATGATGCCGATGCGGCTGATCGGCCAGTTTGACAGTGGACTCACAATTGCATTTTGAATTTTTAAATTATTCTTTCTTACATCGGGTGTCATCAATCATCACTATAGTACCGATTTTGAGTGAAATCTGTTGAGTTTTGTACAGTGATGTTTGATATGTTGAGAATCAATAACACAGCTTCTAATACACAGCAAGGATAGTAATGCACCTATATATGCACTTGATAATCCCAGTACGTTTCTGGCAATTTCGTCATTCCTAATGTGAGATCTTTAGTTGTAGGTCAAATCAGACATGCCCGCAATGACGTCAAATGCGTCATCAAGGCCACTTGACCGTATTACCTTTTTTCGAGGGGCGTAGCCCAGCAAGCGTGAGAACTGTGAAAAATAGATGGTTACCGGTATCATTTTTTGGTCAATTTAGACTTAGAAAAATCAGGGGCTGGAATATTAATAAGTAGAGGTGTATTCATGTTTTGAAATGCTATGTTAGTTGGATTAGAGTGGCCCTTTAAATAGTGGAGTGAGATTGTTTAGTGATTCTAGGTATGAGGATGTATTCTTGGAAATCACTTGACAATCTCACTCCACTATTTAAATCTTTACTCAGAGCCACAAAGACGTGTGGGTTCCTTATGTAAGTGGGACACCAAAAATGTCACAAAGTGGGTCCCTAATTATTATGGAATTACTCGGATACAAATTCACCCTAGCACCAAAAGAAGGGCCATTATTTCCTATTATATGACACCAAAATCTGCCTACAGGATCTTGTAGTTGTCTTTAAAAAAAATGTGTCAATGTGCCAATTCAGCATGAAAATAGCTGACAGCCAACCTTCAGGCAACCTACTATTGTCCAGGTAATAACTTCATGCCTCTTCTTTTTTTTTGCAGGTTTCCGCTGTTGTCAGAAAATATCCTATCACCATGTTTCAGACCAGATCAGAATATGACAGGTATGTTAATACACGATTACAACAATATTTAGAGCCATAATTTTTATCAGAGTTCCAGCTTTTTGTTAATTTGCTTGTGCTGCAGGTCGGATGATATAATGGGCAGTTTTATAGGTCAACACTGTGTTATTTTCACAATAAAAACAGGGCTCCACACTAATCTTTTTAAAGGTGTCTGGATTAAACTTTTTACAATCTTACAACCCTGTTCATGAGCCCTATGTAAAAACTTCACAATTTTGGGAATCCATACTTAGATTTTGGGCACCCATGTGTTCGGGCCCCTGCTATTGTTGATCCCTGTTAGATATGAGTTCTGTGATTTGTTTGAATCTAAAAGAAAAATCTTGGAACATGTAACAGTACAACATTATATTTTGGTCCACCCCTTCCAGACCCAGTATTCCTATTAATAATATCATGTAACATGGTTTATAGATTTTCTCTATCATTCAATTTATGTCTCCGCCTTTAATTGAGGTAAACATATCGGTTTGTAGACAAGTTTCTAATATAGACATTGATGCACAATATAAAAAATTATACTAGGCCAAATACATTAGAATATATCCCTGCTCATGCACAATCATGAAGTAAGAATTATGAAGGAAAAAAATAATGCTTAAGAATCAAAGAAAGAGTAAATTGTATTCAAATCTTGGTTGATACATGTACTATTGCACTGCTCTCATTTTCCTTCACATTTTTTTTCTTCTGCAGGGGAGTCAACACGTTTTCTCCTGAGGGACGTCTTTTTCAAGTTGAATATGCCATAGAAGCTATCAAGGTTTGTTATTTGTGTTAAGTTTTTGGACTGTTCAAGAGCAAAATAAAGAAAGAAAGAAAAGAAACAGAAATGTGTTCCAAAATGTTGTGGTGGCAGCCATTGAATACCCATGTAAAGTGCACTAGCCCACCATATTTTGACAGAGCAACTATGTGCTATTTACATTAGTAATAAGTGAAGAACGTGTTTGTTCCTACTTTACTTTATTGCAACTTATTATTTTACAGTTACAATTATGACGCTTACAGGGGTCCAATGAAGAATGATTCCTGAAAATTCAGGATTAACCCAAATTTAGCAGTCATTCTCTTGAAGGATGTAACATATTTTGCAGGCACAAAACCTTGTCAGTTGTGCGTTTGCCGACTGCACAGTCTACTGCACAATATAGGCTCTGTATGAAAGCTGCTCCTAACACAGTCAGAGACTGACAGAGTTCTGCATTGCTCAAGGCTTTAGGAAAAAGAAATTGTGGTGCAGTGTCAAATTAGAGTCTGTGCTCCCAGACTTGGGTCAAGTGGAGAATTAATGTTTAAGCAAAAGTTAGCATTATTCTTAATCCATATTTAAATGATTTTCTCAATATAGCAGGCAGAACACATCCACCCCCCCCCCCCAAAAAAAAAAAAAAAAAATTAAAAAAATCCCTACACCGACCACTTAAAAAATGAAATTCAATACAAGATATGCTCTGTCCTTTGCAGCTTGGTTCTACAGCCATTGGGATCAGGACCAATGAGGGCATCGTGTTAGCGGTAGAGAAGAGAGTGACTTCACCTCTGATGGAAGCCACAAGTATTGAGAAGATTGTGGAGATTGACAGCCATATTGGATGTGCCATGAGTGGTCTTATAGCAGACTCTAGGACTATGATTGACAGGGCTAGAGTAGAAGCACAGGTAAGGATGGGTCTATGACACATGCTTCAAAGGCCATTGCTTCATTGAGTTCCCTACCCTTCAGCCATTGAGCATCACTGTACCTAACTCTAACTTTAACCCTAAATATTGCCCTAAACCCAACCTAGAACTGAAATAGTACCCTAACCCTACTGGTACATCTTTTGAAAAAATAAGACTCGGAGCAGATGTTGCCAAAGCAAATGTGTGACCACCAAAAATATTATTGAATTGCTATTGGTTAACAATAGAGACTTCTTGGCTATAAAGGCAACGTTTTGGGGTCTCCTATGAATATGTAAATGTGATAGTTAGCCCTGTGGTTTGCTGTACACTTTCAGTTGGACCCTATCTTATGTCTAAACCATAGTAAGAAAGCCTAAAGTTTAATACTACGGTAATCCAATGTCCTTTGTTAGACACAACTTGAGACTGAGTTTGAGAGGCCATTATGCTTTACAACTGAATTAATCCCCAAAAAGATTGCTAGCTTTCCTCCAAATGTTGCAGTTATTATATCATATTGTAAACATCACTGAACACTTTGTAGATACAAGCAAATGTTAAGATTGGAAATAACTTTGTAAGATTCAGTCTTATGTAAGTTTTCTGTTCTTGTGCTCATTAACATTCATCCTTTTTTTAAATCCTTTGATTTGACAGAGTCATTGGTTCACATACAATGAGAAGATGTCTGTAGAGAGTGTAACTCAAGCTGTATCAAACCTTGCTCTTCAGTTTGGTGATGATGAAGCAGGATCAGGTGCCATGGTAGGTAGCTTCAACTTTCTTAAAAGCCCTCATGGGATTTGTTATTGTTATTGCATTTTATTAGCTGGATTATTTCCTCTTTTTAGCTGCCACCCATTCCCATTTCGGAGGAACTTATCCAATTCTTTGGCCTTGAAACTGATCTTTCGAATCCTAGACCCCCTTTTAAATGCTTTCAATATATGACTTTTTAAATACATACCATTTCATTTGAAGAGAAATAGACTTCACAGCAATTGAGATTTAAAAACCTTGTAGATTTTTTACTGGGAATTACTGAAATGAAGTTAAATTTCAATCTCACATTTAAGAGTGAGTCACCCGATACATTTCACAAGAGACTTGCATGAAGATATTAGCTTTTGTGATTTGTCAAATGTTTCTTGTGGCATAGCCATTTCATACTGAGATTGTTCAAATGTGTAACCCTGTCATTATATGAGGATATTTTTGGAAGGGGTTGCTATGGAGAAAATAAATATTTGATATCAATGTTGGCACTTTATATTACTCTTCTCTCTTTTGAACATTGAACCAAGGTTCTTGCCTTTTTGTAAACATTATGTTATATAATTCTTTATCTTTTTATTTAGTGTAAAATATCAAAGCTTTGTATTTAATCACAGAACATATTTTAGCCTAGATGTAGTAGCTTAAGTACGTATTCAATAGTTATTATTATTTATTAATTACGTTCTCATTCATTGTTGTGATACTTTTGTGTGTAAGTGGTAACAGACACGATTAGCATTTTATGCTATTTTCTGGTCCCATTTATCCTTTCAATGTTAAACATTCATATTTGATTGTTATATTGATACTTTTTGTTTGGATAATAAACTTCAAACTCTCTCTCTCTCTACAATACACAGAGTCGACCATTTGGAGTAGCCTTATTGTTTGCTGGTATTGATCAGAAGGGACCTATACTGTAAGTATCTATTCATTTCTTTAGATCATCCAATGTATTTATTACTTAAAGAAATTGATTATATATTCTCCTAAATACCAATAAGAAACACATCCAAAATTCATGTTTATCCATTCATATCAATTAAGTCCTAGAGCTCTTAGAGTAAAATGTTATGTGCTTGACTTTATTTCGTGCAGATATCACATGGATCCCTCCGGTACATTCCTTCAGTTTGATGCTAAAGCTATTGGATCAGGATCAGAAGGAGCTCAGTCACAATTACAAGAAGTTTTTCACAAGGTGAGGTAGTGACCCGACAATCTCTCTGGCAACAATTGCTTGAGGCTTTGTTCATCAAACATGTAGGGGGTAGAGTTGTGATTGGGTTTTAGGGTAAGGGTAAGTGTAAGGTACGATGTTTGGTCCAGGCTTTGGATCGTAGAGTAATCATTGTAGGAGCCTGTACAACCAGTGAGGTGACTCGAGAACACCTCAAATTAAATTGGCTTCACCTAATTATTCTACACTATAAAACTAGAACTTTCTTTTTTGAAAATTTCTTGAGATGCCTGAATTTGTGAAATTTCATGTTGCAAAAGTCTTTTTAAGTGATGAAAATTGCAGATTGATTTTGGGTTTTACAGCATCTAGGCTATACATTGTGCTTTTATTTTGTAAGGACTGAAAGTACAAAAAGGATAATGGTAGCAGGTTTTATGATTATATCATCAGAAGATCTTTTTTGAAATAATGCTTTTACTATTGTTGAAGGAATTCAACCTCAAATTACTGGCATGTTTACGTATAGTAGAGAGATAACTGCATGGAATGTGGGGTTCAAGAGATTGATGAAAACAGTTAAATGGATTCAGTGTTACCCTTACCAAAACACATCAGAGTTAAATGGAATTAAACCTAACAGGCATATTAAAGACATATTAGTTTTCATTTTTGAGTGATTTGGTTGGGTTTAAAACTTGAACATGCACATTTCTCCAAACAAGTTACTGAGTAGATAATTACAGTTCAAGAAAAATGTAAAAGACACCTTTCTTTTGTAAACAATAATTATTTTTAAGCACACCTTTTTGGGGGGCCACATAAAAGTTGATTAAAATATGCAATGACTGAGCCAGTGTGCAAGGCAGTGCATCCTAGATTTGCATACACATCTTGGCCCTGTGTTATCACTTTAATAATATAAAATTATGCAGGGTAGAAAAGAATATATCACAGTCATGTGGCTTCATTTATTTTAACTACATACATTGTACTGAACCCATTTTGTAAAATAAAGTGTCTCATGATGAAATATGATCTTGTCTTATACTTTTTACAGTCATTGACATTGAAAGAAGCATGCAAGGAATCACTAGTCGTACTCAAACAGGTCATGGAGGAAAAACTTAGCTCAACAAACGTAGAGGTGAGTGAAAACATTCAGAAGCAGTGAAAATATTCTAAAACCCCATTCAGACATGATGCGATAAACTACCTTATAGACACCTGCAGCAGCAGACAAAAGAGGGATTGTGGGTTCAAATCCAACCCAGCTGATGACTGAAGCCTGCGTTGTGTGTTAACTGCCCCTCCCTTGATTCATAGACGCATGCTATGTTACAGTGGAAACACTGTTCCATGGATAGGACATTAAATGGAAGCCCTGTGTAGAGGAGAGTCACCACATTTGCACATTAAGAACCCACTGCACTCTTTGTATAAGAGTCGGGGGAACTCTGGTATAGTTGTCCACCTGCACACCCTTAATCAGTTATACTGGGAGGTGAGCCTTGAGGGTTACAGTGATTCAGGTTGCCAAATACTTAATGATAATTAATGATAATAATAATAATAACAATTTGAAGATTAAATTTAAAATTATTATTAATGCCCATTATCATTGAAATTGATGTAAATATGGTTTGTTGATTTTGGTCTGAAGTACTATAAAATTGCATGTCTTCGTCTTCCACTGTCATGAGTTGGGATTCTCCAAACTGGCAAACATAATCACACCATGGACTGTCATATTTAAAACAGTATATAGATATCATTTCTTAACAAACCTGTAGAAAAATTAACAGGACTTAGACAAGCTCTTTACCTGGGAAATACAATTGGTATGAGAATCCACCATAAAGCGATTCCCAAGTGTGCCTGTGCACTTTTTAATGACCCAGGTGTAGTAACCTGGTAGGATTTATTCCTTGATTTCACTGAGCGCTATAGTCGCCGGAGCTAAAGCTGGGTAATGATATCTAAAATTCCTTTGGATGCACATAGAAATGTTATATCATAATCAATAATAATGATGTGATGTGATGGAAAAGAGTACAATAGTAAAAGTCTGTTCATTGATTTCAAATTAAAACTACGATATTACATAGCAAATAAACAAAGTTTTCTATTAACGAAACACAAAGAAATTTTTCAAGAAATGTTAAGGTTATAACTATTTATTTAAATGCTTTGTCTTTTTTTTATTATGTTAAAATGTAAAATGATGTAAATATATATGAAATGTGAAATAAAACACCTCAGCTAGAGGACAAGAAAAAAAAATAATCGATAATAATTGGTATTCATCAAGTTGTATTTATTTTGTCTTTTTTAACTTTCCCCTACAGGTGGCTACCATCACACCACAGAATAAGTTCCAGATGTTTTCAAAAGAAGACATTGAGGCAATCATAGCAGAGATGTAGGAAACACAGCTGATGTCTGTATTCTTCTGTTGCTTTTTGTATTTTGGGTCTCACAACTCCAACAGATTACTTAAAATGTCTTTTTTATCAATTCTACTGTAAGCCAAGACATACTCATCCATCATGTAATGAAAGTAGTGACTGGGAAGAGGAGGTAGTACAGTGAAACCTGCCTTAGTGGCCACCTGTTTAGAAAGACCACCTGTCTATAAAGCCTTTTTTGGGGGGGGGGGGTTAGTGTTGCTCAATGAAACAGCACAACCTTTACATTAAGGCCACCTTCCTATATAGACACCATTCCTTGTCTTACTTGGGTGGTCTTGATATACATGTTAGACTGTATAAATGTTCATAGCTACGTGCTTATCAGAAACTGGAGGGATTTGTTTTGAATTGACTTATTCTCAGATACGCTGTCCAACAACATGGCATCTTCAGAGCAATGCCGTCCTTACGTCAACTTTAGGGAAATGACCGACAATCTATCAATTAATGTACCCGTATGTCAATACTCAGTAGTGTTGTTCTGAAGCTTTCTGACAGTTTAATAAGTTTATTTTATTTTCTGTTTGCTAAGAGGTAGTAGGAATTGTATTTGTAAAATGCACAAAGTGTTCAGTTTACATTGACATTTTCATTGAAAGTGTCATTCACTTTAATTTTCAAAGTATGATTGTGCTTTTACATGTGGTATTACTATCTTGTATTTAATTCAAATAATTCCAAAGGTACAACATTTATTGTATTCTGTGACTTAACGTGAAACTTTGTGAAAGGCCTCTGCCTATATGAGCTCATAAAATGAGACCAATGGCTGAACAGGATCATTCTGATAAGATTGTCTTGTTGGTTAGGCAAAAGTATACATGGTTTAATGTACTTGCAAGTGCGGTTCTAATACATGAACCACACACAGGGGACTTTAAAAAAAAATACCAATCTTTAAGTCTCCCAGAGAGGGGTATCTAACAACGGTATTATGTTAAATCATAATTAAATGTGTACATTTCCTTGGTACTTCCAAAGCACCTCCTTGTGATGCTTCATGATCATACATGTAGCTCACTGATTTGGACCGATGGTAAAAATTGACTTTGTGCTTAGAAGCCTATATGGACAAAGCTCAATATCTCCTTGAAACTCTGGGGCCCAGACAGAAAGTCTTTCTCAGTCATAGGTAATCTGTATGGAGTTGTGGTAATTAATTTTCCTGTACATATCATTTTCATACGGCAACCAACATTCGTTTGTTAGATTTGGATTGTTAGTCTGTTCCATCATATGTAGACTGATTTATGTGTAACATTAAAATACTCATTAAATGGTAAAAAATTGTGAGTTTGTGTGCTATGTTTTGTTGTCTTTTTGATGATGTTAAAAGATATCAGAAATTGCAATGCTATTATAGAACTTCATCCCTATAAATTCAACAATTCAATGATTGGCTAATTTCTTTCATCATTTATACTGTGTTCAGAATTTTCTCTTATTAAAAGCATAGCTGTAAGCACCATGTATGTTAAACACTGCACTGTTAAAAGTCAATGGCCATGTAACTGCTGTATTGTAAGCTACAAAATGGCTATTCATCCATCAAATTTAAACTATTGTGCCAACTGGTCATATCTGCCAAAACAGGCCATATAATCTCAATACAATGGCTGACTAGCTCCATGGCAGAAGATGAGGCTCATTCAAACATTCAAGCAAAGTAAAATGATCCACACATTTAAGTACACAATCGTTTCGTTTGACTCCATTTATTAAATTCATGGTTAAATATCAAATCTTCATGATAGTAGAAACTGAAGTACATGTATAGCTAGACATTGTATAATTCACGGAGATATGATTCTGATTAAAAATTATTTCCATTCAGTGCATGTATCTATATGAGACATCACAAGTACATCAAGATATAACTTTCCCTGAATGCGACTGTTTGGGAATGCTTCTACTGATCACTAGAGTGCATCAGCCAATTCCAGACAAAGTGTCGATCATGCTGGCTGCAGCCATTCTGTTCAAACGATAACCCTAGTCGCAACTTAGAATGCAGCCCCTTTAATTTTTCTTAGAGGTTTTTTGTCAAATTACATTCATGAAGAAGGCTTGATTATAATGTTAGCATTATCATATTCACATAAAGAGTATATCCAAACCACAGTCAACATTGAAACATGTATGATCTCCACTGAGTAGAATATAAGAATAGGATAGAATGCTACTTCAACAAGTTTACATACACTTGTGAAATATCAAATTTTAAAGAAAATGGACATATCCATCAAAGAGTATTTAACTACCGGTAGCATATATCATTCAAGCGAAATGTTATTTTAAAATGTAATAGGTTCTGGTTTTTAATTCATTGGATAAAAACTAAGCCTCTTTTGTAGGAACAAAATTACTTGTATTTAGGTTTACATAAATAATATTTCATACATGATATATGCAGGTATTTTTTATTTTGAGGGGTTACATCAGTTTAGATTTCATTACAGTTATCTATAAATAGAAGAAAACAAATCAAATGAATAACTTCATGTGTTCTTTTGAAAGGAATACCGGTAAAAAATTATCTAAAAATGGGCAGTACACAAGCTGTTAAAACCAAAGCTGAAGGGATTATGACATACATCTTTATCTGAATACATTCAACTCAATAAATTTACAAAACTCTGTAAAACCTCCCCCAACTGATACAACACGTTGAACATCAATCGAGTGACATCCCAAAAAGCAAGTTGTTGATAAATATTATCAGTAAAAACAGACAAATCAGTGAAATGGGTTGATAATTATTTTGTATAGCAAAAGTTTGATGAAGGATAATAATGTGACAAATCTTTGCAGAAGTGAAGATCACTATTAAATACTGTGACAACTTCATGATTTTCATTGCAGTTACCCCTTACCTCTTTAGTACACGTAAAAAATCACAATTTTCTTTATGCTCCTGAGGAAATTAAAAAATACTTATTAAAACCATGAAAACAAAATGTTTACCACAGGGATTATCTTCTTATGTGACTGCAATATAAAATGAACAGTTTTTCACCAGTTAACAAAAGGAGGGACATCTTTACACTTTTCTGTACAAAACAAAAGTTGCTCCAATAGAAAATCATTTAACGTAAAGTGATCTTATGGACTTACATTTTTGGGTGAACTTTTTTTTGTCTCAGATTTCTTTTAACAACTTTAATTGATATGTTTTTTTCTACTTTTTGCCATTATTAATTTTACCTTGATGTCAGGGTTGACTAAATCCTAAAGCATTACAAAAATTATTTTGTATCTACTTAGAAAAAAGAGCTCTTGCACGCGTAGGGTTCATTATCATTACAAACAGTGAATCAATTCACTTTCAATAGAAGTACTTAGTACTTACATAATCAATTTACATCCATTGACAAAAAGGCATTGACACACACAAAAAAACATTAAAAAGATACAAAATTGTAAATTAAAGAAATTCTTTTGATCATCAAAAAGATAATTACCCTGCTTTCTTCATCACGAATATCACGATACAAATTGGTCAGACTTCAATGTAGATTTTAAATTAAAAACAAGGCGCTGTTGGGATGAAGAATTATGACTTGGTGATCTAAAATATGAAATGTCATTAATCAATTTACAAAGATGTTTTGACTGCACGATGTAACATTGAAGTTACTTCTATTCTATATATTACACACTATGACACAGTGTATGTATGATATTTCACTGATCTTACAGAGCTACAGTGCCAGTATCATAAGTATTTCATCACATGTGAAGAAACATTTGATTTTCTTAGTTAAATTGTTTAAACATGTAAATGCAAGAAACAACTGTTACAATGCATATTACGGTCATTGTTATGAGATACATGTACCTAAATATAAACAATTCCCAGTGTTGCAAAAGGGAAAAGTAACAAGGTTTTTATTACGACTTATTCCTACAAATGTATATTTTTCAACAGTAATTACACATTTTTCACTTTAAAGTGTCTATGCAATTACTATCTTTTTATAAAGAATTTCAGAAAAAATACATTGTAATATTCATAAGCAAGGTTGTACCTAGTCACTCATGAGCATACATGAAATAGCCCAAAGTGTATCTTAAAATTATTTGACTCCCAAATCATGTATAACATGTCACACTAAATCAGGAATATACCAAGGAACACACTTTTAGAATTTATGGAAGAGGTATTGCAACAAGATATTTTCAATCACAAAGAAATGTAGAAAAAAGATTTAATGCCTGCCATTTTAATTGTACATTTTACATTACACCATTTACATTACACACAGCACACAAGAGACAGAGAAACATGGTATTGCAACTGCACCTATGGCACAGAATATCTAAATTCCAAAAAAAATCTATCACTGTGACTAACCTAAGCAAGTAAAATCACTTATATATAATCACTTATCAAGTAAGTGCCTCTACTTCTAAATTTAACATCCTAGAATTCAGAAGAAAAAAAATTATCTTCTTCTACATGTCCATATCTCTGAATAAAATGTTATCACACCAGACTATACAAATAATTCACAAGTATTTTTAACACCCTCCTACTCTAATGATTGCTGTAGCTATAACTGCCTAAATAGAACAAGACCGTTTGTCTTTTTCTCTTCTTAGTTTTGTAAACAATTATTATATTAAATACCTATTTAATGATGATCTAGATCCACATCACAGCACACAATATTATAGAAAGTAGACACATATTAAAACATATTCCTCAGGTCTATGGCACTTCACACTCTACCCTTTCTCTGATCAGAAACCAAATGTAATCAACTTGTTCCATCAATTAAGAGTTTCTCTGATTTGCATGAATCCTGGTTTGTATAGAGACCAAAAACATGGCCAACCAAGACAGCTGCAAGACGTTTTAACATAAGAAACAATACACTTGTTCTTCCCAACTTCCTTCTGATCTTCAAAGTAGGCTAAAACAAAAATATACAAAGCAATATATACACACAAATTCCTCAGAAAAATAATAAATGAACCTGGACTTAGTTACTTTTGTCAAGGACGGCTATCAAAACAATATAAATCATATACGAAGTTTCCACAGAATTAATATATATGCTATAACAAATAATTACTAAAATGTGGTAAGGTACACATAGATCACTTACAAACTGAGTACCAGTATATATATTTAATCATTGAAGATTTTTTTTCTTTAAAACACAAAATATACAAAAGATATTAGCAACATTTATCATTCATGATTATCTGGGTACATTTTATTAAAAAAGAAAAGAAAAAATATTAATTAATTTGGATAAAACCTATAATTCTGAACATTAT
Source organism: Strongylocentrotus purpuratus (assembly GCF_000002235.5). Lineage (NCBI taxonomy): Eukaryota > Metazoa > Echinodermata > Echinoidea > Camarodonta > Strongylocentrotidae > Strongylocentrotus > Strongylocentrotus purpuratus. Next base: position 52,796,855 of record NW_022145612.1, read on the forward strand.
CAATCATAAATTCATACATAAATCATGCCACTTTATAAATATTTATATTCCCCTACTGTTGTTCCTTTTCATGAGGAAAGACTCGCTCAGATATGATGCAGCAAATCAAGCAATCCTGAATACTAAGGCATTGTAAATTAATATTTAATGTATTATTCTATAGTTAGCAATACCTCTTAAAAATCTGAGTTGATGTAATTACCAAAAGTGGCATAAACAGCTGCGTAGACATTTAACAAACTCTGGTAAGATATTACAGAAAAGGTGATGAAGTTCATTCAAACTTCAAAGTTCAGCAAACAGATTAACTGAACGTGTGTCATGATATTCTAAATAGCAGATTTACATGATGGAAACAAGATTAAAACGATTTGTAGATTGGTTTCTCAAATCATGTGAGCAGTGCATGAGAAAACATAAAGTAAAATTCATTTCAATTCTACGAAAATTTTGAAAAGTTGGTAATTACTTCGAAAAGTCAAGCGAGTTGGGAAGAATACTGTGTTTACATTTTGTATGCCCACTTCAAACTGGACTTTAATTCAATAGGCATATTGAAATCCTGATTTGCATTATAATTCTGGATATTTGGTACACATCTTTATAAGGACTTAAAATCTAGATACATTACAAATCACTTCTATACAAGCTTAAAATCAGATTAATCATTAAGGAGAGCATTGTAATACAGACATATCGCCTTATAAATAACTTTACAAATACATATCCAAACCATTTGTAAATGTTTCATTAGATACAAGAAAAGAATCTCAAAATGACAAAGCCTTGTATAAGTATATTTCAGTCAAAATTCAGCAATGAGATCAGAGCCTTTCAAACATGATCGGCAGATTCTGATATTTCAACTACATGAATAAAGCTTTCCAATCAAGATAAAAGACTCGATCATGATAGTATATAAATTAAACTGTAAAAGGGTTATATTCACGAATGGTATTTTAGACTACATTATGAACAGATATATGCACAGATGAGTACAGAGTCTTAGCACCCTTACCACTCAATGACAGACTATGAGAGAATAGCAGATACAAAGAAATTTCTAAAAACTGTCATTTCTGTGGTCTAGCACTCTAAGGCTTGATTGGGAACCGTCTTACTTGGTCCTGTTCTTAGAGCCTTGTTTGACGAGGTCTATCTCAGCCCTCTGCCGAATCTCATCCAAAGTCTGGTCCTTCAGAAGCTGCCCATTCTCATACACCAACTCTAGAAGATTCTGAATAAGAGACGAAAGTAAAATACGGATGAATAGATGAATACATGTAGGTGTACTAGTCATTCTTCATAGGTAGAGCAAATACATGACAGGGAGGGATTAGACCACCCAGCAAGGTCACTGACAGGTGGCTATCTCATCAACTCAGCTCTCCATTAACATAATAAAAAGAGGATCATGGGGGACCAACGGGCACCGGCTTAGGCATTATTTTCTATACAGAGGCAACAAGCAGCTACAAGTAGTACAGTGGGGCTTTAATTTAATTCATTTTGATTAAAGTTGAATCATTTGTTAAGCAAAGTATCATAATTTGCATATGAATCATTTATGTTTCAGTACAAAAGGATTACTTACTTTATTTGGGTCCCCTTTCCCCTCTTCTAAAGTAACAATCTTTCCATCAACCTCCTGCAGGGATAGCTGGCCTTTCTTGGATTTCTTGCCCAGGTCTGTGGAAGGCTGCTTGAATACATTCCTCTGAAAGATCGATAAATACAACAATCAGCATTAGAGTGACATATCACGATCATTTATGATAGATTCATAACAGTTCATATTTTCACTTTTGATGACTCACAACTTTTACCCCAATAACACAATTATAATTCAGAAGTCTGATGATATTCACATTTTGTTACACTCAAAGTGGAAGATATTTAGAAACATCTTTCATGCACTTGTTTCTATAGTATATCTGCCATAGAAAAAAGGAGATATTCAAGAAGTCTAATGAAAAAGGAAAACAAACAAAATATACCAGATACTTTACACAAACGACAAGCCAAATGGCATAACAATTATCAAAGTCATATTACATGACAATAAACACAAATATTACCTTTGATTCTGTGATATCAACCATGTACATGGCTCTTTCATAGGCAAGGAGGAAGAGTAAAACTATCAAATGGGAGCATGCTGATGAAATATCAAAACTAAGAGCTAGATATCGTCATGAAGAATGCACAATTAAGAATGAATGCACTGCTCATTTCACTGAACCACATTTGGAAAACACAATATATCAAGTCAAAGCTCTTACCGATTCACCATCAACGACACAGTAGCTGCACTTGTAGGCACACTTCTGCGTATCCCTATTGTGCTTCTGAAGAAGAGAACCCCCGCTGCCGAAGGTGAGGTTGTCAGCGCTCCACTCCAGTTTCTTCATCCTGCTCAGGATCTGCTCAATGACATCGTAGTTCACACCGTCTCCCTGGATCACTCTGAGGTAAGGCGGAAGCATCTTGTAACCCTTGGAGTTCTTACTGCATCCAAACACCTTGCTCAAGATGGTTAATACCTACAGGGAAATAAAAATTACCTCAGTTAAAGCCCCACTTGTAGCTTCTTGCCCCCTCTATATAGAAGACAATGCCTAATAGGTGACCACTGGTCTCCCATGATCCTCTTTTTCATATATTAATTGAGAGCTGAGTTGATGAGATAGCCACCTGTCATTGACCACGCTGTGTGGTCTAGTCCCTCCTGGCAAAACTAGTACAGCTGGCCTTTAAAACACAAGTAGCAAATGGATAAATAGTGTGCAGACAGTTGCCTTTATTTGTGAAGGGCATAATGATAAGGTTCAGGTTAGGGTTATGTTTAGTGTTTCGTTCAGAGTGGAAGTAAGGAAATTGGTTAATGATATTGACCTCAGAAAAACTGATACTGGAGTGAGTGTCATATAATGTAGGCATTTTCCTGTCTGATTTCACAATGGAGGTTTATCTTATGCACACAATGTTCCATCACATGAACATAATGTAAATGTATATGCACATGTATAATTGATAACTGATGATATATGTCAAGGTAGGTTTTAACCACTTCACACTTGGATGAGGCAGCTTACCTTCATAACGACCTCGCTGGGCTCTCCTGAGTCAGGTCTGATGACGAGTATTGAACCTGACTCCCCTCTCTGGATGACCTGCTCCCTCAGCTCCTCACCCCACACCTTCTCACAAGCATTGTAGATATCAAAGCTGTCAGAGACCACTGCCACCAGGCCAGTAGGGAACTGGTCCAGCATGTTCTTGAAGGCTTCGCGCTCTCCATGCTTCCCCCATGTTGTAATTGTGCTGTAGCAAAAGGAGGTCAAAAAGTAGCTTTTTGAAAGCACTAAATTTTTAGGGTGTGGGGGAGTGAGGGTTAAAGATACCTTTTCAGTAGTACCGGGGGTCAAAACAGACAATTTACAAGATGCCTTCAAGTTTGGGGCTCTGTAAATACTAATTCCAGATCGATAAGAATTTCCCATATTTGCTATACTAAAATCACATGTCATGAACAGCCATTAGAACAGCCATGAATATGAAATATAACTACAATGTATCCCTATATTCTGCTCATGTGCAGAGCGGGGTTTCACACCAACTTTGTTCACACAGGGTCCGAAATAAAATGTATAAGAATCGTGTGGATGGGGCCCTGTTTAAATTCCAAACATTAGGGAGTCCGGCCCTCATCTGATAAAGAGAGTTGCAAAAACAGGACCCTGGAGTTTAAAAAAAATGGGGGGGGGGGGTGCATATGCACAAGGCACCTGTAAGTGTGGAGTCCTGGTTAAAAAGCCATTAGCTGCAGATTAAAACCAATGACAAGAACATTATGAATTGTACATACTGATTACAAACCAAAGCATTCATTGTCTGTTTGGAGCAAGAAGGGCATTAAATCATATCCTTTAACACAGAGTTAATGCCCTTTTGGCTCCAAACACCTGAAATTGTCTATATATCTTATTTTTAAATCTTAGAACTAACCTATGTTCAGCAGCAGGAATTGAGAATCCAGCCATCTTACAGGAGTAATACTTCTTAGCCATAACAATGCCTGCTATGGTGTCTGTTCCTTGAAAATTGACCAGATGGGCAGCCGCACCGATGCCAGCAGTCTGTAGGAAGTAGAGAGAATAAAAACAAGCGATCAAACACGTTAAATTATGTAAACAATTTCTTCGTGTTTATACAAAATTGTACATATAAAACTGAATCAAATGAATTTAAGCTTATAGTGATTAAAACCCGAGAAGTATTAATTACTAACATCCCATCTTGTTTAAGGAAAAAATCCAATCCTTTCTATCAAAGATACCACCTTGATGGTCTATCATTTGAAAGAAAATCTTTTCACAGCCACAAGGCAGGGTGTGACATTTTCTGTGTTATTCTACACCTAACCTGCAATGTATGTGTTCCTACCTAGTGTGCACAAACTTTGCACATCATAATGTACCAAAACTGGTACTGCAACTGTCTTGTCTGTATAATTAGTCCTGCTGTGTATTCAGGGCTCTTGCCATTGTAGAACACTCTTGGTGCCAACTTAAAAACCAAACGTGGAGAACTTCCCTCAACTTGCAATCAAGGGTTACCAATTAGTTACTAGTCTGCAGGCACAGAATCTTAAATGACACTTTAACACAATTCCATAAGTGTTGAGCCACGTCTAGATCTGTCAGTCTCCGGCTGTTTCAAATAAGAGCAGCCTAAGTACAGAACCTAGTAACCTACATGTATATGTGGTGCAGTAGACCGTACAGTCTACATAGTCTCTTAGTTCAGACACACTGTTATGCATTACAACTGATAGAGGTTTGTGCTCGCAAACACCGAACACCCAATAAGTGCTTAGATGCCTGGCTGTACATGTTCCTTGTGAAGCTATTTAGGTTAGGATTCATGCCTGCAGCTCAGACTAAATTACCTCAACTGATGACACGCCTCTGAATCCAAAGTCATGGAGCTTGAAGGGAAGGCCTGTCAGATTATCAGCTGTCTCACTCAGGTACTTGGCTATTAGCACCTTTTGTACTCTGGAATTCGTTGCCACCGTCATAGGGTACCACACCTGCACCATCAAAGTCTAGAAAAAAAAGTAAAGATATTATTTTCTGCTTAAATAGTGCTTAATACATCGACAATGTTTCTTTCTAAGCGCTGTACAGATATTATTACACTGGTCATCGGATTCAGGCTTGGTCACTTACAATGTATGTACATTCTCTACATACAATCCGGGGAGCATTCCAGCCTGATGCAATGTTATGAACGCTCACAATGCTGAGCAAACTACAAACAACTTGTTGGAGAATGGCAAATGTGGATTAATGCCAAAGACGTTAGTGCTGGCTGGGATTCAAACCCTCAACCCTTGGAATGAGGGTCAAGTGAATGAACCATTACACCATGACACCTCCACAATAGACAATAGGTGAAAAAGGGTCCTTCATATGTTTGATTGGATCTTTATACGTTTTGCACTGATGAATGAAGTACAATGACTGAATGATAGTGCAACGGAAATAAATACTGTACATGAAACAAGGTCCCCTGTCATTAAAAGTTCAATGATAACACAAGAACAAAGAGGAGGGGGAACATTTACCTCAAACCAATTTGTAATCCATGGGACTTGAGGGTCTGTGTTTTCTACAGTGAAGAGGACATTCTTGTATGGAATCACAGATCCTTCTGGCACAGCCTTTATCTTCATCGGCAGGTATCCACCATGTTTCTAAAGATAAAATTAAACCAATGAATGAATAAATAGTTATCAATGTCTCACTTTCCAAGGTGTGATATTCATTTTCAAACTTTGTATTGTGATGGTGGGCAAACGAGGCTTCCCATATTAGACAGTTTGCCAAATGAAGATATCTGCAGCTCTGCCTCAAACTTTATAAACACTTATCAATTACATTATCAAATCAAATCATATATTTAAGTATCAAAGATGCTAGTTTACTCCATAGTTGATGGTGAGTTAAAACAAAATAATGTCATCTGCTTCTCCTGTTATCCTCACAACATGAAACATTTCTATCACACTTGCATGCAAAATGATGCAATTAATTTCTTCAATATTCTTTCACAAGATGTTCAATTTAAAGAGGTACTTATATCAAGTTATCAACACTGTCTTGAAGATTATATTCTTTAATACATAATGTATTCCAACACTTGAAGTGTAAGTGACTAGTGTGTTACAGCAGTTCAAGTGCTGGCAATCCAGGCCTGCCAATTTAATTACTGTCCAACTAGTCATACGTTGTGTCGGTACATACCTCTAGAATGTGTGTCCATCCTGCTTCATTGAAGTGGTCTTGCCCAAAGTGAAGTTTATACAATTCTTTAGCTTCAGCGATCTTCTCAGCCGTGATGACTGGGCCACACAGCCATCGCTTCAGGATGTACTGGAGACCAAAGAAAACCACTTCCGGGAACTTGCCACCACGACTTTCAAAGTAGGAGGAGACAAGAGTGGTGCCATCGGGATACTGTCTGTGATGGGTGACCTGTGAAATATTAAAACACAAATGACAAGAAAGGGGGATGAAAATAATTAATTTAAAACATCTTCTAACTTGTTCTTGCTTAGACCGAATTTTCTGTCTCTTTCATTCGTTAGCCTCTGATTTGGGTAGGGTCGGCTCCTCTCTTTAGAGCCGACCCTACCCAAATCAGAGGCTAATTAACGAAAGAGACAGAAAATTCGGTCTAGTTCTTGCTTTGTTATTACATTAGCCCCCAAAATATCTGAACAATAATACACCAACTGCATCTTCTCAGACCTACTTCTGCACCTGCTTCAGCAAGACATGTCTTTACCATATATGGCTTGTCAGTCACCCGGAGCAGATCTGCACAGACAGAGGGAAACCCTCTTAAATCTTCATTTGCAAAGTAGTGCACTGCCTGGACTGTTTCTAAGTCGCTTGCCCAACCCGCTGAGAAAATAATGCACCCTCAATGCTAAAACATAGACAGTCCTTTCATTCATACTCTTGCAAACGGAAACAGACTTTAAATTAAAGAACCAAAATTATGAAAGGCATAGGTCATATTAATATCATACAAAATATAAACAAATTCAATAATTTAATTCTCCATAGGGGCATACGTGTATTTTCATGGAAAGCGTGATGAGTGGAGGTATCAGCTTATCGCACTCTGTGTAGGATGCGCCGATGAGAAGAAAAACAAACACATAGAATTTGGATGAACTTGAACTTGAAATGAAACCAACTTTACTCAGACTAGACTCTAATTTAGTACTCTATCAATCTCAGACAATAGGGACTTTTAGATTTAGCCAGTGCCTTAAAATGATGTCACATGACATGTAGCACTCTTTAAGTCGACGTGCAAATCTAAAACTAAAAGTCCCTAATAATCAGCTAACGTGACTTAGCTTACTTTGTCTCTATTCTAACTGTTTTACTCACCTTGTAAGAATCCGTCAGCATGAGTATGTTGCTGAAGCAAGAATCTGTTGGTTCTGCCATTTTCAGTCTTTTGATGTCTCTTAAGGTTTACTCTAGCTTCTGAAGAAATCTTATGCAGTGCAGTGCTGGAAATCTCCCCAAGATCGAGACAGAGTTACTAGATCTATTAGTTCTCCAACTCCAAGCCTTCGAAGCGCGAAGTCGTGTGTTCACTGTAGTCTCTCGCAGAGGCGGAGAGGCAATGCTCCACCTGTACCCTCCCCTGGCCTGGCGGTCTGCAGCTCAGTCACATACACCTGTACCTGCAACTGCTGCCTCTCAAAGTTCAAACTCAGCTCACAAACACAGCTTAATTGGCGAATTACCGTTAGTTCGTCCAGGGAATTTCTTTACCTCGTTCAGCCGAGTCTATGTTAGATCTCCCTGTCTTGACCTTAGGTTTCCATAGAATTTGGACGCAGCGTATTATTATATTCGACGGCGCGCCGCTAATTAATTGTGTATGTGATAAATAATGTATTACGTACGCGCTCGACGCACCGTACGTACGCAACATGCATACGAGTATGAGTACAAGTGCTGGCAAGTCTATTCAATCCTGACGTCACTAAATCGCGTTGGGGCATGTATTGGACAACATTATTTTATATTAGGCCCCTTACTCATCTAATCTGGTTCTCTAAGGTGTAGACATGGGTCATCTTTTTCAAAATTTCAATGATATTCGTATGTTTGCATGGCAAACACCCGAAAATCAAGTGTGGAATGATGGGTGTTATTTCGAGAAAAATCCCCCCAAATGGGGTTTCGAGGCTTCAGCGGCACACCCTTGTCCGAACCAAATCTGAGTACCACCCCCCCCCCCCTAAAGGGCGGCGGGACCGTGACTCCCTCTTTGTTCAATACTTAAAGTGTAAAGTACGCCACTTTGCTATAGTACAGATTTCTTAAATTACATACATTACATTTTCCACTCGATCTCTACTAGCTAAGCCTGAAGAAATTGGGTAAGCGGAGACGAACTTGAGAAAATAAAATTGTGTGCCCGTCCCTTTGTGTTACTTTCACACTTCAATTTTACTTTGCCGGTAATTAGTGAGCAGTCCTATAAGGGTTATACATATTTAGTCGGTAAATTTTAGGAATAAGGCAGGGAGATTTATTGTACATTTTGAACATATTATGCGAGGGGGCGTAGCGACCGAGCGAGATTATTTCTATTAGTCTAAACGCTGCACCACTGGGCCCTCCGGAGCCTAAAAAATAAGTGGCAGACTTTAGTCAGTATTTGCTATACATTTTAAGTGTGCACTTTTTCGAGTTTTTCTGGGGGAGACGATCGATCTCTCCTAAGAGAAAATTAAGGGGGACGTGTCCCCCCCCCCCCCGGGATCGGGATCGCTACCCATCCCGTTCAAAATTCAATTCAATTCAAAAAGAGTTTATTCGTCAAATGATTAGCAGCCAAAGGCTGAATTGCACATTTTGTTCCATTTAAAGATATACAAAATTTATTATTGAAAATAGATACATACAAACAAAATTGCAAAGTGCACGTTACTAACCCGTTATGAAGTAACAGGTGGCAAATCAGAGAAAGACATGGAGAAATATTTTTTATCCATCACGAGCATAAGCGCCGGAAGTGGGGGGGGGGGGCAGGGGGCACTTCCCCCCCCCCCCCTACCAAAAAAGTGAGGTGAAAAACGCATTCCCCCCCCCCCCCCCCCAAAAAAAAAAAAAAAAAAAAAAAAAAAAGCAGTAAAGGAGTAAAGATGGTTTGTATTTTTAACCCAAAAAACATAACAATAATAAAAACCTGAATTAAATCACATATCAAATTCCATTCAAAGAAAAGAAAAGTTAACAGGAATTAATTTTTTCAAACATTCCGCATGCCACCTATATCAATGGAGGTTTATAAAATAGTGATACGCGCATATTGTGAAAAATGTGCTGTTTGTTATAGGGGTGATGAGACATGAGCCCCTGAACGATGGCGTACTGATGGGGAGGGGTGTTATTTCTTATTCAATACCAGTGATTTACAAATGTTGCTGAATGACATGATTTTCCGGTATTTTTTCTCAATTTTTTTGTAAGTAATACCTTTTTATGCGTGAATGGAAAATTAAAACAAATTTACAGTCGGGCGAGAAAAATATGCTTATTTATAGAAGCCTTCATGTCAGGGCTTGCAGAACGACTGGGCTCGGGGGCTCGAGCCCTCCTCACTTTTTGAAAAAGTATGTTACAGAGAAAAAGAAAGAAAGAGAGAGAAAAAAAGATAAGTGACCTGCCAATGTCACAAATGAGGTATCAAAATATGCTCATCTGACCGTAATTAAATGCCTACAACCCTCGAGCTTCCGGGGGCTCTGCCCCCTGGACCCCACCAAGGGCCCTAAGGCGGCCCCTAGATGCTCATCTGGCCGTAATTAAATACCTAAAAAAAACCGAGCTTCCGGGGGCGCTGCCCCCTGGACCCCACCAAGGACCCTCAAAGGCGGGCCCGTGGATGGTCATCTGACCGTAGTTAAATATCTATATAAAAACCTCTGAGCTTCAGGGGGCTTTGCCCCCTGAACCTCATCAATGGCCTTAAGGAGGGCCCCTGCACGGTTGTCATCTAACTGTAATTAAATACCTAAAACCCCTGAACTTCCGGGGGCTCTGCTCCTGGACTCCCCGCTAATTAGTGACCCAGTGTCACATATAAGGTATCTAAATAATTTTTTTTAATGCTTATCTGACCGTATATGCCTAAAAATCCTGAGCTTCCGGGGGCTCAGCCCCTTGACCCCCTTGCCGGGCCTCAGGCCCTGAACCCCACGCCAATTTACGCTCTACCTGATCGTTAATACTCCACTTTGAAAAACGTTCGGCGGGGCCTGCATGTAACGTGTAAGAGTGGTGGTGATGCAGATTTTTCTTCTGCGCCCCCCCCCCCCTTTCAAACGTTTTTGCTCATTACGCCACTGCCCCTGAAGGTGAGCCCCCTGGAATGTTTGCCCCCCCCCCCATCCCAAACTGCTTCCGGCGCGCCTGTCGAGAAGAATTATGAATGTCCACAGGACTTCACTAACGATAAAACTATCCGACTATAGATGCAAGTTGTCGGTGGGGGGGGGGGGGGGGGGGGGGCATCAAAAGGGTCATTCCTGACAGAACAAATTTATCCAAACCCATCAGGAACTGACATATTTCACGTGCCTTTTCTGTTTCGATGAATGAATGATTATTGTTTGAGCTGTTTTAGACTTCGATGTCATCTCTATATCCCCTTCTACAATAATATAATCCTCCTCGCTTGGTTCCCAACGGCAGGCCCGTATAGCCACGGGGGGGGGGGGGGGGGGGGGGGGGGGGGGGGGAGCACGTGCCCCACCCCTCCCCAGGACGTCGATCAATTACATGTATGTGACCCCCCCCCCCCCCCCCAAAAAAAAAAACAAACAAACAAAAAAACAACAACAACAACAAAAAAAAAAAAAAAAAAAAAAAAAAAAAAAAAAAAAAAAAACATCAAACTCTGGCTACGGCCCTGCCTAACGGGACGTTGAGGAGTATTCTAGAATTAGGTTCGTCCGTTCGTGTCTCCTTTAATGTATCTTGATCTTCGGAGTAGTTGTTACAACCAGCCGTGCCCCGGCGGTTCAGTTGTAGCGTGCCCCCATTTAAAACAATTATACAATAACAATTAACATTACATTTAATTACAAGAATGAAACTATTAAAATTACTCTCATGTTACGGGAAAAAATATTATATATATATATATATATATATATATATATATATATATATATATATATATATATATATATAGAAGAAGAAGGTCAAGTTGTGTTGCTGATGCCGATGCTGAGGTATAGGGTCGAATTCAGGGGCGGTATTCTGAACATTGTTGTAAGTTTTGTGTTATCTTTTGTTGTATCTTCCAGAGATAACACAGCGCTAATATTGTTGTAAGTTGGTATTCTGAACATTGTTTTATCCCTGTGTTATCTCTTGAAGGACCGCCTCTATCTTATCTTTGACCATTGATGACACGCCCATTTTTATGGACCCTACCAATCAAAGATACAACAATATTAGAGATAACACAGGGTTCAGAATACCGCCCCAGGATTCCAATAAAATGACCTGTACCCGTGGCTCCCAGGGTAATGCTATAATCCCGATTTTAAGACCCTAGATAAAATAACTTATTACTGCCGATCCTACGATAAAGAAGTAACCATAATAATAATATCAGTGAATGATGATTAAGAAGAGGATGATTAATGATAATGATGATGATGATGATGATGATGATAATCATGAATAATGATAATAATAACGATGAAAATAATAACTAATAATAATAAGAAGATTAATTTAATGATAATAACAATGATAATAATAATCATACATTAACAGCAACAATTAACACTACTACTACTATAATAGTAAAGGGCCAGTATATAGGTTTTGATAATAATGACGATGCTGATGATGATGATAACTAATATATTAGAAAACAGAAGAATTTTTTTCTCATTCGGCATGTCTATACATTTAAATTATCTAGGCTAATTACATTATAGGTATATGATTTAATGTAGATGCTTGTCTAGTCGATCATGATGCAAGCAGGGAGTAGGGATGGAAATTCTAATCCAACATAGTTATTATTCACAATTCATTTAAAAGAAATTAGCTCAACGCTCATATCTTTTCTTGAGAGTTTGCAAGAATCTTCAGTCAATTGAAGGAGGCAGACTTAGTCAGAAGAAGAAGCGTCTGTCTAGACTTTTGATTTGAAAAGAAATCATAATAATAATATTGTGTTGTCATAGGTCTTTCTGACTAGACTCACTCACGTACGTTTTATCCAATCATTCTACGTATCGTGAATCATGAATTATAAAAACCTCTGGCATAAAGCCTATCTTCATCACATTGTCTCGTAAATATCGAGATTTCAGATGCGAGACTATACCCAGGGATCGAGAAAGGCCATGTAAACACGTCACACTGCTAAGCAACACACAACAACAATATCCGCATTCATTCATTCATGCACATCTGATTTCACACTGCTCTGGACATTCTCTTTGTAAACTCGTCTAAATCAAGTTGTAATACCGGGTCGAGAGTCTTGTGTTTTTCTTTCTTCAAAATGTAAGTTATTTGCACTGCTTTCTGCGTTGTCTACCTTATGTATTAGACCTAAATGTGTGTTGAAAAGCGAGATCTAGCTTTTTGTTGCTGTTCTGACTGCATGCATTCAATTCAATGATCATGCTTTTTTGCAGCCATGCAATACCGTATGCATGGGATTGGGAATAGCATGCCCCTTGATGGCCATGCATGTGAGTGAGTGAGAAAGTGTGCAGCTGGACGGAGCTCACAAGCCATTTTTTGACTAGACTAAGCATTGATATTAAAAAAAGTAGACTTCTTCTTCTTGGTTGGTTAATTGGTCCTCCAAAAATACTTGTCTGACTCTGAGTTTTAACTGGAGGTGCGGATACTATGGCGGGATAGGGTGTAAAAAAACTTTGTTAGACCTAGATCTAGATCTAGTCTAGATCTATTTGTAATTTGTAGATTGGGGGGGGGGGGGGGCATCAGGGGAGTTTTTAATTTGACAGGATCAGTGTGGACGATAGTCTCCGGTTTAAGCTGGTTCCAATCACGCACTGTTCTCATAAAGAAGGAGTTCACGAATGTGTCCGTTCTTGAGTGGGTCTGTTGGAATTGCCTGTAGCGTTACTGTTAGTGTTACTTAGTCTTTAGTGTTGGTATTAATTTATATGCCCTCTTCTATCTCTAGTTGTTTTAGGTTGGGAATAGCATGCCCCACATCTAGATAGACTAGATGATAGATCTCTAGTCTAGATGACTTTTTGCAGATTAAACAAAACGGCTTAATTTTCAGAATTGAAGAACTGAGCAGAGACCTTGCTGACATGGTCATGCCATGGTTGAGCGAGAGTGAGACTGAGACATGCTAAGAAATGCTAGCCTAAACATATGCCCCTAGTATTATAGTGACCGTACTCTTTATCTTTCACGTCAAAAATCCTGAACTGTCTAGTCTAGATATGCATAAATATGAAGGTGCAGACATGGGCCTTGGAACCTTTGATTTTGCAATGTCAAAATAACACTGCTGCCTTTTCTTGTGAAAATGACGTTGTTCTTGCTTGAATCTGACGAGAATTTTGGCAGAATAACTCTTGACTTAATAGAATAGGCACAGGAAAAATTGAAGCACAAGACCAGACTCGAGACGAAAATTCATGGCCCACAAAATAAATAAGTCAAATATTAGCCTTAATTTAGGTTTAAAAATATAGATTTTAGGCCTCCAAATCATACCATTCAGTAAACCTTGTCTTGCCTTGTACTTAAATAATAATAATATATATATATCTCTCTCTCTCTCTCTCTCATGCCCTTCATCTCACAGATTACTGCTCCTTGCCTAAGAACCATCTAAACATGGCTGTTGCCGTAGCACAAGAACCCAAGGGAATGACCAGGCCTAAACGCTGGTCAGAGGAAGTAGAAGAGAACTACAGATTCCAGCTGGCTGGATACAGAGATGCTGTTGAATATACTTCTATTAAAAAAGATGAGGTGAGTTGAAGCCAAGGATCTACCAAATATAATCTTGATATTCTTTTTTTTTTCCTGTATTCAATTCAAAATGGTTTATTTAATAATATATTATACAGCCAGATGCTGAATTACAAATCAGATCACTGAGTGAACATATAAGTTAAAAATAATGCATTACTTAATTTAAAAAAGCTTGAATAAATAAGAAAGACAATGAAAAAGAATTCAAGAAAAGATATGAATAGCTAAGAAAGAAGATAGGCCTGAGAGAAAAAAAGATGATGAAAAGGGAAGAAAAAGACACTCGCCTCTGATCCTGCATCTTACAACATACTTTTGAGTATATTTGACTTAAATCTAAATAAGCTTGAATTCATTAATCATAAAAACTGCTGTTTGCAGGTTGGTGAATAGGCCAAGAGAAGGAAAGCCATGAAATCTTAAAATCTCTTTCATTTTGAAAAGAATCTGTGCTCAAGCAAATTCAACTTAAATGGATCTCAAAGATAGTGAGTACAAAATTAAAGTGGACTGAATTCAGGAAGTACATAATTTTAGTCAAGTGATTTACTGTTAACACTCTAAAACTGTACTGCAGTTTTTATGTACTGTACATGTGGTTAAAAAATACATGAATAAAAAGTACATTTCTTTAGGTAACACAGCACAAGTACTGGTATGATAAATTTTATTCATGAGGCTGTCCACTGTTGTGTGTTTTTTTCAAAAACTTTTGGAGTATTGAGAATTGAGAATACTTTTCTCGATATTTAAGTTGTGGGAGTGTTGGAATAATTTAATCAAAGAATAATTGTAGCATCAATTGTTACATTTTTTCATCTATTAATTACAGCCCAACCGATGGCCCGAGACAGGTTATGTGAAGAAGCTGCAGAGGAAAGATGGTCTCTACTACTACTACAATAGGAGCAGGGAATGTGAAGATAAAGACGTACACAGGACCAAGATGTACACGTATTAGATATTTATTTAAGCTTGTATAGATTTCCATTTAGTTCATTTTCTGATTAAATGCATTTTTTATTGGGAGAATGACGAGAAGAGAATATATTACTTGTTACAAACTTTTTTTTCCTTTACGATACTCCTAATTTGTGTTTCATGTTAAAGTAACTACTAAACTTTAGGATCTGTTAATTATATTTATTGTTATGGTCCTTTTAAAGTCTGTTTCTGCTTGTATTATGTACTGTATTTCTTATAGTTTTACATTTTTCTTTTCTTGTAAAAAATTTGTTCATTCCATTTAAATTAATAATTTCCTGTGTTTTTTCCCCCCTTAAAGTTCATGTTTTTTTGTTATTGAGTGTCAACACATGTATGTTTTTCTATTGACTGCTGTTCATCAGATCACAAGTCACACATAGGTTTGCATCATCTCTATTGATCTTGCCACTGAAATATGATTAGTGATATATGAGATATGTTTTCAATACCAATGAAAAACATGGCCTTTGTAAATAGAAAATTACTCCCATCCCTTAAATGTTGTAAATAATAGAATTGTTATAAATAGATAATGAAGGGAGTCGTATGGAAGTATGAAAATACCGTGTTCAATTAGGACAAATTTGTATGTGTAGATGAAGTGTTTGTTGTAAGTCATTGTTGGAAGTACATGTTATTTACTTCACTCTGATTTATTTATACCAAAGTGTTTTGATATCTAGCTGGTACTAGAAATTGTCATTGTAATTTGGTATGAACCTAGAGGTCAACCAATGCCCTGGAGAAATTTGTATACACTATTAGTGCAAGAAGCCTTTGTCATTCTCCTTTTCCCAGAAGAAAAGAGTGGATCTGGTAGGTTTTTTAAATAATTTGTTGGAGTCTTCAATTTACCAAGTGTAGTGGATTTGGCACATTTTTGAAAATGTATTTTGGAAGAGAGGTTTGATTTCTAATGTCATGAGTTTTGATATGGAGACATTTTATCTATATACACAATTGACATAATATAAATTGTGCATTGTAACCCATCATATCATGCTTCTTACCTCTATCTGAATAAGAAATGTTGAATAATCTGTTGTAACTAGGGCACTGGGGTTAAGTAAAATTTGCCTCTAGGAGTCTAGGGTTACATTTCAGGATTATTAGCATACTAATGTATCCTCAAATATTTTGTTTATAATATGTATGAGGCTCCTGCTATGGCCACATAAAAAAAATAAAAGCACAAGTTGAAAACTGAGAAGCTGTTTAACATTTGTAAGTTTTTTAAAGTGAAGTGAGCTGCATTCTCTGAAGAGTGTTTTTCATCAATGATTCTTAACATTTCAGGTCCCACAAAATGACCCCCCCCCCCTCCCAATCTACCATGCAATTTGTAGGCAGTACATTTATACCCCTCTATCCTAATGCAACAGTACAACACAATATATATTTGAATGTGGGTTTGTTCATATTGTCTATTCAATACCTCCCAGAAAATTCTGAAATGACCCCCAACAAAGTCATGACCTATGGGTTAAGAACCATTGATGTACTTAAAAATGTGATTTGATGCCATAATAGTGCTACAAAGCAGTTAAATTGCATTACTGTATTACAGCTTAGCTATAAATCATACAACGTAAATGCAGAAGTACATTCATCATGTATTTATTGAATTCATACATCAAATCGTACATATAATGCCTTCCTGTATTAGCATATCAAATATAATCATTTACAAAATAATCAAAATACCCTGTGATATACAAACTACATGTATACTTGTATATCGGTGGTTAATTTCTATGCTAGACAATTGCATTCTATTGAAACATTACAAGATGAAAACAGATACAATGCATAAATAACATTAGATGTGAGGTGCTATACAGGTACTTGTTCACTGGTCAAGGCAGTATTCCAAGTACTTGAAATTCTACTTTGCAAATCACAAGCCCTAAAAAGTAAATTAAAAATTATTTGTTAATATTCAACATGAAATTATATTCTGGCACTAAAAAAATATCCCCATAAGCTCACAGCAAGTATAGGTCATCAACAAATATATAATATTTTCACAAAATATTGTTTTACAAGAATAACTTCTAATAAACCATGTCTTTCAAACAACTCTGTTCAAGAATGGCCATATGAGGTAAGGATAATATACATTGTATAGCTACTGCCCTTCAAGATTTACATGGAAAACTGGAGAGAAAGTTGAACTTCCATCCATCTGTAATACAGACTGCACTGACATCTTTACACATTCAAAATCAATAATTTTGTAGCTCGTTTCGTTCTTGTTATGTTACTGTGGAAGAATATCGTGGCAAATTGCCTCCTGAAAAGGAATGCACCTCAAGTGCCCTCATATTCATGCCCTCATATTCATGCCCTCATATTCATGCCACATGATTGCGTAGTCCCATGTGCACATTTCTGTGTCCAGAGCAAGTGGACTTGGCCAGTTTCTTATCATTTTGATGATCCCAATTCCTCACAGTATACACTAATACTTGAATGCTACAGGATCAACCTTTTCCAATCGATTCCACATAGTTTCTTTCAAAATACAATCAAATGAAAAGAACTTGATTTTATCTTTATGCATGGAAGATGATGCTGAATACACATAGGCATGGTCAATGGCCAGATTGACACCCAGATAAAGAAATTCATTACCATAAATGAATACAAAACATAAGAAGTGTTAACAAGTCAATGCTAATACCAAGCACTGCCGTACAAATTTAAAACAAAAACAACTAAAAAGCATGTAGAATGAAGAGAAAGTGAAGCATAAATATATATATTTTCAGGATAAGGAATTGTTAGAATACTAGAAGAAAACAATTATTTCTACCACATGTGATTTAATAACGTTTGGTTAATTACGTTTTTCTCAGTCCCATCGACAGAATCAACAGAATTGAAGATGAATGGCACCTTAAATAAGAGTGTTAATAGTCCAAATCATAAGTTTAAATGTCTTGTTAATATGTCAGGATTGTGATACAATTCATCATTGACAACTGACATGTTGCAATAAAGGAAAAAAAGAAGAATCTAAATGAAATGAATGTAAATCACTTGAAACATACTCTCAAGAACCCTCCCACATGGTGGAGAGAGGACTGTTGCTATGTTACCATACTTTAAGGTAAATCCTAAGATAATGTTTGTTCAATGTAATTTATACTACAATTACCTTATATAGCAAGTACTAAGAGTTTTAGTATTAATAATTAATCATTGTGTAACAAAGCAATATGATGGCTTGCTACAAGCTGCAAAAATAGAAGAAAAGAACAGCATAAAAAACACCAGCGTAAAAAAAAGAGAGAAAAAAGACCAAACTAGAACAATTCTGTCACATCAAATGAGTGTCATTTATATCTTTGGTCACGTTGAAACACTCATTGCACTATAAATCCTGATACAAGATGTTATAACCCATTGTGAAGTAATCAATACAGAAGCTTCTACTGTCCTTTGATACTCAAAACCACTCATTGTTATTTATTCAAAATATGGTGCCTACCAAATTCACTTTCAAATTCAAATTAAGATCATAGGAAACCTATGTACATGACTTCTTACAAACCTGTTCAGATTTCACATATTGGCTTGATATAGCTACAAGTCCAAGACTTGGAGAGCGTAAATAATTTGAGCAACATTAATAAATCACTTGGCTAATATGCCTTAAGCAAGTTTTGGACATATTATTTACATATTGTTTCATCTAGATATATTTTTTGTAAGATATAGTTATAATATTCAATATTGTTTAAATGTCATCACATTGAATGCTACAACTGATTTTAGTTACCCAATTTACATTTAGGGGATTTGTTTAATTTATCATTTTCTTTCATAAAAGTAGCATATCATTCCCTATACACTATAAAGGTTTGCATTGGGAATGAGTTAATATTAACTTAAGACAGGAAAGACTCTGGGGCACATCTTGCAAGGTGCACGCCACTCAGTTTAGTTAGAGGCTACGATGGGTCTGTAGATAAGTTCCTTCATGATCTCATTGCTACCTCCATAGATGGCACCCACTCGAGCATCACAGAAGGCCCTAGCGATGGGGTACTCCCACATGTAACCCCATCCACCGTGGAGCTGAAGGCATTCCGTTGCTACCTTGTTGATGACATCAGAGCCCCTGGCAACAAGACAAGTAAAGGAATAAAATGATCAATAACTTGTTTCCATTGCAATTACATTTCATTGCTCTTGGTTAGGAGAATACTTAAATTTCTCCTCACAGAAGTGATATTTGAAGTTGATAATATGAATATAGTACATGTACATGTATACTGGTATGGACATTTCTATGAGGAAAGTTATGCTTATTTTACACCGATGGCTTCAAACCACCATTTTGTCGCAAGAATACATTTTGGACTTTATAACATTTCAAACATCTAAATTTTCTATAAAGTGTTTTGAGCATGGTGTATGACTCTCCTAATTTTTTTTCTCAAACAACTCCCACCTAAATTGAACATTATATATTATAAATTATTAGGCAGGAAGAACATCTTTTCAGTGAACAGGATCTTTAAAGCTCAAACAAAAGACCACACATTCTAACCTCTCTTTCTTCTTCATGTTTAAACAGAACTTTTACAAGTCAACAAAATAGAACAAGGAAAGAAGATAAGCCCAAACATTTGCCACTGGCCCTTGCCATTGAATATGATCTTCTTAGTGTGTGAAATAGGGCAAATAAAATGCCCATTGAAAACGAATGAAGGGGTAATGAGATTAGGCTTAATTTGAGCCCACATCCTGCTTTAATTCCATTCATCCCACTAAAAACCTGTGTTCCTGGAAGTGGATCATTCAATGTGATATGGTAGACTAAAAGAACAGGACATCATGACCTTAATAGAAATAATTAAGTACATGTAGACACCCTAACACACATCCTGGTTAAACTTGATTCTCTGTAACAGTCCTAGGTAGTACATTTATTGCTAAAACTTTGGGCATGATAGACAAATTCACAAACAAAACAGAAATCAATTGTTCTGACAAATAACACACCTTTTTGTCTTATTTCTCCATTAATAGGTGTGTGACTTTAGTATTTAGAAGTAGTTTTGGGTAGACATTTTGAGGGTTTGGAATGTAGTTTTAGTAATCCCTTTTATGAGAATGTGATAATCTGATACATGCTCCACCTACATTTCTCTGATGACATTTGCTTGAAGCTTTACTTTGTCAAAGACATAAGGGTTGTGATTGGACTTTATGCAAGGTTTAGAGCTGGGTGTTACGTTCAGGATTGAATGAGGGATTTGATTAATTGTAGAAATGTGGAGGCGCAATGGCTTGGTGGTAGAGCAGTGGTCTCATAACTGGGAGGTCCCAGGTTCAAAACCAAGTCAATGTGCTAGCGCCTTTTGGTAAGGCATTAATCCTCATTACCAAGTCCCTCAGAAAGAACTTATGACCATCGGTCTCCTGGTTGTTTTAATACTTACAAGCATGCACATGCTTTCTTAGCAGTCAAGTAAAAAACAAACCAAACTACCAGTGACAGCAGAGCAATTGCTAACTGAGCACAGTCATAAAATAGAGTGTGGCAAAAATAGTCAACTGTGACTAATTGCCAAACAAAATCAGATCAAGAAAGAAAGAACATGTCAAACAATCTTTGGGGACTGACTTACCAGTACTTTGACATTGATGCAGTGTATGTGTCCAATTTGCCTTCCGATTCCAGTCTAAGGCAGTCATCCTGGAAGCTTCTTCCGATGCAGATCAAAGTCTTCAGCTCGGCTAGCTTGTGTTGGATTGTCTTTGGAAACAAACACAAATATATAGAAGAGCTTAATTCCAAAAGGAGCTAAATCCAATTTTGATGAAAATTGATTTATTGACGGGTACTTAAGTACCCGTCTTTCAAAAAAAATTATTTACCGTAAATCTCCGTGTATAAGGCGCACTTTTTTGCCGCCGAAAAAATTTGAAAGTCGGGGGTGCGCCTTATACACAGGAACAGAAAAAAAAAGTTTTTTTTTTTTTTTTTTTTTTTTTTTTTTTTTTTTTTTTTAGTTTCGATTTATGGCGCTATGCCTGGCAATGTCTCCCAGCTCAGTAATCAGTGTGTTGACTCACCACTCGGAAACTACAACAACACTCAAATTTGTCTATCATCTTGGTTTGAAAGAAATCTTTCTAATAGATCTTAATATGTAGTTTATAATAATAATTCCTCAAATATTTTTTTGTATAGCAAATGGTGTTCCACAAGGTGCACCATTGGTACCATATGTACTCTTTTGTTTTTAATTTACATTAATGATCTTACACACTCTTCTAAAAATGACATTGTTACTATTATTTGTGACAAGTTCACAAGCACAAATCAGCGCCTTCAACTGCACCTCGATGTAAAATGAAGGTCCTTCCCCGCGTGGGTTTTCGGCAACAAAACAACAACAACCAAAAAAAAAAAAACGATTTTTTTTTTTTTTTTTTTTTTTTTTTTTTTTTTTTTTTTTTTTTTTCCTTTCCCAAAATAGGGGTGCGCCTTATACACAGGTGCGCCTTATACACGGAGATTTACGGTACCTAAATTTTAGGAACAATTATGGAAAAATGCACCTTCTAATATCACTTTTCCATGGACGCCTGTACAAAATCTGGTAAACAATTAATTTTTCTCTTAAGTTACACGAATGGATTTAGCTCCTTTTAGAATTAAACTCTTCAATTATGTAGATAATTTTTAACCTCTTGTTCACAACTCTGCTGTAAATAAGCTTAACTGCTATGACCCTACAATAAGTAAGCTGCACTTTTTTATTTCCATGAAGAATGTGCAGTTTGAAATAACAAGTGTCATGTTCTTGGGGAATCAAAATAGAAACAGCGCAAGCATTTCCAAACAAATTTTAAAATCAACTTGTCAAAAGTGAACAAGAAGTCTGAATAGTTTTCCAAAGAAATGTATCATCACAATCTTAGCATTTGAGTATAGAGTGATCATGCTTATATGTTTGTCTACCGATATTACATTTGCTAAAAGAACATATAAATTCTGTTCAATGCTTTTTGAAAAAGGACAGTTATTCCTTCTGTATAAGATGATATCCATAATGTGTTTTCACTCTTGTAGGGCCACCCATCTTGTTATAAACATGGACTGTTATACATTTTATTGGCTCAACTGGTCGCTTTGAAGCCGTTTATCATTTTAAGCAGCCCTTAATTATACTACTTTGCAGACTTAAGGGCCCGAATTCACAAAGCAAGGTTTGAGCTCAGACCAAGGTTTGAGCTCAAACCTCCTTTTGTTTCGCCAAACCTCCTTTTGTTATTTTCAAACCAGGTTTGTAAATAACAAAAGGAGGTTTGGCGAAACAAAAGGAGGTTTGAGCTCAAACCTTGGTCTGAGCTCAAACCTTGCTTTGTGAATTCGGGCCAAGTAGTTTGAACTGCAAGGAAAAAGTGCTATTCCAAAAACATGTGGACTGGATTGGAGTGGACAACAGCAAGAATCATACCTATGCCCTGGAAATCAATAAATCTAAATGGAAAGTCACATATAAGAGAGAACATACCTGGATGTTTCCCAGAGTCTTGCCAAACGCCTTACGCTGCCTGACATAGTTCCTTGTTTCTTCAAACATGAACTCAGTATGGGCCTGGCATCCTACTCCAATGATAAGCCTCTCTCTAGGAAGCTGGTTCATCAGCATGTAGAAGCCTTGGTTCTCCTTACCCAGCAACGCACTGGCTGGGAGGCGTACATCTTCAAAGAACAGCTCACAAGTATCCTTTGTGGGAATAGGGAAACAATGATGGATATAACACTTTTCAATGTTTAGGGTTGATTTCTCCTTCAATACAAGCTATCTTTCTACAAAAATCGCTGATTTTGAATGGGATCAGGAAATACCACACAAAATGTGGTTTCCTGCATATAAATATACCAAGATACAGGGCTTGACACTCTATACATTGGCCCCTAGCTTTGAACTCAAAACCATTGACCAAATAAATACCCTCATTCTCAAGATGTTTTTGCCTTGTTCTTTTTAATAGATCTTGGAATGCTCTGCTTTACGAAAAAGGGAAAAAGGGAAAAGTCAATAGTAACTTGAGTCAAATAGATTCTGACTTACCACAGACTTCTGTCCGACCTTCTCCAGTGGCTTCCCCTTGGTGAACCCTGGCATACCGGCTTCAACCAAGAAAAGACTGATGCCATGAGCTTTCTTCTTAGCGTTCAGATCTGTGATGGCTACAACCACCACCACATCAGACAGGCAACCATTGGTGATGAATACCTTGGGTATTAAATAGAAACATGAGATGAGAAAGTCTTTAAGTGTACAATTCACAATGTTTTTTTGCTCTGTATAGTAGGGGTCCCACATGATTATACTATCTTTACGACATGAGCTCCTAACATTAATTCTCTGAAAAAATATCGCAAGTTTAAGTACACTCCCAATAAAAATGGAATTGTGAGTACAATAGAGTTCAGTGCATGATGTTTTATGTAATGTTTTATTTGCTTCAGTCTCCTTAACCATTAACCCACAGAATGCATGGTAAAGTAAACTTTATTCATCAAAATCGTACAACACACGCTCAAATGACAATTGCTCTGTGGTCAATATCCTATACCAACCAAATCCCAACTTCAACCCAATACCAAGAACCTACACCTAACATAGCCCTAAACCTCACCCTAGCTTAAACTTACATTCTAAAATTAAATTTATGGTCTGAAAATACTATTTTGTCTCTTGAGAGCTGGAAGGGCATACTTATACTCAACATCCCTCTGACTCTCAAAAGATGTTTTCTCACCTTGCTTCCATTAAGGATGTAGTCATCCCCATCTTTCTTGGCTGAGGTCTTGATGCCCTGTAGATCACTGTAAATTTAACAGATAATTAGAATTTTTTTATTTTTTTTCTAAATATTAACTTTCACACAATAGAATAAGATTTTACAAGCAAAAAATGAAATTTGCCCATATCAGATGTATCACTAGTCACCACAAAGCTTTGCAGACTAAGTAAAAAATGAAGTTGATAAATATAAGAATTTCATGGTTTTGTTCTCTATCTTGCATCTTCTCTGATTTTCAGATTGAAAAAAACCTGAAATCATAAAGTAATTAGACACTTTTTTTTCCTACACTGGATTACAATTGTATCTTGCTTTTGGCTCTGCGATTTAGACATCATGCAATGTATACTTTGGTAGACTAAGCACTTCACTGTTCTTAAAAGTTAAGGCTAATTTTCTCCTTTTTTTCACCACCATACCTTTATTTCTGGTTTAAAGAAAGATATGTAGCCTTAACAAATCATATTAGTTTAACTGTAAAGCTTATAGAAATGCTAATGGGCGCAAAGTATTATGTGGTGACTATCAGTATGTTTGAGTTTCATTGCTACATTTCATATATACCGGTAATTGAAATCAAATGATTTAGGAGAACAAAAGTTTTTTCAACAAAATGTTACCTATGATGTACATATATCGGTGAAAGGCCAAATTTACTAATACAGTGATAACACAGATAGCACAGAAAACCAAATACTCCTTTGTTTGTGGACATTTCTTATTCAGGTAAGATCCATGTACAGTGGTTTCTTTCTTTGTCATGAACATGTACTGTTTATCTCCACAATCTTGTTATTTACATAAGTGTTGAGTCCATTATATAGTCTTGTGACCTTGTGACCAATGATTGTCATCCCTAGATAGTAAACACACACTTAATGTTGATCTGATATTTTTCAGTTTTAAAACTTGTTATATTAAGCTCAAACTATTACAGAAGCTCTCTAGCCCAACTTAGCCATCCCCATTTCACTTCATAGATACAAATACCTCACCTCACATTTACTGCAAACAAATCTGCTTTAGTGATCACCTGAATAGAAAGAACACCCGTCTATGAAGACCACATTATCCCCCCCCCCCTTTGAAATGATGTTCATCACTGAAACATGTGACCTGTCTATTAAGACCACCTGCCTATGAAGACTGCTTTTTGTGTCTCCCTTGGACAATGGGGACTTTTTGACTTGCACGTTAACTAGTGGACTGAGACGTATGCAGTCATTTTTGAAGCAGTGCGCATACGCATCGACGAGCTCATCGTTGGTAGCAGAATAAATACGAAACAGCACATTGAAGTCACGAAATGGACCCAATTGACCTTATTCTGCAAGCGAAGAGTTGTGAAAGCATACGCTCTCTAAAATCAACACATTCTCTTGTGTGTAATTTCCCTTAAATCAAAATTGTTGCAGATTAATCCATAAAATGAAGACATTTTATTTATGCATTGCCAATTTGTTGCAGCATAATTATCTGCTGCTGCTGCTACCACACGTAGTACTACAATTGTTTTATACTTGATATTCATCCTTATAATGAGTCTGAAGGATTCATACCTTCCAGCTGCTGGTTCTGTCATTGCCAAGGCACCCACTTTGGTTCCAGCTGTCATGGCTGGTATGAACTTCTCAATCTGCTCTGGGGTACCATAATGACTGATGTAGGGCATGACAATGTCACTGTGCATAGGAAAGGCTGTCCCAGCTGAATTTACATAAGCTCTGTCAATACAAAATTTAAAAAAACAGTTTAGTAAGTGACGCTACAGCCAATGAGGGAAAAAGGGAGTTGTATTATCTCCTGTTGATCCCCCCCCCCCAAAAAAAAAAAAATAATAATAATAAATAAATAAATAAATAAATAAATAAAAAAAATTAAAAAATTAAAAAAAAATAAAAATGTAGAAAATGGAAAAAGGGTTTTCATGTCAAGGTTAAAGGCAGTGTTTAACACAATGAAATGCTCATGAAAGTAGTTCAGTTTTTTTAAAACTTGTCTAAAAAGTATAAAGAATACACAACAAAAAACTTTAACTGTATTGACTATTATATTTAGTACAGGAGAATCAATATTGGTTTTTCGAAAACAAAAAATCTATTTGTATATCATCATATCTAGAGGAACAATTCCAAAGGAATAACAAACTGGTAAAATTGTCTTCACCAATCTTTCAATAGTGAATAATAAGGAGGAGGAGGAGGAGAAGAAGAAGAGGAGAAGAAGAAGAAGAAGAAGAAGAAGAAGAAGAAGAAGAAGAAGGAGAAAAAGAAGTAGAAAACAAGAACAAGGAGGGAAAGGAGAAAAAAGGAGGAGGAGAAGGGGAAGAGGAGGAGAATGGGAAGGGGAGGAGAAGGAGGAGGAAAAGGAAGATAAGGGGAAGGAAAGGGAGAAGGGAAAAGAGGAGAAGGACAAGAAGAAGAAGAAGAAGAAGAAAAAGAAGTAGTACATGGAAAAGGAGAAGGAAGGAAAAGGAGAAGGAGAAGGTGAAGGAAAAGGAGAAGGAAACGGAGAAGGAGAAGGAGAAGAAGAAGAAGAATCATTAGCACATACAATGAGAAGCTCAACTTACTGTTCTTCCCAGACAATAGATGTCATGAGCAGATCTCCTCCAATTCCTCCCTGTGACTCAGGGATATCTACACCAAGCAGTCCAGCTGATCCCATAGCTTCCCACAACTCCTTATCCACCATCCTCTGTTTTTCATACCTACAAAGCCAAACATTGACATTATAATATCAAGCATGGGGAATTTCATTGAAGATACACAGGGCACATTCTCCATGAGAAGGGTAATAATTATGTCAATGCAATGCATACTTCAACTTGTGACCCAACTTTGGCTTTCACAAACCACCACCTGGGATGTGGAAAAAGTATATTGAATTTGGACCAAGGGTAAACTAATTCCTGCTTATGGACTAAGGTTCATTTATAGCAATACCTATTATATATTTAAAAATTGACATTAAAAAAAAATTGTTCCTGCTATATTTTTCTATCAAATTTTAGAAAGTCTTTTGCCCCCTGATCCTTGTAAGATCTGAAGAATCCAGCCATTGTTATATATATATATATATAATATTTTTTTTGATACGGAGGGAGGGGGGGGGGGTGATCTATTTATTACCTGTCCTGGTTCGGGGCTACTTCCTCTTGAAAGAATCTCCTGACACTGGTCCTGAACATGTCATGTTCCTCACTGAAGATAGGCCTGGTTCCAATGTCCATCATGGTCTCAGCCTGACCAATCAGAGGCCTGTCGCTGTTGAATGTGGTACTGAGGAAAAAACAATCAATTCAAATATTCTTGCTAAATATTGCTGTTTAAAAAGAAACTATCTAAAATAAAATATTTCTGAATCATGAAGTAGATTTAGATCTAAATAGAACTAGATGGAATTCGACTGCGCGCAGTCGAAAATGATGCCTCCGTCATAGAGCAATTTTACAAACCAAAACAGAAGAAATTTTTCGGATTCAAGTTCAATTGTAATCCATTGACAGGTTCTCAGAATATCGTGATTACAAGCAATTTCTCATATACATATATGACCCTTTGATCTTTGACCTCATGACCCTAAAATCTACTCAGTTCATTGGCTCTGCAAGATGTCCTGAGTTAAATAGTAATCCATCTGTCAGTTCTAATGAGAATGCGCTCACAAGCTATTTTTGCATACATAATGAGCCCATGATCTTTGACCTTTGACCTTATGAACCAAGAATCTACTCAGTTCATTGGCTCTGCAAGTAACATACATGACCTAATTTTGGCAGGAATCCATCAATCGGTTCTTGAGATAACGCGATCACAAGCTGTTATTGCATACATAATGTGTGCTGTGGCCTTTGACCTTTGACCTCATGACCACTAAATCTAATCAGTTCATCGGCTCTGCAAGTAACATACATGACCTAAGTTTGGCAGCAATCCATCAATCGGTTCTTGAGATAACGCGATCACAAGCTGTTTATGCATACATAATGAGCCCTGTGACCTTTGACCTCATGACCCCAAAATCTAATCAGTTCATTGGCTCTGCAAGATGACCAAAGTTTGGCAGGAATCCATCAATCGGTTCTTCAGATAACGCGATCACGAGCTGTTTTTGCATACCTAATGAGCCCTGTGACCTTTGACCTTTGACCTCGTGACCCCAAAATCTAATCAGTTCATCGGCTCTGCAAGATACATACATGACCAAAGTTTGGCAGGAATCCATCGATCGGTTCTTCAGATAACGCGATCACAAGAACGGGACGTACGTACGTACAGACGTACAGACGTACGTACGTATGTACGTACGTACGTACGTACGGACAACCCGAAAACATATTGGCCCGAATTCACAAAGGAGGTTTAGATTTAACCCAGGCTAAATCGCGTCATAATACGTCATAACCCCGAGCTTTAAACCATGGGTCATTATTTTGGTATTCACAAAGGAAGTTTAGATTTAACCCAGGCTAAATCGCGTCATATTACGTCATAATTTTAGCCTGCTCAGAAGGGTGGTTTAAACAGCGGGCTAAATCTAACCCACGGTTTAACCCACGGTTTAACGCGTCATATGACGTCATACCAGCGAGCTTTGGAATTTTAGCGCAGACGACCGTACAAATTTTGTTGACAAATTTGTGGTGAAACAAAGTGAAGAGACCTTCACAAAGTTGCTGTTTTTTCAACTTTGATAGCCTACATTGTAAGTATTTTTAGTTATTCACAACATATGTGTACCATATTCTCAGTTCTGCTACAATGGAAGCCCAATTGAACATGTTTTATGTGCGTAAAAAGTGCACGAATAATAATCTTAATCGTAAGTTGCACAGCCTTTGCGAACATTGTCGCAGAACCTAACGCAGCTCGGACCCATGCGTGTGTATTTGTGTTGTGTTGTTTATGTAATCCTGCGAGGCGAGGCAATTTCGCAACTGCGAATGTGCCAGCTAACAATACGAAATAAGTTATAACATCACACAATTGTGTGATTCGGGAAGAAAAATATGTTGATCATGACATTTGAGACATTCCTGTTCTCGGGGGGGGGGGGGGGGGGGGGGGGGGGGGGTATAGCA
Source organism: Strongylocentrotus purpuratus (assembly GCF_000002235.5). Classification (NCBI taxonomy): domain Eukaryota; kingdom Metazoa; phylum Echinodermata; class Echinoidea; order Camarodonta; family Strongylocentrotidae; genus Strongylocentrotus; species Strongylocentrotus purpuratus. The sequence continues at coordinate 52,825,871 of NW_022145612.1, forward strand.
ACAGTTCCATTTGGCATTTTCTGCTCTGCTGATCGCCTGATGCTGCTTCTCATCTAGAAATAACGGAGGAGAACGAAAATGCCGAAATGAAAATGAAAATTCTTCCACGCTGATGGATTTTACTAGTCTAGTCTAGGCCTACTTTATACAGAGGCCTGGTCTAGATCTAGACTAGTCTCTAGTACTACTAGGCCTACACTGACACTAAGTACTGACTGAATAAGACCTGAGCTTGAGCTCGAAGTCGGTGGCAGTGAGACACGCAAACACGACGTGGGCCTAGGCTAGATGATAGATCTAGGCCTAGGCTAGATCTATCTAGATCTAACTTTAGTCCTCAGTCTCAAGAAATTAGTCAAAGCACGCCAAACCATGGCATGAATTTATTAAAAGTATTTTGTAAATTATTTTAAAAGATGCAGATCTAGATCTAGAGGTCTAGGTCTAGAATCTAGACCTAGATCTAGGGCCTAGTCTAGTCTAGACCCTATTCTAGATTTAGAAATTGAAATGGAATAAAATATTTTTCAAAATAGACCTAACGTTAGGGTCTAGGGCCTAGATCTAGTCTAGGTCTAGTCTAGGTCTAGTCTAGTACTCTAGACTTTCTAGATCTAGAACTAGTAGTAGTAGACCTAGGCCGTAGGGTCTACCGGTATAGATCTAGACCTCAGGCTCTAGAATCTAGTCTAGAGATCTATGTGGTCTAGCCTAGACCTGTCTAAACCTACTTTTCATAAATTCATGCCAAGCCCGCGCCGATGGTTTGTTGTGTTGTGTCTTGAGAAGTTGAGTGTTTGTGTGTCTCACCGTCACTAAGTTCGAGCACAAGTCTGAGCTGAATGAGAGGTACTTTGTCTTTAGGCCCATCTAGATCTAGATTTAGACTAGACTCTAGTACTGACTGTCAAATGTCTCTAGAAATCTACACTCCTACAAATTTATACTACATCATGATCAAGTCTAGGCCTAGAGTCTACATCAATACATTGTTGTACTTGAATTTTGAAGCAAGTTTTAAAATCTGTGCAAGCAAATAGCCAATAAATCAATGTGTGTTCTTCCTAATCTACATGTAATCTTAGTCAAATTCAACCTTTCACATGGGACATCTAATGCTAATTTACATGTAGGCCTACATGTATCTAATTTCACATTTTATCAAGCATGAGTAGATTTTTAACAAAACATGACAGGAATTGGCCCCTATGTTCTTATGGAGGTTCAGTGACATCATCTTTCCTAATTACCCAATAGTATGAATCAATAGCACTCATTTCTTTAATGCAATCAAAGTATCGTTAATATTTTTTTTAGAGTTTGCAAAAGCTATTCAAAATCAGATTGTCTACAATACAAAGAATGCAAAACATGTAATATCATAGGATTTATTTGATAAACAATGAATGATATTTTTTCATTTCATGTTCTAATTTTAATTCACTTTTTTCTATTTTGTTGTGACAGAGACAGCATGGGTGAATATATTCACCATCTCCGCCAGCTTGATCGGAACAGAGAGTTGATTGGCAGACCTCAGAGAGGCCTTTATGACCCATGAACCCTTTTGAAGTGTATGATGATGAGTCATTTCGGACCAGGTACTGGTTTTCCAAAGAGACAGCGCTCTGCCTCATCAACTTGGTGGATGAAGAGCTGAGGAGGACGACAGACAGAAACGACCCAATACCTATAAAGGTAGTGACAGCACTTCGATTCTATGCTGTTGGTGAGTAATTTACCTTATTTAGTATTTAGTAAATTTCTATTTAATCTAGGCTGAGCGAAAAAGTAAAAGGGTAAAATTGCGGTTACCATGTTTTGCGGGAGGTTTTTTCATAAACCGGGAGATTCTACATCAAAGCGGGAGGAAGGGCGTGGTGGCGTGAGACTCCCTCTAAATGCAAAAGAGGGTTGACAGCCCTGATTTAATAAAAAATCTATTCTACAATTTTAAGGACTTTAAACATTTCTCAGTTTGAGAATTTGATCTGGCCATGTAACTTGTAAGAAATTGTACTAGTTGATATTTCACTAAAAGGATTTTTTTTTTTACAGGGTCATTCCAAAAGATGCATGGTGATGAGGCACAACTTTCACAGTCTTCTGTATGCAGAGTCATCAAAGACGTGTCAGAAGCGTTTGCAAGAAGAAGGAAACAATTCATGAAGTTCCCAACATCAAGAGAAGAAGTAGAAGCAACACAGCAGCAGTTCTACCAATACTGCAGGTTGCCAGGTTTTCTAGGTGCAATTGTTAGGACTCATGTCTACATCAGGAGTCCTGGTGGAGATCAAGCCCTGTATTTTATTAATTGGAAGAACAGATACTCTATTAATGATATGAAAATTTTTCCTTTTTTTGGAGATGCTCCCCATTTACTTTTAATCCAATTAATTAAATGACCGATATGGAATTGGTTCCCCTTTAGTTTCTCTGAACGAAACGTACACCCATGCAGTACTGTGGTCTGAAACAATTAGACCATATGATTTGAAATCTAATGGTTGATATAGTTCCTCCCAAAAACATTTTTGCAAAAGGTACCAACCATTTTGAAAGGGAAATCGTCATCATCTTCATCATCATCAACATCATCACTGATATCGTTATTTGACTGCTTCATTACCATCGCCACCGACAACATTGCTGTCATCATTATCATCACTGACATCATCATCGACTTCAACATTGTCTTCGTCAATAACCTTGAATACTTGTTTTGATTATCCATATTAAATCGTCAATATTTAAATATAAATTTCTCATGTTTGATGGTGTGGTTTTTCTCGTGAAATCATTAAGTTAGGAAGTAAACGTTTTACAAGTGAATGACCTACTTTGTTTATCTTGTTTAAGTATTAATATACCATTTGCTGTTATCTATTACTTATAATTACCCAGTACACACCATGAATTAAAAATGGATTTGTTATGTTTCGCTAAATCCAAACACCCACAGAGAGAGAGAGCAAAACATAAAGAGAGAGATGAAGAAAGAAGGAGAAAGGGTATGTGTGAGAGAGAGAGGTGGAGAAAAAAGAGAAAGAAAAGGGGTACGAGAGGGATTTAAAAAAATGGAGTTCTAACGAAATAAAAAGATATTTGAGAGAGGTGGGGTGGAGAGCTGGTGAAAAAAGAGAGACAACAAACAAAAACAAGGAAGGTAAAAGAGTGAGAAGTAGAGACGAAATTTACAAAAAAGTTCTTTTCTTTTTATTTAAATCACTATTCCCTTGAGAAATTCAATAAAGCAGAAAAATTAAGGAAAAAAAATGAACGCCCCCCTAAGAAAAGAATTAATACAGAAAATAAACAAATTCAGAAAAAATTAAGCCCCCCCCCCCCTAAGAAAACAATTAATGCCTCCTCCCCCCTAAGAAAAATTAAAAACAAAATTACCCCCACCCCCTAAGAAAACAATTAATGCCCCCTCCCCCTATGAAAAATTAAGAACAAAATTAACCCCCCCCCCCTCCCCCCCTCAAAAAAAAAAAACCCATCCCCTAAGAAAACAATTAATGTCCCCCCCCCCCCCCCCCCCCCCCCCGAATTCGGCCTAATAATTCTTTATCACATGTCAAGACTGCCTTGTTTTTGCTGTCCTCCTATTTTATATGACCAGTAAGCCCGGTTTTTTTTTTCTCAATACATCTATGCATTTTATGCATTAATGCCAGTATTTTCTATCAGATAGTATTTATCGTAACCTTTCGGCCCTTTCTTTCTACATCATCAACACATTCTGGACTAAACGTCATCGATCGCTTTCGCTGCCTCTACGGAGTCTACGCTATATATATAACACGAGTCTACTCTTACTTCGGATTGATTGATTGCTAAACTAAAGTGTGACCTACGCTCTAAAATCATCATAACAATCAACGAAAATGTGATCATATAGCTCTAAAATGAACACTACATCATAGACAATTTTCACTCTGGTATAAGGGTCGTTTACAGAAGTTTTTTGTGGACTCTTCCACGAAAACTGTCGATACGGTAGTGTGTTTTGATGCCCAGCTGATCATAATTATGTCGGACGATTATAGGCCATAAATTAACAACGATAGTGAGGAATTATTGAGGTAATTTATGCGAAATTCGGTAATATTTTGAGGACATCTGTCAGAGAACTGTTTTAGTATGTGAATAGTGGTTTAAAGTCTTATCTCAACTTAGAATCGGTCGGTTTTCAGTCTCTACTTGTAGGCGAAGAGTAATAGCCCAAATACAACTGAATCTGGACTTAGCAGACGACGGTGAACTAGGTGGAGTAACCAAGTGTACTGAGCGCGCATGCTCAGTTCAATGCTTCAATTCTGCGCATGCTCAGTTTATTTTTTGCTCTCTTAGGCATGCTTAAACCGTGGGTTAAACCGTGGGTTAGATTTAGACCATGGGTTATCTAACCCACGCTTTGTGAATACCGAGCGAGGTTTAAACCGTGGGTTAGATTTAGCCTGGGCTAAATAACCCAGGGTTAGATTTAGCCTGGGCTAAATAACCCAGGGTTAGATTTAGCCTGGGTTAAATCTAAACCTCCTTTGTGAATTCGGGCCAATGCCTCCGGCTACTTCGTAACGGAGGCATAAAAAGTGACAGCCCAACCCAACTCCATCACTTACAATGGGGTGAGGGCGCAGGAGCGTGCGTGAAGTTAGCAACTGTAATCTCAGATCCTCATGTAAATAATTCACATTATGACGATGATGATCATCATTACGGTTGCTAAGTCCTCACACAAGCGCCCGCACCCCATCGTCATTACGGCATGCAATTGTATTGTGCAGCGGTTTGCCATGAAACCTGTGAGAAAGTGTTTATTATAATGTCTTCGTTATTAGGGAAAATATTCCATAAGAGATAAAAAAATTTACACAAATCATGACCATTATTTGAACAATTGATTTTTGGAATGTTTTAGAAGGGAAACGTATCTCCACGCCGGAGTTACAAGTCTTGATATGATTCTGAACTAGCCCCAACTTCTTGATAAAAAGATGTAGAGATTCCAAAAGAAGATAACATTTATCATTTAACACAATTGATAATTCCGCATTGTTGATAATTTGAGGGCAGTGTTTTTTATTCCTGATTTATCCCGCGCATCAAATCACAATTAGATTTTCTAGGCCTTTAAAAAATATGTTGTAAAATTTCACTTTAGGTGCCAAAACATGGGTCGGTCGGTCGGTCTGAAATCTTTATTTTTAAAACTTTTTTTCCCCTCTTTGGGCTGATAATATTTCTCAGTTTTGAATGCTTCAATATTTTTGTTCTCTGATTCTGAAAAAAACGGTAAAAGCCGACCATAGATTTCAAGATTTTGGGGTCGGTCGCAAAGGGCAATACAACATCTTTATATTTTAGGCCTTATGTATAGGTATGCCTTTATGGAGTTATTTCCAGAGACAAGAGTACGAGTCGAGCTCGAGCTCGAGTGCAGTGTCATGCAAATCCACACCAGTACAGTAGGCAGTACTACATGAAAAATAACATGCGGGACTGAGCCGACAATCTAACGCCGGACTCGAGCCCCTTGGCCTGGCTGTGCCGTAAAATACTAACCCCGTGTCATCTTCTGCAGCAGCTGCGGAACATAACCTTGACCCTTGGAAGCAGGTTGGTTTGAAGACTCCATTTTTGGCTGTAAATTTTGCCAAATTACTCAAAGATCGCAACATTGCCATGGTTGTCTGGGCTGGTACTAAAAGTTTGTGGGGTCACGTCACAATGCAATTTCTGAGTGCGTAATGCTAATACGTCAGACTCGACTAGACTGTGCTTACGTATACGACACCTTACGAAGTTATGTAACGCAATCTAATCGATCTTCCGATCTCTTCGATGATCACCACAAGTTTCGAATTCAATTTGGCTTTTTTTGGTGTGTTTTGGAGGAACCCCCCCCCCCCCTCAATTTTGTTTGATAAAAAATAAAAAATAAGAAAAATACATTGTGCTAATGGGTGACCCCCCAAAAGGTGGCCTTATACCCCCCCCCCCCCCCCCCATACGGAACAAAATATCGATCGGCCAAAACGGGGACAAAAAAAAAAATGTGCTCTTACACCCCCCCCCCCCCCCCCAGTTTATTCAGCGGCTGGCTGAGACGTTGCGAAATTTTTCATCAAATCATGGACAAAAAAAAGTGCTCTTCAGCCCCCCTCCCTTCTCCATATCTCTTAATTCTCTCTCTTTCGTGATAGATATAACATTGGAAAAGTGAGATTTCCTCATACTAGTCATAGCCAATCTCTCATATAACATTATACTGCTTTTGTTTATGTTTTTATTTTTCACAAGAGCTCTTTTAATCAGAGCTTTCCAGAGTTAGATCACTAGTATAGTATGTATGCAATGTTTGGATATTTCACTTTAGACCCTCATTGCGCAATTTAGCCAAAGTTTTCCTGTTAACCTGTTTAACTTCTTTTGTCCATCATACAAAGTTTATTTCTAGGTATATAGTAGTTACCATAAATTGTGAAATGTTTCTTGATCTGTTGCAAGCTCTGTGCCCTTTCTTTAACACATTTGTTCAATCATTTCTTTTTCCCCTTTCCAATTTCCCTTTTCTTCCTTCATCCTTTCAAAAATTGATAACCCCCTCACTGGCAGACACACAAATATGGGCAGAACACTTTATAACTCATTGTTATTCACATCCCTCTGCTAAATCTGTAATCTCTAAAATGCTGCAGTAAATCATGTAGGTTGTTTGTCACACAGGTAAACATTGTCTTAGGGATCCACATTCGTTATACTTCAATATGCCACTAGTCTAAAGCAAATAACTAGAGAATTACACAAATAATATAAAAAGGATGACATTTTATTCAAATTAAGAAATAATGATTTACAGATATCTAAAATGAATTATAAATTGAGAATCATAAATTCAAATACATTATTATTTACATAATCATTACATTTCATTTTTACAGTAACCTTAAATAGACAAAGATATATTTAAAGTGGACGGATAGTATCTGAAAGCTAATTTCAATCTTTTCCCTCTTACATAAAGACAAGGAACAATACCGGTATGTACAAGCAGGTAATACAGAAGACTGTCACACTATATTCATCAATGTAAGGTTATTCCTTTCCCTTGAAATGTAAAACCACAATACACATGACTTATATAACTCCAGTAGAGAATAGTTTCATCTAATTTGTGACAATAGGAAGTTATAAATTTGCATAATTTCAGTGTTAATTGTCTTTATACTATAAAGATATAATGCTGTTTGATATTATAAAACTATAATGTTTGCATCTAGTACTTTTGTAAGGAAGGGGGAGGATCAATGACTTTTCAATTTCTCTATTCCACATAATGAGCAGTCATTATGGATTTAAATGGTGCTCAGTAACAATGATTAGTATAAAAGCAAATTTACAAATAGTTGGATTCATTCATACACAAACATGATTTATGTTACTGCAAGCATACTCCTTTGAAAGTGTGTTTGCACATACGGAAAAGTGTTTTCTCCAAAATACATGATCCTTACTACTCAATGTCAGAAATATATCCTTTATTCTTAAATTTATCTATGTATTTGTTACATCAAAATGTATTTCACATGGTTCAAAATTATGAGATGAGTTGCATTCTTTCCTATTATTCCTGATTTTACAATTTTGTGTACATGTGAAATCCAATATTAACAAACATAAACACACACTTGCACACTCAAACAAATATTATACAATATCATAAGAATATTAAAAACATATAATCTATCTATACAAGGAGAATATTCTACAATTCACAAAATTGTAGAAATGTCATAATTACTTTAATATTACCTCTTCATTCAAACCACTAAATAATATACATACTAGCAAACTCATTTTACGGCATAGTTAGCTATATAACTATGAGTACAACAGAGACATGTTGGTTACTGAATACTTAAATTCATTCAGTAGAAGAAAATGATAGTCAACAATGAGACCATGCATACATCATTGTTTACAGCAAATATTGACAGAAAGTATTGATACTGATAAAAAAAAATATTGATGAAAATTAAAAAACTTTATTTTGCTACTTCAATTTTCAATTAATAGACATTATCATTTAAATAATTGCATATACATACTCAAAATTGCATACAATAAAATGGAGCTCAAGGTGAATTTTTGAATGATTATTCCTACCCTACTTTAAAAAAAATCACCCAATATATGTGTCCTTTCTAATGAATTCATTGAGAATAAATATGTTTTTTACATATGAGTACACACACAAATCCTGTTTGTCATCAATTATACAAATAAAAGCACAAATAAAACAAAACCACCCAAACCCTATCTGCTAGGATTTCTGATATTAATGTGCTTAATATAAAAAAGATTAATGGTCCTTTGATCCTGTATTTGTGTTGGAGCACTATCTCATTGTATGGAGAGAAGTGTGAATACAGATTTTGAATAAAAGAGAAGACTGCGTCAGAAAACTGCATTTCAAGTAAGGAGTCCTGCATCCGAAAGGGGTAAAACTCATGAGTCACGACTATTATTCTTAAAAATGAATTAAATCAAACTTGGCTCACCTTTAAAAGTCCACTGACTTATAGAAGACCAGATGTCAACAATCTCATTTTGAACAAATTACTCTAATTGTGTAACAAAATACTCCCAAAAGTGAAAATAATTCAATCATTCAATGAAAGTGAGAACAAAATATTTCATTGTGAAAATATTTTTGTGGTTTAATTTAGTCACTGAATTATTGTAACTTAAACAGATGATGTAGAGGTTGACATTTAGTACTTCATAACTGGCTGGACTTATTCAATGCTTTTAGTTGTGTTTAAACGTGGCCTAAGTAGTTTAGTCCACTTTCAAGAATACTGACCAGTGGCACGGAGTTGCATTAGATATTGATGTAAAATAGTTTACAACTATTTACAACCACATTCAATATCTGCTTTAGTCAGGCCCAGTGCATCTGGATTCAGAGTTCAGACTATGCATGACCAGCTGATGATGATGAAAGGGAATTTCAAGTTGGTACTCCATTAACGATCCGAACCTTTGCAGAAGACCCTGCCTTACGACTGTGGACTGTCAACACCTGAAACATAAACAATCAAACAAAAATAAACATGACAAAAACATGGTTACCATGTACATTTTAAAGTTCGATTTACAATCACATCATGCCACAGATAATAAATATACTGATGGACTTACCTTGTTGCCTCTCTGCTTCTGAAAGACTAAGCCTGGGTACCTGTATACAGAGTGGGCATACATAGCTTCCCGGAACTCTTGCACTGTAGCAGTCTGTGACCACTTGGTCCTTGTCCTCTCAGAGTTTTTCTACAATTAAAAAAGACAGAGGAATGAGTGCAAAGATTCCTGAATTGTTTTTTTTTTCTTGCTCTCATTAAAATTTACATTAATACATGAATGTGGCAGTTATGATAAGCAAAAAGTAATCGTAGATCAGCAAAGTTTAATCCATGAGAATGTTTACCTACCGAAATAGCCATACCATAAGGCAGACTACCACAATAATATTTTAAAATTCTTGAATATATTATTTCCTGAAATCCTACACTACCCTTCAATCAATACATACCCTAATCTACATACTTGTCTAACCTTTTCTGAGTCTGAGTTAGAAGCAAAACACAACTTTCTTACAGTAAAATATACTTTAAAAGTGCAGCTCATCTGTCACTAAAGCCTCATTTACCTATAACACAATACAACACTGATAGAACACTGCAGCACAATGTAATGAAAATATAAAACAACAACAATAACAAACAAACAAACAGCAACAACAACAAATTATAGTGGGCTTCACATTTTAAAATATGATAACGCTATGATAAGTAAGTACACTTTACAGCCTTTTTTCCCTTCCCCATTGCCATTCGTTTACATGTTGACTAGCTTGTTTAAACATGGTTTGCAGAATTCAAGAAAAAGATAAAAATATTTTACCAAGTCTGCCAAAGGGAACTTTCCTGAGAACCCCTGACTGATGTCCAAATTATCCAGATCAATGAACACCTGTCCCATGTCCTCACTGTCTCCAACTAGAGCTTTGTCAAGCACATGCAGGACCAAATATCTGCAGTGAGGCGAATCACAACAGCAGGAATAAAGGGTTAAAACATATTACCACAAAGACTTGAATATCCTTAATAATGGTTGTGTGTTATTACTGCCCCCTCCCCCTCCATTTTTATTATAGGTTAACCAAACCTTAGTAATTTGTGTGAAAGCAGAACAAATTAAAGAACCATGATATTGAATGGTTAAAAAGAAAATTGGATCATTCAACTGTGATGTAACTTGCGAAATCTCCCACTTTAGTAAAATGGTTATCTATTAAATTCTCTTTTTATTTTCCCTCAGTACTGTACCCAGCAAGATACATCATTCTAGTCAATTAGAAATTTTTAAAAATAAGACAATCATTAATTCACTTTTACAATTACATTGAATATTCACAAATCCATAAACTGTAACAATCACTATTTAATAAAGGCTGATGTTAAAGCAGCTTATCCAGAGATCTTTTTTTGAAAATCGCTACCTGTTCCCATCCGATTGTTTCAATGACTGATAATCATTGTCCTATTGTTGTGTCATGCAATTTACCCATCCTATGAGACAAAGGTTGAGAGGTTATGAGACAAAGGTCTTACCTGTTCGTGAACTCCTCCTGAGCCAGCGTGAAGTCAAAGGTCTCCTCCCAGACGGGATCCAGCATCTTCTTCTGGACCTTGGTCTCCTCCACCTTGTGTATGCCTGGAATCAGGACCTTGACGTAGGGGTGTGGCATCTTCTTAGCATCCCTGCAGACTAGTCCTCCTGCACTATGAACTCTGACCTTCAGGGTGTCTGGTAGCTGGTAGGTCAAGGTGATCTCGAGCTCTCCTTGGATGCCCAGATCAGTCTACAGCAAGATAGGGTTAAAAAGCAACATGCATATGCATCAAAATAGAAGCATAGTCCTAACAGTTCACAAACATTTATTACATGATGATATAAGACATGAGAATATTTAATGTTTCATGTTTCATGCTACATAATGTAATATGACACATTTTGACATAATATATATTGTGACTGCTATTCAAGGAAAGGTTTCATAAACATGTACATCACAGTTCAAGTCAGGATCAAAACAACACAGAGATAAACAACCCTTGTTTAAAAAGAAGCCATAATCACACTGATCTATGCATCACAAAGACAGAGTCCAATAGAAGTGTAATCAATCTTACATGATTATTTTTATAGCAAAATTGTGTGAGATTTGAACATTTTCTAGATTGATGTTACATCAAAACAATCATGGCTTTAACATTATGCATGTTATAAAATCAAGAGACGTCTAACTACCTCTGGTTGCAAATCGAACCAGCTGGTGATGATGTCACTGAAATCCATGCTTCCAAGTTGGATGATGTTCTCCCCTATGAAGTCAGCCTTCCCAAACGGATCATGACTTAGTACTCTCACTCTCAACTGAGTCTCTGCAATGTCCTCTTCACTCAGCTTGAAGGTGAAGATTTCATTGAAGGTGGGATTGAGAGTCTTCTTGACATACTGAGTTGACTTCTTCCCTTCATCATGGAGGTCAGGAATGAGTTCCATCTAGATACAAGAAAATTTAGTGACTATTCATTTCAAAAGTAACGGTCTTATCTCAACTTAATTATGTGGCTTCATAATTACACGGATGAGCAGATTTGTTTTCCCACTCATACTTAAACATATTTTTAATCTAATAAAGCACAAATGATAAAGGTACTGTATTTCCAAATTGACGGAAATATAGTCTATACAAACAATTTTAAGAATCACAATAATTTGACTTCAATTTGTGGAAGGTGATGAATTAATAAAAATGATAAAAGTATACATGTTTTCAAAGCACATTATCACTTGCAAGAATCACATTGCCAGAATTAATGAAAACAAAAGGGAAAAGTTAAAAAGAGTACTTAGTAATCTAGATTATGTGTCTCTTTCTGATATTCAATTGTTGTCATTTACATGACTGTTAAGTAAGCATATACATTTATGCTTTTACAAGGAGAACCTCGATAGACTCATGTTCCAATCAAGGTACTATGGCATTTGTCACATTTATCTTGCACTCCATTCCTGTTTCAATCAACCTTAAATTTACCTGAACATATGGATCAGATGTGCGCCCTCTGATGTCCTTTGCACTGAGATCCCTTGCAGATACCACTTTGACGAGAAGCATACTCCTTCGTTTATCATATTTCAAGGATAGTTTCACCTCTCCCTTGGCATCTCCCAATGTCTTGGTGACTGCTGGATCCATGCGCTTGAAAAGCTGCTTCAGAATAAAGATGCTCTCCTGCAGACATCATTCAAACAAAATATATCAAAACCTCACTTTTATTATTAGATCCAAATTTGCTTTATATACTAGATCTAGATCTAGTCATTTCTTAACATATGACTTTGAGGCAGGGGTGGACTGGGACTGAATATCCACTGTCTGACCCGCTCTACATATGCTATAAAATATGCATTCCCAAATTTCATGAAAAAGTTTTGTGCTTTGCAGAAGATCGTTTTCATATTTTCTTTAAAAATAAATCAATTTACTTTCTGATCAAATCGACCCGTAGAACATATCTTAACTGGCCCCTAATGCAAAATATTGAGCGGCCCATGGGGAAAAATCCCGAAAGACCTTTTACTCCCCATGGCCAGTCCACCCTAGATCGAATTTTCCGTCTCTTTCGTTCGTTAGCCTCTTATTGGGGTAGGGTCGGCCGGCTCTCTCTTTAGAGCCTCTTATTGGGGTAGGGTCGGCCGGCTCTCTCTTTAGAGAGAGCCGGCCGGCCGACCCTACCCCAATAAGAGGCTAACGAACGAAAGAGATGGAAAATTCGGTCTAAGTCCACCCCTGCTTTCAAGGCCAAGATTCTCAAGTAGATCATCTAGATCAGACCAATCAATACCATGTTCATTCATTCTTTTTATCATTCTTTTATCAGTCGATCATTCACTTCATTTGATTATTCCATTCATTCAAATTTCAGAATTCAGTCATTGACGATACTTCTTCTTCTTCTTCTTCCTCCGTTGTTCTCGGAGATCTGCAGTTGTATTCTGCAAGCGTCAGTGTTGGTGCCTTTCGTCTCCAGCTGTTGACATTGTAGTTACAAACATTCAAGTGGGAGAGGAAAGGATAGAGGTACGGGCAATGTGAATTTTATGGAGGAAGAGTAGAATTAGAGTGTTCAGTCTATCATATAGATTTGATGGGAGCATGAGGTGGTTGGGAAGAAGTATAGCTTTTGTGAATGCAAAGCCATCATTGAAGTTGAAGTATGAGAGGGTGGTTTCAGAAAAGTGTCTGCTCTGCATTTCTCCGATGAAGTCACTTCGGTGTGACGCTAGGATACTACAGGAGGCCACAAAGTGGATATTATCCTCATCTTCCTGGTGGCAAAGACGGCAAGTGGTTGAGGTTGCTTTCTTAATGGTGACAAGCCTAGTTTGGGTTAGGTATATACATTACATTTCATTTTCAGGGCTCAGGCTCATTCAATTTTTTTTTTTTTTTTTGATAATTGAGTTTAGATCTATTCATTTTGATTAATAACTTCATTCTTTCAATTTCATTTGTTTGTTTCAAGTTGATTTTAATCATGTTGATTATTAAAGTTCATGAGATCACTGACATTGTCAGTTGTTATTCATTCATCGTTGATTAAATTGAATTCATTGACTGATCAAATTCAGAATCAGATCTGACTTTTTAAAACTAAACTTAGAATCTAATTAAGACTTTATTAACTAATCAATATCTAGAACTTTCGAAGATAAATCTAGAAATTAAATGAATGGGGAACTTCTCACATTGTACGTTTCAAAGTCATTTCCCTGACTAGCCATCAATGATGCCGGAGTTTGGTGACGTCTTTTCTTCGCAGTTGTCATTGCCCGAGCAAGCTGCATAACTCGCTCATTGTCAGAGCGGAAATTCTGTTCGACTTGCGCCGACTCATGGGGTGCAGGCTCTCTTGCAGGGCCGCTGGTTGATGAATTTGCTGATCCCATTATCAATCAGTCTGAACTTCTGAAGCACAAGCTAGAAAAATAGAAATTAAAATTCAGTACCGAAGCGTCTTCTCTCACATTTCTTTCAAGCTCTAACTAAAGCGCGATCGGCAGTAGATGATTTACGAGTTGATGCAAAATTTCCTCTTGAAAACTTCGAGGCATATCGAGTTTCCGCCATCTTGTTTATTGAATGACGTCAATGCGTCATGGTTTCCAGTGGCTTATCCCCACTGACAAAATTCCATAATAATCCAAAGCTGAATTATATCATTACATTTATGGCAAAATCGCTATATAACTTGTTTCGTTAAGAAGTCATTGAAAAGAAATGGTAAATATGTATGCCACACTAAAGATGCATAATTCGAAGAAATGCCGCAGCTGATCGATTGAGATGTGCATGGCCATGGAAACAGGCTTTGCCCATTACTCGGTCCAAGGGGTTTTTTTTCTGGAGCGGGAGCGAAATTTTGCCTCCGTATTGGCCTTGCTACAAAATCAATCTTCATTTTGACATCGTCATTTAAGAATGGGCTTGTCATGAAAAGGTTACCCCGATATGGACATATTTGTTAAACATAATAAAAAACAACATATTAATAAATTTAACCTTACCAATTTTGAAAAACTTTTTGGCTTTTTATCAGACAGATTCATTACATCTCTTGTTAGTGCATGGCAAAATACTATATTTATATTTGTAAATTTAAGGGGGATTTACCAAGTGTTGATCTTTTTAAGAGTTTTATAAAGAAACAAAAAGAGTATTGAATATTTCTCAGCGAAAAAAAGAAACAAGCTTGTTTCGCATTTTAAGAAATGGCGATTTGACTTATGATATCATGTTGTTTAACTTTTATTCCTGTGCCCCCTCAATCCGCTTTATGCACTGTAGTTAAAATTATGATTTCTATGTGTAGTGTATATCCCTCAGGGGCGCATACACAATGCATGATGCCTTTCCACCTCGATTCCACAGAAACTGACGGTGTGGTGACATGATAATATCATGATGAAGTTTAGAATGTTTTTTGTATCTGGAGGGTTTGTAGAGAATATTTAAAAAAAATAAAACTACTTAAGACCATGTTCGTGTGCGCCAGTCATGGGCGTCAATCCAAATTAGACCGTGGGGGGGGGGGACACAACTTCAGACAGGGCGGCGCCAGGTTATTTTGTTAGGGGCGAATGGGCGCGCCACACAGGGGGTGGGGTGTCTGAGGGGGTGTGCCCCCTTCAGAAGTTGAAGATTTTGTTTTAAATTGATGTATAAATGGCTTGATTTGGTGCATACTTTTTGCCAAATTAAAAATAAAACAGTAGAACGAAGGGGGTGTGCCCCCCACAGAAGTTGAAGATTTTTTTTTTAATTGATGGATATATGGCTTGATTTGGGGCATAATTTTTACCAAATTAAAAATGAAACAGTCTTAAGTTCAACTAACAGGAACTAGAACGCAAGAGGGGGGGGGGGTAGATAGATGAAATTGTCGTTTCCATTGAACAATCAGCCACAAGGTTTGGAAGATACAAGGGATTAATTTGATTTTTTTTTTTCAGTTGGTGAAAGGATTTTCATCGTAAACCAATGTTTAAACTAACGGTAATGTGAATGTTATATTAATGACGCTTCTATTAATAAAATCTGATCGCCTGATTTGGCTTGATTTTTCTCAACACAGAGAAAAAGAGAGAAAGAAAGAAAAAAAAGAAAGAAAATTTTAACCCTAAATCATGGGGGGGGGGGGGGACATTTCACCACCTGAAAATTCGTGGGGGACGTGTCCACCCCCCCCCCCCCCCGTCCCCCCAGGATTGACGCCAATGGCGCCAGTGATGGATGTTTTGGGTAAATTCAAGGTCTTTCTTTACTGTAATGGTTTTGTATAACTTTCTTGTCCTTTCATTATTGTTATTTGTACTTATACATATTGGTTTTTTGTTTGTTTGTTTGTCTAATTATTACCAATGACTTGAAAATATGTAATTTTTATATGATTGAAAATTTACTATAAACACACAAATAAAAAATAAAAAAAGAATGGGCTTGTCATATACACATGTATATGCCTAAATGCTTTCCCTAGATTTACATGACTGTGATCGAGTGTAGACGCGTACGCAGGGGGGGGGGGGGGGTTAAACCCCCCTAAAATGTTTGGGCTAAAGGAGGGGGGGAAATGTGTTCCCCCCCCCCCCCCCTATTCAGCGGCTGGCTGAGTCGTTTCGAAATTGTTGGGACCAATCAAATAAAAAGTGTTCTTACCCCCCGCTTATTCAGAGGATGGCTGAGTCGTTGCGAAATATTCGGCGCGATTTTCAAATTTTAAAACACCCCCCCCCCCCCCTTGAAAAAAATCCAGCGTATACGCCACTGTTCGAGTGCCAATATTTAGAAAATTATTTTTACCTGCTATTGAGTTGGCGTACTATTTATAGCGCGAGTCGTGGAAAGATGGCAAAGGGGGTGGGGAACTGAGAACCGCGGTCGGAAAATAACGAAATGCGAATTTACACTGGCTACTGATTAGGGCGAGGGTAGGGATCATGGTCCAGTCGTCTTCTTTTCTCATTCGTGCGCCCCTTTTTTCTCGCTTTTTTCAAATTTTAGTTTAGTTTTATCTCTCGATTGGGGTGCCTCCCCGGGGTCTCAGTCATGTAGAAATAATACTGTAAGCATGCGTGGTCAGAAGTTTTCCAGACAAACGAGGGCTTCTTACGGAAGCCAAAATACACCCAAAATGCATAAGGATTTCGCGTCGTTTTTTCCCAAAGTCACACCCTAAACGGGTATTTCAAAAAAGTGTACTCCTAGTCTCCTAAACAGGGCGTAGACAACGGGGGGGATGAGGGGGATGCATCCCCCCCACCTCACAAGGTGGGGGGGATGGCATGTACAATCATCCCCCCCAGGTTTTGGGGAATGATATTTGCTTACTTAATAAGTCATAATGATGATAATAATAGTAATAATAATAATGATAACAATTATAATATTAATAATAATAATCATTATGATGATGATAATAATCCTCATCATTATTGTAATTGTGTTTATTGTTATTAGCCGCATTCACACGGTGAAAGCCAATTCAGACGGTAAAAAAAAGAAAATCTTACAAGTATTTTTTGGTTATCTTGTGGTTTGGAAACCACAAGATAACCACAAGATTAAACAGGCGCGGATCTACGGGGGGGGGGGGGGGGGTTTAGGGGGTTTAAACCCCCACCCCCTTGGGCGGCCCAAAAAACAAACAAACAAAAAAAAAGGAAAAAAAAAGAAGAAAAAAAAAGAAAAAAAGAAAGAAAAAAGAACGCACGCTGGAGAGAAACCCTTTCAAGTGCAAGTATTGTGAGAAGATATTCAACTCCTCTGGTAACTTAACCAAACACATGATCACTCTGGATATAACTGTGTATTTAACTGTTACTTGATTTAAAAAGACGTTATCATGCACTGCTTTTTATGGTCTCCATTGTGTTAATAGATGCCAGGAAAACATCACTTACGGGGTTCAAATAAACACCCCAAAAAAAATCGGCTCGCCGCTTCGCGGCTCGTCGACGATGCTCCGCATCGTCATTATTGGTCAACCCCCCCCCTTAGCAAAAAGCTAGATCCGCCCCTGAGTCATCCCCCCCAGGTGTACGAACCTGTCTACGCCACTGCTCCTAAACAAGTATTAATTGTCAAATTGTAACCCCTTGAACATTTTGAAGTGCGATATGGATTACCATTTCAGTTGTTGACAAAGTGAAATAAATCAAATTGCGCTAATTCTGACGTAAAATTCACAATGTAACTGAAATTGATTTCAATAGAGAAGCAATAACATCAACCTATACACTTCCAAATGAGTTTAATGGAAAAAAAAGGATTACATTTCAAATTTGATCTATACGGTACATGTAGTTTTTTTAAAAAGTACACAATATACGATGAACAGTTACTATTCTACTATGCAAAACAAAGTAGGCCCTATATACAAATTATAAGGGACCAGCTATGTGCGTGAGACTTGGTAGGTCTTGGGCGGTATCGGGGGCATCCATCTTGATCTACTGAAGATCTAAAGACCGGCAGGCGCAGGCGGCGACCGGTAGTCTCGCCAATGCGCAGTATTACCCCCCCACCCCTTTTTTTTTCTCCCGCGGTCTGGCCCTGGAGGCTATAAAATTACCCCTAAACACGTATCACTGGAGCGTACAGCACCATTTTGAAAATACCCTTTTTCTCGAAAATGGCCCAAAATGGACGTTTTTCTATAAAAAAAAAAACATCCCCTTATAGTTACGCGTTTTCTGTTTTTTGTTTTCTGCGCCCCCCCCCTTTTTTTTTTAGAGGGAGCCATAAGGCACTAATCAATTTTCGGGTACTTTCATAAGTGTTCCCATTTTACATTGCACACATATGGATAAAAATTTTCCCCTCATCTAGTAGTATTACGGCTAATTATGGCGGGGTTATAGCTGGCGTTTACAAACAAATTATTGTAAAGGGTATCTCACAGTTCTCGAGGCTTATTATAATTTCACAGATAAAATAAATACAAACCAATTATACAAATACAAAGCAATATCTATCAGGGACGGATCCAGCCCCCCCCCCCCCCCACCCCGGTAAGAAATTCCTGGATCCGCCCCTGTCTATAAAAAAGGGCTCTGAGTCATAATAGGGATCGGGGTGATGTGGAATCAGTGTGGAATACGTGGGAATACGTGGAGGGGGAAGGAGAATTACAGATGCCAAGTCAGTAGCTACGTAGAGGGTAGTGATTTTATTATTAGTCTTTTACAAGTATGATATTTGTATCTTGTGATTGTCTACCAATATGCAGCGAATAGATAGTTAAAACCTATTAGACTGGAACCTAAAAACTGTTTAAATACCGTGACCTTACCCCCGTTGACTCTTATAAATGAGTCGGAAGCTTACAAATTGGTGTATTTTAACTCGATTGTTCTGATTTTGACAGGATGTGACCATACAACGCCTGAAATTTAGGCTCTAAATGCCGACGTGTACGTGTCGTCACGTGACCCAGCCTTTTTTAACGTTGGCCAGTGTAGTTGTGAGACGGTTCCTGCCCAAAGACCCACATTTACCAAGGTTTTTCTCTTGGTTTCTCCTCCTACAACATCTGATAACTTCCAGAAAAAGAAGCAATCATGGGTAAGTTAATGTTAATGCATTTAGCAACTGTGTTGGGACATTAATATCAATATTTAGTTCATTGTAAAAATGTAAAGAATTTGAGTTGTACGGACGCGTTGCGGCTGCTGTGATACTGTGAAATGAATGTGGCTTGTATCGATGTACGTGTCACTGACTGTGCTTGTGCTTGTGTGTGCAATATGAATGGGAATATGTGCCATCTGTGCATTTTGAATGCGTAGAGGTCCTATGCGATGAAGACAAGACAAAACCATCTTTTTACTATTTTAGCAATAATAGGAATAGGTTCTTTGGCACCACTGAAACTGGCCAATATTGCCGCCATATTGCAAATGATACATCTTAGTTTAGAATATAAATGATCTGACATGTTTTTTACGCGAAACTAAAATTTAGATCACAATTTTCAGACTTTTCAATTTTGAAAGCCCCCCCCCCCAAAAAAAAAACAGATTTGAAGATAAAATAGTTAACGGTCCATGGCATGATACTGAACTATAATATTAGATTTAGAACAATCAAGATCTACTTTGGTTTTATTTTATTAAACTTTGTTGTCATTATTCAAAGAATCACAACTCTAAAAGTGTGAGAAGTTCTGACATCTTCTATTCTTCAAAATATCCTCTTTCCCCCCTTATTGTTATTCTTATACTGCTTTGTCCCTACCCCTTCTTCTTCCTTCTCCTTCCTTCTTTTCTTCCTTCTTCTTCCTTCTCCTTCATCTTCCTCCTCCTTCATCTTCCTCCATTCTTATTGTAGTTATCAGAGATGTGCTGTATGACTTGTATTTCTCTAGAAGTAAGAGGAGAATGTGTACTTTGGCTGCGTCTCACGAAACCGTCATAAGTACAAGTTGAGCGTCATGCCATTGAAATGCGTGTATTAAGTTTAACAGGCGTTTCAATGGATGTCGCCAAACTTGTACTTGTGACGGTTTGTGAGACGCAGCCCTGGTGTTGATGTTTCAAATTTGCCGTGATTGAATATGTTTGGTAATTGGTTTTTGACAATTATCATTTTAATATCAACAAGAAATACATTAATGAAAGGGGAAAACAAGTGAAAGCCGTAACAATATTTTACTCTTTTGAAACAAACAAACACTTAATTGTAAATAGAGAATTGTTTGACAATTTTTTTTTTAATGAAGACACTGCCTATCTGCACCAAGATATCAACATTTCACAGTAAATTTTCAAAATTTTACAATAACTGACTTACTGAACATGAAAATGGCAGGTTTATTTTAAAAAAGAGGTTAGAATTATGATTTTGTGAAAGTGCACTCTAGTCTAATTGATTTTCCTCTTTCCCTTCTTTTTTGTGAAGTCAATATAATGTTCGAACTACCTAATCATTTTCATATTTTTTGGCTATGATCTTAATTCATTTTTTTTCTCCAATATTTGTTTGATTTAACAGTGAAGTTTCTGGAAATCCTCAAGCCTTTCTGTGCAATCCTGCCAGAAATTTCAAAACCTGAAAGAAAAGTAAGTTGAGAGCACAGAGTGCAAAGTGTATTTTAGTTAGAGTTTTTCACTTCCAATCTACACTCGTACAAAATAATTGAAATACGAATTCAATTTTGAAATATTGAGAGGATTACAGCTATGTAAAGTTGCAGCTGTTGTATATTTCATGTGCACGGCGGCTGAAGATATTTCAGAATAATATAAGTTTTATGCCTTTGACTTACAAACGACCTTAGAACTTGTCTTGTCTGTTTCCTTTCAGGAACATGATTCATGAAAGATAGCTCAAGGCTAGAGATTAACATGCCACTAGGGAATATGTTACTGCAATGACACTGTAATGAAAAATTTGCAAATTTTGGTTTAAACGTTAGTGTGTGTATTCCATTACCAAATATCCTTCTATGGGGTTATATGATGACTAGGTACCTTTAATCTTAACTTGAATTGGTTATCATATTTTTACTGATTATATGCATTATTGCATTACAAGTTTTACAACCCATTGATAGTACTTTTGGGCTCCAATTGCATCACTCTTGAGCTCCTATGTAGTACTTAATGCTTATGTATGACTGATTCGATTTATGTTACTCCTTTTAAACAGATCCAGTTCAGAGAGAAAGTGTTATGGACTGCCATCACACTCTTCATCTTCCTCGTATGTTGTCAGGTGAGTTATGTGTTAGAAATTGGTATTAATGCAATTTTTTTTTCATGCCCATTTTCTTTGGCATAGATTAGAATAATCAGATAAGTTTGGATGTATAAAGAATTGATAGCACTAATGAGTAGATTTTTAAATTATGTGACTCTCAGTCATAGGGAACTTGGATAAAGATTGGACAAGCTTTCCAGTAACTGGTTGGCTTTTCTTGGTGGGATTTAAAAAAAACCTGAAATTCAGGAAAAACATGACTTGAATATGAGGATGGCATTGGATGATTGGGAGTATGTGATTGGGTTTATATGCAGGGATGACACTCGGGACTTTTGTTGTATATTTTGCCTCCCTCCCCCCCCCCCCATGAAAATAATAATAAATAACTAAAAAAATAATATAATACAAAAATAATAATAGATTTTCAATCCAGACCACCAGACACCATCTGAAATATGTTAATGTTGAGCTCTGCTTGATATTGTCTTGTTCTATTAATTTTGAAATGGCTATGCAGCCTAGATCACTTTGATGAACTAAAGATGACAACCGTGTTCATTACATGATTGAGGATTTCAACTTTATTCTCCTTGTCTCCTGGTCAGATTCCCCTCTTCGGAATCATGTCATCAGACTCTGCTGATCCATTCTACTGGATGAGAGTCATCCTAGCCTCCAACAGAGGAACCTTGATGGAGCTGGGTATCTCCCCCATAGTTACCTCCGGTCTCATCATGCAGCTCCTGGCTGGAGCCAAGATCATCGAGGTCGGAGATACTGCCAAGGACAGGGCCCTCTTCAATGGCGCTCAGAAATGTAAGCTTAACCCATTGCCGAGGGAAGTTGGGTTGTTCATGTAATACACTTATGGGAATTAAAAGATCTCAGTAGTCAAAGAGTTAAAAATAACCGAGGAAATTTGAGGTGACATGTACATCAATATCTATCTTGAAAAGGGTATTGTGACCTATAGATATCTACTTGACTCTTTTGTGCTAATGCAATCTACAATCTCTTCATGATAAATATTAAGTATGATGGAACTGAACATGTCAGAGGTCATGTTCTTCAATTTCACTGTAATGTTTTATATCAGCTGGATTAGGGTATTGGTACAAAAAGTTTTTTGTGATTTTCTTCAAATTTGTCATGTATGACTACACCCAACAAAAAATGTATTTTTTCAATGAATTTTATCAATTTAAAAAAAAGAAGACCCAATTGGGTTTATTTGTCATCCAAACTTATATTGAGAATATAAGTCAAAGAAGGTTATAAAATATTCATATCATACTTTTATTTTATGCAAGACCTATTTGTTTGCTGTCTCTCTCACCAGTGTTCGGTATGATCATAACTGTGGGTCAAGCTATCGTGTATGTAATGACTGGTATGTACGGAGACCCTGCTGAGATCGGAGCTGGTATCTGCCTTGTTATCATTATTCAGGTTGGTCTTTTTAATATTTTGGTAACATTTTGATCATAACATGTAGTTTTTAAGCTTCTACCAACCTTTAATTTGTTATGCAAGCTTTCAGCCACTCCTGTGGACTTTCTCAAGCTAAGTGATCAGTCTGAGTCACACGTTTCCTTCGCTGTACTACCTGGTGTCCTGCGATCACTGGACCAAAGATCGGTGACAATGGGTACCCAGAGTCCCTGTCTAGTGATGGCTTAATCCTCTTAATCATATGGACTCTTCACCTTTCTTGACCAGAAGTTACTTTCAAAGTCTATTATGAGGGCATCCTTCCATCCAATGTTATGTCCTGTGTTGAGGGCGTGTTCAGCTAATGCTGAATGGGATGGGGTTGCTCAATCTGAGGGCTCTTTTGTGTTCTTTTAAATGCTCATTAAGAGTTTTGCCAGTTTTCCCAACGTATGAATTGTTACAATCTGTGCACATAATCTTGTACACAATACCTGTCTTTTCCTCTGAAAGCTTGCAAAACAAATTTAAGGTTGGTAGAAGCTTAAAAACTACATGTTATTGTTATCATAGTTAACTATATATAGGTATAGGTAATGATTACATGGCAACTGTTATTACAAAAATTACAGTAGTCTAGTGTGAAAATGTAGCATTTCCCTATTTCATATACAGTTAACAACTAAATTATTTATGTCCTAATCAAGTTTTGCAATATTTTAAGTATGTGACGTACTGATTTGTCCCAATTGTGTTTCTAGATAATGTGACGTTTTAAAGCTTACAAAAGTATTCAAAATATACCTTAGTTCTACCACTCCACCTTTCATTTTGAGTTACAGAAAAAACAAAAAAACGTCGAATTTCAAAGGGGTATGAATAATTAAGTTGTTAAATGTAAACAAAAATGCTGATGTCTTTTGTGTTTGATTATCTTTAATTCTGTTTGATATTGCACAAAATGGCCTAGCTTCATGAGATGAATCATGATTTTGCTATGTTGGTCTAATGATGATCTCTATCAGTAATATGTTGTGTGCTTCTTTTCTTGCAGTTGTTTGTTGCTGGCCTTGTTGTTTTGTTATTGGATGAGTTGCTGCAAAAGGGTTATGGTCTTGGTTCTGGTATCTCACTTTTCATTGCCACCAACATCTGTGAGACCATTGTATGGAGAGCTTTCAGTCCTGCCACAGTCAACACTGGACGTGGTAAGTATGTCCTTCATATTCAAGAAGTAGTTTTGCTGTAAATTCACAAATTTAATGACATGCAACTCACCAATTCACAGAAAATTCTATGTCCCTGCTATCTGCAGAAATATCTAGGAAAATGGCAATATAACAAAATAAAAGAAATGAATGATTGCAGTTGCAGTTCACAAATGCTTATAAAGTCAGATATTCCTTAACTTGTTCGTATTATTTCCTCCGTTTTATAACAAGCACAACAAATCATGTTCTTTCCTTGCAGGAACTGAGTTCGAGGGTGCAATCATTGCCCTCTTCCATCTCCTTGCCACCCGTCAGGATAAGGTACGTGGTCTTCGTGAGGCCTTCTACCGTCAGAACCTACCCAACCTGATGAACCTCATGGCTACTATCCTCGTCTTTGCTATCGTCATCTACTTCCAGGTCAGTAAGCTTCATGCACCGTCATTCTGTGTCGTGCTGTTTCCTAAAAATTCTGGCTTTCTATTCATGTCATCGTGCATGTTAGTTTAAGTAGACCACATGCCCTTGTGGTGCTCAGCTGGTCATAAGAGATACTGGATAGGCAATCTTCTTCCCAGAATTTGTTTTCTCTTGTTATGTTTAGGAGTTCGTCGTTTCAATTGTTGTTCAGCAGATGTAGGGTGTGGATATATATCCAAAGGATTTTATTACTTATGTGAAATCTTTAAGTTTGTTAGTGAGAATATATGCTTGGTATTTTTCTTTCAAGCCCTATTCCTTTTGATTGAGATGATTTCTAATTCCCACTGTGTGTTCATCTTTCAGGGCTTCCGTGTCGATCTGCCAATCAAATCAGCTCGTTACCGAGGACAGTACAGCAGCTATCCCATCAAGCTCTTCTATACCTCCAACATTCCCATCATCCTTCAGAGCGCTTTGGTCTCAAATCTTTACGTCATCTCGCAGGTAATTCATCGTCAAAAATCATTTTGAAATGGAATCACAGGAGTCAGAATATAATTGCTTTACCAATATTATTTTGCAATTCATAAAAGATTTTTGTCGCGATTCATAACAGATTTTGTAAAATATACTCAAGACTAAGTGTTAGTGTTAATTGTAATGCCTTCTTCCGTGTACAGTAACAGCTGTAACTGATGAGTGATTAATAATGATATATTTAGATTTATGTACTGCATGATACTTTCTATACTGTCTTGCAGTGTTTTTTTTAATTGAAAATTACTAAATGAATAAAGTTGTAATCTAAAATGCATGTACAGTGTCTCCTTTAATGTGGCTGCTGAAATCTGAGCTAGAAATAACTATGATGAAGAATTATGCAAAATCTTAATGAACGAAATTTGTCAATACTAATGCATTTATACTTTTGATGTTTACAGATGCTTGCTGTTAAATTCAGTGGAAACTTCTTTGTCAACTTACTTGGTGTTTGGGCTGTAAGTATTTTATGTCACTCTTAAAGTGTACCAATTGTCTACAAAATATACATATATATATATATATGTATATTGCTAGAATGATAAAGTTTGCCTGGCATTCTATAGGTAAATGGATAGTATAGTGTATAGGGCTCGCATGAAACCCAAGTACTTGGTTTCTGTGCGAGCCCTATTATATTCAAGTTTGTATTTCTGCATTATCTAGTCTACTCATCAAGAAGTTTTACTGTTCACAGAGAGTATTTAAACTGCATTATATCTCTTTGTAGAAGCTATATATGAAGCTTGTATTGGTCTCCAAACAACATTCATAAACGTAGATGCTAGTCAGTTGGGACTTTGTCCTTGAATTATTTACTAAAAACATTGTAACATAGCGAGTACTTTTTTACCCTGTGCGTTACTGCTGCTCTGTGTGTATAAACCCACATGCAGAGCAGAATAAAGCACAGGAACATTAAGTTTGCTGTTTGCTTGGACTACATTTAAATCTCCTTGTGATTATTAACATGTGTGATTTATGACTGAGCAACAGTACATTCCCCCCATGAAAGCTAGAGGTTAAATACAAGCCCTTTGGAGGTTTGCATGTGTTGAGAATGTTAATCAATTGTTTACTGAATTAATAAGTGCCACTTTATTTGCATAGGTTAAAGGTTAATTTGTTGAGCACATAACCACTTTAGACTGTTATCATTAATTGTTTGAGTATTTTATAATGGACCTATCTTTACAATGGGAATTTTGTCAAGTACACTGTTGTATCAGACTCTTACTCTTATTATGACAAGGATATTTTGCTGATTCTAGTTCACTTTATATTAAACCTGCTTTCACAAGTTTTCAATACAACAAGGGAATTCCCTTGGTCTGCAGGAGTTCATCTTCTTTGAGATTCCACTGTTACTAATTTAAAGTTGATAGTTCACTCTGTATTTTAAACATTACTCTAAAGACATTCATTTTGTCTCCCTGATTTTGCATGAAATGCATTTCTTTTATAGATGTTCATAATGTATAATAGGTCTATAAAACCCCCTTTCAACCCTCTCTCTCTCTCTTTCGTTTCTTGACCTGATACAGGAGGCCGGTGATGGAGGGCCTGCCCGCTCCTACCCTGTAGGTGGTCTCTGTTACTACATGTCACCTCCAGAGAACTTCTCCCGTTTCCTATCTGATCCCATCCATGCCATGGCATACATCGTCTTCATGCTCGGCTCATGCGCCTTCTTCTCCAAGACCTGGATCGAAGTCTCAGGATCATCTGCCAAGGACGTGAGTTGAATTGTCTCTTGGAACTTATGTCTCAAATATTAGTAATATTGTGCAGTACTTTGAATATAGGGCCCAATGATTTTTACAGACTTTTCATATGTTAATGTAGTGATCATATATCAATACAGGAATAACGTTTACTTTTAATAAATAGACATGTAAACTAATTCAAATGAAACTTTAAAATGCAAGTGCAGGTGTAGGGAAATATATGATTTATTGCTAAATATTTGTGTTATATCTTAGAAAGAGAAAATATATTACAGGAAATTACACCATGAAAAGAATATGACAATTTTTTTATCAAAACGATGAAGAATAGGGTTCCTTATGGAATCAAATTGATAGAAGGGGATTTAGCACATCTAGTTCTTTCCAAGTCATTTGTACCCCATCGTGTAAAGAGCAATAATTTATTATGTTTATTCTTGTTGATACAGGTTGCTAAACAACTGAAGGAACAACAGATGGTGATGAGGGGACATAGAGAGAAGTCAATGATCCATGAATTGAACAGGTGAGTTTATGTTGTAAATGGCTTGCAAGCTGATAGATAGTTTTATTAGACAGTTGACAATTCATATAAACAAGTGAAAGAATGGGATAAGATCATTTAGAAATGCAAAATCAAACAATAATTGTTCAATAGTTTTGAACGGTATTCAGTAGGCCATGCTATTTACAATTAATGAATTCTTATCGAATTTTGATCTTGGCAACTGAATTTGTGCTCGATGTTTAGTAACAACTTCTACCTGACAAATATCGTTTGAAAAGACAGTTTTGATAATGTGAAATGGCCAATTGGAACAAAACTTCACCATGGTGTACAGGAAATGCATAAAGTCAAATATATTGAAGTTTTCTAAAGCTGCCGGGGAGAAGTAGACATAGTTTTAGTGAGCTGACATTAACTCCAGCAAAATTTTCTTTGGTAGTGGCGCAATTGGCTCTAGATCACATCGTTGAACTGTAGTAACTCAAGTCTTGTATCCTAAACTCTTAAAATCCTAAAATCCATCTACAGGTACATCCCAACTGCAGCAGCCTTCGGTGGTCTGTGCATCGGTGCCCTGTCGGTGTTAGCTGACCTTCTAGGAGCCATTGGCTCAGGAACAGGTATCCTGCTGGCTGTCACTATCATCTACCAATACTTTGAGATCTTCGTCAAGGAACAAAGCGAGATGGGTAGCATGGGGGCATTACTCTTCTAGCACTAGTCACCTTAGCTAGAATAAATAATTAATTATCAAAACTAGGATAGGTATTTTATTAGAAGTGATTAGGGTCGCATGAACCAAATCCATAATGTGCGTCTTGTCACTCTAAAAGCCAAGATAACAGGACTGTTATGCCACTATGCATCTTATGAATGAGCCTGTGTTTTTGTCTTCGCTGCATCTCACAGTCATAAGAATAACACATCCATCCGTTGATGTTTAGCATATACCTTATTTTTAGAGGGAGGGGGAACTAAAATATCTCATCTAGCCTTTCTAGCCTTTGTGATGATAGCTAAGAATCGTGGCATTAGCAAGTAAGCAGGCAAGGTATTTCAGACTCATTAGATTAGTTCTCGTCACAGAGAACTATACTGTAAATAACAAATCTCTGGCGCAGTGCTCTTACTGTGTTCTGATTATTTTCATTTCCATGTATACTTTCTCAATTCTTCCCTTTTTACCTTTACATTTTGGACTTTATTGAAACAAATATTAATTGCTTTAAATTGGAATTCAGATTCAATGAAATAATTCCTTGAATTTGTCTTGCCAATGTAAGGACCTCTTGTTATGCCATCTTTGCACGTTGATTATCAGGGAAACCTTGAACTGTATGAATTGATGTCATAGAGTTATATGATTACGTGAACAGGGGATCGAAAGAATTGCGGTCTAGATTGTGCTATATGTCGTAGGAGTACGACTGGAATTCTTTTCATCTCTGTTTCAAAATACAATGTGTGCATGTAAATTATCTATGATTATGTGGCTGTGTATTGCCTCATGCAAGTTTGTAATGTAATTGAGTAATGTAATTGACTGTGGATTGGTCAATTCAAGTTTTAATTAAGCGATGCTCAGCATGAAAAGCTGTAAATTGTCGATGTTTAGGCCTAATTTTTCACTCCAATCAAAATAATTGTGCAGCAAGTATGTCATTCAATATTTTTGTTTCATTCCAAGAAAAGTTTTAGTAATAGTTGATTAGTCATAGAGCCTTCAGTGTGTGTAATGTCATCTGTACGGGGAATGTGGGAGTTTTTATTATAGAGCATAAATATTATTCTCAAGTGTTCTTAAAGCTGTAGAACCCTGCCAATTTGAGCTCAAAATTTGTCCAAGTCTGAGAGTAGCAGACACAACATCTTACTATGTATATAAATGCTCGACCACTTTGTTTTTCGTTTATACATTGGTCACAATGCAAATGCCACCTCGTCCCAATCTATTTCTTTCTTCTTTACGTTCAAGCTGTTCTTTTTGATTTGATATGTTAACATTTCTTTGCCATCTATTTCGGACAACTACCATTTTTGTCAGAGGTATATTTGTGTCTGAAGTAGTGACAAGTATTATTTGAAAGATTAAATTAAAATCTTTGGACAGTTAAATATTTTGTGAATGATTTTTATGTATGTGTCTCTTTGTTTATTAGTACTAACTGCCAAATACACTACCCTTGTATGTCCTTCATAGCAAACTACATGTAGACAAAATGGATTAAAACAAAGCATCCATGTCTGATTAAACGAACAGAGTTAGAAAATTATTATAAATTTATGAACATTCAAATCAGATTGATATCTTGCAATAGGCGCATGCTTCCTAATGCTGTAAAGATATTTTTGATGATTATCATTGCAGAATTTTCGAAGTAACCCTTAAAGCTTATTCAGTTTCGGCACGGTAAACTGCCGCAGTTATTTTACGTGTAGAGGAATGGCAACTGCATGGAACAAATGTCATTTAAGTATTTACTTGGCTCTGTGGTTAATATACAGATATGTGAAGTGTACATGTATTACATTTAAAAACTGAGGCATATCTGAAAAATGCTGTAGAATGATGACAATTTCTCAGGCTTTATATTACAGTGCCCCACTTTTTCAAGTACCCAAAAAGTGCCCCTTGTATTTGCCCCCTTGTAAGTGCCCCCATGAATTTGTAAAAGTGCGCCTTTCCCTTTGACATTTTCCTTTGCAATAAGTGTCCATTTTCCATTCTCATAAGTGCTCTTTTTAATCTCTAGTAAGTGCCCTTTTTCACTTTTGATAAGGGCCACTTTCCCCTTATAATAACTAACCCCTTTTTAACTCGGATAAGGGCATCTTATATTTTCACATGTACTCCTTTTCCTTTCTAGTGAGTGCCCCCAATTTTTAAAAAAGAGCCACTTTCCCTTTTCATAAATGCTCCTTTTCATCTCTGGTAAATGACCCTTTTCAGGTATGAGAAGTTTCCCTTTAGATAAATGCCCCTATTCTAATCTAATCATTTTACTTTGATAATTCCCCCTTCCCCTCCTATTAAGTGCTCTTTTTATCTCTGATGAGTATCCTTTTTCACTTCTAATAATTGCCCCTTTTCCTTTTTAATAAATGCAATTTTTCCTTCTTATAAGTGCCCCTTCCCCTTAACCTTCTCATAATTACCCCTTTTTTAATCCCCAATAAGTGTCCGGTTTATATTAAAGTGTCTCTTTTTCTTTTTAATAAGGGCCACTTTCGCCTTCTCATAAAAGCCCCTTTTCAACCTCCAATAATTTCCCTTCTAACAAAGATACATGCTCCTTTTCACCTGTTATAAATGCCCCTTTTCCATCGAAAAAAGCCCATTTTCATTAGTGCCTTTTTTGCAGGTATAAGAAGTGCCCCATTTTTTACTCTGAAAATTACCCTTTGTACTTTAACACATGCTCTTTTTCTTTTCTAATAAGTGTCATGTCCCTTTCGATAAGCATCCCCTTTTCCTCTCGTCATTAGACGCGTCCCTAATTTCAAGCGACAGAGCAGTTTCCCCTGAAGGTCGCTTGCTACACTCGCTCGCATTTATAGATGATATAATTAGGAAGATCTTCCATTATGAGAATGTGCCCCATCAGGATTGGGTTTTTTCCTCTTAATAAGATGTATAGGATGCATTAGTTCCTAGATTCAAGTATCATCAGTCTGCTATATGAACCCCCTTATGCTTGTTAGTGTGTTATATCCCATTATTGCCACTTACATTCAGCCCACCTCCCATTGCATGTTTAATTAAATTAGAACATTTATTGATAGTTCAAATACATATATTTATCACACATAAAGGCCTGCTTTGTAAATAAAAATCATTTATTTTTAAATATTCTGATACATTAATATTCTGATACATTCGAATTATGTTTCATATCAATGACCTAACAAAGAAATACATACATGCTTTAGTAAAAGACATTTTAGATTCAGAATGCCAAAATTGCATTGGTCCAACAGAAATAACAATCTTTTGAAGGACAACAACTCAAAAAACAAAATCAAGTTTTCAAGTTTAAAAATAATAGCCTGTGGTAATTCAGGAATGTCCTGATCATATGAAGTAAGATTTAGACTTCCAGACTTGCATTTAGTTTCTGCATGATAAATCAGACAACAAAAATGGTACTACACTGTATCGGTAATAGCGGTGGGTTCCTCCTGCATAATTTTCTAGTAAATTATTCAAACATCACATTTTCATGAAATATATTGAATAATTGAGAGGAATTTTCCTCAGGTACACTGTCAAATTATTCTTTTGAATTGTGGACCATGTAAACACATGTGCAAGATTTTAAAAATCATTTAGTGATATATAAAGGAAAAATTCTCTGAAATCTGATATGGTTGTAATTCTGGGTTTACTTGGCACCCTGTGTTAAAACATGCCACAATTACCAACACATACCATTGTTCAAGAGAAATAAATCTCCCTCTCCACTACTGACTCTTTTCTCAAAGCCACCAAAAATGTTAAAACTATCCTTAAACCATATTTCAAATGAAATTCTGGATTTTCATGCCAGCTAATAATGTCTTTGGGTCATGAACTGACTTGGTTCAAAATAAATCTGTTGGTATGTAGTCCAACACAATTCCTTGTCTTGTGAATCATTGTTAGTAGTTAGAGTATGATATAAGATGGGGGGTGGCTCATGTAATAAAGACAAAAACAGTTATTTTTGATATCCTTAGCAGTTATACGAGGCATCAACAGGGCTCTTCCCATGTGCTGTTATCCTGGCTGTTATTACTTTAATAAATTATTATTTTAATTTTACTATCATAGCATTGCACTAAAACTTGCTTGTTAATATAAATCAGCAGCAGAATATGTTGGATGGACTAAGAACAACACATGCAGAGTTTACTAGACATACCTTAAGTTGAATCCAACATTAGATCAGAAACATACAGAGCATTTATTTCCCCAACATACAAGTAGATCAAAACTTATAGTAACAAAACCATTAAGCATGGGGAATTTCATTAGTTATATTACAATAACAAAATCATTTTTCTTTCCACATCTTCCTTAATCTCTCAAATATTCACTCATTCCACAAAAATAGTTGAAAGTTTTGATAGGGATTTTGGTACGTGCTTCATCCAAATAACTTTGTATATTAACTAATAAAACGTATATATCTATATATATATTACTCTCTTGTGTGATACAAAAATACACATATGGGAAACAACAGAACATAGACAAATTCAGTAGAGAAACAAGAAAGGAACAATTAAATTCTACATAGATATTTACACAAAGATGAAATTCTTAGACTATAAACCGACTTTCTCAAAACAATTTCAACACATATCCTACATTCCCATATTTCAGAAAAATTGGACAATGCTATGTCCTTAAGCCAAATGATTTGCCATGTCACTAAAAAATAATTAACCTCCCTATGTCAAAGAAAAATTAGGTCGATAATTTTCCTGATGGACATGTTATATTGAGAGAAATAAATGCATTTGAGTTTGTAATGTAACAAACAAACAGGCCATACCTATAACATTGGAGGACATTCTGTGGATTACATTGTTTGTGGTTCAAGTCCCGCCGCAGCACTCATGTCCTTTGGCAAGATATCAATCTACATTTGCCTCTCTCCACCCAGGTGAAGTAAATGGGTACCCGGTAGGAAGAAATCCCTTGACACCTACAGCGGAGTTAATACTATGATACTTTGAATCAGTAAGCGCAGCAGAGTATATTCATATACTAGCTGCAGTTCATAAATGGACATATTCATTATCATATAACAGCTGCTTACATGGAAAGAAATAAGATCTTTGTGTGCTCTATGTATAAAGGTACTACGTGTATGTTGAAAAATCAGTCCACAATAATCAAGGAAAGCAAGATCACATATGGACAAATCAAATATTGTATGACATTTCTTTAAAATTAATCATCTCATTACACAGAGTTACAAAGAAAGTCATATCTTAACTTGAAAACCAATGTCAATTTTCCATTTTTCAATAAGAAATTTTGATATTCCATAAACCTTTCATGTATGTTTTTCATTACTTTTTCAATCAATTTGATTATCCTCATGCCCATGTAAACAGGTTAAATAATATATATAATGAAGGCATACCATTCAGCTGGATTAAATTTCTGAAAATGATTGTACTCATCCAGAAGTGGCAAGATTTAATTTTTTTGGCCTTCATCTTCAAGTGTGGATTTTTTTGGGGGGTAAAGAAACTTAAAGGTAAAGACCAGTATTGGAAACGCCCCAATTTCAAAAAATGAAATGGAAGCTCTTATTACCAATCATGTGAAAGAATATGTTTTGAATATTACATGATGATAAAAATTTTGACGGGAAACCGCCTACTAATTGATATATTTGGTAAATTAGTGTATCTCTCGCCTGTTGAGAGATATGAAATGCATGTGTCGCGCACGTGTGTGTAGTCCCATATACATCGTTCTGTGTACAGTGCTTCTAACTTGGCCAAATTTCTTATCATTTTGATGATTCTAGAACCTTGCAGTACATCTATGCTAGATGATCAACCTTTTCTGATCGATTTTCACAACGTTTCTTTCACAATGCAATCGCATGACCATAACTGGTCTTTAGCTTTAATTGCATCACACAATTGACACATTGTCTGTTTGGAGCCAGAAGGATAGTAATTCATGTTTGACACAGAGTTAACGCCCTTCTGGCTCCTAACAGATGATATTGCCCCCTCTTACTGCAACAAGTCATGTTAATTGTGGAGGTGTCATGGTATTGATACTTTTGTTGCTTCACTTTACTTTAATTCAAGAAGTTGATGGTTAAAATCCAAGCCTAGCTCTCCAAATTTGGCAAGGCATGTGCCACTTTTACCCTGCTGTTAAGGGGTACCTGATATGATTATGCAATAAACCAGGGCAATACTAATAATGGAGTGCATAAAGCATTACCATGTGACAAACATGAGAGCTATATAGGTAGCCACGTAGTATCATTTTGAGGTGTTTAAACTGTAGATAATCTGCTAAACTGACCAATCGATCTGGAAATACCCAATTATGGAGAAAATAAGAATTTTTATTAACTGCATGCTTTAAAAAAAATGCTGCTTGAATGATATACATCACCTATTATATTTTTTTTTAAATTGTATAACTATCAATGTATCAAGGCCTTTGAAAATTGGGAAATCAAGATCAAAATCAACTCAACAATTTCAATTTAGATATTTTCAGAGAGAGAGAGAGAGAGAGAGAGGGAGACTTATGACCAACAAAAATGAAAAAATATAAAAACAATAGCACAATCCAAGTTAAAATTATATGAGTCTTGCCACGAACCATGGCTACAGCACTATTCAAAGCAGAACAAGTTTGCACTACACATCAGATAGTATTGTAATACTACCATTAGTACATGAAAACATATAATCAACAGGGAATGGTCTATATATTTCTAGAAGAAAAAGAAAGGTTTCAACTCCCTAAAACTTCCCCATATCTTCCCAAAGAACCTCCTTCATAAATCATATCAATCAACAGTAATATTCTATAAGATGGTAGCAAGAAAGGGAATTACAATAGAATTTTAACATGGATTGTAGGTAGAGTTATTATCTTGATGCAGGGCCCGGCTAGGACACAAGCTGATGTGAGGCAAGGTCTTAACTGCAGTGCCGTGATTGGAATGAAGCAAATATTACAGCAGACTGATCACACCTCTCCCAGATGGTGCCTGACTTTGTAGTTTGCTGCAATGATGAAGATCCTCCAAACAAAGATCATCCTTATGATGGTTCCAGGCATACATGGATTAGGATATTGCAGCTACCACAATCAAACTAGGCTCTTTCTCTTGGTGCCAGAAATGGAGCTGTCTGTGCTGCGTATACAGCCCCAGCATTAACCCAAGCTTCTTATGCTTGAGGAGTTACAACCACACATGAAATTGGGTCATCTGTAAAAGGCCATGTGCAATATCTTCTACCTCAACAGGCACCTCTCACATTTTGAAGACTTACAGTCATGTGTGAAAGACCATGTGCTACCTCAATGAACCAGCACCTCTCACTTGTGAAGACTTACTATATGTGAAAGGCCATGTGCTATATGCTAAGAGACTCCTCTTACATGTGAAGACTTAGCAAAGTCATATGTGAAAGGCCATGTGCTATACACGCCACCCGCACTTTCAACAGGCACCTTGCAAACGTGAAGACTTACAACCTCACCAAAAAATGCAGTCATATGTGAAAGGCCATGTGCTATGCGTACTGACCCCTTCCACCCTTGAGTCCTACTTTCGTGACCAGGTTTCCTAACACACCCCCTATTCCAGTGCTGGGTTCCATGGCGTATCTGGGACCAATCACTGACGAGTAGATCTTGTTAAACTCCATTCGGACCTGGTCTAGCCTCTGCTTCCTTATGCTCTCCTCAGGGATATGCTCAGGTCTGGAAAGGAGATAAATTCTAACCGTTTATTAAAGTGATCGTTTAACAATGTTAAATCTGAGATGCACAGCTCTACTTGTTATCAGCGTCTGTGATATGGTGTTATATTGAAGCCTTAAAAAAAATTGCGCTTCAAAAAGATACAGAAGTGCCTCAAAAAAGTAAAAACCTTTGAGTGACCAGTTTTACCATACTCTTTTTTTCCCAATAGACTGTAGTGTTATGAAAACCGTTTGACAAGCATAAAACTATCTTGATAATCAGACAGGCGATAGGCTTGACCTAAAGGTTTGTAATTATCATTGCAGCATGAGCTAAATCAAGGATTTTTTTTTAAGGATCTATGACAAAGTTACCGGAAACCCTTTACGAAGAAACTTACACAATGGATAGAAATTATTTTCCAGGGCATCAGAAAACAGAAGACTGCACACATCACTCATGACTGTTATCTTACATTAATCTGTGCCACAACACAACTGATATCTGTCAAGCCAAGAAGGGAGGGGGGGGGGGTACACGGAACCAGGAATCGATTTCAGATGGCCTAATGTAAACATCAAACATAATAGGCCAGAGTATGCTTACATTGGTGGGTTGCTGTTAGCTGAGCTAGCTGATCCACTAGAGATGTCTGAATTAATAGTGAGGGGCGAGTCTCGAGCTGAGAAGTAACCCTTTACACTCCCCGTGCCTGATATTATCTGCCAACTGAAAAATCACAAAGGGGAATATTAAAAAAATTGCAATTAGTTTATTAGCTTTTACTTAAAAGCTGCCGTCATGTGAAACAGAATCTATCTTAGAGTGAAAAATAAAGTGTTATTTCTTCAGTACCCCTTTACACTACCTGTGCCTAATATAATCTGTGAACCGAAACAACACAAAGGCGAATTAATTACTTTCTTATTTAGTGCGTTAGCTTTTTCCTAAATGCTTCCTCCACGCCAAACAATAATTCGCCTTCACACTACTTGTGCCTGATAAAAACATTCACACAGAAGGATTAGCTCTGTAAAGTCACAAAATTAAATACAACTTTTTTCTCCCCAATCCTGCCGACTACTGTACCTCAAATAATAATTGTACATGTATCATAGTCAAAATAAGTTCCAGTCATTATGCAATTTTGCTGCTCTAGAAATGGTATGAAGGGAGCAATTGAATACAAATTAATCAAATCACCTGAAATTGACATAATATTTTCACAATTTTGTATATAAGAGCAAAAAATAAGTTGTTATCAAACAAACAAAGAATATTCCATTCATTGAAAAAATGAAATTGATGCATTTTGTTTGAATTTCCATCAATTCACTTGGGCCACTGCCTCAGAACAGTATTTGTAAAAACTGATCTTCATGAAAATGCTACATATTATGTTTCTGTAGTCTTTGATGTAAAATAGGCCATCCATAATATTACATACCTTCCACATGCTGATGATGTTGACTTTGCCTGATGAGGAAAATGAAGAAGAAACAAAAATAGGGTCATAAAAGTAATGCATACAAGTTCAATAAGTTTTTGTTTTTGTTTGGTTTGTTTATAATTATTGTACTATTATTTATCAATGAAAATATTTTACTCTACATATTTACACATACGAAGATAAAATCACTAAATAAATAAAACGGGAAAGAAAAATTAATTTATCTTACACTGGCATGTAATTATCATAACATTCATTAATACTTTTCACGCTTCTATTACCCATAGAGAAGCCTGTAATAAAGCAGTCTGTAATAGGCAGACTTCCTCCTATCTTTAAACTTTTAAATAATAATACTATTGACTGGCTGATTTTTGGGGGTGATAAAAGATTGTATTTCCCAATTTCATATCCTCCTCAAAGCCAGTAAACATTATATACATATTCAAAGTGTCAATCATGAGTGACCCCTCACCAAATCAGCTGATGACCTTCGACATGACCTGGGTACTGCTACAGGACTGGTTGCTGATTGGATGATAGTTTGCTTCGTGCTCTCAGGTCGGTGGAGTGCTGATTTTGGTCTACTGAAAAAAGAGACATGATTAATTCTGCCATCTGTTTTTATCAACAAGGAAACAAAACTAAAAGTAAACAGGATGTGTAGTCAACTTGTCAATGATTCGGCTAAGGCAGAAGTCCATGCAATGATCAAATGATCTAACTATGTAAGCTTTATCACTCTATTAAACCAACTATTAACTACTACAATATAATGATGCCAATAACTCTTTGTAAACAGCACCATTTACAGTTACATCATATCTAACCAAAGGAATCACAGTTTTAATACCCTGGTCACTGGATTCAATTACATTTTTGCACTTTTCAGTACATGCACACTCTCTACTCTTCTGTGGAACATGTAGAACTATTTTAGACAATCAAATGGATAAACATGAAAGTGGACCATCCATTTTTTTAATGTAATGAAGACAGGGCTCGGTAAACAAAAATGCTGAAACATCAGAAGATGTAAATAACAACAAATGACACAATCATTTAGTAATCAAAAGGATATTTTAGAAGAAGTTTATAACAACAACAACAACAAAATTTAAAGACAAAAAGAGATAAACTTTAAGGGACAAAAGGAGTAAAATTGATAAAGAAAGAGAAATAGAAGAAGAAATAGACTTAAAGAGAGCAAGAAGAGGAACAAAGCTATACACCACAACATTATCAAGATAGTCAGGATGATGAAAGACCAATGGAGCACAAATGAATCTTACACATTATATTTGGGAGCACCATTTGATGTTTGATGAACATCTCCATTCCTTGTTTCTTCTTTACAGCTAGAGTCTTGAACAGATGTTAAGATAGGAGAGCTTGTGCTACTGATGCTGGTAATACTGATGTTACTGCCCAGACTGGAGTTACTACCTAGTTTGTATTTCCTGCTTTCTTCCAGATCTGTAGGGAAAGGGAAATAATTGCAAATTTTTTGATACAGAGGAATTTCCATTTCTAAAATGCATAGGCTGTAGAGTGTACATAATGATATGCATTGGAAATCTAACAGTTTGCATTTCCAAAGAGTTTTTAACAATCCTTCCCATTATGTTGTTCTTAGTTGATTTATAATTGGCATTAGCTGAAATTGATAATTTATGATTTAGGAATATCAAGCAAAATCCATCTTGAACTGTCAAAAACTTAATTTCAATTGCTATGATCGTAAAATGTGTTATTATTCATATTTTTGTTAGATTGTACATAAATTGAACACAGTATTTGTAAGATAAAAAAGACAACAATTTCTCCCTAAATAATCGTTTTCAGTATTTGACTACCGGTATTCTACTTAAGATTTTTTTAAATACTCCAATTAAACACAAAATAATATCAGTGGACTTACCTACTTTTATGTTTTCTTTAATACTGTGTTTTCTTTGTTTTCTTGCTATAACAATTAATTGTAATTTCATTGAAGCAAGTTATACAGAATGTCATAAATGAAACAAAGTATGAGCTGGGAGGATGAATAATAAACAAACCTAATAAGACCATCGGTTCAAGACAGGATTCTGAGTCTGCTCTACTCGATGCTCTGTGTCGTCTGCTGTAGTATAAGAGATTCAATTATCATATTTAATTGGTATATTATTCTAAGAATATTATTACAAATATATATGTAATTTTAATCATAGGTCAGAGGTTATTGTATGAAATATTTTGTCAATTCTGTTATAAAAATGAGAGCATGTTGTTTCAAAGTAACTTCATGATTCACATCAATGAAACTATTAAACAGTGTATAATACTCCACTCAATACATTAATCTATTTATTCATCAATTTTTCTTTTAAACAAAATTATTCCATACAACTTTAAAAGAGTCCAAGTATATGGCAAGTATAATGAAAGATAACAATTGGAATAACAAGACACTTTGACAGTTTGAAGTCAATAACTTCTTATGATAATAAAAAAGATGGACTGAACTAACGATATTAATCAAGGTAGTTGGATTAAAAAACTGCATCCACCTTCCACACGTATATGTATTAACCCTTGAAATACTATGCCTAAGATAATAAGATAACGCAAGTTGGAGTCTACAGAAAATCTTTCTTATACCAACATTAAATTGTATCCAATGAGTTAACTGACCTTCTTTGGAGTAATGAGAAGTCATCGGATGTGATGTGCTTCAGGAAGTTGAAACAGAAGAAGAAAACCTGGGAGGCAATTACAAATAAATCAATCGGAATGAACATGCCAAGCAAGTATCAATAGTGGTAGTTCTTTTTTTACCTCACCCCTAAGGCCCTAATACATGTTATCTTTGGTATTCAATTATATGCAAGATATTGCTGTGCAAAGCAATTTTTCAGAGGTTTATAGAATCCTGGTCAAACTATATTCTGAGGTATGATCGTTTAGTAAACTTCACATTTAATGCAATTCACTTTATTTCAAACACACAATAAAAGGACTGTAAACAATCGTACAACATTCATGTATTTGTTCACTACATCAATAAAACACAAAATTAGGTTAGCATGCATTTGTGAATAGATCCAACTCGAATCACTGCCATAAAAGATGCACTTTGAATCAAATCATTCATGACAGAAAATGAGTACTTACATCTTCTCCTTTCCCTAATCTGTCACATAGATTGTGCCTGCACAAAAGATATTGACAGAATGAGATTTAGTGTTCATGACCCTAGACAAATTACTATTTTGAGATAATCATCATGTTTATGACAACAACACCTGTTGAAAATGCTTGAAACATATATTGAAAACTTTCCAGGGA
Source organism: Strongylocentrotus purpuratus (assembly GCF_000002235.5). Taxonomy (NCBI): domain Eukaryota; kingdom Metazoa; phylum Echinodermata; class Echinoidea; order Camarodonta; family Strongylocentrotidae; genus Strongylocentrotus; species Strongylocentrotus purpuratus. Next base: position 52,866,343 of record NW_022145612.1, read on the forward strand.
TTAAAAGAATACTCTCATTAAAAAATAAGTTGATAATGACAGCTGATTCAAAATTGTTTTAAAAAGCTAGAACTCTTGTAACAATAATAACACTAGTAGATATTCTTTTGATGTCCTGCCTTTTTATTTCCTGGTACAATTAACTGATCGAGGTGATTTTCCATGTAATATTAACCAAATCATGGAATTCAATAACACTTCCGCACTTGCAGTAAACACCCTTCTCTACATTCTACAGCAAATGGAATTCCCCAAACAAAAGATCACTGATAATAAGGGGCAGAGTCCAATGTCATTAGTATAATGGTGATTGCATATGTTTAAATCTTCAGAAATGTCAACAGTACTTACCCATATAAGAGCCAGTCATATGCAATTGTGAGATAGAGTATTTCAGCTGCACTAAGGTTTGCATGGGCTTTGCAGTCCTGTGGGAAATGAGGAAGAAGGGCAAAGTAAGATACAGTGTGCGCAAAGAAAAAATATACATGAATGACATGTCCATTTTGTAATAACAACTACCCGGTAGGCATTTAAAAGGTCGATTTCTGGGAAAAGATGAAAAATAATTTGTGAGCGCTATCATTGTTGTTATGCAAGTGTGGAAGAACATCACATAAAAAATGTTCCCTAAAAAGTATGTCTCTTCAAATGCCTTAATATTCTAAATATGGCATGTAAAAGCTTACAAATCGGGACAGATTTTTATGCCACATGTTCGTGTAATCCCTTATACATATTTCTATGTACAGTGCTTGTAACTACCAAGACTGGGCCAAATTTCTTATCATTTCGATGATTCTAGAACCTTGCAGTACACACCCAATACTTAAACGCTAGATGATCAACCTTTTCTGATCGATTCCACAATGTTTCTTTCACAATGCAATCGCATGACTAGAACTCAACTTTATCTTTATACTACAATATTTCTCAATTTTTATTGTACAAGAAACCAGGAAACGTATGACATGACAGACATGAAATTGCCAAGCAATTACTATGAACATTGATGAGCAGTGTTTTTATTTCTACTTTTAAGTGAATTTACCAAACAACATTCAATTCATTGCATAGACACATATCATCATTACATTTTTTAGAGACTGATCTAACCAAGAAATTTAATCAAATGAAGCACACAAGATTGAAGAGATTGCTTTATCAGGCTGCAGGTAATGTTTGAATATGCTTGCTGAGCAGTGCCATATTGGCTGGTTCATCAGTAATGTTCATGCATCATCACAATGGAGAAGGAGTGTAGTTTGAATGGATTGCAAGGTTTACGCAAGATGTCATTGCCCAGTAGATTTTGAAAGCACCATTTGGCAGCCATATAAGGCCATTCCTTTTATACATATATTATACGTACAATGTAGGTGATAACTTACCGCCCAAAGAGAAAGCCTGAGAAGAGAGATGAAAAGAGGTGTGCGGTCCCAGCCTGATATACAATGTACTAACACACCAGAATCTCCTGCACAATAAACAACATGATACTTTCTTTACACTCATTTTCAACAGCTTGGATAAAAGGAAAAACAAAAACTATTTTCAAGCAGATCTTTAGTGGTCATGGAATCGGTAGAGATGAACATCATTCATATTTCATAGAAAAAAAGAACAAGCACTATCATTTAAATCAACACTAAAGTCGTTCCAAGAAGCAGAAAAGGGGAAAAATAACATTTAATTCATATTATTTGACAATGTGTAAGTGGACAAAGTTCAAAACTTAATATCTCCCACTGTGGAAGGAATAACAGAGATAAACTTCAAGAGAATTCACTACAATTAGCAAATAAGGACTGTAGTCTTTGGTCTACTGTAGAAGTTATGTATTCTGTTGAGCATACAGCAAGGATTAAGCAGGGCAATATAACCTTCTGTATAAACATCAAAATGTTACTTAGTAAAACCTGTCCATAAAGACTACCCAAGGGAGACAAGTAAGGTGGTTGTTATAGGCAGGTGGTCTCTGAAGACAGGTGCCTATAGTACATGTTTCAATGAGAAACCATTTTCAAGGGGGGGGGGGATGTGGTCTTTGTAGACAGGTGGTCACTAAAGCAGGTTTGACTGTATTGTAATATAACATGGATGTTTCCTAGCAAAGTTAGAGGTTTTACTCACCATCTTTGATAAGGAAGAGCAGGAGCTTCAGGTAGTTCTGTGTGATCTTCACCAGATCCCATTGCTGTGACAACAAATTAAAATTAAAATTAAATAACAAAATCAAGGATATTATGATTGCAAAAGGACATTGAAATCATCACTGATACAGAATTGGGGACTGATCATTCCTACTTACTTGCCTGCCACTGTTTGATTGAGGTCAATATCATTAAAATCATACTTTTAATAAACACACGACTGTCGTGAAACAAAATTGAAGTCAACAATCAAATTCAAATATTGATAGTCTTACATAAGGTTGGGTAGTCCTATGGAAATATTCAAGCAGTCATTTCTTCCGATGAGAATGAAAGGTGTTAATTGTTTCACAGTGCCAAATCAAAGTTGGTTGATACCACAAAGTAATTATACCTAAAACTAAAGGCAAACAATAACATCAACAACAACAACAACAGCACATATGTGATGTTAATGCTAGGGTAAAGTCCATGCATATTGAAAGAATATCTTACCCTGTACATATGCCAGTCAATGCCTGTGGAGGTGGCTACTCTGTCTGGTATACTCAGATCAGCATCAACAAAGTCCTGTAAAAATGTAAAAGTACATCAATAAGACGTATCTCACTGGGTATTAATTCTTTTCATATAGCAAGGCTTCACACTAGCTCCTTTTCATAGGGGTCTGGACTGAAATGATTAGGGTCTGTATGCATAAGTCCTATGTTAAAATTCTGACATTTTGGGGATCGGTAATGAGATTATGGGTGCCAATGTGTCCCCCCCCCCCCCCACCTGTTAGTGTCAAACCATGCGTATAGTCCATATGGCTATGCTTCTGGTTACTATGACATGACTATATGGCCTACTTCATGAATACTGCAATTAGGAACGATCTCACCAACACAATTTAAAAACAAAAAATCTTTGGCCGACTTGGGCATTCATGGTTTATAAAATGTTAGGAAAAGCAGATTCAAAAGTATTAATCAAATGTTATCACTTCCTTGAATTTTTACTTTATGACATTTGTTCAAAAATGTGGTGGTTGAGAAGGGATTTACATAAAGTATTTAGCTTACCTGTGACCAGTCAAAGAAGAGATTAATACCATTGAAGCCATTGTCCCTGAAATCTTTGAAGAATTCACAGCCGGGGTACGGTAATGAAAGCAAGCAGAAATCAGCATACCTATGCTCCTTGTCCACTTTCTCTGATGATGTTACACTGTCAAATAATATTATGAAAACCATTTCTCATTTACATTTCATGACCATTCTTTTTTCACTTATTTTGATGTGTAATTTCAGTTGACAGAGGGCCTTCCACAAATCAGTGGATTAAGTTGAGACAGGTTCTAGGCCACTTTACACATTATGGGCTAAAATGTCTGACATTTGAGGAAATCTCACTGTCAAAACCACAGATACATCAGCCTCAGAGTATTGCGGTGGCTGTTTTCAGACAAATCAAATATCATACTAAAAACCGTGTCTCTACGGGTTAGATAAAACATAAATACCGGTAGTTGGTCCTACAATGAAACAAATCAGAGAAATAACTGAGACTGAGTCTATCTGGCTAGCCCAATTTATTTGGAATATGTGTCGTCCCTTAATATACTGGAAACGAATTGATGTTTCACCACATTTTTCATTTAAAAAACGTTTCTTTCATCTTATCTAAATTTTTAGATTTTTATTTAGAATGTCTCTTTCTCCCATTTTCATTATGGCATGTTAAAACTTTTATAAACCTGTTGATTGCTCTGTTCTTTCCCAATAGTAAATGTCTATGTCTCATGATTGGCAGGTGCTAACTCGTAAATTTCTCTTTCGCAGAATAACACCTCTGCTAACAATACCCTTCCTGTGGGTCGACTGTTATGCAATCTCTTGCACGTGTCAGGTCGCTCTAGAGACAATTCCTCTGCCACCAATTCCCCACTTCAACCCAACTGACCTCTTTTCACAATATGTGATCAACTTGACTTCTACTCTAAAGGAGATGCAAGGGGACTACAATGCATGCTCCAGCAAAAATTGCTACATTCAATATCCTACACTAATCAAATATCAACCATGAACAAAAAACTATACCCAACCCTACACCTAAACCTAACCTAAATCCAAGTTGCCATCCTGACTCTAACCCTATATATCTTTCATGAAGTGATACTTGCGAGAAAATTTCACCTCAGCAAATTTCTAAGAACCACGTGCAACCCTAACCCTAACCATATATCTTAGATGAAATAAAGCCTGGAGCAATCATCCCTTGGATCACCATCAGGTCACTTACTTGACCCCAAACTTGACTTTCTTGTTCTCTAGCATAAGGTCACACACAGCGGTCACTTGGAGCATCTTCAACAGCTTGATATCTTGACCTCTGTAGCGGTCAAACAATGGCCAATCGTTGCTACTGCAGAGTAAATAACAAGTAAATATTGATTGACAAAGTATAATTGTGGGGTATATATTCTGGATCAGTAGATTTAAGGATTTTAATATGTTGAGGATAAGGGGATATTCTATACTTGTTTCAATTAAATTTATTTTCTGGATCCATGTATTTAGTAGACTAATTGATGCATAGATATGTATAAACGAGTATCTTCCTTATCTAGTCATGTTATCCAAAATGCAACCAAGACTTTGACTGGTATTAGGGATCAAAGAAATCCAGTATAACTCTCAATGTCACGGAAGCAAAGATAAATGCTTTTCCTTTTAACCTGAATAAATTTACATATTCAATGTTAACATGCCAAAGGGGAATGAAAGAGCAACACATTTTGAGGTGATTTGATCAATTTAGACAATTTTGCAAAACCCACTTCCTCCAAACACATCAAATCAGACTAAACACATCTTCAAAGATAGTGTATAAGGTATTAGCAATTGATTAACATTTGTCAGTGCAAAAATAAGCATGAAACACTTACCTTGTAGATGGGCTCCTACTTAGACTGGTCATAGTTTCTTCATCATCTAGTTCTGCACTTTCACCTCCTGTCAAGGAAAAAGAAATGAGTTTGATTGAACCACTCTACAGGATGGACATTTGGCAATAGACTAGTACAGTGATGAAAATATCAAAATTAGTTTATAAAAAAGATATACCAGGGTATATATGTATACAGTCAACCCTGCTTTAGTGACCACCTGTCTACAAAGACAACATTCTTTGTTTCCCTTGAAAATGTACTAAAGGAACCTGTCTACAAAAACCACCTGTCTTCAAAGACCACTTTTTGTGTTTCCCATGGGCGGTCGCTATAGACAGGTTTGACTATTACATCCATACTCATCTTACATGTTAATTCTAAATTCACTGAACATATTGCAATCAAGAGACAACACAGGAAAAGCTAATTGACATTTATTTTTATTTGAAATTTTTTCAATATTATTATCTATCAAAATAAAATAATGTATTGAATGCATGAATCTTAGATTGCTAGTGATCTCGTTTACATACAATAAAAATCTACAAACACCTTCCATTTTGCTCTACATAGCTATAAAAAAGCACAAAACAGAGACGCCCAGATAATTCAAATTCTGACCGTGAATGCTCTATACAATGTCATTACAGTTAGAAAGGTATACCTGAGAAGAGGTAGTTGAAGCCAGAACGTCCATATATCTCAGGACCTCCCGAGAGGGTAGCTGATCTGCAAATGTGCTACAAATGCAAAGAAAATAGATTGATTTATATGTAACAAACATTTAACAAAATGAGCATCTACATCAAAGATAATCAAGAATGTTCTAACTCTCAAGCTAAAATGTGTCATTGCTATTCATTTAAAGACAAATCTTCCAATAACTTTGATGTTATAAAAAGATTCTATGGTTCTCTACTTCCAATGAGAAAAGAAGAAAAGAAGAAGAAAACGAAAACATGTACTGGTACACTGCATAATATATAACTGTACAATTGAAATTTGAACAACTATCATTATTTATAATAAGACCTTAAGTTTCACTTTTGAAAGTCTTTACTATGATCACACAAGCATATCAAAGCCTATTAAAGGATTTAATTAAATAATTAAATGATCTTCAATACATAATCACAGTTTCACTTTCACCCTTCCCAGTACATCAAGTTAAAGGTATTACAAAGTTTTGGGAAATTTTGAAAATTGGGTGGATAGTGATTCTTTAAAATTTTGATATATTTGGATGCCCCTGTGGATGTATTATAAGCACTAAAAGATTTAGCCCCTAAAACACTTCTGCTTTCGAGAAAAATTGAATATACAAATTTACCGGTGCTCCCGGTAAATTTCAAAACATTTCAAATAGCGCCTACGGCTGTACAATGGTAGCTGCGATCATAAAAATGTCAGAACATGTAGCTATGATATATAATTTCCAAACGGGAATAGCTAGTCGATCGATTTTAGTCAAGAAAAATTGTTTTATAGCTTAATTAAAATCTTGACCTTGAGAGGGAGTTATACAACATAAAGAGTTTATTATTTACAATTTCATAACTTTAGACTGATTTCAACCGCGACAACGACCACTGAATATTGTAGGATCGCATGTGCTTTCAATATGTTCATTTGAACCAAATTCATGACCCCGTACCAAAACTTTATATTACCTTTAAGAGATTGCAAAAGGTATTGATATCATAAAATGACTGACATCAAGGATCAATTTCTTGAGAATTTGTTTTCTACTACAGCTCTTTGAACAACTCATAAATAATTATGGCAAGAAATCAAGAGACAATTTGTGAAAAATACATGTTACTGGGAGTAGCGAGTGATTTAGCTTGAGAGTGTTTTGAAGAGAGCTGTGTAAAAAGGAGCTCTTAAAGTGAGCTCTAGCAAAGACATATAAAATACATAGGAACTGTCGCAAGGAAATCTCACATCTAGGGCAAATCCAAAGAGAATTCCAGTGAAAGGGGAAGTCTACCCTCATGTTTAAGTTGCAACTTGATATCAAGGTGGACTTCTCCTTGAACTAAAAAGTATTTATTTTACACTGTTGCCATTATGAAAGAACTTACCTTGCCATCACAGAGGATAACTGGCATGACAAATCTCTCCCTACACCTAGCAAATCTTGAGCGGCACATTATCTCTCTCAGCTTGGTCACATCATACATGCTCTCCACATGGTCTCTGAAATAGAGAAATTGTTAGAAGGGTATGTCAATTCAACAAGGAATCTCTCTCTCTCTCTGATAACCTTTTAGACTTTGAGCCAAATATTGTAAAACTTTGAGCCAAATTGAACTAACAACCTTTATTGTATTGTTAAAGCAGCTCCAAAGAAAAAATGTATTTTCTTGTAAAATCTATGAGGTTCATGAACTGGAATATTTTTCAGAGAAAAGTGCTGCCTATCTCTTGATCACTAGTCCTAATAATCACAATATAACAAGAAATGTTAGTGTGGGAGATGCTTTCAGAATGGAATAATGATAGACCCATTTACATTTCTTGCCCCTATACATAGGAGCAGGACTAGTGGCTTTAAAGCTTGTATACCAATTACTAAAATATATTTTGTTATGTATGTTAGAGATTCCATTTGGCTATACTATATCAAAAATATGAGCTTTGAATATTACTTTTATAAAGAGAAACTGCATGTATAAATTAGCACTTTAAATACACGCTCAATTAACATAAAGTTACTTATGAGCAGACTTCTCGATGCTCGCTTGGAATCAGGGCCTGCAGGGAACCCAAGTCGGACCTTGGGACCTTGGTTCTTTTATGTTATTACATGGAATGATATAGAAGGTGCACTGATAATGTGTTATTCTTTATTTTCTCTATATGCCTTATCTGCTGGGTTGTATGACACAATGTAAAGTATTTTGGAGTTGATTTCTTTACATTCTAGCCACACACAAAACAATTTAAGAAAATCGGTACACTTGAAGGATTTACCTTTCTCCTACTTGTCCATCAGCTCCTAACATGTACTCCAGTATAACCAACTTGCCTGGGTAGTGACCACAAAGCTCCCCATTCGAATTCAGGATTACCTTTTCAATCAAACAAAAACAAAAAACAAGTGTCAGGTCACAGCATTTTCTTTAAACCCCATTTTCCAAGTTTAATTAATGAAGAAAATCTAAAATATTATTTTATTATATATTTTTTTAAACTCACTTCAGTTAATTTCTTGGTTTCAAAACTTTGTGTTTTTGATGCTATTGCCGTGTGAAATATCTCACAGGAGTGAAAACTTATTGTGATAAAACTTTTTTTCTTCTATTCAATAGCTTCATATCTTAATATTAAGAACAATAATCTGTAAGAGGGATGTACTCCAATTGAAGAAGAAGAAGAAGGGTGTTAAAAAGAGACATACCATGTTTACCCTACTACCCTAAGGGAATATGATATCAAGTAGCATTCAGGAGCAATGTGGGGAAGTGGGGGTGTCATGTGGGAAGAGATTTGGGGAATTGGATACCCCCTTTCTCATGCCTGACAACATTTTAACCCTTTCTTTTTGTATCGATTTGCCAGTCATACTTTTTGGAATACTTGAACCCTCCCTTGTCACCATTGGTACCGGCATTGTTCATCATCCATCTACCTACCACCCCCAACAAGTCCTTCACTAGTATTAAAGGAATCTGGATCACAGTATAAAACAAGGCAAGGCAACTTACTGAGTATTTGTAGTCCTTTGCAAACAAAGCAAGACATTTCCTCTCAAATCCTTCAACCTGCATTACAAAGAACATGGAAAAGAAGCATTATGATTCATGAAGCAAGAAGATTATTTCATATATATAGTCTAGAGGTTCTAATAAGAAAAAAATGACAAGCTATAAAGACATCATATTTACATTTATCATGATATACAGAACAAAAATATTATGCATTTCTGTGTTTCTCCAAAGTGCCTTCTCCCTTGAGGATGTCCAGATAACGAGTCATGGTTTCATACATGTTCATTGTGTAAAATAGACATTTTATCACTTTAAGGTTTTTTTAATAAATGGGAAAACTCTCTGGCACTTTGTGACAGTGTCACTTCCAATTCAGCTAATTTGAAGTACGAATAGTGATTACAACTTCCAAAATTCATAACTTTACATTTCTTGGTCCGACTTTGTTCAAACTTAGATTCACCAATCTGCTTTTAATAGTTAGTTCTAGACTCTAATACTAAGAATAGTATTAGAAGGTCTAGTAAGATTGGAAACTTACTTTACTACTGCCTTCACGAGCTCTGTATTGAGTCTTGGAGAAGTGATCTAACAGTTGACGTGTGTCATTCTCATTTATAACTGATGTTCCTTGACTATCCCCCATCTTTGGATAACGTTCCTGATGCCGAAACGGGCCAGCTCCAGATCAGAAGAAAGTGCCCCTCTCTGTCTCTCTGTTTCTGTGTCTCACTGAATCGGTCACAACTTTTTTAACAGACCCCTAGTTTAGATGATTACAATTATATCACAGAAAGTACTGAATTTGTCCTGGGTTCATGCTCGTCCTTCATCATTCATTCATGTCTTTCTTTACAAAATCAAACCAATCTGCCGATTTACCACACTCCACGATCCACTGCACTGCACTGCGTGTTAGTGACGGGAAAGATCCGAGTGGCAGGAACGTGACTCTGTCTCTGTCTGTGCATCTGCTTCGCTTGTTTCCTGGTAAACCACTTTAATTAAAAGATGTCCGGATACAGTACAGCCATAGAAGTTCGTGTTCTCAAAATAACGTGACGTAACTCTCATCTCTCCATGAAGTTGCAGTAAATCTAGACTCTACCAAAAGTAGTCGCATCATATCTTTAGACTTAAGCCATATTAAGGTCATGCGACATCAACACACCAACTCACGTAGTAGTATAGTAGTTTACCCCGTAGTTTTCACACTGAGTGCCATTGACGTGAGGGAGCGAAGATCAATGAATGTAATGCAATGGTGGACTAGACTCGATCGACTGTCCAGATTTTTTTTACCAGTACGAGATAGACACGCGAACGCTTTTACATAGTCTACTTTGCAGACTGGGTATGTGCGACAAACTATTTGCACACTAACCTCTCTCCTCCTCAGACTCTCACTTTCTCTCGACATTTCACTGTTAATCTTCCTCTCTATCATTCCCCCTTTTTTCCCCTTGTTGTTAAAAGAAAGCGAGAAGAACCATATGACTATGGACAAGTCTCACTATATATGACTCATATTTTGGGGGCTTAATTGCAGCAATAAGGTACTGATTTGGTTTGGATGGGGGTGTGCCGCTGAAGCCTAGAAACCCCTACCCATTTAGGGTCTCATTTTTGTGGATTTTTTCACAAAGTAAAGCCCAATTTTCGCAATTTTTTCTAGTTTTTGCCAAGCAAAAACCCGAACTTTTTTTGAAAATTTTGAAAAACAAATTCATGTTTATGGATATTTATTGTTAAAAATGGAACCCATATTGTTTAGGTTGTAAAAAAAAACAACCAATTAGAGCGGCACACCCCCGTATGTGTGAGTACCAGGCTCGGATCCAGGGGGCCGAGCAAGCCTTGCCCCCCCCCCCCCCCCCACCCCCGCAAAAAAAAAAAGAGAGAGAGAGAGAAGGAAAATAAGGCCGGAAAGGGAACTTAGAGGAGATGAGGAAGGGAAAGAAAGAAGAGGAAAAAAGGAGATCGGGGGGGGGGGGGAAAGGTCCTTACCTCCCAGGCTGTTGCCTCCCCCCCCCCCCCCCCCATCAACACAAATAGGAGAGAAGGAAGGAAAGGGAAGAAAAAAAGGAAAAGAGGAGATAAATGGAATGAAAAAAGAGGAAGAAGATTTTAAAAAAGGGGGTATCAGTTGCAATTTTAATCAGGGACAAAAAGACAGTCCTTGCCTCTCCTTCCCCCCTCCCCGCCCCCGCCAAAAAAAATGAGACAAGAAAGCAAAAGCGAAGGATGAGAAGAAAAGAAAAGGTGAAAAGAAGGGGGAAATCAGTTGCGATTAATCCCGCCAAAAATGCGTGGATCGGGGGGGGGGGGGGGGGGGGGGGGGGGGGGGAGGGGGGGGGGGAAGAGAGAAAGAAAAGAAGAATAGTGACCTGCCAGTGTAAAAATAACGAGGTATCAAAATATGCTCATTTGACCGTGATTAAATGCCTAAAACCCCTATGCTTCTTGGGGCTCCGCCCCCTGGACCCACGCCAATTAGTGTCCTGCCAGTGTAAAAAATAAGGTATATTAAATGCTCATCTGACCCTAATTAAATGCATAAAACCACTAAGCTTTCGGGGTTCTGCCCGGCTTCGACCCCACTAGGGGGTCTAAGGCGGGCCCCTATATGCATATCTGACCGTTATAAAATGCCCATACCCCACTTCCGGGGGATCCGCCCCTTGATCCCCGCCGGGGCTTTGTCCCTAGACCCCACGCCAATTTACGTTATATACGTTCTACCTGATCGTAAATACTTTAGCCTCCCCCATGGCTCCAGCCACTTTGAAAAACATTCAGCGGGGCCTGCATGTAAGAGTGGGGTGATGCAGATTTTTTGTCAAAAAAAATGTTTTTGCTCATTACGCCACTGCTGGTCACCATTACTTACCCATATTTGGCTCGCATGATTTCAAATTTGCCCCCCGCTAAGAAATCCAGGAGTCGCGCCTGCATGGTGGATGCCATATGGGGACGACTGCTGATCAAAGGGGTGATAAAAAAAAACTATAACTATCTCATATACATGATAGATAATACGACAGAAAAATTGTGCATACTGATTACTGTGGCCTGTTGGCCAAATTAACAACTGCCTACCAGGTACTCAGAGAATATTGCATCTTCTACTGATTAAATCAAAAGATTTCAATGAAATGATCAAGAATCAGTTTAATATAAACCGGAATATATACATTTACATATAAAAAGTACATGCACAATATAAATAAAACAGAAATCAAATATGAGAAGGGGCACAAGAGGGGGTAGGTATTCTCGTGCCCATGGATCTCTTTATTTTCTGTCGTTCGACTATAGTCAGAAAGAAGAATGGAAATGGAGATAAAACTTGCTCCATTAAAAAAATTAAAAAATTGTTTGAACTAAAAGTTTAATTTACGAGACTAATAAAACAACCATCCTAGGAATAAAATGTCAATGTCAACATTGCCATGGTCGTGCTTGGATCGTGGATGTGGTGCGAATTTTGCTTTTTGTTTGTTTTGTTATTTGATTATTATTCAATTTAGTAGCATATCATTTAGCTAAAACATATTTCTGTGATTAAATGAATTTAATAATATGGAGGTGTTAGTGTTTAAACCGTGTGTAGCCTTGTTTCTTCTTATTACGTTACTTCAAATAGATCACCAGTTTCATCTCACTACTGACATAAAATTAAGGACACGGGACTGGGCAATATTCTCTGTCTCTGGGCTTCTTCGATGAGTGGAATAATAAGACTAACATCATGGCCAAGGCCAAGCATATAGTGTGTGCCATGTCCGGAGGTGTGGATAGCAGTGTTGCAGCATGGATTTTGAAAAGCAAAGGTAAGTTTTATAAACAAATTTATCATTTATTTAAAAAGTTTCATGACCATTTTTTTCTCAAAATGAAATGGAGATTTTAAATTTTAAATCTATTAAAATAAATAAAAATTAAAAGCAAGTCAATTCCTAGTCATTATTCTTAGTGAGATTGTGATGATATCTGCTCTGGTATCTTTGATGTATGCTGCTAACAATGAGACTCCTCATCCCGTCTCCTCTCCTAGCTCCTCTCCTCTCTCCTCTCCTCTCTCCTCTCTCCTCTCTCCTCTCTCCTCTCTCCTCCTCTCCCCCTCTCCCCTCTCCCTTCTCCTCTCTCTCCTCTCTCTCCTCTCCTCTCCTCTCCTCTCCTCTCCTCTCCTCAATCTCCTCTCCCCTTGATCTCCTCTCCTCTCCTCTCGATCTCCTCTCCTCTGGATCTCCTCTCCTCTCCTCTCCTCTCCTCTCGATCTCCTCTTGATCTCCTCTCCCCTCCTCTCCTCTCCTCTCGTTCTTGTCTCCTCTCGTTCTCCTCTCCTCTCCCCTCTCCTCTCTCCTCTCTCCTCCTCTCCCCTCTCTCCTCTCCTCTCTCCACTCCTCTCCTCTCCTCTCCTCTCGATCTCATCTTGATCTCCTCTCCCCTCCTCTCCTCTCCTCTCGTTCTCCTTTCCTCTCGTTCTCCTCCCCCCTCTCCTCTCTCCTCCTCTCCCCTCTCCTCCTCTCCCCTCTCCTCTCTCCACTCTCCTCTCCTCTCCTCTCCTCTCCTCTCGATCTCCTCTCCTCTCCTCTTGACTCCACTCCTCTCCTCTCCTCTCCTCTCCTCTCCTCTCCTCTCCTCTCCTCTCGACTCTCCTCTCCTCTCCTCTCCTCTCCTCTCCTCTCCTCTCCTCTCGATCTCCTCTCGATCTCCTCTCCTCTCCTCACGATCTCCTCTCCTCTCCTCTCCTCTCCTCTCCTCTCTCCTCTCCTCTCGATCTCCTCTCCTCTCGATCTCTTCTCGATCTCCTCTCGATCTCCTCTCCTCTCCTCTCCACTCCTCTCCTCTCCACTCCACTCCTCGTCCACTTAATTATCTTCTGTTTATGTCTCTTGTTTTCCCAATCTCTCTCATATATTGCTTTGCCAAGGATTCAGAGTGACAGGCCTATTCATGCGTAACTGGGATGTGCTGGATGAGACTGGGGTGTGTACAGCGGACAGAGATTGCGAGGATGCCCAGAATGCATGTGAGATTCTTAAAATCCCCTTCCATCAAGTCAACTTTGTTCAGGAATACTGGCATGATGTGTTCAGGTAGGAAAGGTCAATGTCTTTAATATACACCTTAGAATCTCCAGTAAAAATTGATATCCAGAAAGCTTATGTGACAAGCAGGGCCACTGCAACAAAGGTATGCGATCAAGTATACAAACATATTGTTCAACAGGCTGACCATTAACCAATCACAATTGCGTTTTCAACTTTGCAATTGATCGCAAACCCTTTTTTTACGGCATCCAAATGTAAAAACATAGAGGCTGTTCACACCGCAATGAGATAGCGCGGTCTATCGTAGCACCCCCTTTTTTCTAGCCCGCGCTAGACCGCGCTATCTCTCGTGGACCACCCCCAAGAGGTGCTCCAGTGGCCCGCCGTTTTGGCTCGCTGTGGCTCGCTGTTGGGCGGACCGAAACGACGTTGTACCTTCCAAACCGCAGAGATAGCGCGGTCTAGCGCGCGCTATCTCTGCCGGTATGAACAGCCTCCTAGAAGTAATCCAGCTGAGTCTAAAAGTTAGTTGATTATATCATGATCGTCATAATCACATCAATGATCAGATATTTGTGAGTGTCAAGTCAGTACTTCTTGCTCAGATCATCAGAAACTTTTGGAGTGTGAATTTGATAAAAAAATAGTTTTAAGCTCAGAATTCAAACACTCTGTGATTGGTTTGAGATCACTACCAGTATTATTTTACTTTTATCTGCATTTTAAATAGTGAGAAAATAAGCCCTGTATATTTATGTAAATATCTACTGCATAATACAGTTCAGAATTTGATCAGGTCCGATTCTCTCAAGATGCCACTCCATTTACAGAACTCAAGATATGATTGGAATGACAACATTTCATTTTTTAGATCTGTAATTCATTTCTATGAATTTGTTTGCTATAATCTTAGCAATCCATTAGCAGATTAGTGGTCAGTTATTTCAAAATATTCATCTTCCTTTCTCCCAATGCAGCAAATTTCTTAGGCAATACCAACAAGGCTTCACACCGAATCCAGATATTTTGTGCAATAAATACATCAAGTTTGACAAATTCCTGGACCATGCAATGACAAAGTTTGATGCAGATGGATTAGCTACAGGACATTATGCTCAGACAAGTATAGGAGAACAGTTTCTTTATGACAAGGATTCTGCTTCTAAAGGTATACATGAGATTAACTGCTTCCTTGGTGTACTTACATCTGTTTATTCTACTGTCAAATCAGTTTAAAATCTTGAAAATAATGTGGTCAATCTTCAGATGTCTTGTCATATGAGCTCCATCATCATTTAGGCTTGACACAGAGATACCTTTTCTCTTGAATTTTGTCTAATATTGTTAAACTATTTTGGACAGAAAAGTAATTAAAAGTTATTGGCTTGATTGATTATACCAAGTTTTTACCATTATATGCTCAAATTCATGGATTGAATGAAAAAAAAATTAAAAATTGATCCATACTCGGCTTTTGTCATAGATGGAAAAATTGCTAATTTTATCTTTATTTTGTTTATAAATGTATGTTCATTCAGCAGCTTTAGTATTCTGAAGGTGTAAGAAGAAGGTGCCAAGAAAATGAATAATTTAAAACAAAATTTGAAAATAATTGACTGTAGGACACTAGGACTGATATGATATCCTATTACAACTATATAGAATATAATAGCATCTGTGTTTCCCTTCAGGAGTGAAACTTTTGAAAGCAGCTGATAGCTGGAAAGACCAGACATTCTTCCTCTCACAAATCACCCAGAATGCATTAGGGAAGACGCTCTTCCCAGTGGGTCATCTGACCAAGGACGTAGTGAAGCGTATCGCTCATGAGGTTGGACTAAAGAGGGCTGCACAAAGGAAAGAGGTAATCATTAAAACTTGAAATATCAAAAGAAAAAGGAAATTTATGTTTGTGTACTTGCACAATTATAAATTAATGGAGAAAATAATTTACGGAGTCAATCGTGTTCAAGATGGTCCCATGTAGGAACTTTCCATTTTCTCTCTAGAAATTTGATTCATGTAAATCTTTCGTAGATGGCTAGGGAAGATGAGAAATAGAATTTGTCTGTTGAGAGCCAGGAGGGAGGTCATGACATCACATCAGATCTTCTGGCTCTCAGCAATGGACTTTATACTTCTTACATTTGTACATAAATCATTGGCCTTTATTCATGTTTACATTCTGAAGCATCCAATACTTCAAAGAGGGCAACTAGATATTGTAGGTGAAGTTAAAGAGGAATTAATTGATATTCAACTGTAGAATGTTAGATTGCACTTTATATAGCTATTATATTTTAACTATATACTTATGTTCTTTCATTACAGAGTATGGGAATATGTTTTATCGGAAGAAGACATTTTCCAACTTTTATCAAGGAGGTAGGTATTTCACTTTAAATTTATTCATTTACCAATAAGAGGTATATTAAGTCCCTTTAGTATTAGACCCCGTTCTCACTCACTTCGTTGGAGCGCTCTGGAGCGCTCTAACTAAGACCCGCTCCTCAGGAGCGGTTCTTAGGTGAGTGAGAACGCTCAAAGTGGTCCAGGAAGCGGACTTCTGGACCGCTCCAGAAGTCCACCTTCCGAGGTGGTCTTGAGGAGCGGGTCTTATTAAGAGCGCTCCAGAGCGCTCTAACGTGCAATGTGAACGGAAAGCGTACTTTGAACGGAAGTCACGTTCCGCGCAATAAGCGATCGGGCAGGCACTACACATATACATGTATACGGGGCGCGTCGCGAACGGGACATCAGGTGACATAGGGTTTGGATTCCGCGCGCGAAAAAATTGACCCGCCTACCTGAGCTGCCATAGCAACAAAACCACTTTGACTCGTGGAGCGGTTTGAGGCATAAAAACTGCTCGGAGTGTGAACACTCGCAAACCGTTCCTCAAGACCCGTTCCTCTGGAGCGGTCTGGAGCGGTCTAACTAAGACCACTTTCAAAGTGAGTGAGAACGGGGTCTAAAATCAAACAATCAAAGATGTTAACATCGAGCACCGTGTTGAAATAAATTCTTAATTGCTTATAATACAGGTCAGATGATTGGACCAGCAACATTTTCAATTTACCAAGACTTTTTAGAATACACAGTCATTAAAAGTAGTGTTTGACACTCTTTTATGATCATTAGCTTGGTATTTATTTTTGTCTAAACCTAATATATTTGTAGTTGTAAAAATTAAATGCAATTTTATTTCTGTATTATCCCTCATTACCAATACTTAATATTACCTGTAAGCAGTCTACATTCAAACCACTTCATATGCTTTGTGTGTACTGGTATGTACGTAGCATTGTTTAAAAATAACAGAAATGAGCAAAGTTCTTATGTTTTGTTCACCAATTATTGTTATCTGTTTCCATTATTGACAGTATCTTGAGCCCAAACAAGGATCTTTCATTTCTGTAGAGGATAATAAAACAGTAGGTGAACATCAAGGTAAATCAACATTCTCTATCTCTCAACAACTTTGTGAATAATTAAAGGTTTGTTTCTCTTAAGTAAAGATAAATGTTGGAGAGTTATTGTCTGTGGATATCCCTTTCATTTGAATTTAAATGTATGAATAATTGAATACATTTATGACATGCATCTCATGAGAGAGAGAGAGAGAGAGAGAGAGAGAGAGGATTTTGCAGACATTGAGTTTAATTCCCATTGGGAATTCCTTCTTCATGGCACGAGACAATTTAATTCATATTTTCTCCATAAAACGTATGAATCTTGATAATATTTCCCCCTCTATTGACAGGTCATTTCTTATTCACTCTTGGTCAAGGAGCCAACATCGGTGGAATGAAGGAAAGGTGGTTTGTGGTGGACAAGGATGCTGAGAATAATACCGTCTTTGTGGTAAGATTTGCCTCTACAATAAATCATGAAAAATATGGAAACATGAAACCATTGCATGGAAAATATACGGGAGTCTATGAAGGCCAACGCAATCTTATGATCTGTCAATGACTGCATTTTAAAAGCAACTGGAGTGAGATTACGTATGGAGTTTCAAACCTGTAGATTTAATGTTTCTGAGGTTTAGAATGGGTAAATGAGTAACAATAGTGACATTTATGTGATATTGTAATGTTCTTCCAGTTACAAGAAAAACTCAAATTTGCGACCAGTTGGTTCCAGTTTTTCGACTGGTATGGTGTTACTATTATTTTTTGATGATTGGGTCTCGTTGAATAAAACAGCTTGATCTTTTATCGTGATATATTGCTGATTGATTCTTGTATGTAATTCCAAACTGAGCTTCACGATATACATTTAAAGGTATGACATCGAAATTAGATGACCCGACATTACTAATGGTGACATTTGCTTCAGACTTTATTTCATTACAGATAAGGAAATGAGTAAGTAAGTGGGTTTTTAGCATTTTGGTTAAGAGTTTGAGTCAGAGGTCGCTATGTTTAGTTCAGGGTTGTAGTTTGGAATTCAGATAGTGTAGGAAATTGACCATTGAAAAGCTCTAGAACCCCAAATTATAGTGAAAGCTATATCTTTAAGACCCTATCTTCTTTGGTTGTTCAGGCACCTACTACCCATCACCCAGCCCTGTTCCATGAAACCTTGATGACTGGACCAGTCCACTGGATCCATCAGCCACCTAGACAACTCCTGGAGGATCAGATGATGGATTGTTATTTCAGATTCCAACATGTTCATGGTCTCAGTAAGTAGAATGGAGGCATTCATTTACATTTGCCACTCTTAACCCAGGTTTAATGAATATTGATCCGGTAGGAAGTTACTGGTTATGTACTTTCATGATTGAGGGCTGCACTTTGAGCAACTTCTGTAGTGGATGTGTGTGCAGTATAATTTGTTTTAAATTACATATCCCTATTGGCTATTTTCCTTCAGAAACTGGAAAGAGTCCTGTTTTTTTAATTTTTAAAATTTAAAGTTATGGTCTAGTTTTATTGCTCATGATCGTCTGCTGAATTTGTCTACTGAGCCTATTCTCAACATTTGTAGTATTTTCATGAAATAGATAGGACTAATATTCTACATTCTCTTTCTTTCAGCAAAATGTACCTTGACCTCGAGTTCCATGGGCTCTGTTATTGTTTCTCTCAGTAAACCAATGAGGGCGCTAACACCAGGCCAGGTATGTATAATACAAGGAAATCTTCCCATATTGAAGTGGTGTATCGCAAACTAATGCATTCAGTTTTTTCCATTTTAGTTCCTGATATTCACTAGTTTAAAACTTCTTTTTAAAATAGTTCTTTGCATGATTTAAATCAATCCTAAAAAGATATACATTTGGTTGTCACAACTCACAGGTGGGTGTATACATTTTGTGATTGCCATTATTCAGTTGCTTTTCAAGAGAATGGAATTTGATGAAAAGGATGTTTGATGTGTGATACATAACATGTTTTGACAATACACATGACTTTTAATCATACATGTACTTTCATCTTTGTTTCAGTATGCTGTGTTTTACCTGGGCGATGAATGCCTAGGCAGTGCCGTCATCATGAAACGAGGTCCGTCGCTCTACGAGATGAACTGGAAGAAATACCAGAGTGGAGAATGGAAAACAGAATGGCTCAGCAGTTGATGACATGATCAAACTAGGAATGTCACACTCATAGATGAACTGGATGAAATACCAGAGTGGAGAGTGGAAGACGGGATGATTTGGAAGATGTGGATATCATGAAACAAAGATCATCTCCTAACAAGATGACTTACATAGGAGAAATACTAAAGTAGACAGTTGAAAACAGAAAGGCTCGAGACTTGATGACATCATGAATGAGGATCATCACTCTACAAGATGAACTGGAAGAAACAGCAGAGTGGAGAATGAAAGTCAGAGTGTTTGGAATGATGACATCATGAAAGAGAGAACTTCTCTCTATGAGATTAACTGTAAGAAATACCAGCGGAGAATGGGAGACAGAATTGATAGGAATTTCATTTAGTACATGTACATGTATCTATGTATTACATGATACTCTGCATTTCACAGTGCTTTATAAGGTCCTGTAAAATTTGATTGTACATGTACGTGTATTTATAAACTAACTTCTATCCAAACGATGTGAGAGGTCTTGAACAAAATCCAAAACTGTCTTCACTATAAAGAGTTTATTTATGCAAAATATGGAGTTCAAACCTCAGAATTATTTGTGTCCGCTGTCTATGAAGTATGAATGAGAGAAATGTGTGAACAAAAGTTGAAGAGGCAGTGTGAGACAGAGATAAACTCGCCAATTCGGAAAACACAACCACTAGTAATTTCCTCTTTCTCTATGTCTGTCTTTAAGTTCCTCAAATCTTATGATATCTTTCATGTTTCATTCCTGATACTATGCTTTGCTGGCCCCTGCCACTCTCTCTTTCTCGCTCTTTGCCGATTATCGGTATACATCTTATCTTTAGTTCATCTCACTGATACTTTTACTATATCTCTCATCCTCGACTCTTCTTGAACTACCATTCAGTAATCTTATCTTGCTCTCCCTTTCTCTCTGATTCTTTGTCAAATTTATTGTTCGACTTTGGATAATCTCTCACCATTCTTCCCAGTCTTCTGGAGGATCTGATATTGACAAAATTTCAAACATAGTTATTTGTTTAACTTCTTCGGTGATATAAAGTGCATTATTATCAACACTTCTCTATCTTCTGATGCTCTTTTGATGCTCTTCCATACCTCTCAACCTTTAACTTACTAATTAGTTGAACCCTCTTTCTCTCCCACTCTGTTTTTTTCCTACACGGCCGACTCTTTCACTCTCTCTAATGATGTCTCCTTTACCGTCAATTCCATATCATTTCATATAGTACTTATCCTGTCAATCAAACACAATTTGAAAACATGTTGAGCATACTCCAAACTATGTGGTTTAAAAATACACATTAGATAGCAATATTTAATTAGCGATGATACATAAAGTGTACACTTTATAAAACAAATATACTTGGCACCAAAATAAATTATTTTTGAAAATTTTGACTAGTTTTGACATACGGGTACTGATGTTTCAAACTACCGGTAAGTATCAACTTCTACACTGGTAAGGAGGATGGGCAAATCCTTGGTAATTGATTATTTGCTGTTCCATATGTTAATACAAATAAGAACAAGGGAAACGCTCTCGGCGGTCTCACCTGCATTACGCAATTCAATATTATGAAAAATTGAGGTTGGGACATTATTCATAGACAGAGTGGTCCATTAGCAGCCCCCCCCCCCCCTCCCCCCAATTAAATCCTCTGAATATTTTCAGCATTTTGAAGTGAATATTGACCAAGAGTCATCGGAAGAATTATTTACTATAATTTGTACCAAGATTAATAACTTTAATGGAATATGAAAAATTAACAACAATTGATTTATTAATCCTCACATACTGACCTAAAATGACCTTTGACCTTGACTTTGAGACCTGGAATTTGTGCCATAAGATTTGTGATACTTGATAACCCTTGTGTACAAGTTTCATGGAATTTGAACAAACACTATTGAAATTATGCTAAAAATTCAAAATTTTGTTTGATGTTGATGCCACAAAAGAGTCTAAGTTTTTTGACCTGAAATGACCTTTGACCTTAACTTAGTGACCTGAAATTCTACTCACATGATTGGGGATACTTGATAACCCTTTAGTGTAAGTTTCATTGAATAAGAACTTATACTTTTTTAAATTATATTACAAATTCAAAAACTTAACCTGAGGTTAAGTTTTTGATGATGATGCCACAACATAGTCTAAGTCTGTTGACCTGAAATGACCTTTGACCTTGATTTTGTGACCTGAAATTCTACCCACATAATTGGGAATACTTGATAACCCTAGGTCCAAGTTTCATTGAATGAGAACTTATACTATCAAAATTATACTACAAATTCAAAAACTTAACCTTAGGTTAAGTTTTTGATGTTGACGCCGCCACCGGAAAAGCGGCGCCTATGTCTCGCTTTTTGCTACGCAGTCGAGACAAAAATGAAGTCCAAGATGAATAGTAACAGGAAATAAAATTGTTCAGTTGAACCAAATTATGAGGAGCTCTGATATAGGAGGTATCTGTTATAACAAGGCTGGTTCCAACTCTT
Organism: Strongylocentrotus purpuratus; assembly: GCF_000002235.5. Lineage (NCBI taxonomy): Eukaryota > Metazoa > Echinodermata > Echinoidea > Camarodonta > Strongylocentrotidae > Strongylocentrotus > Strongylocentrotus purpuratus. Next base: position 52,888,290 of record NW_022145612.1, read on the forward strand.
TATATTATTATTTTTTACCCTGATATAACAAGATTCTTAATATAACAAGGTAATTTCTTTGGTCCCAATTGTTATAACGAGAATCCACTGTAAAGTGTAAATGCTATTTTTTTCTCATTTTGTATGATACAAGCTCTAGTCATATTAATGTCAACTTAATGGAATCATTTCTTGTATTAAAGAAAGAAATGATTTTGGTAACTCACAGGACATAATACCTTTTCTGCCCAAATTTAAATACATGTGTCTTCATGTGATTATGTAATTCAGTCTAAATCATTTTTTTGTCTTGTTTTGTTATACAGTTGCCTCATAGAGTTCTTTTCCTCACAGGATAGTATTTGAGGAATCTATCCAGAAGTTCAACCCTTTTAAGTGCTGTCGGCATCAAATCCTTTCTGAATTTCAAACTTGTATTGAATGTTTGGACGAAGACATTGTCCTCTTCTTTGAAATTCAGAATCATAGAGATTGATCCTATACCACTGGTTGTATCAAGATGAAATCTAAAACACTACAACAGGGAACCATAATGTTACCTAGTGATATAATGATATTCATTTCAGATATAACTTTAGAAACCGGTTGGCTTTGGATTGAAGAGCGTCTTTGGAATTTCTTCAACGAGCACTCTCTCCTCTGCATGAAAGTTTGTGCATCAATATTCTATTTCCATAAAGCTATGTCTTATCACCTTCATTACATCCTACATCATCCGACAACTCTCCCGGCATTACTTCAATCAATGTCCTTCCATCTTTAGGCTTCTTTCCTTTACCAGGTAGCTTGAGTTCTGAGAGGGTAGCATCTCCTAAATCTGACTTGTCACATTGCAGTCCTACACGGTTGTCCTCGTCACTGTCACTCTCATCTTCTTCACTTTCCTCCTCCTCCTCGTCATCTGAATTTTCATCATGTGCACACAAGGCAAGGTTCTGGATAAGTAAAAGACAGAAAATAACAAGCATTAGATTGGATCTACTATCTACCTGTACTACCAAAATAATTCATGGGCCACTTCCAATAGTCTACCAAGGATGTAATTCACAAGTCTGCACCAACTACATCGTAATGAACAAATTCCAACTTGATACCCCAAAAAAATTATATGCTTAGTGATGAAATACATAGGTATAAGTGTACAAGACAGCTGAACACTTAGAGCAGTTATCTTTAAATAAGAGATACACTTCAAAGCTAGTTTTCTTGGTTCTCTCAAACTCTAGGAGAAATACACATTAATTAAACAATAAATCAACAATATTTTGTGAACAATTGGTCAAACATTAACATGTCTTCGGAGAGGGGAGTATTCTTTTCAATCGTCACCCTCTCTCTAACATCTCTTCTCCCTATTTTTTGAAATTTATATTGATTATTCACAAATATCTGATTGAAATTTAATTCATCACATTTAAATTATAACATTTAATTTACTGGTTGCTTTTAGATTGTCAGTGACTGTCTTAAAATGAACTTAATGGTATAGACCAGTTCTGGTCATGCGATTGCATTGTGAAAGAAACGTTGTGGAATCGATCAGAAAAGGTTGACCATCTAGCATATAAGTATTGGTGTGTACTGCAAGTTTTTGGAATCATCAAAATGATAAGAAATTTGGCCCAGTCTTGGTAAAGTTTCGAGCACTGTACACAGAAAGATGTATATGGGACTACCCTATATCTATCCACTCCGGATAGATATAATAATTTACCAAATAAATATCAATTAGTAGGCGGTTTCCTAGCAAATTTTTATCATCACGTATTGGTAAAAACATAGTCTTTCACATGATTGGTAATAACAGCTTCCATTTCATTTCTTGAGAGGGGGGCGTTTCCAGAACTGGTCTTCACCTTTAACTGCATGTATAATGATGAATAATAACATTTTGTCTATGTAAAGTATGTTTTTCTTTTAAAATACATCAAAGCCCTGAATACAGTTATAGTGCAATACTGCAGTTATTCAGAATATGTACCATTTCAATAATGGGTCCTTCACAATCATCAACATTTTCAATGTCTAGGTCCTCCATGGCACCATCCGCTATCTTCTCTTCAAGCTGCTTGTTGGCCACCTCCATTTGTGGTAAAAAAGACTTCACTCTGCCCAGTACTGTAATACCAATAGATTACAACAAATACAAGGTCTTCATTAGTTATAACAAATTGTATAATTATACTTGGATAGCTTTGGTGGCTGGTGCAATGAGTTTATATTTTAAACTCAATTGTCATGCAAATACAACAGGAGAGAGAGAGCATAATGTAATAGAAAAAGGAGATAGAAAAGGGAGATGGAGAAGGAGAAAAGACAAAGTAGAAGAGGAAGGAGAAGACAATTTAATTAAATATTAGCTTGCCATGGTTCAATTGTTGTGTAATGTTTCAGTAAATTATGACAGGTGATCATGACTAGAGTAGAGTAGAGTGGAGAGTGAGATGAAAATCCCAAGTGGTTTCTAAAATTAATGATAGACTTTGGCTTAATGGGAATGTTATTATTTTGGCTATGTCTAGTAGTAGTATTAAGCCACCATAGCCATGATTTCCTTTCAAAATTAAAAGTCCTAAGATGTTCTGTATATGAGCTGGCTAAATCAAATTTCTAGAGTGTCTTGCATTAGAAGTGTATGGTGAACATCCCACATAAAATTAACAATTTTGTGATTAAAAACAAGATTGTGCGAAAGTGTCACCAAAAATGAAATTTAAAATCACACTGTAAATTTAAAAAAAACCTACCTGATGAAGGCCCCATCTTGAATGGTTTACTTTTCTTGATCAGTAAGGAATCTGTAGGATATGAACCACAAAAATGTAAAAATCATGATATTAGAAGCTCGAACCAGTAGTGGCGCTGGTCCGAGAATAAAGATCGTCCTCACAAACGTTGATCGTCTTCGTAAACGCGGACAGACACGTCCTGAAAAATCAGGATCGTCCGCATTTTCATGTATCAGATCCTCATGATCATTACGGTAGATAACTTCACACAGGCGCGCTCGTCTGCAACCCACCATCAGCATGCACTTGTATTGTGCAACGGTTTGCCTAGACCGAAAGCTTCAGTCTCTATAATCGTCGGTTGTTCCACTGAGACTACGTCTGGCTCCACTAGACCTCCGGTTATAGAGACTGAACGATCGCCTATACCATCGTATGTTGAAGATATCACGGCTAGATTTTAGCCGCTAGGCCCCTCCCACAAACTTGCCACGGCCGTATTGTTATGCCCCCAAAATCCCCCAAAATGTCATTTTACCTCGTTCATTTCCAATTTTAAATTAGGCCTAGGCTATAATACATCGGTTCCACTTACTAACTTGATTGATATAATCCGTTTAATGGTCCCTTTTAAGGAAATTATCGGTCAAAATCGACATCCATGTTGAAAATCTTGCAAGCCGTGTTAAACTCTCGCTGCCGTCAATCTCATTCCCTTCTAGTCTACGCCGAAGGCAAAATGATTATGAAGGAAAAACTGTGATAACGCCATTACGAACGTGTAGATGGCGCACAGTTTTTCCTTCATAATCATTTTGCCTTCGGTGGAACCGAGTGGAACCGATGTATTATAGCCTAGGCCTAATTTAAAATTGGAAATGAACGAGGTAAAATGACATTTTGGGGGATTTTGGGGGCATAACAATACGGCCGTGGCAAGTTTGTGGGAGGGGCCTAGCGGCTAAAATCTAGCGGAATAAGTTCAACACAGGCTGGCATAGGCAGTCGTTCTGTCTCTATAACCGGAGGTCTAGTGGAGCCAGACGTAGTCTCAGTGGAACAACCGACGATTATAGAGACTGAAGCTTTCGGTCTACGGTTTGCCATGAAACCTGTGAAAAAGTGTATACTAATATCAACATTTTTCCAAAAAATACTCCAAAAATAACAAGAAAAATTTACATGAAACAGGTAATAAACATAACAAATTTTAACTCATGTTCTTTATTTAAACATTCGATGAATATTTACTTCATTTTGGGTATGTTTTAGTGGAATATCTCCACGCCTGAGTTACGGATCAAAAATGGACACGAAAGTACACTAGGATCACATCACATCACATCACGTTGGATCGAGCTACAGCCCGAGATTAGTAGCGGTCAGCGCATAGCGAACACCGGCGGGTCCCTGGCGCTGGCCTGGTGTTAAAGTGAGACCGGCAAAAAATTTCCTCCCAGTATTATAATTTTTAAATCTTGAGTTAACCACTCAAGCTCAAGCACTTACCCTGAATATTTTTCTCCCCAATATTGAGTAGTTCTTGTGAAGGATTCATCTTCTAAATAAATTGACCCTGTATGGATGATTCACAGTCGTTTGAAGACAATTTTTTACAGCTTTCAGGATCACGTACGGTACGGTACCACGCGATATTGTGTACATGTGATCATGTATGGAAAACCTAACATTTCATGTAAACATTAAAATGAACAAATATACTTTAAATAAAAAATACCGTTTTGAATCTTGTTGTTGCTAACGATGGATAATAAAAAATATTTTATATATTTCATACCGGCTATGAAAGACTTTAATTGATTTGTATCATTAATTAAATCTTACTTTAGACTCTAATTAGTACACAATTGTACTCCCTCGTGCAGTGTTCCATAGTTCAAAAACGTCTACCTCAAATGAATGGATGGAAGATCTAGTCTAGTATTTGTAGTAAGAGTTAAAAACTAGATACAAGGGAAATGGACGTGGACCAGGACATGAAAGTTACGATTCGTATGAGGAAAATAGCGAGAAAGAAGGTTGGCCTCATTTTGAAGATTCTTTGAGTAAATGGATTTTTAAATGTTAAAACCGTTTAATTTTGTTACTCTAGCTCTGCATTTGTGATATGATGATGATCTTACCAGTTTGCATGTGTTAATTGTGATGATATTGTGAATGTGAGTGGATGGAGCTGGAGCTGGAGTTGATGAGTGAACTATGAAGTTGAACAACTAGATTTAGATCTATTAGTGTTTTGCTCCTTATATTTTGAAGCTTTAATTGCCTTCTGATAATTAATGTTGTACTTACGCTGTTTCTTTTGACTAATTTTATATTCTTATAATTATATAATAGTCTAGTCTATAGTCTAACTAGTCTACATGTATAGGGGCGTCCGCATAAACGAGGATAACCTCATGAACGCGGATAAATTGCTTCCTAAAAAATAAAATAAGGATCGTCCATGGACGTTTTTTTTCCTTGGTGCTCTGCGGGTGCACAGGAAAAACATATTCCGCTTAATAAAATACCACCAGTTCACCGTCTACTTTTATGGGTTGTCCGTCTTCCCGAGGATTTATTGTTGGTAACGTGAGAGTCTCTGCGCAAAGTGAATGTAAAATGTATCAAAGAGCATCATTGCGGAATCCATTTTTCACATCTCCAACACACGGATTGGAAATAAGAATCGTCCGCAAAAATGTGGACGATCCTTATTTTTAAGGACCATTTGTCTGCGTTTACGGAGACGATCCTGGTTTATGAGGATAACCCTTATTCTCAGACCAGCGCCCCTACTGATTACTAAGTATAAGCTTGAGTGCAGAAATGAACGATTCAGCAATAATTTTGAAATATTGCAAAAGCATTTGAAATTTTGAATATTTCATTTTCTTCTTAGGAACCCAAAATTTGTAACAGGATACATTTGAAAAGCCCTTGAATTGATAAAGTCATATATAATTCATTATTCACTTTGTAGATCTATATCTGTTTAAATGTTATAAAAACTTCAATGATCAATCCTCTTGTTTTTATCTTTCATATTGCGTCAAGGTATTTGCTGAGACTGTGGCAGCCAAGCAATTGACAAGCAACCCACCAGAATGGAAATGCTGCAATCACTGTTTCAGGAGTGCCATCGATATCCACAAGCACACATCCCTGGAACATAGTGAAGAGATTGACAGCAAAACGATGGATGCTCTGAAGAAAGCCAGGACTGCTTGCAGCACCTCTAAACATATTCTTGAAAATGCAGAGCCAGGAGAGGGACAGAAGAATAAGCATCAAGGGTCAAGAGAAACTCCAAACGGTTGTGTCAATCCAGCAGGTGTTTGTGCAGGTGAAAGCACTAGCAAAAGAAGACACTGTTCCTATTCTGAGGATGATGTGCGACCCTGGTTACCCATGGTAACCCAGTGTGATGCTGAGGATGAGGAAAGCAGATGTGACAAGAAAAGCAGAACAAAAGAGGGTCAAGTCCTTCTGTTCTACAAATATGTTGATTTGGCAGATCCGGCCGACATTTGTGAATGGCAGAGAGAGTTGTGCAGGAGACTTCATTTACATGGAAAGGTATACTATTTCATATTGAAAATATCAAATTTAATCAAAAATATATCCAAGATTGTGAAGATTATTTCGTGTATTACCTTCTCATATAATTGAACTGATGATATTTATTTGTTATGTAGTAAAAACCTGCTTTAGTGACTACCTGTATAGAAAAAACATCCCATCTCTGAAGGCCTTATTTGTTGTTTCTCTTGAAAACTGGTTCCCATGGAAACCTTACAAAAGTTGTCTAACTTATTCATTCAGACCATCTGCTGTGTATAACAACAATATATTTTGTCTCTCTAGTTTTCTTTATGTAGGTTTCAATATGGGTGGGTAAAATACAAATGAAGTGACTCTGTGTGTGAGATTGTGAAACAGATACCTTTTGTTTGTGAAAACTGACCTAATCATTCCTTCTATATTGCCAATGTTGCTATTGGATATTTCAGATCAGGATAGCTAGAGAAGGCTTGAATGGTACAGTAGGTGGTGCATTGATCAGCACTCAGCAGTACATGGAAGCAGTGATGACACACCCATACTTCACAGACATGAACATTGAGGATTTTAAGGTGATAGATTTTAATTCTGCATAAAATCAACCAATGATTGCTATAAATAAATAATGAAAGTATGTGCTAAATTGAAATTTGTCCATATTTATTCTTTGTTCTTGCTGGTAGTATTGACACATATTTCTTACAAGATCTGTTTTAAATTGACACCAAGGAAGTGCTGGAACTTGAAACTATGTGGCTTATAAATATGATTGATGAATGGTCCTCAAGATTGCAATTAAAGGTCAAACAGATATGTAGTGCATCTGAGGAAACTGCAATCAGTTAAACCAGCCTGGCTGAAAACAATACATATTTGTAATTTTTCACTAAAAAGACATTTATGTACAATTGAGTGTTTATGTCTTTATTCTTTTTAATCTTCAGAAATTTTCTTTAGGAGAAAAAAAATCCCCCCATATTTTCTGCTTTTTGCTTTCAATTATTGCTTGTGGATGCTCCATTAATCATTGTAATTTAAAAGAATGAAATCTAGCACTCATGAAAGTATTTCATTTTACATCAGAACACACTTCTTTCAGAAAAGTATCACAGCAACAATATCCACATACCATAAATCTCCCTTTTCTCTAACACTGATCAGTATAGTAGAATGTCTACAAGAAATATATATATGTATGATCAGAAATTTAATTTGGATACCATGGACTAATGAATTGCAATTCAGATTACAAAGTCCACTACAATGATGTTGTTATGCATGTACTAAATCACAATAGTCTGTATTTCATTTTGTTACCTTCTCTTTTTTTCCAGACAAGTCAAGGAGGCCATGACAGTTTTCCTGATGGTCTTGTTGTCTCAATTCATCAGGAAATTGTTCCTATGGGTATGGATCCTATGCTGGTCAGCTTCAAAGATGCAGGTGGGATATAGTCCATTCTAAACTTAGACTGAAATAGCTCTCACTGTGTAATTGTATAAGATTTCAAATTTAGGAGGAAGACGAAGCAAAGGGGCAATTTCTTGAGATATGTGCTCCGTTTATGGCGCAATAGCTCAGTGGTAAAGCAGTGGTCTGGTAACTGGGAAATCCCAGGTTCGAAACAAAGTCAATCGTAGAGGAATTAAAGCCGTCGGTCCCCTGGTTGCTTACTTACAAGCCTACACATGCTTTCTTAGCAGTCCGGTAAAACAAGCAACCACCCAATTATATGTATCTTTTTCATCCAAGGATAAAAAATTATGATGATTTGACCATTGACAATCATGAGTGATACGAGGAAGAATAATTAGACAATCAAGAGAATGTTTCATTTTAGGTTAATATTTCATGGAATTGCCCAGAGGGCAAAAGTATTGAACTGTGGGATATATCAGAAATCATTAGAATAATTGATCTGTTCCCACAATTTAGGAATAATGATTTTCTGAACTTTTTTAAATTGATGGTTCATATCAATTATCATATGAAATCTCACTTTTTATTTATCCAATGAAACAACCAGGAATATCTGAGTCAAATAAAATATTAAATCATGTTGTCAGCTTTAAATCTCAAAACTTGTAAAAGGCCAAAATGTTTTAAAAATCATAAGTGAAAACTTTCCTGGTGGAAAAATATTAATTATGAGCAAAATTACAGTCATTTTTTTCTTCTTCAAATTTGAACTCTGTGACTGGCATTGTTTTATTCACCTCATTTGTTGTGTACAAAATGAGGGCTTCAATTTTTCACTCGTAGAGAGAAAAACATTTAAAGTCTTTTTATCTGAAATTTTGCACATACTTTCATAAACTCATCTCGCTGCTGGAGATAACTTTTTCAGGGCTTGCATATCCCTGATAGGGGCTTAAATATATGTGTGAATATGTGAGCTTTTAATGTGTGGAGTAATTCATGAATGGTTTAATGTCCTCTCTTTGTAGGTTGTCACCTTACACCAGCCCAGTTCCATGAAGAAGTTCAGAGGCACAGAAATGCCAAGGAAAGAGAAGAGAAAACAAATACAGTCTTCATTGACTGCAGGAACTTCTATGAAAGCAGGATTGTGAGTATAAAAATCAAGTGTAATATCAGTGAAAACTAGATGGAATTTTGACTGCGCGCAGTCGAAAATGATGCCTCCGCCATAGAGCAATTTAAACAAGTTTGGAGTTTAAATCTCCAGTGGTTCTTGAGATATCATGATAACAATCTCAATGTATGGAATTTCATAAGTTGACCTCTGTGACCCTTGACCTTTGACCTACGTGCTCCAAAATCTAATCAGATTGTCTTCCTATGGTGATACACACTATCATTAAGTTTGAAGTTTAAATCTCCAGTGGTTCTTGAGATATTATGATATGGTGATACATACTATCATTAAGTTTGAAGTGAAAATTCTCCAGTGGTTCTTGAGATATCGCGATAACGATCTCAATGTATGGAATTTCATAAGTTGACCTCTGTGACCCTTGACCTTTGACCTACGTGCTCCAAAATCTAATCAGATTGTCTTCCTATGGTGATACACACTATCATTAAGTTTGAAGTTTAAATCTCCAGTGGTTCTTGAGATATTATGATAACAATCTCAATGTATGGAATTTCATAAGTTGACCTCTGTGACCCTTGACCTTTGACCTACGTGCTCCAAAATCTATTCAGATCGTCTTCCTATGGTAATATATACTATCCTTAAGTTTGAAGTTTTTACATCTCCAGTGGTTCTTGAGATATCATGATAACAATCTCAATGTATGGAATTTCATAAGTTGACCTCTATGACCCTTGACCTTTGACCTACGTGCACCAAAATCTAATCAGATCGTCTTCCTATGGTGATACATACTATCCTTAAGTTTGAAGTTTAAATCTCAAATGGTTCTTGAGATATCGCGCTAACAAACTCAATACAAGGAATTTCATAAGTTGACCTCTGTGACCTGTGACCTTTGACCTACGTACTCCAAAATCTAATCAGATCGTCTTCCTATGGTGATAAATACTATTCCCGAGTCTTAAGTTTAAATCTTAAATGGTTCTTGAGATATTGTGATAACGGTCAAACGGGACGGACGTACGGACGTACGGACGGACGTACGGACGGACGTACGGACGGACGTACGGACGTACGGACGTACGGACGGACAACCCGAAAACATGATGCCTCCGGCACCACCTTCGGTGGCGGAGGCATAAAAAGGTGTAGAAGGGGATAGGGCGTAGAGGCCAAATATTGTAGGAAGTCAATAAGATATATACATATATGGTTAGCATGATGGCAATGTTGATAAATCAAGATTTCTTTTACCACCCAATAGTGTATTCTTTCATCTTTTTCTCCTTACCATACCATCATTTTCATGTACAGTAAATTAACCTCTTCATTGCAATGGGTGACAAAAACTGCCTCACAATTTCAGTGGTATACTAATAATGGCTAAATGTATAATATTTCACATAGACCGAAAAAAGAGTACTTGACATGAACTTGAGAATATTCAGGCCTGATAATTACCCGATTTAAATCGGTTTCCTGATTTTTTTTACCAATTTTTTTTTTTACCCGATTTTGCCCCTAATTTCCCAATCTTCTTACTCAAAAGGCAGGGAATGTTGTTAGATGCCATTCCCCCCCCCCCCCCCGAATCCCTTTTTTATGCCTCCGCCACCGAAGGTGGTGCCGGAGGCATCATGTTTTCGGGTTGTCCGTCCGTACGTCCGTCCATTATCACAATATCTCAAGAACCATTTAAGATTTAAACTTAAGACTTGGGAATAGTATTTATCACCATAGGAAGACGATCTGATTAGATTTTGGAGTACGTAGGTCAAAGGTCACAGGTCACAGAGGTCAACTTATGAAATTCCTTGTATTGAGTTTGTTAGCGCGATATCTCAAGAACCATTTGAGATTTAAACTTCAAACTTAAGGATAGTATGTATCACCATAGGAAGACGATCTGATTAGATTTTGGAGCACGTATGTCAAAGGTCAAGGGTCACAGAGGTCAACTTATGAAATTCCATACATTGAGATTGTTATCATGATATCTCAAGAACCACTGGAGATTTAAACTTCAAACTTAAGGATAGTATGTATCACCATAGGAAGACGATCTGATTAGATTTTGGAGCACGTAGGTCAAAGGTCAAGGGTCACAGAGGTCAACTTATGAAATTCCATACATTGAGATTGTTATCATAATATCTCAAGAACCACTGGAGATTTAAACTTCAAACTTAATGATAGTGTGTATCACCATAGGAAGACAATCTGATTAGATTTTGGAGCACGTAGGTCAAAGGTCAAGGGTCACAGAGGTCAACTTATGAAATTCCATACATTGAGATTGTTATCATGATATCTCAAGAACCACTGGAGATTTAAACTCCAAACTTGTTTAAATTGCTCTATTGCGGAGGCATCATTTTCGACTGCGCGCAGTCAAAATTCCATCTAGTTTTTTTTTTACTCAAGGTGGGGGTGGTTGTGGAAAAAAAAAAACATTTTGAGAATGTCTAGTAAATTTTGTGGCTTAGTAAAGTAATAAATAATAATAGTGGATTCTTGTATACCGCTTATGTCAGTCAGATTTGACCCTCCTGGCGCTCCCGATTAAAATGATATTAAGAACTAAACAACAGTCGCAGTTTATCCTAAAGAAGAAAGGAAATAACTCAAATATTCCATTTCTTTACCCATAGGGTATTTTCCCTGATGCCATCACACCAGACATACGTAAATTCAGCTACTGGCCTGAGTATGTAGATAAGAATGAAGCAGTGTTTGCCGACAAGAAGGTCCTTATGTACTGCACGGGAGGTATCAGATGTGAAAGGGGCTCAGCATACCTCAGGTCAAAGGTCAGTATCTCTCTATTGTGTACTAATGTATTTATAATCCATTTACTCCTCTGCTGATTTGAAATTGCCAAACCTTGATCGCTGAAAGATTTTCATTGTAAGCGATGTGAAGAGCTTCTCAGATTTGATCGTGAGAACAAAAGAGTAAAAGGTGAAAAAGAATTTTTTACCTTCATAAAAATTATTTGAGTATGACATATGAGTATGAAACTTCAGTGTCTATGATGTAAATGATATCTAAAGCTTCATTGTCAATATTTGGACTTGTTTTATTTTTGAGATACAGTCTTTAGTTGATCTCACGGAAATGACCATTTTGATCTCTCATTGAGTCGTCCTGATCTAACCTCCTAAGGTGAAACTTTAATATTTTAACTTATTGAGTATGAATTGTGCTTCCGTACACAGGGAATTTGCAAAGAGGTGCTACAGCTAAAGGGGGGTATCCACAGGTATCTAGACCAGTACCCAGATGGCTTCTTTAGAGGCAAGCTGTTTGTCTTTGACAACCGCTATGCTATTCAAACAAACCAGGATGTCATAGCAGGTAAGACTATGTACCATTCATTTGATAGTAATTAATTATTATAGCAATTATAATAATAATAAATAATGATGGTCATAATGATGATAATGATAATATAATGATAATGATGATGATAATAGTAATAATAATGATGAATAATAATATTAAGAAGAAGAATCATGTGTGTGTAATTGGCTTTTTACAGACGTGTATCAATCAGATGATTATTTACGTCTGGGTACCGACCTTTAACGTCACCATCCGAAAGACGTGACTCAGTTTCAAATCTGCGTTCTCGGCTGAATCAGTTTGTAACTTCCATTTAGCTGGATTACAGGCACTCGCCACAACACCCTGTTGTCCATGCAAACTTTATATAAACCTACTATTAACATTGATTTCAGGTACTGACTGAAGTTTTATTTCTATAATGTGAGAGCAGTCCAAAGTGCATTTTGTTCGTAGATCAAGAAATGATTACATTGTATCATTTCTCCTCAGAGTGCTTCCACTGCTCAAAGCCTTGGGATGAGTACGAGCCATGCAGCAGTAAGCACTGCCACCAGCTAGTCCTGTCCTGTCCTTCCTGCAGGACCTCTGGCTTGACCACCTGCTGCAGGAGGTGTGCAGAGCTAGCCCTGGACTATGCCTCCGGGGAGGACGGCAAGACCAAGACCAAGAAAAGGAAGGAGGGGTGCACCTGCACCAAGAACCGAGAGAGGATCCCTGTGGAGAAATTGGACAGTAGTTCTGCATGTAGCGCAATCAAAGTTGATGGTGTTAAACCCTGTCGAGGCACTGGAAGTACAAGAGATGTGCAGAGTTGATGATGGATAGTGAAGCTAGTAGATAGTAGATAGTGGAGGTAGAGAAAGTAGTTTTTGAATCCCATTTATGTTATTTTATGAATTGACAAGCCTCAACCTGTCTTTGGATACTCTTCCTGTGTAGCATCCAGACGTGGATTCTTGTCCAGTCCCTTTGTCCACCCTTCAAGGATATATCATGGAATCAGTACACAAATTCTAGAAAATTAATGGTACATGAAATAACAAAACCCTATTGCGGTGGAAGGAATCCCTTGCAGTAGTTCAACTTGTATTATGATCAATATTGTCAACTGTAGCTGTTGTGAAAACTTTTGGAAGACGATTTGGAGGGCAAACCACCCTTTCTGTGTTATAATTTTGACATTATTGACTTGACTTAACATATTTTTGTTTTGTTTATGTGTTTAAGTAAATCGTTTAAGTGGCTTTACTCTTTTAATTTGGTTTTGAAATTGCAATTACCCAGAAATTTTACAATTTTATAATACTTGCCACATCTTTTAACATCATGCTGATAAATGCATTAATGTATTATTGCGTGTTTAACACCATTTTATTATTTGCAGTATCTGACTGAAATATCATGTATGATATTTGATAAACAAAGATATTAAGAATAAGAAATATAGAAAACAAGTAATATCTCCTCTGATTTTCAAATTGTATATTTGTTGCAGTTTTTTTAGAATAGTTAGATACTAGAAGTTGAATCTTAGCAATCCAGTTGAAGTCCTTGTCAATATGAGTGCCTAGATATTTGTATTCTGAAACCACCCATCTTTCATCTTGATTAAGTATCAATGGCATGATAACTTTTTAGAGTTTTTTCCCCTAAAATCCATACCGTTTCTTTTCTTTTGTTTTGTCTTTGTATTAAGAATCAGTGACAAGTGTGTATACCATATGACAAAGTCAGCTGCCTTGGTTCTATACATGTTTTTCTGCTTATCTGTGATTCAATTATTTCACAATATTTATTCATTCTCCAATTGAAAATAAAACCCACAAACATTGAAATATATAAATATTGAATAAAGTAAATAATGTCAGTGAGAGGATACATCCTTCTGGTGTCCCTGTGTGTAGAATCTTTCTTTCTTTCTCAGCCTTTTTGACATGAAGTCACTTATCCGAATTCCAAAGCAACAAATTACAATTGATATGCATGTCATAGTATAATCTGCCAATGAGTTTATGGGGCACATCCATTATTGAATGCTGAGGGATGAATGAAAGTTATTGTAATGAGCAGGTATATATTGTTGCAACTAATCATGTATCATTATGGCATGTGCATTATTAATGTTTTATATCAAATTGACATTTAAATTTCAAATATATTCAAATTGAATTAAAAATGTTCATGACAGTCATTTTTCACACAATCACTTTACTGTGTGGACAGAGAGCTTTGTGTTCAGACTGCCTTACTCATTGTCTGCTGCACTAGCCTGCACCATTGCTGTGTTTGTTGATTGGTTCAGATTCTGATGGTGTTCATGTTTCTTTGAAGCAGTTTTTTTTAATGATGAAAGAAAAATGGAAAGAAGATAGAGAGAGATAAAGGAGGGAGGGAGAATGAAAGAAAGAAAAAGAAATAGAAGAAGATGTGTGGGTGAGTGTTGTATGTGTGTATCTGAGAGAGGAGGAGAGGGGGAAAAGGCTGTGGGAGAGTAGAGTAGAGAGGGGGCAAAACAAAAATGGGGGAGCAGATCAAGGGAGGTAAGGGAAATAATAGGTGGCAAAAGTAAACAATTCAGATGAATGAGATATAGAGTTGTGGAGAAATTTGGAGGAGGGCACAACCAGCTCATGCCCAATGTGGCCTGCATTTAAAAAAAAAACACTAAAAAAAAGGGGGGAAGGTGGGGTAATTGTGTTCTTGTATGCTTTGCACATCTAGACCAAAAGGACACCTGGAAATGCGATACTCACTTTTGTGATTTTCAGAGGGTTTAGATAATTGCCTCCCCCCCCCCCCCTTCCCCTTTCAAGATCTGGATCTGCCCCATATTTAGAGCACTGTCTATATCCAATCAATACCATGAGATAGAAAGTGATATTGCCAGAGACAGTGAGACAGAATGGATAAGTGACAGAAGGGGAAGCATTGAAGAAAATTGGTGATGTACGTACTATGAGAGAGGCGATAAATTTGTTTAATGTCAGTAAATTTAAGATATTAAGAATAAAGTAATATATTGGTGATTGTGAACAAATGAATATGACATGGTAAAGTCTTCCGATTTAGGAGTTTCAGACTAGTGGAGTGAAAGTTGTTTTTTTTGTCACTCTCTCTCTCTCTCTCTCTCTTTCTCTCTCTGCTACTCTGCGCTGTACAGCAGGTTTTAAACATGAAAAACCCTCCATCCTTTTCTGTCTTAAGCTCTTTCCTTCATTTTTTGGTATGTATCATTTTAATTGCTTTGATATACCATCCAACATCCGCCAACATCATAATTCTTTTCCTTCCCCTCGGCCTTTTTCCTTCTATCCTTCCTTCGATTATATTTCTCTGGAGATTGAATGTAAAAATGTATTGTATGCAAAAAATATATAATTTAATTTCAATGATAGAAAAATATGCCATATATGAAATGATACGTGGACAAATGAAAGCATCATCTTTCGTGCTGCGCTGTTTAGAAGGAAACTAATCAGCGTGGACGTACATCATTGGTGGAAAGTGCGATTAGACTGGTAAATATCTCTTCTCGTGACTCACTGCGTGTCATGAGAATGGAAGCATAGTACAAAAACGTGATAGTTATAGCAGCAGCGAAGGTAACAGAAAATACGACAGTTCGGTAGGTAAGTGGAGAATATTTCATTGCAGGCAGTGTTATTTTTATATAAGTAATGGGTAGTTTTTTACGTTTTCATTAAAATTACACCACTTTTTCATTGTATATGATGTATTACCACTTACATCTATGTGTTTGTAACGGAGCAAGGGATCAAGTTATCATTTTTCGGGCAAAAGTTCTTCGCGTATATATGCAACGTGAACGATTAGTCTTGGTGTACCGTTTAGAATGTATGGGGACCGCATCCAGGGAAGGTCGCAAGCGCCGCCCACTTGAACTTTGAAGCAAAGATAAGTTTCTTCTTTTCTTTTTTCTTCTACTTCTACTTCTTTTTCTTCTTCTTGTTTTCCTTTTCTTCTTCTTCTTCTACTTCTACTTCTCCTTCTTCATCTTCTTCTTCTTCTTCTCCTAGTCTAGATTAGACCGAAAGCTTCAGTCTCTATAATCGTCGGTTGTTCCACTGAGACTACGTCTGGCTCCACTAGACCTCCGGTTATAGAGACTGAACGACTGCCTATGCCAGCCTGTGTTGAACTTATTCGGCTAGATTTTAGCCGCTAGGCCCCTCCCACAAACTTGCCACGGCCGTATTGTTATGCCCCCAAAATCCCCCAAAATGTCAT
The DNA here is from genome assembly GCF_000002235.5 of Strongylocentrotus purpuratus. Lineage (NCBI taxonomy): Eukaryota > Metazoa > Echinodermata > Echinoidea > Camarodonta > Strongylocentrotidae > Strongylocentrotus > Strongylocentrotus purpuratus. The sequence continues at coordinate 52,904,745 of NW_022145612.1, forward strand.
TTTACCTCGTTCATTTCCAATTTTAAATTAGGCCTAGGCTATAATACATCGGTTCCACTTACTAACTTGATTGATATAATCCGTTTAATGGTCCCTTTTAAGGAAATTATCGGTCAAAATCGACATCCATGTTGAAAATCTTGCAAGCCGTGTTAAACTCTCGCTGCCGTCAATCTCATCCCTTCTAGTCTACGCCGAAGGCAAAATGATTATGAAGGAAAAACTGTGATAACGCCATTACGAACGTGTAGATGGCGCACAGTTTTTCCTTCATAATCATTTTGCCTTCGGCGTAGACTAGAAGGGATGAGATTGACGGCAGCGAGAGTTTAACACGGCTTGCAAGATTTTCAACATGGATGTCGATTTTGACCGATAATTTCCTTAAAAGGGACCATTAAACGGATTATATCAATCAAGTTAGTAAGTGGAACCGATGTATTATAGCCTAGGCCTAATTTAAAATTGGAAATGAACGAGGTAAAATGACATTTTGGGGGATTTTGGGGGCATAACAATACGGCCGTGGCAAGTTTGTGGGAGGGGCCTAGCGGCTAAAATCTAGCGGAATAAGTTCAACACAGGCTGGCATAGGCAGTCGTTCAGTCTCTATAACCGGAGGTCTAGTGGAGCCAGACGTAGTCTCAGTGGAACAACCGACGATTATAGAGACTGAAGCTTTCGGTCTAAGTCTAGATCTACTTCTTCTTTTCGCCTTCTCCTTCTTCTTCTTCTCCTCCTAGCTCCTCCTCCTCCTCCTCCTCCTCCTCCTCCTCCTCCTTCTCCTCCTCCTCCTCCTCCTCCTCCTCCTCCTCCTCATGGGGGGGGGGGGGGGTGCCACACCCCCACCTGTTGGGATATTGTCGGTGAAATTGCGCTGCTGTCAGGAGAAAAGGAAAAGAAAGGAAAGAAGAGAAGAATAAAGGGAAAAAAGAGGAATGAAAGGAAAAGAAAGGAAAAGGAGAAGAGAAAAAGGAAAAAAAAAAAATGGGGATGAAAGAGAGGAGAGAGAGAGGGAGGGGGTAGTTAGAGCCTGAGAGAAGAGGGGTGGGAGTAAGAAAGAGAGGGGTATATTGGGTGGAGTAGCCACGTTGAGGGAGGAAGAAAGATATGCAAAGATAATTATGTAATATGTTGCTGTGTCTGTATTCTTGCTCAATCCTTATGTACTATACCCATGCAGAAGTTTGAAGTCGATAAGATGTAATATGTCGGTTGGCCAGCAATTTTTTTTCCCCTACAAACTGTGTCTTTTTATCGGACAAATAAAAACATTTTTTGAAAATTCAGACAAGGATTACAAGTCGAAAACAGTACAACGAATTGTCTTCTTTCTCTAATAATCTAATGAAACGTCAAAGCTTCCATGCCTCGGATGAGAGGGGAAAAACTGAATTCAGACAAGGATTTAAAGTAGAGAACAGTACAACGAATCATCTTCTTTCTCTAATAATTGAATGAAACCTCAAAGCTTCCGCGCTTCGTGCGGGAGGAGGGGGGAACTGAATTCAGACTCAAAAACAGTATAACGAATCGTCTTCTTTCTCTAATAATTTAATGAAATGTCAAAGCTTCCATGCTTCGCACGAGAGGGGGAAAACTGAATTCAGACAAGGATTTAAAGTAGAGAACGGTACAACGAATCATCTTCTTTCTCTAATAATTTAATAAAATGTCAAAGCGTGGGAGGGGGGAAAAATAATTTAGCTCCTGGCCCCAGGTTTATTTGGTAAATTCTTAAAAATTGAGACATTAGCATTAGTATATTCGTTGGTAATTGGTGGCTAGTTTGGTGACCTCTACACCCCCCCCCCTCACTGAAAAAGGTTTAGCGACGCCCCTGCCTCCTCGTTCTTCTTTTTCTAGTGCTTCCATATTTCAAGCACAAGAATTTACAGTTGATTTATTCAAAATAAATGCAGTCCCCATAGGCCATAGTCTATCTATTAAAGGCAAAGGTGAGAGTAAGACCTCCATTAATAAACCATTTTCGCAATGTAATCAAAATTAAAGTTATGTATAAACCTTTGTTACATGCCATGTAATTGTTGTTAGTTTTGTTCCAAATAATTGTATTTCAATAGGCAAAATGCGAATTGCATACAAAGGGCAACATTATGGCTTGTCTTTATACCTAACAACATAGAATAAATTGTATGCCATTCATATTCTGACTATTATTAATATTAGTATCAAAATACAATTATTCGTAACGGGTGAATGAAATCATTTGTAACAATTTTAATTACATTACGAAAATGGACTATTGAAAGTCAAGCTATGAAAAAATCACTATTGGACATCTGCTTTCAAAATGAACATGATAACGATAGACGCAGGAAATAGAAAAATTTGCAGATCTTTTCTCAATATTTTCATAATTGGAATATTTGACGCTCTATTCCAAAGATACTTTCATCTTTTGGAAGACCTTTTATTGTTAGTTCCTCTTTCCATAGATGAAGGTATTAGATTTTCAAAATGTTATAGATTTTTTTTTGTATATCCCATCAAAATATGATCATAAGCGAAATATGGTCACACTAGTACCATTAGGCATTTTAATAATTAAAGGTAGTTACAGACGTGTAGTACTATAGATCTAATTCAACATATTTTATTTCAGATGTAAGAAAACAAGATGTATTGGATTCGTCCTCTGAGAGCTTCCATCTTGGTCCTGTGTATACTGGGATTGTACTCCAATGTTCAAGCAGGGAGAGAGATAGATTCGGATGTGTATTGTGGAGGTAAGCAAGCAAGTCAACTACCTTCAAGGCAAATTTCAGAAAGGGAATGAAACATTAACGTGATTCGATAAAGCAGGTTGAAAGGAGAATATTATCTGTTGCTGCTTGTTGATGTTCAAAGTAGCTTGCTTTTGTCATGACGCCACGAGGCAGTGTTTCACTTCTAGAAAAGCCTGTACTATGTAGGTTACAGCTTTGAAAAAAATGTTTATATTCTATGATGAAAAAGAAAATGATTTGTGTCTGTACTTTTGTGATGTCACCAGAGCCATCCCAAATCACTGTTTGTTGTTTTAAAGCAAGAATAGATACTTCAAATTTTACTATGTAGATTTGATTTTGTTCAGCCCATTGTATTGATTTTATCAATATTTGAATGTATTTCGTTTGTTACTTTTGTTTTTTATTTTCTTGTTATGCACTGACATGTCATGAAATTCTCTGTTTGAACTCTAGCATGTCGAGCATTGATCAGTGAGGTTGAGTATGCCATAACTCAGGAAGACCCTCGTCAGACTATTACTGTTGGGAGTTTCAGGATTGACCCCAAAGGGGAACAAAAACAAAAAAAGGTCAGTTCATGAGTTATGTTTATTGTTTTATCACTATGAATTCAATCACCCATGCCTTATAGGGGAAAATGATCACAATCACTATACGGTTCTCCTTTGGTCTCTTCTTCTGTTACAACTTATATGGGATGTACAGGTATATTTCTATACCACTGTTTCCCCTTAGAATGCAGTAAGTTCCTAAATGTGCATGGGTTTAGTGGTGACTCTTCATTCTAAGGGACCTCCATTTAACGTCCTATCCGAGTGATGGATTTTTCTCCACAGTAATCAAGTCTGCCTCTATTGACCAGGAAATGTGCACATTAACACATAACATAGGCTGCAGTCATCCACCTGGGATGTATTCATGCCCCTAATAAGTTTCAATCTTAACAGCATATTATATTATGACTTAACTACCTCGACACGACTTAAAGAACTAGACTAGGCGTATATAGTCAAATTTGACTGAACGCCATAAATACAACCAACAACGCATTTTAGAGTTGTACAGTCAAAACAAGTTCATGAAGATCTTTGAAAAATATTGTCTCTGCAGATACAAGATAAGTTATGTGGTCTTTTTTTAAAGGAAAAATAGTGATTAATGCTTTCAGTCAGTTCAACACTTTCAATACTTGTTCAGTTTTAGACTTCCTTTCTTTAAAGAGCAACTGACTAGTAGTCAATACTTCAAACATAATTCAAAACTTACATGCATTCAAAAGATTTTGGACAAAAAATGTAAAAAATTAATTCTTATTATCTCTTGGTAGATACCATATGCTGGATCTGAGTTGCACTTGACTGAGGTGATGGAGACCGTCTGTGATAAAATGACCGACTACGCAGAAAAGACAGACCCAGAGACCAATGAGAAAACCTATGTGAGGTATCAGGCACGGAATGGAGAAGACATGGAACTTATAAATGTATCTATCAACCTCACCACAGGGAAAGTTCTGAAAGTTGCAGTAAGTTTTCTACCTAATTTATTCAATACATCAATGACAATCTTGAATTCTGGTAGTAGCAAAGTGTCTGACTGGTGCATACAAACAAAATCATCACTTTAAACTGATTTTTTTTAGAAATTACAAAGAAATGAACCTTGTTTTTAAATGAAGAATAATCCCCAATCTTTATTAGGCCTACAGCTGAGAAATTCAAAAAATACCCCCCCCCCCCCGAAAAAAAAATGAAGGAAAATGTTTAGTTTTTTTTCACTACTTTAAAGATATATTGTACCACATGTGCATTTCTGTGATGTTGTGCTTTTTATTTGTTGATTATTGGCAGGTTTTCCTTATCTTCTCTTTTTGTTTAACATTATTTTGTCAGTGGTTTTGCATCCCCCATGATAAAAAAAAGTACATTAGCTTTATTTTGAACTGTGTAGAAAAAGTTAAACATATTTCTTGCATAATACAGTCTTATTTAAGTTACTTTTAATGAGATACATGTACTACTAAACATCACCTTTTGGAAGCTTAAGGATGTTTGGCCCCCACTTGTAGAAATATGATCTCCTTCACATTTTATCCAACTTGTAAAACGTGTGCCCTCACTCCCCGTCCTCCCTGTTACTGGATTAATGCTATATTACTGCAATTGTCAGTACTCTAGTGGCTATGACTTCCTGCACATCCTGTTTGTCACTTTCAATTTTTCATAAAATCGAAATTTTTTGTAAAATGATATGTGTTAGTTACATTTAGTTATGCCTTGATGTATTGTGCAGAGCCCCCCCCCCCCCCCAGAACATGACACTGGATTGGTTAAAATGTTTTGGTTTTTATTAAACATAAAGATCTATATATTTACTTTCAAATAGAACTACTTGTGCTTTAAGTGCAAAACAATGAATGTCTGAAAAGGAAAAGGCTTAAATGCTGGAGAGAAGACACTTTTTTTACTACCATCTATTTGAAAAGGAGAAAAGTACATCACATCCCCGTCTTATATAGAGTTGAGTTTGATCTGAATCAATCGCAAGACCTCTAACTAATTTCAAGTTTGCAGTCCCCTATTGGGATTGATGTCAAAATAAGATGGGGACCAGGACTACTTGTCCTGACATTACGGACCCCTGGACAACTACCTGTCAAAGAATTACCCCAGGACAAGTACCCCCCCCCCCTCCCCTTCATTGGGTAATAACACTCCCCATCCCTCTCCTGGACAACATACACCTGGACAGTTATCCCCAAAGACAATTACTCATTCAGGTCTGTCGCTCTTAGTTGGCCAGGGGGCCAGGGGGACTTTTCCTACGAGGCAATTGTCCTAAAGGGTAGTTTTCGAGAGTGGCGGGGGGGGGGGGGGGGGGGAGTAATTCCCTTAAGGCGGAGGGATTGTTGTTTTGGGTTCGTGTTATAGTCCCCTATTAGGATTGATGTCAAAATAAGATGGGGACCAGGACTACTTGTCCTGACATTACGGACCCCTGGACAACTACCTGTCAAAGAATTACCCCAGGACAAGTACCCCCCCCCCTCCCCTTCATTGGGTAATAACACTCCCCATCCCTCTCCTGGACAACATACACCTGGACAGTTATTCCCAAAGACAATTACTCATTCAGGTCTGTCGCTCTTAGTTGGCCAGGGGGCCAGGGGGACTTTTCCTACGAGGCAATTGTCCTAAAGGGTAGTTTTCGAGAGTGGCAGGGGGGGGGGGGGTTAATTTCCTTAAGGGGGAGGGATTGTTGTTTTGGGTTTGTGTTCTTGGGATACTTTGAAGGGGTGGGGTAGTTGTCCAAAAGAGAAGTGTACTAGAATGAGACAAACAATTAATTTAACAGGACTCTAATGTTTATTTTATCTATTTTTTTATATTCATTGGTGTGAACTTGAAAGAAACTTTTCTACACAGTTATTATAAAATCATGACCTTCTCATTTAGTGTCGATCATGTTCTAAAACATCTGTCCAAAATTTGAAACCTGAATCTGCAGTTCCTTTGAAAATGCCCACCTCCCACACTGTGAAAAGCACAGGAGAGGAAAAGGGCTGGTTGACGTTTCTCGAACAAATTCATCTTATCACAAAAGGAAATTGATCATTTTGAGAGAAGTAATTGCCCAGAAAGTGTCTTTCTTTGTAGTCTGCTACAGGGCACATGGAGAGCATTATGCTGCCGTATCAAATGCCGAGCGTTTAATTTCGAAAAGGAAATTTACTTTATCCAACAACGCAGACATCAACCACCCACACAGTTCCAAAATGTTTCTAGTGTGGTCATTCCCCTTCAAATTTATCAGGAATAAATAGAGAGTCAGCATTATAATATATCCCTTCATATCCTTTTAAAAATGTGATGTTAAAGCTACTATGTTGCTTTTTCAAGTAACATTATAACTGCTAAGATTGTGCATCATAAAGCTGTCTTCAGATGCGTAAAGGGACAAATTATTGAAGGTTTTACCAAATTTGTTGTAGGCTGGTGTGTTTATTAAGAAAACATATTTTTAACTCTGTGTTGAATAATATGAGTTAATGTCCTTCTGGCTCTAAGTAGACATATCCTCCATTCATTCAAAATGGGAACGCAAAAGCTCAGTGAGCGTAGCGTGGTTTTTAAATTAGTTGGTCCTATGTTTGAAAACCCAGGGTTAATATGCTTATTCAATTAGCCAAGGCATAAAACAGTGTTGCCCGATTCCTGGGAAAATGCTTTTAATACAGGAAAGGTTCCCTGGTTACATGTTCATGTTTTGTTCTGTGATCAGGATGGATGGGTGGGGGGGGGGGCTGTAAAAAATGTCTGAAATTAATAGTAATTATCCTTATAATTAATTTTAGTACATTGGTAGGAAATTAGTCGTCGTGGGTCAATCTCATATGATCTCACAAAAAGTTTGTAGGTTAAATATAGTTTTTTTTATATACTTTGATATGTGAATGAAATTTATGGGCAAATATATATATATATATATATATATATATGTGCAAAACAGCAATGTCATCTTTAATGTTGTGTAAGAAATGGAAACCATATGCTGTGTGTGCTTTTCTAGGAAGTGCAATTTACTTATCCCCTAAGAGTGTCATTGTCCTAATTTATTGGCAAACATGGACTCTATGTGGACTAACCTGGATCACCTACCTGCCGTCCTAGAGAGAGGTGAAAGATATCATGTCTACAGCTCAGCGTATGCCCTTGACGGGTTTGTTCCTGTTGTGAGTTCATACTCAAGGACTTGGTGCTAATATGTACCACTCCTGTGACCCTCCCCTTCCCCCTTGTTCTTCCTCCCCCGGGAGTAGAGTGGTTCCTCCCACCTGTCACTTTCCATTTCTCTCAGTTGCTTTCATTTGCAGGCTAGTCCCGCAATAACTTCATTCTTTTTTCCATTTTTGTTGTTTTCAATATGAATCCAGGTGGAGTTGTTCTTTAAAATCATCACCATTGTTGAGTAAGGAACTGTTTTTTTAAATGTTTTCTCTCTCCCTTTCCTCCCAGTGCGAAAATATTATTGAAGATTACGAAGATGAAGTGCTGAGATTGTACAGGGAAAAGTCAACGGACATTGAAACCAGCCTGTGCTCCAGTCTTACAAGTAAGTAAAGCGTGTGCCAAGATCATTGCGTTAGTCTGACGAATCGGGTTGAAAGTGACATTTAAGGTTCCATTTCATATTGAGGAACGGTAATTGGTGTTTATTAAGGATTAGTTGCATGCTTTTCAGATAAAGTCGATGGGAAGAGATAAAGATGTTATCCCACGCATCGTTTATTGTTTAACAAGTGATGTCAACTTGTGAAGATTTGTAGAATATGTATGTGATGTTACGGATGTATTCATTGCTTTCTCAGAAGAGCTTGCAACGTAGGAATAATTTATCTCTGTTTTTATTGCATAACTTTTGATATGAACAATGAATGAGAGTTTTAGATTTAGAAAATAAAGAAGGAACCATGGCGAAAATATATATTCTAAAATGAGACATTGGGCTATTTGTCCCAAAACCAGAACATTAACTGATGTAGAATAGCAAGAAATTAGGTGTTTATTTGTGGCTTTTTAGGTAACACTCAGTAAAATGTGCAAAAGTAAATATCAAAACCACAAACTGGGTGCATTCTTTAAACCCTGCCCTTTTACTTTATATAAGTTGACAAAGATTTCTTAACTTGTTATTTTTTTTTTATAAATGTAATGCTTCCTGGGAGAAATTTCAATTATTAAATATATTTGTGGCTTCCACCCAGTAAATAAGATCGATTGATCGATCTGTATCAATAAGGTCGATTGATCGACCTGTATTGAAAAACACAAGTCAGAAAAAATCTTGGAACCAGCGGGATTAATAATAACTTGTTATTGTCTTTCAAATGGTAACTGTCTGTCTCTACTGAGTAGTAATATCAAATTGTTTTCCAATCTCATCAAAAGGAGTGTAGTTAGCTGTTAAATTTTAAAATGTTTATTTAGAAGATGGACCAATTAGGATGATGATGACTTTAAAGGTCAAGTCCATTGTGATATTAAGTTGGTTTTAATATAAGCAGAAAAATTAGAGGAACAGGTCAGTTGACGTTGAGTAAATTCTGATGAAAAATAAGAAAGTTATGAATTTTCGAGGTTGCGACCAAACATGAATTGGCAACACTTTGATGTATCTTGTGAGCTCCTTTGATCCATTTCAAATCAGGAATCAGAGCTTTACAAGACTTATAAGCTAAGGTTGGCATAGTAATGACTGAATTTTGAATATAGCTTTTTTATGTCTAAGAATAGAAAATATTTACAAATTTTGCCATGTGAATGGATAGTATTCTTATTCTCACTTGTATTTTAATGTATTTCTCTTTCTCCTCAGAACTTTGTGAGGGTTCATCGTCAGCGCACACCGAGTTATGACCCCCAGGCTTATTTCATTAGTACGCTAAGTAACGGAAACTATTGATCAATGATTTTAAGTAGTTTTGATAGTGGTTCATCAGAATATACAGATATCCCTTTTATTTGAGGCACAAAGTAAACCTTATGAATAAAATTGATTGTATTTGCCAAGAGCATTCCGTTAATGTGTGTGAGAACTTTCATAAGAGAGCGCAAAGGGTATTGATAGTATTTTTTCAGGAAGCAGCAAATATTTGTGTAGGTTTACAAAATATTCAATGCAGAAATTAAAGGGGGTGCACCAAGCTGCTATAATGAAATACAAATATTATGAAATGCATAAGAAACAAAATGTGCTACATGAATATGTACATATGCATTTAACTGTTTATTTAAAGTTTCATAAAGAAACTGGCAATGTCAATTGCTATTACATGTCCTTCATAAATCAAGAAGTTGATATAAACTATAATTGCAAACATCACAGCTCAATCAAGATGAATTAGAGCTGACTGTTGGCAAAACTACTCTACTAAATTCTTTTGCGTGAAATAGCACCATATGTTTTAAAAGAGTGAGATATAATACAAGTATGTTGTAAACATGTGATGTTACTGATTGTGGTGCACCTGTGGATACAGCACTTATATGGCATCTGTTGAGCGCCAGAAGGGAGTTAGCTCATATACCTTAACACATAGGCAACACCCTTCTGCTTCGGACAGACAATGTGTACATTTAAGTCCAGATTATAAAGATCAATGTGCCTAAGTTCACCCTCATGAGAATCATCATGTTCCTTACTCTTCCACATGTGGAAATTCTCTTTCAAAATTGGTTTCACTTCTTTTTAACTATCTTTCCTAGCCTTTGTCATAGCTCTAGAGATTGGGCTGGTTTTGACTTGCTTACAGGTAGATTGAGTCTTTATGAACCTGATCATGCCTTTTGCAAGACCTAACAACATAATTTCAGGTATTATGTAAATGTTACCCTTATTCTTGCTCGAGATACCTAGGTGTGAAATTTATGAATTGCACAAATCTTATTCTATATTCTTAAGATTCACAAATCTTATGGCAAATCTTATTTTATATTAGTTATTAGCCAGAGAACAGCCTCTTTGGCAAATTTTCAGCCAGGGCTTTGCTGACCGTCTCAGGGCAAGTTCATTGTACATTCTTTCAAACATTTGCCCGGCTGATATGTTTCCTTGCCTCAGAGCATCAAACAAATTCATAATTTTTCTTAGTATTTGTAGTGATCTATCAGTAAACCTGTCCCAAAGCATCAACACTGTCACATCAACTAAATATTGTAATGTCATTCCATCCAACAACAACCAAAACATTCACACCACTAATTCATTCTTTCATTCTCCAACAAGTGCCTCCCGATGCCGCTGGGCATTTTGTTATTTTCATGTTTTATCAGAAAGGGAGAAGTATTTTACCCCTGTTTTAAGGTGCCTCTCTTTATTCCATTAAGTCAGTGTTATGGGGATCAATATCATTGGGTAATGTAATGGCACATCGGTAGAGAGTTAGATGGAAGTTGTCACTGGAGAGACCCCCAAAATAAATTGAAATCAATTGATCGTGTATGCACTGCACTTTTCATATATTCGTTGAGTGATTTGCCTTGTGGCATGATGTGTCATCATCGTGGCAACGTTTCTTGGCTGTTTAGGGGAGTAATTATCAGCCCTAGTTGGTGTTTTTGTAATTGTAGTTATTGCTTGTGATTTTTTTATTTGGGGTCATATTCTAAGTGCTTGACGCAATTGAAGAAGACAAGTGTTCTTCTCAAGTCTTTTTAACGTCACAGAAGAGACACTCCAGATTCAATCTTTTTTCAAGATAAAATATTTCAGACTTGTTTTCAACTTTTTAACTGTTTGTACGAAGGAGTCTTTTCCAAGATAAGTAAAAGTTGCCATATTAACTTTCAAAAAAAGTAATTCCTGTATTGTACCCTAGTTGAAAGTTTGAATATCATTTGTAAGGATTTATAATAGGTGCCGACTTCAATATTTATATGTATATATCATCACCTTATATGTTTCAAGACGTGATATATAACTTATCCTTTTCTTTCATTAGGTGTGAATTTGAAAAGTTATTGGAAATATTTCATAAAGCATTGTTTGTTCCTTTAAATAATGTGATTGTGCCTATTAAGATTATTGCGATTATATATGATTTTGTATATCAATATCACATTATATTATTATGCACCAAACAAGTCCAAATTAAACCACAATTGCCTTTTCCATGTTTATACCAAAAGTTATGTTTGATTTGAAGTTGAGTAGGATATGTAAAGTGGAACACAGTATCGTGTTAAAGTGAAATATAAATATTGTTTTGGTGGATTTACTATACTTTATAAATGTGAAATCGTCAGTCGGAAAGCAACTCTGTTTATTTTTTCCCTTTTTTCGTGTAGTTGTGTCTTCAACTGTGTAGAAGAGAAATAAGAGAGTGAGAGCCTAGAGAAATCAAGTGAATGAGATGATGACTACATTGATGAGATATGATCATATTGAGGATAATGCATGAGGAGGGTGACGGTAAAGAGGGTAGTGGTGGTTTTGGTGATGGTAAAAATGATCTGATTGCAAATGGTGATGTGAATATTATGCAGTCGAAGAGTTTGGGAACAGAAAAAGAAGATATTAATGTCTGCTTCAAGGGTAGTAACTTTAAATGTAGATACAACCTACCTTGCACTGATGAATTAGATTTGTGATGGGTTTCTCTTTATTCATCATAGCTTTATTCATCTTTTTACTTACCCTTTTTTCCATCCACTTAACGAAACCATGAATTAGAGCCCTGAATCAATTTTATTTTTTGAAATGTTTGCATTACCGATAAAACAAGGGGAATAACATCTTAAGAGGAATAGAATAACGGAGTGTCTAACTTGAGCTTATCTTCTTTCCTGCCTAGCTGCCTCGCCTGCCAGTCTTGGCGTAGCCAAAAGTTTTTAGAGTCCCTTGTTTGTGGCACGATACTCCTGAGCTAACAGACCCTAATGGTTTGCTCCAACACCGACTGCCTGAGTTTGATTGACTAAAGCGGTTTAGAATGAGGCGGTTAGTCGCTTGGCCCAACATCAGCGCGACTCAAGCAAATGTCAACGAAAAATGAATACACAAGTTTACGCTTTGGACAGCCGATCAATAGCGCAGCACTAGGCACGGAAGATCTCTTCCTTCATTTTACGTTGAAGGGAGAAAGAAAAAAAAAAGCTTGAAAATATTGAAACAGGTGGCGGCGCTATGTAGACATAACCTTCGAATTTCTGCCTTGAGAAGATTTCTTCAAATTCGTTTAGTCAATCTCGAGTCACCCAAGCATGGACTTAAGACAATTAGAATAACTAGAATTGAGGTTTTTTCTCCGCCGAACATACATCTCGATAAATATGCATTATCTCTTACCCCGGTAATTTAATGACGGTTCGACGATCAATCAAGCGAACTCTTGAAAAAACTACTTCTCTCAAAAACGTTGGCAGGACACTGTCGCTAGCTGTCCGTTTTGATTATGATTTGATACAGTATTTGACACAGGCCTTATGGTTGATGACAGTAAGTTGACATTCAAAATTCAATTAGCCATAATTATTAACGATGACAGAAAATATGGTTTGGGTGGCAGCTTTGTTTATCAATATCAATAGCGCGAAGAGTCGAAGAGAGGCACTAATGCCTTTCGAAGAAACAAATCCGTCAAGAAAACAGTTTGTATTAGTGTGCGAAACAACAATAACCGCTCATGGCCATGGCATGCATCCATGGAATGAACGTGATTGTTTTTTAAAACAAGAATTTCTAATAGTTGAAACTACGACAAAATTGTCAGAAAATGGGCGGTATGATGTTTGAAAAAACGCGAAAGTTTAAAACAAACCTTTGATGACGCAGACTTGTTCTTTTCTCTATGTGAATCTGCTCACGATAAAGGTAAATTGGAGATTGAGAGTATCGAAAGTGTCAAAGAATTTAGTTGTGTGGAGGTTGATGCTCCCTCTAAGTTATGCAATCAAATTTTTTTTACTAGACATAATTATTAGTCCGATAAAGCAAAGTTTGTTTGTGTTTTGTTTTCTACGTTTTCCTTTGTTATGTTCTGTGAGTTAGTTCATAAGCATTTTAAGCTCCCCCCCCCCCCCCCCCCACCTAAACAAATCTGAATGACCGCTAAACCTTACAAAGGCGCATTGCAGAGGAAAATGATGTAAATTGAGCCATGATGTGAAAGATAATACCCCCAAGAAAATCGACTTGGTATATGAAAGGAACCCATGAAATTTTGCCTACACCGTCTTATTAAATCCAAATCACACATGTTTATCGTAATAACAAATTTCTCATTTAATATAAGATGTAGCTGTGGGGTTTACCAAAATCGTTATTAACTGAAGAATCAATATTGTACAAGAAACCGGAGCTGGACTGACGAGTTGTCCCCAAACACAGTTAATATTATTTATTGATTGTTAATATGATTTGGATACTGACTTGTGTTTCGCCCAAAGGGCATAATAAGTTCTTTTGGTAAGACAAACCCCAGTTGAACGTTGGTGAGAGGGTGACTATACGCCAGGTTTTTTATGTCAGAATTTTACGTGTACTTTGTCATATTGATCACTAAAATGCCAACGCACTGCATGAGCAGCACAAAGTTTCACCAGGAGTTTGAGCTAGCAGGGCAAGTTTGATGGTAAGAAATATATCTATTAAAACCACAACAACTTTTGGAAGTTCGTGTTGTGTCTCCAAGAGAGATGATAAGGAGAGTTTGGTGATTGAAGTCTGGAGGGGGGCCTCCTCCATCATCCATATTATAATGGAGATTTCCCAGTATCTCAGTGAGTGACATAGCATGGATCGTTTGGTAGTGGTGGTGGGGCGATCACAGGGGGGGGGGGGGGTGATAGGGCAGGCGCGGATACAGGATTTCTTAGGGGGGCCCAAATTTGAAATCAATTTGAAATTTAGTGTGCTGAAATTTGAAAATCGTGCCGGCCAATATTTCGCTCAGTGGAGGAGGTGGAGGGGGGGGGGGGGGGGGGGGGGGGGGGGTATTGAGTACTAATTTTTTTTTTTTTGCTCCCGAAAATTTGAAAATCGCACCGGCCGATAATTCGCTCAGTGGGGGGGGGGGGGGTAGTGAGCACTTTGGAAAGCAGGAAACCTATTCTACTTCTTTTTTTTTCGCCCGTCGTCTTTTCTTTCATATTTACGGAGTTAAAAAGGCATGCCTAAAGATTTTCTGTTAACATTCATTTTTTCTGATGAAATATAGATTGACATATTTGATTCTTTATACTTTATGTATATTCTTGTGCCTATGCCACACCAGCACCCCTCCCATTCTCTCTTTCTCTCTCTCCATCTCTCTCTCTCTCTCTCTGTCTCTCTCTCTCTTTCCGTATCGGACACAATACATATGCACCTAACCCTCCAAACGCACACCCTTTCTATCCTACCCCTCTAATAGAAGCAAAATGAATCTATCAAACGGGGGCGAATCCGTTGATAGCGGAAAAAGAAGACCGGTTAATAGTGCTATCAGTCGCGCGCGCAAACAACTTTATGTTTACTCAGCCATCTTCTCTCGTTTGCCACCGCAACGTCATCTATATTAACACGTCCGTTCGTTCCTTTGCTCAGCCTCTTCAGAACACGCGTGCTCCCACCATTACCCAATTACCTCCAATTAATACAGCACGGGCCGGGGGGCAATAGTGATGCGGAGATGAGTAAAGAGAATAATCGGTGTCGCGTGCGCAAACACTCTTCTATAATAGTAGTAGGGCGCGGCAGAGCGTCAATATGAGCCCAATATTGTGCATTTTGTGATAAAAACACCAAATTTGGCGCACAGGTTGTTTGACGTGGTTTTTAGTAGAAAAGGTGGAGGTTGAGCCATACCATGTCGAAAGCTACCGAATTCTACCTCTCATTTTAGACCCATCGAATTTGAGATGGCTCAAGACCCAATTTTACTCTAAAATTGTCACTCTACCTGTGTGCCAAATTTGGTACTTTTATCACAAAATGCACAATTAAATTGCTATGCCGCCCACTTTAAAGAATTTCGTTAATCTGATTATATTATAGGCTATATAGTTGTGTGTTAATTTCTGTGATTGTGTTTCTCTGTAAAATTGTAAGGTTTCCCTTTCTCCACCCGACCCAACCCCGCCCTTCTCCATCCCCTTTCTCTCTCTCCCTCTCTCTCTCTCTCTCCCTCTTTCTCTTTCTCTTGCTCACACTCACACGCACACAGTCATGCACACATTGTTTTCTATATTTCTTTCTCTCATCTTTCTCCTTCTTTCTCCCTTTTTATTTTTTCTCTATCTTTCATTAAACTATTTTTTCTTTGCACTTCACTTTTTTTTCATTCTTAAAATCTTAACAATCTTTAAAATTCTAATGTTCTTTTTAATAATTCGACGAATGTGGAGGCAATTTGGTTGCCTTTTCCATAGATCGTTCTATCATTAATTTCCATTTCTTAATCGTTAAAAACTGAAACTATAGCCCACAAATAACTTTCCACAATTATCATTTCAATCAATAGAGGTGTCAAGTAAAATCTATCAAACACATTGCCTTCATTTCAGTTACATTTTATAACGTATTATTGCTGTTTATTTTACTCCTTTGTTTCAACTATCATTACTCTATAATATTATGTCAGACTCTTAGTCTACAGATCTAGGTTTTATGATAGGTTTTTTTTTCATCTGTTAAAAATTATTCTAAATCTTTTGAACTGAAAAAAGACTTATATGGGGGTAAAATACTTGTTAGTCTGTCTTACTTGTAAGATGTAAGTGTTGTTTTTTTTTAATGGAATGGGTGAACTTTGAAAGTAAAATCATGATTATTAAAGAAAACATTAAAGTATGATTTCGCTTAATTGCAACAACGAATACTGATAAAGTGGCACGCGACTATAACACCTTGTCAATTATGAAGATACCACTATAGGATTACATCATCTGCAAAGTTTTGCTGTGTGCAGCTGAATCAACGGATGTCGAATAAACGAATGGTGAACTGATGATTCAATTTCAAGAATTTTTGTCAGATCCATCATTATCTATCTCCATCTCACTCGATTTGATTGTTTCTGCTTTAAAAAAAGCTTTGATGGAATTGGATGTTAATGTTTACCGTCATGACTGGAGTTCGAGCCCCGAAATCGATGTCAAATGGGTTCTTCAAGAAACGAGTAAACGGGCAGGATAAACCATGCTGCCCGCTGAATAAAGACTGCCCCGTTAATTGATCAAGTATAGCCAAGATAGATTACAACTTAGGTGAAAGCCAACTCAAATAAAGACTATTCGAGTTAGAAAAGACATGGAAATGTTTTGTATTAATTGATGAGTGAGTGATTCTGAGTGGTCAGCCCTCGGCGGATCGCCTCTCGCCACACCACGGGCAAGCCCTGGCTAGAGAGTGGTTAGTGTCTCCGTTGATGAGAGGAGAGAGAGAGGGAGATGGTACTGGGTTATTGCTATTCAATTACCAATAATCCTTGGCTGCAAGCTGTACCAACAAGTCGATCGATCAGAGCCAATTTTGTAACTGTCTTTTTAGCTCTTAATCGTCAGCGGGTCGGTGATGCAGCACCGTTTTGCTCGCCGGTTTGTTAAAGTCTTCCTAAACCCTCAAAGATTCGTGCACGAGTGCCCATTAGTGAATACCAGCGCAGAGCCAGAAACCTCTTAGTTTAATAATCGTGTAACTCTTTTTAGATTTGACTCGATCAGTTTTCATGGTGTAAATTTCTATTCTAGTTTCTTCATTTCAAGATCCTCAATCTTGCATAAGTATGTACTGGCTTTATAATACGTTTGATATCCTCTCTCACTCTCGCCAGCTCCCCTTCTCCATCTCCCCTCTCTCTCTCTCTCTCTCTCTCTCTCTCTTCGATTTTGTTGTCTCCATGCTCCCCCTTATCATTTTCTAGGTACTCTTTCTTTTTTTAAATGTTCTTTGAATATTGAATCATTTTTATTTCATGTATGAGTCACGAGTCTAAAGTATAGAAGTCAATGGACTTTGAATCACTTGGCAATGGGTTTGAATCCCTGCCGCAGCATCCTTGGAAAGTCATTCAACTACATTTGCCACTCTTCACCCATGTGAACACAGCAAGAAGAAATTCATTCAATGTTTGATGGAAACTTAACTACAACCAGGAGAATGATATTCAGGCTCTAAATAGTATATACTGCATTGATAATAGTTTATTTACTACTACAATTTCTCTTGAAATAGTTTATAATTCTGAGAGCAATATCATACAAACTGTCACAATCAAAATATGAGAATGTATAAAAACATGTTATAAATTATTACTGTTCTTTTAGAGTTTGAAAGATTACACTTCCATTTTCCTGCACTGAATAGAATGGCGCCGAACTACCTGACCAAAAAGTGAAGAGGAAGTATTTTGTCTCTAAATGGTGAGAAATTGGCATGATGGATCTTCGAATTATTCCAAATCGACTGTCCTCTTGCACCTGTATTTGCAATGCCATTTTGACGAGTCGGCATTGTTTAAAGCGCGATGTCTTGAAAGGGGAATAGGGCTGCACGCGACATGACACCCGCGCACCGTGCGCAGCCGTGTATACAGAAAAGCGCGGGAAACAGACGATGTGCAAATCCCGACAGACTCTCTCGAGCCGCTCTCCAACCACGTATCACTAGCTAATGTAAAGCACTCCAACTCAAGGGTTGACACTGACTACGCGCAGGGGCAAAGAACAGTGGAGACAGCCAGTGGTTTCGTCATTTTGTCAAAGTCAATTCCAAAATGAAAGAAATCGATGAAATGCTTTTAATCCACTGATGCATCCTGGATGGGGTTTTTGTGTCATGCTAGCTGCTGCCCTGGCCACATTGGTCGCCATTTTGAGAGAGCGCTCTGGGCCAGTATGACAGCATGGTATTAAGGCAGTAAATGGAGAGAATACGGCCACTTGTCGCTCATTTGTGTCGCGATAAAGGCTTTTTGCGGCTCCAGGTGTAAAGGTGGCCGCTAGCAATGGATCGTTTTAAGTGCTCCTGTTTGATTTGGGAACAAAAATGTAGAAAACTCAGAGGAATGCGGTTTGTTTGATCAAAACAATACCCTCGAGATCAAGGTAGTTTGTAAAGAATCGAAAAAGAAAATTTGTTCCAATAGTAGTTGTAAGAGAAAAACATAGCATACTTTGCTTTTTCTATTCAGTATTTTCATCTCTTTATCCGAATACTAAAGAAAGAGAGAAAACTTCCTTTACACCATCACCAAAGATCTATTCATGACCCCCCCCCCCCCACCCCTCCTCAAGGCTTTGACTCAAATCCAAATACAGTACTTGTACTTTTAAGTCGCTTTCTCGACCAAAGTAACAATACCACTGCGCATTGGACAATTGCATAAAGTCACGTGACAAGCGATCCCGGCGCCACGCGTATATACTTATAATGTATACGCTCACCGTATCCTCAAGATACATTTAATATACGTTGTCTTACATTTTGACAGCAAACTTCTTAGCTTCTTAACTTCGTGTACCAACAAATCTGGAGAAGAAAGAAGAAAAACCTCGATGTGGGAATGGGATGTGTTAACTAAGTAGTAGGAAACCATTGACAGCTCCACGATGACGTATGTATAAGTCGTAAAAGATATTGGTTTAAAGCGAGAATAATATGGGAGTAAAAGGATTTAATGGGAGCATATCCCGTCACTTAATTGCTAAGCTTGTTGCATCATTAGGAATATACGTAACTTTCAACTTGGTGATACACTATTCTCTGACTTATTTAAACGAACTAGTACATCAAAATCTATCCTTTCTTTTTTTTTAAGTAAATGAGATGGAGATTAATAAGTTCACATAATTTGCTATTTGCCATATTCCCAGAAGCTATAATTTATTTAGATGTTAGCTAAACATTCTTTCCGTGCCTGTGTTTATCTTATTCGATTTATAATGAATTAATATAGGAAACTTTGCAGCTGGAAAGATTATGGATGCAAAGTGTCAAAGTCTCAATTTTTTTTACATAATGTCGATTTTATTCTTTCTTTCTTTCTCGCCCAACGATTAAAAAAGGATACAATGCAAGATTTTGTAGCCGATTTAGGTCAACACAAAGATTATTACTTGTGAATTCATAGAATTTGTCCACCCCACGGAAAAGAGACCCTTGCAGGATGAAATTGATTTTGCATCATCGTAAATTTTTGTTTCTGAATATTTTTGATGGGTCATCGGTATTAAGTGCATGAGAAATCGATGGTTTTAGGCGCCTATTTCGAGGGAAAACAGAAAGCTAATCTCGCCTCCGTGTCAGCGTGTAAAGATTGTATGACAGCGAAGATGTTACAGTAGAATGCCAACATTAAGGCAATTTAATAAGTGACATGTTCTGTATTGATATCTGCAGCGATACTGTTTGTGCCGACGTGATGTGAAAGTTTTATATCGCCTTCGACTATGTAGGATATACTTGGATCTAATCGCAAAATATTTGTGATTATTATGGGGTATCAATGCATGTGTATGTCATTCTAGAGAGATTTAGAGCTTTGCTTCTCTTTTAAAAAGAAGGAAGAAGAATCTGTGACGAAGAAAAGAATGGAAGATAACTAGTATGATCAGTGCGAGTTAAAATTTTCACAATCATGTTTAGAGCTTTGTAATTGCAATATTCTGTCGTATGTTACTTATATCAGAAAATTGATGAAATTAGTGACATATTAATTGAAAAGACTAGACTTTTCCAAAGCCTGAGAAACGTTTTGTCAACCCGCATTTAGTTTTATCGGTACATTTAGAAAATCTTTATAATCTTATTTAACAGACAAAATGTTTATAACACATAATGAAAAATAGTTTCGTACATGTATTTATTTTTCATTGAGAAAAAAGTCAAAGTTCTATATAAACCTTTTTTCTTTATAGGATCAACTTATTTGCAGAAAGGGTTAAACAGGCATGAAATTGGCGGCAATAATATTGTTCTTACTATTTGATTAATTTCTTTAGAAATTCAAATAAATAACAATTGGATAGATACTTTGTCTTGTATGTAAATGCAGAATGATAATTCAGCTTGTATACTTGAAAATTCAAGGAGAAATATAAAGATGATGGAGTTTAATATTCCCCCCTTAAGAAAAAATGATACAATTTTCAGCAGGCCCCATGATCTAAATTCATGGACAGAAATCGAAAGACAATCATTTTCGCAACTCAAAACAAATTTGAACTTTGGGTATTGTTTTGGTTTATACTCGATGGCTGGTCCCAGGTTTCAAGAAATATCAAGGGTTGATGATCTTTCGGATTTTGTTTAATGGAAAGATACACAAGCTCGTATCTGCTTGGTATTTTTCCTTTCATTTCCAGCGTATGAACATGTAAATTTCCCAGTCACGGTATCGCCAAACTTCTTCGCCCTCGCTCCTTACTCGATATACAGCATGCAATAATCAAAACTCGTGATTAACTCTGCGGCAGTATTGCGAACCTCTTCTTTGATTAAACTGCGACTTCTCTGAAAACAATATTTAAACGAGAGGGGGAGAAGTTGCGGAGAGAAAATGAAGGCAAACGATATTCATAGCTGAACATTGTTTTTCATCTCTCAGTCAATTTTGTTCAGAGATATAACTAAAAAACGGGTCTCGACGCCAGTTGTTCGATTTTCGTTCGCACATATCAGACTGTGATTATTCAGTCTACGTGCTCTGTAAACGTAATTACTTCACAACGTTACACAACCATCAGAAGGGAGAAAATATATTAGTATAGAAATGACAAATCTGGAATAAGATGATTCAATACACAAATTAAAGTGTAGAAACTGAAACACCACAGCACATTTGCTTGAGGTATGTTTGGTCGGCTAATAGGAGACATTTATCCTCCTAAAGACAGACTTCTTGTAGCGAGTAGAAGTTTAATCTATTCAAATGAATTGATTGCCAATTACTAGGGATGGATCTGGAATCATTGATTTACCCCTCCCCGACCATTAATGTGATAGTGAAGGTCACTGACATGTTGGTGCAAACAATCTCCTGTCAAATCTTCGTCTAATGAAAAATCATAACGTTTTATATAAAAATTAAAAAATTAATCATAAGGCAAAGATGACAACAAACTAATATGCCGACATTATATTTTTTGGCGAACGAACTTATAATGTAGTTTTTTAAATCGCAATGCATTGGTAATGTCTTTTTTTGTTGTAATATTAATATTTGTATGGTTATTACCTAACAGGTCAAAGACAATTATCAATTTGATATCCCTATCTTATGTCAATTTGCAATGTTTTGTGTTCATTCTAATTTTAATCTTTTTCTCTTTTTTTCGTTTTCTATTTTTAGGTTTCTCAGTAAAAAAAAAATTTTTTTGCTGTAAAAGATATTGAAATTGAAATTTCAGGTTTGCCTCGAGTCGTTCTTTGAGAATGGTGATTTGTGTAATCTAAGTAAATTTGTGGAATCTAAGTAAATTATTAATAGTTAGTTCTTTCCGCGTAAGTATCTATAATGTGATAACTTCAGTTTAGGGGTTAAAGTATACTGTGAAATGTTTCATCTAATGTTTAGTTTCTGTCTTCAGTAGATGTTAAGTTCGTTCGCTAAAATTCGAATTTCATTCCATTTTTTAATCAGACTATAACCAAAAAAAGAACATATTTCTGATTTGTAATGTCACAATATTGGCGGAAAATCATATTTTCTGTGAGAAGAGGATGTTATACTGCTTAAGATTAGCGTCATTTTGCAATGCATCATTATGCTATGCATGGTCATCATAAAGCGATTGTTACATCGTAAGCGAAATGACTGCAAAAGTCAAAATGTGGGAAAGCAAGAGAGCGAGAGGTGGAGGAAGAAAGAGAGAGAGAGAGGGAAAGAAAAATAGAGAGAAAGAGAAAGAGAGAGAAAAAGTAAGAGGGAGAGATGTGAACCCTCAAACTTGTATCACTTTCATCTTCGATATACCTTCGGAATTATAACACAAAATGTCAGAAGTCAACAAACTTGGCGGGAAGCGACGTTAATATGATCGCAAGTCCTACATACCGGTCGACCGTCTGCTCTCTGTCTCCTCTACGGGTCGATCGAACAATTTACAATGCATCATACACTCCTAAACATATTGGTTATCGACATGTAATAGATTCTAAGCAGAAGATTTCCGACTTTTCGGCGCCATACATTCTTTCTAACTCAAATCCGAGCTGTGTTGGTGTTTTCTCCTCTCTCTCTCTCTCTCTCCTTCCCCTTTTCTTTAACTAATCTCTCTCTCTCTCTCTCTCTCTCTCTTTACCTCTTTCTATATCTCCTACTGTCCCAATTTCTTTCTTATATCCATTTTTTCTTCTAAAACACACACAATAATTTTCTATTTTTTTCTATAAAGAAAAAACACAAGTACACCTATACAAACACACCCACCCCTTCTCCCCACAAAACAGACAAAACTAAAACAATAATACACACCGTTTTTCTATCCCAAGTTCATTATCTATATCCGTCTCTGTTTAAATCACCTTTGTCCATCAGTTTTTATCTGTCAATTCCCTTAAGTTTCTGTCTGTTTTTGTCTCTGTCGCTCGTTTGTTCCTCTTTCTCTGACTTTACCCTAACAGTTTTACGCTCAAAGAATCTAAGGTGCTTACTAAGTTAGAGTGTTACCCAAATAAGGTTGCTTGAAAATACAGCATATTTCAGTGCAGTACAATTTACCACCTATAAGATTATTGTCATCGAACTAGAACTGCTTTATCGATTACTTTTAAATCGACTGCACTAATAAAATTATCAACTTACGGTTAAATCACTGAAATACAATTTGAAAAATATCTTTTTTTCCATTAACCTGATTAACCTTCAGAACATTCAGAACAAACCGACAGTGATCAATTTTAATTTATAATTAGGCCGTTTTCATATTAAGAGGTTCCAGGCATAATTGTTCTAAAAGTCATTACTTAACATAACAGAACTGATGTCTTTGATGTGGATTTTCTCTGTTAGTCATTTCACAAAGAATCTTTTTTTAAATATTATTATTTTTCAAATTTACATATTTCAACATTATCATTGTCAGAGTTAATTATTTCTTGATGCAAGAACGTTTCTAGTCTTTATTTCATTCTAGATTATTCATTCACGGTCTCTTAATTCACTACCTCCTTCCTTATATTATCCCTTTTTGTCTCACTGCCTCTCTATCTATCCTCCCCTCCTCTTTAATAAATATATATTTCATGTTTCATACGCTACACAAAATCATAAGTAACGTATCACAGTTCGTATCGACGCGTATCAATTTCACGGGAAAGCTCTAAAGCGCCGACTACTGTTTCCCCCATACGAACTTAAGGAGGGCCTAGACCCCCGGGTCGTGGCTACAGGGAGTGGCCCATGGACTCAATCGAATATCATGTAGACATAATATGGTCAAAATCATTTAGGGGTATGGTATCAATCAGTGCCATTTGGAGTTTCTCAAAATAGCGGGAAGGGCGATTCGATATCTGATTCGGAGGGGTTCTTCTATATCTGTATTAGATAGTGATATCCTTTCCCGCGCTTTCCAGGTATAAATTATAACAAAAAGTGGAGCATCAGTGGTGATGAGAAAGTAATGAAGCTGTTTTGGCAGGGCACAAATATAAAGGTTCAAATGCGAATTCAATTTCAAATTTCGTGATTAGTTCCTTAGAAATGTAAATCAAGAGTGTTTACTATCGTGGTGAACAGTATAATGAATGAAATAGTTATAGGGAGGTACATAATAAGTCATATTTAAAACGACCTCAATCAAATTTTAAGGGAAAGGTAATCAACATCTCAATGTCCATAATATAAACAGTAAGGGTATTAATTTGATCCTCTTTTTATCGTACACAACATAGGTTGTATAAGTGAACTATTAAGACATTTTATTTGCTAAAATTTACATTCAATGGCTTCATTGTATTTTAAGTATCAAGTTGAGACAGAGGAGTGACAGTAAAAATACATTTTCAGTGCTCCTCTTTGCCTACAAGATGGACATAAAATCGAAAATGTATTCTTAAACGAGAATTAAAGGCAGACGATTGAGGGCGACCGACACACCACTAAATAACCTTTTAAGTCCCCACTTCCCAGTCTCTTCGGTTTTTATAGACATATCGTGATCGATGGGTCAGATGTGTTAAACCAAGAAAACAAAATCCCCGAAAAAACCAAACCACACACCATTAAAAGAGCCTTTTATATTATCATTCATCTTTATGAGCGCGATATCGAGTGGGCAGTTTGTCAATGTGACGTATCGTCGATGAGTTTGTGACCCGGCAGTGCCCCGGGATGACGATGGTGGTTAGCTGGTCAGGACGATGTCGATACGTTCTTCATCCGACATCCAGCTCGACTTACACTCCAGGGGCGATCACAGGCCAACGATCATGTTGCTCTAGCCTTGCCATCAGACTTGTTACTCTTAAACTCCCTTTGGGGCTTTTTTAATTAAACGAGTTATACTAATTGACGTGGACGTGTAATGCAAACATAAAGGCTAAACGTTTCATTTAACTGCAAGCACTAATCTTCTGTTAAATCAGGCTATTTGTGTTCATCTAATTATAGTTAAAACTCTAATTCATTGAACAATTATAGATAAATATTATAATTTAATCAACCATTTAGACATATCAAAAGAGAACAGTCGAACAGTGTTGAACGTACATAAAAGACACAAGCTCCCACAATATACGAAGATATTAACGCGGTTTTAGAATGAAACAATGCCACTATAATCATGTGCCTTTTGTGGGTTGTGCGTGTATGTGTATGAACGCGTGAGGGGGGGGGGGGTCATGTAGTACTCATCATAGAAAGTCTATACCTCTTCTCCAAGTTCTTGTTTTAAGCCACCTGTTAGATAAATATATTAGCTTATTCTATATGCAAATATACAAATTTTATTTTCTTTAATTGCAAAACAGTTTTTATACAAATATATTTGCAAGAAATTAAACCAAAAGTGTACATTATTGAGTTAAAGACCTGTCAAAAAAAATGATTGGTCATACTCCCGTCTTTAATGTGTATGTCCTGCTTTATATAAATCCGTTCATAATTATCTATGTGATAAGAAGTAAAAGAACATCCCAACATTGATTTGGATTTCAAACCTTCTCTTCAAAACCTCTTCTAGGAGGCGCAATGGCTCAGTGGTAGAGCAATATTATTGTAACACAGAAAGTGGCGGGTTCGAATCCAGGGGGCGTTTCATGAAATAATTAGTCGGTGGTTTTTACCGACTAATATCATGTTCACCGACTATTTAGTCAGCGCTGACTAAATGTGACCAATCACAGGCCTGGAAAATAGTCGGTGACAAAAGAATTGTCGGTGAACATGATATTAGTCGGTGAAAACCACCGACTAATTATTGCTTCATGAAACGCCACCAGGTAAAAGCGCTAGTGCCCTTTTGTAAGGCATTAATCCTCATTTTCAAGTCCTTCGGGGAGGACCCAAAGCCGTCGGTCCCTTGGTTGCATACTTACAAGCATACACATGCTTTCTTATACCAGTCAGGTAACACAAGCAAACTAACCAAAATCTAAACGGAACGAGTAATAATACAAAGTGCACAGCTTATGATTGATATTGTAAGAATCGTGATAATTATCGTACTAATTTATAACAATTTTGTTTTCATGAGATAGTGTAAAAGAGAAAGTGGCGACATTCTACCTCATGAGCTATATTACAAAGGCATATTTTGATTTATAAGTTTTTGTTTAATTACTCATACACATTTTAAAATGATTTCAACATTGACATTCTACGACTGTCACAATTCTTTAATATGTCATGATAAACTCTTAAGTACACCACCAAACGTATTGAAGAAAGGCATTACTGGGGTTTCCCCCTCCTCCCAATCCTTCTTCACCAGTGTTTGAAAAACACCTAGGATTGTTTAAAATGAATCAAAGCTAATCTATATAAATATGTTGATCTTTCGGCGTAGCCCACGATTTTCCATGCAGTGAAAGTAAAAAATAAACCAGACATAAATACAGAACTGGAAAAAAGAGACACTGAATAAAATACAAAAAGAACAGAAAAAGATCACAACGACCCCATAAATTGCCATTTTCTATTGAGCTTTTGAAGTGTTAAGTAAAGAAAGTGCGAAAACATTAAAAACCATCGATTTTCTTTTACACGGCTGTCACTTACAAACACGAGAGGTGCGCCGCGAAACACCTTCAATTATTGACCAAATTAACACGCAACTTGTGTTTTTTTTCTTCATCATCCAAACACGGTTTTCCGCGAGCTCTGCGGATCAAGGAGAGATGTTGGCATTGCCATTGAGTTGATGATGAAGCTTCGCTACATTGTAATCCCTCTCTCATCATCATCGTCCCCGCTAAGACCTGCTCGCAAATATCGATTTGTGATCAGGTCCTCTTCTCTCTCTGTCTCTCTCCCTCCGTCTCTCTCTCTCTCTCTCACCCCCACTTTTTCGAGCTCCCTCTGTCGTGTCTAACTTATTCTAGTAGCGCTCTAAAGCATGCATGCTTCACTGACTGTCACGCCGTTTTTGTCGCTTCTGCGCATGACGTGAAATTGTAAAACACCACTTGGGTTTTTTTCTTCTCCTTTCTTTCTTTTCATTGCCCCTTCCTCTCCATCTCTTAAAAGCTCGTGCTCGATCTCTTAATGAAGCAGCAAAAGTTGTGTCATTTAAAGACGCGTTTGCTTCCTCCTCGCCATCATTATCAAATGATACAGTTGCTCACTTGCAAGATGTCAAATATGGCTTGGTGATATTTAGCAAAGACTTTTCATATTCGAAGTCGGTATCACATCGCTCAGTTTGTGGAACTTCTTTTATCTCACCGGTGTCTGTTGTGGGCAGGATCGTTTTTAAGAAGTAAAATTCAGAAGTCCTTTTCTCCTATACATAACCGAATTTTGAAGAATTGTTTTTCGACGTTTTGAAAATGATGACGACGACGGACGGGATGTCGGACCCGAGATCGGACAATGAATCAGCGGATTTTAGCGGCGATAACATGTCCGGAGACGATATGGACGAAAGAGCGTCGCTGGACTCTTTCCGTGATGACCAACAGTCACCCTTGTCCGGTTCGTCGCCGCTTCACCCTCATCATCACAACGAAAACTACCATCATCTTCATCATCATCATCATCTTCATCACAACAATCACCACTTCGAGCACAAATTCCCTGTGGGCCACGCACCCGTCTTGATACCCACACCACATCACAACCTCATCGATCACCGGAACGAAAGTCACCTGTCATCAACGTCGAGCACAACCAGGGCTTCGTTCTCAATAGCAAACATCCTCAGTGGTGATCATACCTCGACATCGAACTCGAAAACCGAGTCAAAACTCGACAACGATATCATAGACAAGAACAACAATAATCATGAGGCGAGGTTAGAGCGATCGCATGGAAAATCAGAAAATGAGGACTTGTCGAAGCTGAAATCGTCGTCGACACCGACTCGTGGCGTGGTCAGGCCAGAAAGAGAAGGTGGAGTCGGTGTGGGTTTGGTGAGACCGACAGCGGTGCGCGAACTTGGACCCGTACCACCCGTCGGCCCGATGATGCCGAATGGTTTGAACGCATCGCCGCTGGCGTCTCCGCTGGCTGAATACCACTACCAGTTTGGTGTACCTCACTCGTTGACGGCGGCGGCTGCTACACCATGGTCACCTTGGTGCCAGCCCGCTGGCTTCGGGAGGCCTCCCATTTCAGGTCAGTTTATATGCCTCTTCTGTGATGATGGAGAAGCTATTGTTTCAGTTTTAGAATAAAATATAACATGATCTTTTTTCAAAACAATGTTTAATTACTGATAATCTTCCCTTCTTGACTTTTCCCTATTAATTTATCAGTTATAAATATCACTGTGCCACGGTGCAAAGTGTCTAAGACATTCCGTTCAGGCATTTGGAAGATATGAAAATAACTAAAGATGTAAGAAAATAAATCATGAAGAACTAGTATGGAGGTAACTTATAACCGAGAACAGATAATCCAAAATTGTTCATTTCTTTAAAATAAAATAAAAAGTAATAAAAAGTAACTAATTAATGCCCTATAAAAAAAATAAAAAAACAGGTGACATACTTTATTTTCGATATTTCTTTTAAAACTTTTAACCCTTATTTTCAATTTTAACTTTGAATACTGTTTTTTCTTTGGCGCATGTTCCCACATCAAAGCATGCAAAGGCTTTATGAATTACAATTGAGATTACAATTGACGAGATAAAGGTAATATTTAGTTAATAGGCCCCTTGCAAGAAAGATTTATGTTTTTGGTTTCATGTAAAAAAGATATGCCCACAAAACGGACAGGGACTTTAATCTTTGTTATTGTAATATAAATCGTTTTAATAGGACCGATATAATTTCGATGACTGGTAAATATGTAAAGGACATTTGTTTTCCTTTGTCTTTATGTCTTCCTTTCAAATCTTTACGCAGTGGATTTCAAATGAATAACCTTGTAAAGTTGTAGAATTCTGAAAGATTATACTAAATTTAGCGTTGAAAAGGGACAAACTGGGAAACAAATACCCCTACCTCTTCTCAAAAGCCGATGATATAAAATGTATTGTTATTTTTTAAATGTTGCTTCAAACTATAAAAAAAATACTGGATAGCATTGTTTGACTGTTTATCTTTCAAAAAAGATTTTTAGTCACTTAGACATTTTAAATATTTAATAAAATGCGTTTTTCTTAATTTTTTTGTGCGTAAATAATCAAAATGTAGTAAAACTTTTTCGTTCACTTTATCTCATCATTTGTTCCATTTGAAATTCCAAAACTCTTCCCTAGCGCTTCTCATGGTTTCTTTTTTTCTGTCCATTTCGTTTTTAATACATTTTTTTTTATTCGTAATTTTTCTTGAAATAATGAAAAACATCAATTTTGCGTTATACATAGTTGAATTTCTTTTGCCAAAAACGTATCATTATTTTGCAAATAAAACATAATTATATTGTGTGTTTCTTAATATAATCTTTTTCTTAAATGTTTGTAACATTCGCAAAAAAAATGAAAGTTTTCATTTTACAGAAGAGATTAAATGCAAAAGCACGTTTTGCAAAGAACAGGAATCATAAATGCGGTATTTCTATATTTCATGCACTGACTCTGTCAAAATTAACCTTTCTATTTAGATATTGAATAAGGTATGTAGCTATTCAGCTGTTTTTGACTACTAATAATGTGTGTAGACATGTTTGTAGCATTTTCATATAAGTATAGTAAATACACATTTCCTCAAACCTATAAACACAATTGCACAAATGCAATAAACGACTTATAACAAAGTTCTTTTTTGTTCCAAAACAAAAATATAAAACCACTCCATAGTATGCATGAAGAGGAAATAATCTGCTGTCATATTTTACTTTTGTCGAGGGGATTTGTCTTTTTTTGTAGAGCAGGGGGTCTACAAAATCACAGTTGCACTTGCCATATCGCTCTTAATATTATATAATTTTTTAATAATAAGTGCTTAATCCAGTTGCCAGATTTCTATAAACAGTCACCTATGTATAGTTTTCATTTTAATGTAACCATAATTGTCATCCCTTTATTCAAATGCTAGAATGGGAATAGAAAATAAAGTTAGCAGATTACTCAAAATGGTTTAAGATCACCAACCAAATGATTAATAATAAATTTATTCAACCATATCATATTCTTCACAGCCTATGCAATTAAAATTGAAACTCTCATGCTAAATTTTCTGCAGACTGTTCAGTGTTTAAAATTTCAAATTGCGAAGGAAATTTAACACTTTTTAAATAGATTAAATTACATTCCAACCCGCTGTCTTGATACTCAATGGGAAGATTATAACTTTTAGAAACATTGTTGATATCAAATTAATGATTTGGTTGTACGATATCCCCGGACGATATCATTACCTGGATGAAGGTAAAAATCGACTTGCTATACAGACTATGTAATGTGAATATAAAAATTAGGGAACCGGTAAACCCCTCTCTATTATGCATTAGGCCAACAAGCCCTCATCCGTCACAATTAATGTTTCATGACATCTCCCCCTCCCTCTTCGTATTCCAAACTCGTTATTCAACAAACATGTGTTACACGCTACGTTTCACATCGATTAGACTCATCGATTACTGACAATTGGCTCTCAGAATACTTTCACATCATCATCCAATAGAACCTTAGCACCCAGACGCTCATAATCACTCTCTTTAAAACTTTCCACGCTTTTTTCCTGACCCAGCATTTTTAATCCCATGTTTTTCCGCTTTATAACATCATCCCGACCGCATCATTAACAATAGTTACTATAGAATTACGCGCATGTGCTGTCTGTGTGAAATGCGACTCCTTTTTAATTTTGCAAGAGGATGACCTTCAGTTTGTTTTTAAAGCTTTTAAGTCTTGCTAAATCAATAGTGATCTACACAATAGATATGTATTGATCAGGAAACATAATACACCCGGTCACTCAGATGTCACATTTTGAAGAGAGGATGCGGTGCGGAGAAACTCTTTCCGTCTACAGATGATAAGTCAACATTTTAAACTTTTTAGCCTATCAAAATTAGTAGCCAATTTTTATTACGAGAAGACAATAAAAAAATAGGGAAAGAAAATAAATCGATCAAATCTTGTGGATAAATGGAGTAGACTATAGATAATAGCGTTTTCTTTGCGCTCTTGTGCAATTAACCGAGCTAATGGTGCAGTTATTTTATATTCATGCATTTCGTCTCGGTGACTAGTTTTCCACCAATGATTAATAATTCAAAACGTTGGCCTTGTTCAATTTCTTTGCCTGCTCAGTCAACCCTTTCTAACGTCTTAAAACCCGCAAAGACTGGCGAGTGCGCTCCTATTCATCTACAATAAGAAGTTATACCGATTACTTGTAATATTATTGATATTTCTCCAGACAGTTAATCTGTTCGCCGTTGAATAGCCGAAGAAAGGGGGTTTTGTTTGTGCTGAAGGTTTTTAAGAGTGTTTTGCTTGCGGAGCTGGTACTAAACTAATAGAAAGCTCCACCGTGGACAACAGGCATGCGACGCTGGTCGATCGAGCCATGTCGGTAGGTGGCTTAAAACCAAGGCCATAGCTTTACTCCAAGTGATTGTTGCTTTGTTTCAATGTCTCTTTAAGTCGTCTTTGACATGACATGTGATCGATGTCAGATCTCGGTCATTAAACAATAATTAGTCTTCAAAGTCTGTATCCTAAATGTGAATTACATATTAGTTAAATCAAAGAAATAATAAACAAGAAATACATTTATGTACTCTATGTCTAGCAGGTTAAAAACCAGTTGATTTCGTTACGTATTCTTCATGTTTATGTTTTGATCAAACTAAATATTTCAACACTAACAAAAACAAACTGCACAAACAACTTTGATAGTATCGATTTTTCAATATAAATCAATTTTGTTTTTATTCAGCGTAGATCAAGACCATCCTATGCAATGGATGTTGTCTACACTAGAAATAAACACAATGTCAATAGAAACATACATTTAAGAGAGCATTAGGTTCTGCTCGGAGATCAGAAATACGCAAAAACTTTTTTCACAATTTCGCCCATAGGGTTTCTTATTTAACATATTATATACTTCTTTGTATATGTGTCAAAACAGGTTTATACAAGTAATGTGAAAATGATGCGCGTGATGATGGTGATGTTGATGATGACAATGGTGGCGGCGGTGGTGGTAATGGTGGTGGTAGTGGTGGTGGTGTTAAGAAATGGTGATGATTTATAGCTGTTATTGGTGGCGGATAGGAAAACGGAAAATCTTATTTACTGATAATCCATTAAAGAAACAAGTAATTAAATCAACGACAAAAAGCCCATATTATGTCACTGAAGACAAACAAATATATAGATCATCCAAAAGTTCAACTTTCGGACATTGTCGATAATAATACAATGTCGACATGGGTCATGAGAAGGATGTTTGTGATTAAACATGATGGGTCGATAAAGACTTGGATGCTTTTTCATTCTTTTGTCCTCTCTTACTATGACCTTCCTTATGTCTGCTAATAACCCCGGCCAGTCAGGTCAAGACCCCCAACCACTGACAGATTCAATGTTTAAAAAAGAAGGCGGGGTTACGGGTAGCCCTTAGCAACCTTGCCAGTGTCTTTGGTTTATTGTAGTCGGTCATTGCCTTCTGAAGTGCAGGCGTCAAGTTTGCTTTCTGATAACCGCAGTGTGGTCCGACTGCTTATCAAAGGTGTCAATGTAACACTTTTCACGAAACCGTTTATCTTCTTAACCCTTTTATCAGTTTTCAAGTTTGACTATTTTCATTCATCCGTGTATCATTTTAAATTTAATTTCCCTTTTTTTTCTTTTTTGTTGTTATTGCTGTAATATGACCGCTGCTTTGTTACTTTGCACATGATTTGATTGCTTGTTATAAGTACATGTATATTTGTTTGTGCATGACTTGTGTTTCTTTTTATTGTTTTGCTTTTCATTATCGCATTTTCATTTTTATGTTTATTTATTTATTTATTCATTTTTTCATATCCTTTTCGATACTTATTTTGTTTTTTTCTTTCACATTAAAAAGAAAATATATTGATCAGCTTTTAATACAATCCTGAAATGTTTCAGATCGTACTCACTTTTATTTGCAATAACTGTAATGATGATCGTAATAATATAGATTCTTGCAAATATTCTATCAAAGAGACACAAAGGCAAAGCGAGAGAGAGAGAGAGAGAGAGAGAGAGAGAGAGAGAGGGGGGGGGGCATGCGAATTCTTTGTAAATACCAACACTTTTTACAAGCATCTACATGTATATAGTTTTACAAAGATGTCAATTATGTTGCTGTAATTACGTCTTCCTGAATCTTAACAATGGTGGCCATAATCGAGTAGTTTGTCAATTCATAATTTTGCAAAATTAAAAGTACAATGAAATAGATGAAAATTAGATTACAAATATTTATTAAAATATATCAATATATATATATATATATATGAATATTTGTAACCTTGAATGGGATATATATATATATATTGGGATTGTGTGGTCATGTCGAATCCTGTTATGGTACAGGCCTAAATATACACTGTAATTTTGATTTCAAGAAAATGTATCACTGATAAATATGTACTTCTCTCCTCTCTGTTTGCTTTACTTTTCCCTCTCTCTTTGCTCTCTCTCTCTCTCTCTCTCTCTCTCCCCCTTTGTCTCTTTTAGTTTCCTTTCATTTTCTATAGTATCTTCTATTCCTTGCTGTCAGGGGAGATACGGTTATAATATGCTATTTAATATGCTATTTTATATTTTAATATGTTGCCCTATACAGCAACATCTCCTACACTTATTCAATGTGTCAAATGTTAATTAGCCTATACATTTGTTTGTAATTGATTAATGATATATAATTATGCGGTATCTGAAATAATGATACCGCATCTTGCATTTAATTACATCACTTATAATTGTTTAATAGGCCCTAATTACTTTTCAACTTTAAAGGTAACCCAAGGCTAAACTTCTTATTTCTGTTTTATGTAAATCATCCATTGGAATTGGGACAGGAGGCTTTATGCCACAGTAATTTAGTTAACTTTTTCTGTCCCTGGCGTTCCAATGGTTGATAATTATGTCTTATTTTGTATTGTGTACACTGATATGTAATGTTTTCCTTTGCCGAATAAATAATAATAATAATAATAATATATATATATGTGTGTGTGTGTGTGTGTGTGTGTGTATACACTCCAAAGAATTCAAGGTAAATTGCATCTCTTAAACAGGGTTTCATACTCTAAATACGTGTTCAAATCAACTCTTTAATGTTTGCAAACTTCACCCCAAAAACAAAATTAAGCAATTTTTTTCATCAACTGTTTAAAAGATTATTATAAAGGAATACAAATAAACTACTAATATCTACTTGCTCTCATTGATGGTTTTATATTAAGGAATCTGACGTGACTTTCTTGTAAATATCTATCAATCAAAATCTTCTTTACACTTGTAGAGCTTTCGAAAACAATCTGTTTTTCTACATATAAAAATATAAGACCTATTTGCCCATTTCAAACTTGTTTTAAAACAAATTGAAAAAAACTGAGAGAATAATTGCTTTTAAACGTAATTTGATAAAAATTACATAGGACAAAATGGAACGTTTTGTGTCAAGAACTATAAGGAGATTGATATACATGTATTTTATAGAGTGTTTTAAAACTGTTTTGAATGCATTTTGATTTTATGTATTGTTTATGCATGTGCTACTATGTAATATTTGAGTTGAGAAATAACAAAATCTTGAAAAAGAAAAAGAAAATGTTTAAGAAAAAAATGTACATTTATTCTTCTCCTACATGTATTGCATGTACATTTTAAAACTTGAATATGTAGACATTTTTTGTTTGGATCGCATTATCAGTTTAGATAATACAGATGCAATCCCGTAAAAATGGAAAAAGAGAATAACAACAGGACAATGTTTAGTATTGTCTGTATATATACAAAATGAAAGTTTAAAAATTTGTTTCAAACGGTACATTTAAAAAATCTTAAATTAAAAAAATCTGCATGTTTGTGACAGAGGATGTAATAACATTAACATGTATCTCGTCGTATGTAATCGTATATGATGTCTTTTAAAACATTATAGTTGTAAACTTTTTTTTTAAAAATGCGGAGGACACGGATGATAACGATACGATTGCTGTGACAACATAATTATGTATACATATATATATATATATATATATATATATACATTATGTGTGTTTATATACATGTATATATATTTATTATTTATATATATACACTTGGTTTATTTAGTGAATAAATGTTAGGTTTGGAAGTTTAACAATTATTCAAGTTTATTAAACGGCTAACCATGCAAAAGAAAGTAGACAAATGTCTGGAAATGATTATCTGTGGACAGCTCCTTGAAATGTTTTCTCGAAAAACTGTCATGTCTTTAATATAGAAATAGATGTAGGCCTATATCTTAATAATGACATCACATCCATTAGTCATTTCCATAGACCTTATCGTATATAAATAAATATGCACCATTTTCTGACCAAATGAATGACATGGATTACAATTTCTGAAGGATGCCTTTGACGGTAGAATAGCTACAACGAATATGAAGATACATTGCACTTTCTCTAACAATCTTACGATCATCATGCCAATAATTTAGAGTGAGATGTATTTCTCAAGACACGTTATTGAAACCTTTCTCTGAGAACTTATCTCTGAGAACTTATTGCTGTGTAAAACTTCCCGCTAAGACGGAATCGGCATCTTTCTACCGGCCTCGCGCCATCGTCTGCGTATTGCAGACGACATTTTGGTTCCGATCAATGAATCGTGTTGCTATACAGCTCCGATATCGTACGGTTGGCTTACAACGCTATTACTTACAATTACACCAAGCTTTTGATACGGCTCCGTGTCAAGATACCCTACAGGTAGAAAACGTCTTTACGTGAGACTAATGGCAATGATTGTGGAAAGCCAATCAGTGATCATGATTAGGAGAGAGATAAAGACCCTCATTTAATGAGAAATAGAAAAGGTAGATTAAGAAAAAATAAAAACTGTAAATTGAAACATTTTGAAATGAATGATATATGTTTTCTATTGCCACTGACTTATGCATGACAGAAAATGTTACAAAAAATGAAGTTTAAAAAAAGGCGGCTGAAAAGATATTACAAAATCACTTTAACGGGTGAATTCCTCTCCCACTTTTACACTTATTCAACAATTTGCGAGAAAGACAATAATACATAGTTTATGGTTTTCCGATCCCATCTCAATAAACAAAAAAGGGAATTACTAATATTATGCTGATAAAAAGAACGTAACAGAACGAAATAATGTCAATTTGATCCTCCTAAGGCTAAGTATGAATATTTCATAATTGTCATCAAGCACGTATTATTGATTAACCCTCATTGTATAGAGAGGGAGAGAGAAAGAGAGAGAGAGAGAGAGAGAAAGAGAGAGGGGGTGAGCAAGAGATCTGAGGGGCAGTGAGATGGGAAAGAAGCGTATAGATGTGTATCAGATAAAAGGAAGGGAACACGAAATAAAGAACAAAATGAAGAAGGATACAATAGCCACGAAAAATGAGATCATTAAAGAAGGACAAAATGAAAGCCTAAGAATGATGTGTCATGATAGATTTATTTAAAATGCTTTTTAAAACAAAGTTTGTTCAAGAGAGGTCTTGATTACTTTCTCGAAGTGGACCTTGGTTGAAGCATGTTAAGCTACGGTCGCTATAAATAGCAAGAAAAGAAAACACATAACATAACAGGGCAGATTATGGAGTAGAAAAAGTACAAATGGAATCTAAATGACAGATTAAAAATGTCTTTAATATAAATCTGTCTCCACGTGTGAACTGTGTATAATTACCTGGCGCCTCTATGACATAAAATCGACTTAAATATCTTTTGTTCAATTTCAACATGGCGTGTCAGCTTTTGTCATTTTCAACATTCGAGAGACTATACATCCCAAATGACTGGCTTCCATTCATTTACCAAACAATTATATTCTAACAAGACTCCATTACTCCAGAATGATAATCTGAATTGGGTTTGTACTGGAATCACAAAGAATACCAACAATAGGTCAAATTCTGCTTTTAGATATAAAGTCATCACTGGTATAATCCGAAGTGAAAACATTAAACAACGATAGTTGTATCCATTTTGTAAAACATTCGTCAGATAATGCAGATTTAACTATTGATCCATGGGATAAGCCCCAGCAGAGCCACATTTCTTGGGTAGACAAAGTGCTTTCCATGTCTATTTAACATTATTGTGTGGCCCCAAATAAAGTTACCGATAAAGAAAAGCGATATAAATGTATTTGATCGACCTTGGGGGCCATTATGTCGCAACGCATTTTGCACGCCCCATCGACTTTATAAATAGCTCTCCAGCTAAACGTAAGTCTTAAAGAGTTAATCGAACGCAATCGAGCATATTGGTTGATAAGAGGAGGACCTCCTCTTCAATCGTTTGAAAAGAAGTCACTTACCGCGTTTAAACGTGTTCAATTCACACTAATCGTATTGGCAAATAGCGCGTACAAAGCGCCGAACAATAATGGTGTTTTAGATCTTGTATTTTGAAGGAGAGATGGTCAGCCAAGCGAGATGGATAGATTTTGTAGCACTTACTGGTCTACTCACAGTTGACGTATGATAGATGGGTTTCCTATTCTTTAGTCAGTCATGCTCGAGACTTGTTGCTTTTTTCTCACTTCAAAGAACAGAAATCGCTGCCATGATGCGTGAGATTTGTTTCCTTAAGTCACATTCGCAAGGAATTTTTCAAACGAAAGCATACCATTTACAAAACATATTTCGGTTTCTTTTTTCTGAGATGCCCACAAAATTTGTGATTTCAAGAAAAAAAAAGTGTATGAGTTCGAGAATACGATCGAATCAGAAGTTAAATTACTTGATTTACTGTTTGATTCGATGCTTTTGGAATAAGAATTTTACTTCCAATAAAAAAAGAACCACCTTTTATGCATAATTCTTTTTAATATTCTAATTTTAAACATCTTTTATAAAAAGTAAGTTTAATAAGAATATGAGTTGATATCGTACTATTCCTCTCCTCAACCCGTATCTCTTCGACCATCCTTACATGAAAAGATCTTAATCTATATCACAAATCATTAAATGATCAGAGGATACCACTAATCAATTTGGATAGCCAATGATCATCAGAGCTTTTTTTTTTAATTATCAATAATTTGGTCCCAAAATACCGAATACCATTTTAGATTAGTTCTTCGGACTAACTCAACTCGATAAAGGAAACCGAGTCATTGGCGCAACAGACACAACAATGCAAATAATGAGTTATTCATGTCCATACCTCTGCTGTAAATTATGCTACCCAAGTTAATAGCTATTGATGTCTACTTCGATTTCTTTTTAAAAATGTCTGACATTCAATAAGGTCTATTCTTTTATTTCGTAAAATGAGAAGGATTACGTGGATAAACTTCATTTTCGACTCGCATGTTTTGAAAAGGTATATTTGCAAAAAGAAACGATGTGAGGTTGGACTGTATCCTAAGAATTATACATAAAACACACTGTATTAACAAACTTCTGTCATGAATTGTGTTCTTTATTATTTTGTGGAGGGGCGGGTAAATTTGATACACGCGCAATTGTTCAGAACACCACCAACAACAAAAGGACTAACGTCATAAATTCAACGCCTTGAATAATTATTGTACCGAATTTTCATCTTAGGCCCTAAACCCGTCGGACGAAGACCGAGGAAGCCAGGTGTTGATCGGAAGCCAAGACAGGCCTACTCGTCCAAGCAACTAGAACGGCTGGAAGAAGAATTCAAAGCAGACAAATATCTGAGTGTGAGCAAGAGGCTGGAATTGAGCATGTCACTCAATCTTACCGAGACACAGATCAAGACATGGTTTCAGAACAGACGGTAAGATCCAACTTAAGTTAAAGCGTGTTGAAATAGAAACTTGATCTAAATACAAAACATAACAGGTTTTAATATCGATCCCTGGGAACAAATTTTTCGCTTAACTGTTATCAGTATATACATGTAGACTAGATAGACCTACCAATACATTTTATCCGAAATAATGTAGAAGAACATCACGTATAAGATTACTCAGAAGCGCGATGCACGTCATCATTTATAAAATTGAGCAAAATGTGTCCCAAATAATTTAAGAGTGATAATTCACTAACTTATTTGAATTTAGTAATTTACAATAAAATATTCTTTTCATGACCTATTAAATAAATAATTAATAGCTTTTGTCGCAATTATTTAGAAGCATTTTATACGGAGATCGGCTAAGGAAAATACTGCATCAAATCTAACGTAGATGGTAAACAACTAACTTAAGCTGTACCTTATTTATAGAACGGGGCAAAAAAAAATATTCAAAGCTATTAAGATCTGAATATGCATTATATTTCTTATGCATACAACAATTTGTCCATGCATAAAATAATATATGTAAAAAAAAGCAGTCCTGGCAGAAATATGTTATTCCAAGACTTAACAAAAAATGCAATATTAAAGAAAGAAGAAAACGAAGATGGACGTTATGGACGTAGGGGTTACTGAAACCCCTTTAGCAACACAATTATTGAATCCATTATTCTGGTGAGCAAATTTGTAAATTCTGAATCTGATATTTTTAAATTCTTGTCATTAAATTAAAAATTCCAAGGAT
Organism: Strongylocentrotus purpuratus; assembly: GCF_000002235.5. Lineage (NCBI taxonomy): Eukaryota > Metazoa > Echinodermata > Echinoidea > Camarodonta > Strongylocentrotidae > Strongylocentrotus > Strongylocentrotus purpuratus. Next base: position 52,944,289 of record NW_022145612.1, read on the forward strand.
AGTGTGGTTCCTAAACGTCCTCTGGTAATGGCTATAAAGGTTTTTTTGTTGTCGGTCTTTTTTTTGTCAATTATTGCTACATTAAATGAATAGGATTTGTTTTGAAGAAATTATTTCATTTACGAAGCAAGGGGAATAAACGATTGAGTTTCATCAATCAATGACGAGAGGAAAATACACAATAAAGAAAAGATAGAAAGAGAGAAACAAACACAAGAAGGGTTTCAAATGTCTTCCAAAACAAACATGACAAGCACATGTCACGTGAGAGTGCCAATTTCAAGGATTTCTTTTCCCTCCTCCTCAATTTTCTCTTCAAAATGAGATGACCCGCAAGTAAAAACCCCTTCCTTTGCAATCGAAATTTCTTTCTCGGGAGAAAGGAGCAATATAGATAAATCTGTCTTCCTTCAAGAAAACAAAACAAGAGCGAGAATGGTTTCAAATGACGCAGAAAACTATCGAATTGCTCCATACTCTACAGCCTACGGACGGAACATCCGCTCGCCAAAAACTATCTAGTTTAGAATCGCCGCGAAGGTATCTCTAAAGCGTCTTTTTCCTCATTTCCCTCCTTTTTGCCCCGCTCAGTTTTGTATTGTTTTACCTTACATAACCACTGGCCAATGTAGAGCCTACGCCTAGGCCAGCATAATGACACGATCACGTGTCTCGTGTCGGTTCCTGTGATCTAACTCCAAACTTCAGCAGCCTCCTCTCATTCCTTGTGGCTTTAGTACTTTTGTTTAAATGTTTTCTTGACAATTTTCGGGGAACCATCTCCATACCTGGTCACTCGAGGCAGTGAGACCACGCGCTGGCAGCACTTTATTAGGAAGTTTCGTTATTTTCAGAGATGTTTTCGTATCGAAAATGCGCACTTGACCCGCAGATGTGCGTGTTTTCAGCTGTTATGTGATCATGAAAGCCCAATGGCTAAAAATACGAGAGATGAGACTTTCTTTGGTTACACTCCTTTCGTAACCCACGTCAGTCTCAGTTCCCATCAGACTCCCCCCCCCCTCTCTCTCTCTCTTTACCCTCCTCTTTCTTTCTCTTTCTTTCTCTCTCTCTCTCTTTTCCTTTTCACTTTTTTGGTACTATTGATGCACTTTGTCTAAGTCCTAAAAGAACATAGCTTATTTAGTATTCCCTGCCTTAGCAAATAATAACCCACAATTAAAAAAAACGGCGTGTCTGCGTTGCCAATACTGTGAAAATGCTCCAAATCCATTCCGTAGTCATTCTACGGTAGATGATACTCTGTGACTTCTTCTGGTCCAGATGAGTGACACTGTGGTAGGTTCTTGCCATCGAACCTCTGCGTTGCCACACTTTCTAGTAGATGCAATCTGAGACTGTTGTTTGGCCATTGCGTGTAACACTGTCGTACGTGATTTCTGTACCACAGTGTGGAAATCTTTTGTACACAATCTGCGACTACAGTGTATCACAATGTGGTAGGTATACTCTGTGACCGTCAAAATATTGTAGATACACACAGCATCTAATTACCCACAGTATATCACCACAGTATGTGGTAGGTGTATTCTGTGATCTGTTTGGCCTAAATGTGCCACAGTAAAGTAAAAGTGACAAGCTGTGGTAGGTACACTTTCAGACCTCCCTAACCTCTATTATTTCTTATCTCTGCTTTATACTAAAATTTGCCAAATTTGTATTATATTTATTTCGTAGAATTTTTTATTTCCATTGAATGTGTCAGTAATCAGCTTTAGGATTTAATTCTATGTTTAGATTGTGGCAACACGCTATTTTCTTTCCAGTCGTTTAAAACAAAATAGGTCTAGTTCAAAGCTAAACTATTTCTTCTTTAAAGCACATAGAGCAATTATTATTAATAGTTCAAACTAAGCCCTCGGTACAATCGATTCGTTAATCACAATTAGAGTGCGAAAAGGAGAAAGTGAAATTGGGTTATGCTTTCCTCTGGCAAAGTCTACATAAACACGGTTAAATAAACAAGCTTGCTAGGGCCCTCGTATGCGGAATTAGTTTTTCTTTTTCGTCATAGTTCAGAAGTACTAATTCTGTCGTCTTTGAATTTACATCAGTTGAGGAAATTGGCATTTAGTTCAACGTTTTTCATTAGTTTTGATCCGATGTTTTGAGACTAAACCGTAGCTACGTGCATCTGACACGAAAACCAAACTTTGTACTGCGATCGATTCTGGAGCGATAAGACCAGCGTGAATGCACTGCGCAGCTGTCACGCGCCTCCGTGCACCACTAAAACGTTATTCGCGCGCACAAAATCCGTCAAATTGGCAATTAGTCTCTCTCCCGGTAGAATATCATCATAGTTTAAGGCACAACATACATCAATATTATTGAAAATACAATCATGATCATGTATATTTTTATCAAATATGATTATATTTTTGGTGATTTAGAATTCTGATTTGTTTGACTACTTCATTAAATATCAATTCGGGCACTTTTGTTGTAAGTATGGATGAACGCAAAATTCGAATCAGTAAAATTCGTGTCAGAGAGTTTCAACTAAGACTAACAATAAACTGATTATTCGTCCTCCAAAATCTGACTGACTTTATGACACATAACCGCATGACAATCTTTCTGCACTAGTGAATGTTGAATTGGCAAATTAAATCAATTACTGTGCACCTAGGTAACCGCGAAAGAACGGTGTAACCGATTAGATCCATCTTAAAACCTTATTTTTGGAAGACTTATTCGACAAATTGGACGAAATGAGTTTCAGTGGGAATCATTAAGTAGTCGTCTGCGGTGAATTTGGTTCTTTGGGGGATGGCACTCCTTGGTTTGCATGAGTGACCCTCATTCAACCATCCCACCTTGAACCTTCATCTTGTTTTTAGCATTATTTGATCAGACAGACTGACAGAGGTTCTCTCTTCAAAATAATGTCTCACTCAAAATTGGCGTTCAGAGAGTGAATATAATCTTGCATGTCTTGTATGCCCGACAGCCTAATATTCTTCCTTTTAAGAATCTTCTATATAAGTTTTCATTTCCCATACCCCCCCCCCCTCCCCACCTCATTCGATAATCTCAGTAGCTTTAAAAATCCTACAAGTGGTTTCCTCATGTCTCTCTTGTTCCTGGCGCAAATTGTTTTATGAGACACCAATTTTGGCGGCAAGCTTGTATGGAACGCATTTTCAAGAATCAATGCATACCCGTCCGCACTTCCCCATGAAAATCAATACTTAATGCATTTTACAAGATAATTATTGCAATTATTTCAAATATCTCCAGGGCTTAATAGTCACTATTTGCTCGCAAATGGTAATTTTTCACTCTGCTATTACTATTTCGATTGGCGAATTATTGACCGCATACAGCCGGAGATGCTGTTGATAGAGAAAGGCTATTTTTACCTGTCTGTGTAGATGGTGTTTTGGTAAACCCGTTAAGCGCCAAGTGGAGGTTTAATCGTTGGCTTGAGGGTGGGTTGTTTCGCTTTGAACTTTCAATATTCAGTGCTCCATCAAACCAGCTTACAATGAAACTAATGCCTTATTAATCAAGTCATTACCACTAAACAAACTTTGCCCGCGCTCTGTCGGACAAGCGAAAAGCGCCGCGGGTTTCAGCCTGGTTTCGCTCGACCGATACTGACGAGGAAAATATCGGTGATTGCATTGATTTGACGCAGGGCGATATTCCCTCTGGGCGCAGCGAAATTGAAAAGAAATTGGATGACGAAGGAAAACGGGGCATGTTTTTCCCTTCCTGGATTGATGCAGTGTTTTGGGGGACTCTTCATAGCCGATTGGGTGATACGATCCCGCAAAAGGCCGTCTCAGACACATTATACATGCATACAGCCGTTATTGAATTCTCATAGCCTCTCTAAATGGTGGCCTTTCACCCAACACCTCATCAATTTCCTATCGCATAGCCCGAGAACTAACAGCGATACGGGGCGAACATTTTGACTTGACATGTTATACCTCGTCAACATTCTAGCCCCAGCAATAACAACTGACACATCTCCCAGCTCTCATATTTTCAGAAAGCAATGAAAATAATAACACGTGATAATGTCCTTGAGACGCTTTTCTGTTTGCCGGTTTTTACCTGAACTGATGTTTATATCGTCATGATTAGAACATTGGTCTAATACGTCGTCATCTACTGAAGATAGACCTTTAGTTAAAACAAGGTGTCTTACTTTTAAAAGTCACATAATTATACTTGTGTCAGAAAACGAATTAGAATTTTGAATCACTATTTGAAGTCTTATGATAACACTTTCTATATTCTTAACTTTTTAAGCTAGAAAATATAAATAATTATATACCCAGCTTAAGATATATGAATGAACTTAATGAATCATTTTGCTGGTCAATTCTCTTACCGAAACCGATTAGCCATTTTATTCAATGTAATCATTATGAGAAAAAAACACATCTTATACCAGTGTTGATTTCTTCTGAGTATCTTGCATCTCAGTTTAAGTTTTTAGCATATAGTTTCTACCAATTACATTAATATACAGATAAGTTTGTATACGCCTGAGTTTGCGTTCATAAAGAAATATAAGAAAACAGTTTTACATTTGTTTCTTTGATTACTCGTTTAGCTCTAATAAAAATTCTCTAGATTCAATTCTTTAATCTTGAATGAATATCAATATTCACAACCATTGGTTATGATTAAAGGCGCTCGAATAATTTTGCACTCCGGCTGTGAATGTTTTGCGATGGAACGCGTGCCGCCGCAGATACATTGATTTCACGAACTTCCTCTTTAAAACATCCGCCTGAAGATGCCTCGTTTAGCGCCATTATCCATCCGCTAAAAATTGAAATGCAAATAAAAGCCCTAGGGCTAAGACGAGAGATGGAACAATGCAAGCATGGCTTCTTCTTCGTAGTTGTCTTCCATTCGATGCTGTGCCTGGGGTAATTCAGCACACCCCATCCCCATTCCTTTCCAAAATATTCTCCATCTTGCAAACATCTTTATGAAATGGTTTGACATCGATCGTGGCTTTTAACCTACCTCGCGCGGATTTTATCGGCTCGTTTGGGTATACTTTAAGGCGTAAGGCCGTGGTCGAGATGGAGAAGCGCTACAGTGCTGACACATCAAGGGTTCTTCTTGGTGATAGGACGAGACAAAAACAAGAATTGTTACTATGAATGCTTAGGTTTTATCAAACAAACGTTTTGCACGATTTTTCACTGTTACACTGTAACAGAGGACAATCTAAAACAGTACAACGTTGATCTGATGACTGAAAATGTGAATAATTTTGCAAGGGATTTGAATCATTGTGTATTTTAATCCTTGTCATTCCGCGCTCTTTGAATTATTGAAATCACTAAACGATAATTTAGTCACAAATCCAAACTTTATTGTGTTTTCCTGTTTAGAACGGATCATGAGAATAACACCAATAACATAAAATGTCTCTTTAAAAATACCACTTGTCGAGGGTTTTTTCATGTTTCTGTGATGTGTTTCTTTATAAATTAGGAGGCTACTTTTGGATATCAACGTAATAATTGTTTCAGAGTTATAGTCTAGTGTGAAGTGCAGTCATGAATATTTAGGAACAATGCATTGTTTTGAGGAGATGTTTAAATAAATTACTTTGAATAACCTATTAACAACAGAAGTCCGATGAGTTCGAATGATATTTATTAGACACATTCAAGCTCGAATCGATTAGGACCAGATACACAATCAGCTAGTACAATGTATGAAGTCAAAGTGGTATCTGTCCATGTGGTGATTTTGTGATTACTTCGTAATCTCTTATAGGCCCATTCCTTCATGTGATTGCAAGTGATCTAAAATTATCGCGAAATTCGTTAATCTAAAATCATAAATAATCCCAGTGAGGTTTGTCTTTTAAGAATATTCCAAGGTTATGAATAAACTATAGACGAATAAAAACAACAACAATAATAGCAAATCAACATTTATCGTAAACTGTAAGCATAAAAGAAGATTGATATCTTTGTTCCATTTCTCATGTTTATAAAGGATAGAAGAAAAACAGGAAAGAGAGAGAGTATCTTTTCTAGTTTTTCATAAAAATCGCTCGTTTTAGTTTTGCAATGATTTGACATTTATCGATTTGGCTTGTAATAGCTTGTAGCGATAATAGAGATATGAAACATCTTCTTACATGACACTGTATTGATCGGTCTTTTTGTCAGTCCTTTCGTCTGTCTGTCACCGATAAGAGATTAAATCATTAACTCCTCATGTTGAAGTGGGATGGGTTCGGGGGGGATGCACCAAGGGGTATAAAAATGAGCATCAACCGCGAGCAGAAGGGTGCGTGTTGTTGTACAAGCGGGAGATGGTTAGCCGGCTCATCATGGCAAATAATCCATATTTAGATCCGGTTTCGTGCCATTGCTCGCCGACATCACTAAGGGCGATCGCAATGGGAAATATCGAACATTTCTCCGTGCGGAACAGTTTTGATTTGTATTATAATGTCTTTTTGAGAGAAGTGCATTGCGCGGAGGGAGGGCGGATTACCCGATCCTTTGGCGCGCTGGAATTAATATCAACTCGTGAAAACAACGCAGTGTCCCCGAGGTTTAAGATTGTATAAATCTTATTGCCGTATGCAGCAGATGAAAGCGGATAGGTGGGGTTACCAGGAGCATGGCTGGGGTGCGCAGACAGGTTGTCGTAGCGGGTTGATTCTTCGCGGAGGGTGGTTCTGTGGCTCTCGGGAAGCTCACGGCACGATGAGGGGTTCAATGTTCAAACAAGGCGACGCTGGCTCCAGGATGAACACCGTGTTTACCTTGCGAATGCGCCGACAAAATAGGCCAGCCTCAAAACTTAAGGAGCGGGATAGACGTCTGAAACCTTTTGATGAGCGAAAGGTCTCATGCACGTGTATTTAGAATACGTGTTATGCTGTCGGTAGGCACCTCAAGTCTAAATAAGTTAAAATGTCTTTCACCATGCCATCTTTTTACCATTTCTTACTATTCTAACTATTACAAGTTGATGAATATTTAACAAAACTACACCACCTTTCTTCGAGATGCGACCTAAATTCATGCGACCTAGAACAAAGCAATAGGACCATTACAGTCACCTCGAACACATAGATTTAACTATGGTCTCTCAAAGTAGTATGCATTCATATTATATTGGTTTTTGCTTGAATACTCGTAATCGTCATTTCAGTTTCCTCTTGATTTTTTTATTTCACTTTTTTAATCACTTAAAAGCAAGCCTACTGAGAGTCCCATTATCTGCCAGTCAGTCATTTTGTCTAATTTCACCAAAACTTATTCCAACTACAAAAAACACCTCAAAAATTTAGATAATACATGTACATTAAAAGGAATGAATGATTCCTATTTTCACTCATTTACTTTCAACAGCTGTGAAATCGCACACACAAAAAAATGTAGGGTAAAAGAAAATACATGCCAGAACATTTTGTGTAATCTAGACTGCTTCTTTTATGCCAATTATGTAAGATTTCGACTTTGTTTCGATATCTCCTCTTCAAGAGAGTAGTCACCCCGTTTAACATGTCATTTTATCGATTTCTCCCAAATTCAATTTAGGTTCAATAACAACACTCATGCAAATCTAATCAAAGTCATAAAACTCCGTCGAATATCGTAAGTGCTTATTAATTTAACATGTTTAAAAGACACTCAGCGTACAGTGTCACTGGAGCTACGGGCCATGTAGCGCATCGTATAGAATTCTGGTGAACGTTTCGGTTCCTGATCAGACGACAGACCTCGGGCGAGAATCATCCCGCCGCCATCATTCCCGCCAAAACGCCTGCGGAATGGGGCACGACCCTCACGGAAATAAGCAACCAACTATCAAAATTAATTTCTTCCTCCTCGTAGAGGGGCGCGCACACTCGTATGAACGCGTGAACAAACGAATGTTATGGAAGACACACACAGGCACAAAAAGCATTATAATGTGATTGCACTTGTTGCATAGTGACGTTTCAATGCCAATAAATAAATATTCAACATGAATTAACAAAAAGAAGAAGAATATATTGAACATATTCACTAAAATTGTTTTTCAAATAATTTTCTAGCTACTGTGGGGTAATGCTACACATCTGTGATCTTCGGCAATTAAATGTCTTCTTCCTCTTCTACTTCATCTTCTTCTTCTTTTCCTTTTTCACATGCAACGGGATTCTCAAGAACGAGAACTTTTCTATTACCTATATTGGCCAATCGGAAAATTCGAGAAGACTTTAATATGTTTCTTCTTAATTACAACATTATTACAACATTTTGTCACCTTTATCTCATTGCCAGATTTTGAATTGACAACTTACCCCCATTCAAATAACCTACCCCTCCACTTTTCATTCCAAAATTGTATAGCGAAGTGCCTGCATGGGCTTACATTATATTTAATCATGATAAAACTAGGGAGGGGGTTCGTTAACGTCACTTACACTTTTCCACCCCATCCTACATCAACCCTGTACCATACTTGTTTGTATTCGTGTGAAGTTGAGAATAACTGTAAAATAAAAAGCTAAACATAAACACACACAAAAGTAAATAGACTGGAACTGATTCAACCTTAAGAAACTATTAGATCTAAATCGAAGTAATAATGAGTCTAAAAGTTTTAAAACGAATAAGAATTTCAATGACTTATACCAAATAACAATATAAAGACAATAATATACAAAATATAAAAGTACGTATACAATCAAGAATATAGAGAATGGCTGGATAGCCCAGTTTTGTTAACATGACAAAACTGTTCTTCCTTGGGGTTCAACAAATATTTAAATGAAAAGTGAGCGTACCTTTAAAAATAAAACAAACTGAAGACATATAGAAAACACAAAACACATCTAGAACTATAATTAGCCCGCCCCACCCCATCTCAACAATATAAGGACTACCTTATATTCGATAAAGCTGTGTGATTTATATCGAATTTACTTAGTGATTTTTTATTTTCGACACACTCATTTTATTGTTTTATGATCAAGCTTTTTAGTCTGTTATATTCATTTATTTAGTCGTTATGTTTATTATTTGATGACAGTGATGAATCAAAATGTATATGCGAACACTTTCCATTCATTTCTAGCTTTTTATGACTGTGCTTTGATGGACAAATTATCAGCTATATTAAATGTGTTCGTGGGCTACGTGCGAACACAGTGTAGTGGAGAGGGGAAAAAACGCCATGCGAGTTTGCTGGAAACGTGATAGGATGGCTGTGGTGTAGCAACGTTGCTTCTCGATCAAAGGTGGAAAAAGGTCACCGATTTGCGAGGGAAAACGCGCCGTTTTGAGCCCGAGTTGGGTTACTTTTCTATCGACAAAAGCTTCATCGGAAAGGGTGTCTGTAAGGGGTAGAAGTGTCTGATTAGGTGCGAGCATACCAGGCAGCTAAGCTCGGGCTGCATGCACGCTCGCGCGGCGGGGGAGATTAGGCCTTGGAGTTATTGGCACACGGCAACGGGCTACTAACGGAGACGCCGTGTCTAAGTCCCCGCCGGGGAAGCCCATCTCTATACCGATCAATGCCTGTCTACCTAAGGGGTAGTCATCAGCTAAAAGTACACACACATCACCACCGTGAAAACCATTTTAGAGCACCGAAATAAGAAGAAACAAAATACACACATAGAAGGGGTAGATAGTGAGTGTAGGTGAGAGACTGTTATGCACTTCCATCGGTGCTTTCGTCATTAAGCTACTCGTCAAATCGACCAATCAAAAGCCTCGGAAGGTATGATGCCAGCCACTATTGCTTCGCCGACTAAAATCGAAATTGATGTTACCTGACCCCACACCTAATTCCTCAGCCCGTATTTCTCCGCACAACACGTGACTATCCTAGCTTCCCTATAAAGGCGCCACGAATAGTCTCCATTCAATGCATGGTGGATGGCTTGCTCTCTTAAAAAAAGCCAAGGAGAAGACCGACCTGGACCTTCAATATCTATTTCAAGCATTTTTACCCCCCAAAAATGATTTTCACCCGCTAATACTCAACAAAATTCCCACGAAACTAAGAAGATCGGAAAGAAAAACTCATAAAATATAAAAAGCTCTCTGAAACAGACTACCCATTCAGGAGCTTTAATTACACGCTACGATTTGTCGAGGGAACAGGTCGGAGGTATTGAGAAAATAAAATGTGGGTCAAGTTATCCAAACAGTCGTTAAGCCGGCTATTTGAGAAGATACCCGATAGCACCAAATTTCCCTAACATGTCTTTTGATTACTTTAATGATTTTGCCTCTTGTTACTCACGCAATCAATTACCTTAATATACTCTTTCATTCTGTAACGTCGCGTTTGCATTAATTGAACATCGCCAGGTTGGACTATGTTTTATAAACTCATTCATTCTCATTTGATCAATTAGATTTTTTTTTTAAATATAAAGCGCTTTAAAGGAAAGGTTCACCAAATCGAATAAGTTTCTTAAAGAGGGGTGTAAAATCCGTGACAAACAAATATAAAATCATTAACAAAATATACCAATGACACTTCACGAATAAGGTTTCAAGGGTGTGCTCAGCTAAGCCAACCAATGACACTGACATATTTCAATATTCGGAGTGATTACCAATACTCTATTCCATTTTCCAGCAAAAGTAGCAAAATCATTAATGTCTTCACGCAATAATTATGTTCGTATACTTGGTTATATACGAACACTCCCAAAGTGATACGGCTCAAATTCAAATATAATAACTTTCCATGCAGACATATTCAAATGCAATATAGTATCACAAAATATGTATTTTATGAAAAATTGAACAAGCACAAAAGTTAAAGGTCACATTACTCAACAAAATACTTCGGTTATATAAATTAATGTGTTACTGTTATTAGCAGGATTAATTTTTTAACTAATCCTTTAATTAAAATGAATGCAATCCATTACTGATTGATACGATTCTAAACTATTTTCTTCAGTCGTGTCTTTTAGTTGACTACATTACCAAACCATTTAGCTTCTTATTGTTTTCTCTTCTCGATTTCATCATTTCAGAACCAAATGGAAGAAGCAGATGATGGCGCGTTTAAAGATGGCCCACCGCCAAGGCCTCTGGGCGTCACCCTTCATGCCCACCTGGTTCGGCTCAGCCCTGGCATCCTACCCAGCAGCGGCCGCAGCAGCCACCTACGGTTCTCTCCTCGCCGCCCCTAGACCAGTCATGCCCGGAGGACCAGGACCAGGACCAGGACCACACCCAATGCACCTCCCAATGCCGCCACACCTCACACCACACCCCTCCTCCCTAGCCGCTCCCACTCCGCTTCACATCGCTACATCGTCCAGTTCGCCTCGAGGTTTACTGGCGCCACAGCAGTGAACTTGAGAGAGACGGAATCATAAATCCAGGCGATTTTTCATGCTTTACCTCCATTTCATTTGAATATGCAAATTTTGAACACAAAAGGGGTCACGGACCGCATACGTCACCTGCATACATGATTATGATAGCCTATTACTTACCAGGTATCTGAAAGCAGCAGATGTCCTTATTTTTGGCGTTCATTATTCCTATTTAAAACTAAATATACCAGTGTATGATAATGATAAGAATTTATCTCTGTAATTTGTTTAACCAAAAACATGCAGATCAGAATGACAAGTAATTTGTTTATTTGTTACATCTTCCGTCGTCAAAGACGTTAAAATGAAATGTTAAAAGTTGAGGTTTGAAAAACAAAAAATAGTAGTTAACTCTATAAAATTAAAGGAAGCAACTACGTATTCAAGAATTATTCGCATATCAGATAAATAGACACCAGAATAAATTTATCTTCTTTTGTAGAAATGATAATGTGATTGAACTAATCATTAAATGTAATTAAAAAATGAAATTAGTATAGGTCTCCGCGTTTATTCATTAATGCAATTTCCATATGACTTTATGATTGTATTAAATTTTGCCATTAGTCTTTATTACCGGTTTATCACTTTAACTTTATTATCTTTTCAGGCAGCTGGCTTTTCTTGCCATGTATGAATTATTATCCGGGCCAGCATTTAATTTGTGAGCGCACTCTTAATGGTTTGCAACATATTGAGGTGTGCTTTTTGCACTGAAAGACGGATATTTATAATCATCATTTTGTTTGTTTCCGACATTTATTAGTTAAAATATTGGAATAATTGATGTTCGATGTTACTATTTTGACAATTTGGACGTTTCTCAGAAATAGCAAACACTTATTCCTACGTTTTAAGTCATTTTGACATTTAGCACGCGTGTGCGTTTTGCATTGTCTAAGACATAAACATAATAATTTAGCAAATCCAGTCCATAGATAGAGTCTCTGCACCAATTACCATTCATGATTGACCAACCATAATCATTGATTATCAAATTTTAGCTAATCACCAGGGTTTCTTGAAAGCTCTGTAATAACTAATACCATGTCAATATACGGCACTCCCAAAACCCAAATTACATTATTAAAAATGTTGATTTACACACTTTTTTTGTTGAATTATTATTTTTTAAAGTCGTGCTGGTTCATACGGGTCACTGCGGTGGACTTTACAACATTTTTGTAAAGATTACAAAGATTGAATTGTACATATTGACTTTTTATTTATTGAGAATTGAAGAGATGCATTTGAGAGAGGGAATAGACTGCCGTAATTATATTCGCGAGAAGGTTATCTCATATATATGATAGGGTTATCTCATTTATATGATAAGGTTATGTCATTTTATATGAATGAAAAATGTTATTGTTATCACCATGGAAATGCACACTGATTAGAGCATGGTAATTTATAATGATATCTATAATGAAAATTGTATATTGGAGAAACTAGAATAGTTTTACTAGTATTTTCAGAAAAGAATTTAGATACAAACCGAACAGATGAATCAGATAAAGCATATTTATATTAGATTCTATATTGTGATAAGAAGATTTGTATAATTGAATAATCTTGTAAGATGTGGAATTATTTAGACTTCTTTAGTACTTGTTTCAATGTCAGAATATATGGCTGAATATTGTTCGCATTTTATATAAGAATGATTTGATGTATTCAGGTTGAATAAAGGGATTAGATGGGAATGATGTTTAATGTTTAATCAATTTCTCTCTGTGAGTAAACCTATACTGTTATTCTATTATTATCATTAATTCTAAAATGATAATAATACGAGTATGAATGATAAAATAATGATGACGGAAATGATGATGTTAATACTGCTGATTGATGATGATGATGATGATGATGATGATGATGATGATGATGATAATAATGATATTAATACAAATTATAATAATGATGATAATGACGATAATGATGGTGATGATGATGATGATGATATAATAATAATGATAATAATACAAATTATAATAATAATAATGATGATGATGTTGATGATGATGATGATGATGATAATGATTAGTAATACAATTTATAATAATAATAATAATAATAATGAAGATGATGATTATGATGATTGTGATGATGATAATGATGATGATGTGTGGTGGTGGTGGTGGTGGTGGTGGTGGTGGTGGTGGTGGTGAAGATGATGATGATATGGTAATACATGTAGTAACACCAGCAGCAATAATACTGGTAGTACCGAAGCTGTGACGTCATAAAAATCTATTTTTTTAGAATTTCTCAATTTTTTCTTCCTAACCATTAGGAGCCAGAGCATATAACACTGAGTTCCTATAGGAAATATATTCATTCAAATGGTCATATCTCAGCCAATACTTAACATATTCAATTGGTTTTTCGACATTTGGACATTATTTTTGATGTTTTTTCGGGAAATGAAGAAAAAACTGAGAAATTCAAAAAATATAATTTTGATGACACTTTTGATGACGATTTTCTACTTCTCTATATCTTCAATCAGAAAAACATGATCAATTAGACAGAGTGATAATACGGCATTGAAATCATGATTTTTCCCACCTTTCAAATGAGCTATTAGAAGATGATTGCCTTGTTAAAGACAAAAATGGCAAGGATTTGAACTCCTTTTGGAGAGAATAAGAGTCTAACAAATGCAGGCATGCTTGAACAACAAAAGCCTTTTTTGATTCCTCTAAACATGCTAAATTTAGAATTTTTACTCCCCCCCCCCCCCAAAAAAAAAAAAAAACAAACAACAACAACACACAACAACAACACCCCAAAAATAAAGACCTTGGATATAATAGAAAATACTCACTGTAATTTTGACCAACAGGTCAGTAAACTATCTCAAAGTCCCTCTGCGTCCATTCGTCAAGAAAGGGGATCCCCCTAATCAATTAGCGCCTCCCCCGTCATCAACTATAAATAGCACGACGTGACTATGTCAAGATGTCAGCTCAAGATGTGGTTGAGGTTAGAAAGTGTCCATATTCGAGGTTGATCCACGAATTTTACGCATGTTCAACTCAAGAAATAAAAACCTTGTAAAATTACAACTTTATAGCATTCAAAATCTATTTCTAAACATCTTTGAATAATAACAAAGACCACCATAATCTTTTTTCTTTTCATCAAATAATTGTTTATGATTCTTATGTCAACCAACTATGAAGGAAATATGCAAAATGAGTAGGCCTGTGAGAATTTCTTAAGTTGCACTATTTTCTCCATGCACTGAAAAGTAATTGAAACATTCATTAGAACATTAGAACATTAGAACATTGGAAATAAGATATTAGAAATAATAACCACGTAATGCTTTTATGAATTTATACAAATATTGACAAATTATGAAAGCTGTACACACATGACACTCTTGATGGTTTCACCTAAATGTCACAATTCAACCAGTTTGAGAGTATGTTCTATTATTGAACTGATATTTATATTAATATGTCGATATGATTCATATAGATAATCGTGTTCAGAGCAGGAACTGGCATAGTTGGGGCAGTTAGAGCAGTATAATGAGAGAGTGAGGGGAGAGGGGAGAAGAGGAAGGGGAGAGGGAGAGAGAGAGAGAGAGAGAGATAGAGAGAGAGAGAGAGAGAGAGAGAGAGAGAGAGAGAGAGAGAGAGAGATAGAGATAGAGAGAGAGAGAGAGAGAGAGAGAGAGAGAGAGAAGAAGAAGAAGAATCGTCACATGTAGGAGGAGACAATGAGAAAAGGGGTGGAAAAGGAGAGAGAAATTTAGAGTGGAAGCAGACGGGACAAGAGGAGGAGAGAGGGAGGATAAAATCAACAGAAAGATTAGAAGCACATTAACAAAAGTGCAGAAGAGGGAAGAAAAAGGGAAGAGGAAAGAAAAGGAAAGTAAAGAAGAGAGGGTAGGAGCAAAGTTTAAATCAGATTGAAGAAGGGAAATGTGTGTGGACGTGATGATAGATTGTAGAAGATGATGAAAGATGTGATACAGAGAGTGATTCAAAGTTATTCAATAAATTCTTAAAACAATTCAAATTTATTTCAATTGGTTTGTAGAAAAGTGAAGGAAATATGTGATACAGAGAGTGATTCAAATTTATTCAATAAGTTCTTAAAACAATTCAAATTCATTTTCAATTGGTTACTGCAACAACAAAGGGAATCAAATACATCTCTTTACACGCTGCATCCAATTTCGCAATTAACATATTCTGGGACTCCACAACAATGATTTTGGAATATTCAGCTAGCGTTCGTATTTAAAAGTGTGCATTATTATTATGTCAACTTAAAATCAGGAATTATACAAATGATTTTTTTTGTTCACACGATTAATGTTCAAGGAATATCGACCTAACCTCCCCCCCCCCAAAAAAAAAAAAAAAATGATAATAGTAATAATAAATAAAGGTTCATGTATATATATTTCATTAACTTGTCTGAACTTGAAAAAGGTGTCATTTATATTTTAAGAGCATAAGAACTAGGACACTTGAGATTTTACGTGCCATTAATTTCATCGACACATTTTCACGTTCTTTTCCCCGCCTTCGAGCTAGCTCCTTTCGGAAGCGCGTTCCCACATACACACACCCATCAATCAAGAGGCGCTCGCTCACCCGAGAGTCTCCCGACAGCTCAAGGGGAGCAGGCCGTGTAGTTGAAGGGTCGGGTTTCGGTGTCAACGCGCTATTCCTTATCGAACACTATCGGTACTCGGCAGTGTGAAGTACATCCTGTGTAGAGTATAAATATACGATGCCAAACTTCCTTTCATAATGTCATAGAGGGTGAGGTATGTTTTATACTGAATAGCAGTTAGGTTAACATCATCTTTCCTCAGTTTTAGTACAACATAAAGATGTTTATTGGGGAGAATAATAAAGTATGTGGATAAAAATTGATAGATGAAAATGAATTAGGCCTATAGACCCTACACAAGGGGCAAAAGCTTTAATTACAAAAACGAATAATCATAAAATGAACTAGCAAAAAAAAAAACAAGAAAAAACAAGAATAAAAAGAATCAAGTAATTTAAAAAGAGCAAAAGTGACTGATTTTTTCCCCTTTTTTTTCTCGAATCCTTAAAAAAATAATAGAATATAGCAATAAAGTCGTTCTAGAACTGCTATTGATAAGGATTATTTTCTGTACCACCATCTACTTCCTCTTCTCTTTTTATTCATTTTTAAAAATATTTCTTCCATATTTTGTGTTTTGTTTTTGATATTTATGATTAAAAACAATGTAAAATGGCAATGAAAATGAGATAAGAGAAAAATGACAATTGGGGGATAGAATGAATTCATGGTTCAATGATATTGACAACTGGAATAGAACAAGGTTTTAAACATTGCGTTATCGTCATTTTTTTCCCTCTAATATATGACTTAGATTAAATTGAATCGACATTATACTTCCTTCTCACGTGACCACGATATTGTCGTAATATTGATTCCATTTTCATCAACATCAGTACCATCTACCCCGGACATATCAAAAGGTGGCCATCCTGATAATATAGGTAGTTTTTTCAATGTCTGGGCCATGAAGTCTTTCGTCTTTTTTGTGCAAAGCTGATCGTCAACGAAACGGAGTTAAGTCTTTTGTCAACTCTGTTTGTTGCTACAGCAGGCAGCCAGTGAAAACGAATTCGTTTAATCAAATTATGGAAATGCAAGTATTACTTTAGACAAACAGAACTTTGTTATTCCTGGCTCATTTTTACTGATTGAGGTGTCATAATTATGAAAGGGAAGTAAATGAACTTTTTAGAAATGTGATTTTCTCTTTGAAATTCAGCTACCGTCCGCCAAATGACATTTGGGTACCCTCTCTTCAAATTGTTTTTAATCACTCTTGCGTGAAATATGCATCAAATAAGTTGCATCAAATGAAATAGATGGATCTAAGCTTTACAAATCTGTGTCATTTATTAATTATAATTGTGATTAAGTTATGATAAAACATCGGTAATTATCGGTTTCGTTTTTTCTGGGACGCACTGTATAGTGAACTCTGTTTGGTAGGCGTAGCTGAATGACGATCCTGATGCTCGGATAAAACCAATCCAAGATGGCGTGTGGGATATCGTGACCATGGAAACATAGTTTGAAGAGTATCTGTCTCTTCTTAAATCTCTCTGATGATGAGAACACAAAGCCAAGATTTACAAACGGCATTGCATCCATATTTTCTAAGTCCATGGGTTGATTGTCAGGGAATTGGAATAGTTGCCCTGGAGTAGTTTAAATGGGAAATAAATTATGATAGGGCCTTCGTTAACCAGTAGTCTACTGTCAAGCAGTACTTGCCCTGATCCTTTACCGATATAAAGAATGCATTCAATATCACCATTCATTTCAAGAAATCGTAAAGACTCGTGTTCGAATTATGAAATAGTTATTGTCATGTTCGCACATTTTGGTGACGCACAAGGCTACACTGTGAAAAGGTTGGGCAATATTTTGTGAACACTTTGCCCAACGTTGTGCCAATAGTCAACCCAACCATCTATTGGGCAATATTTTGCCCAGTGGTATTGGTAAACGTAAGTACCCTACTTCACACATGCCTAATTGTTTCGTTTTTTGACCAAAATTTGGGCAAAGATATGACCCTTCAACTGCCCGACTACGGTAGCCCACTTGTTGGAAAAATCTTGACCAACTGTTGGGCAAAATACGAAAAAATTGCTCAATAGATGGTTGGGTTGACTATTGGCAAAGTGTTGGAAAATATTGCCCAACCTTTTCACAGTGTACTACATGAAATTGCCTTAATTTCTGGAAAGGTCTCTGCGATCGGGTTAAAAGCACCATTATCGTCATAATCAACACCGTCGTCATTGATTGTCGCTCATCGTCGTTATCATCTATTCAAAGTATCATTTTGGAAGAGTATTCAAACTATTCATGGCCCTAGATCAAATTCGGGTCATTGCCACTCTAGCGGAAGTCGGACGCATCTTCTTGCTACGGTATGATATACTAACCTAGATATTGTGAAATGGATAGTAATTCTCCAGAGCCGTTAGACTAAATTGGGTCAATCCGCAGAATCTCACCTGGCTTGTTTTCAGAGCACCTTCCAAACACAATACTCTTTCCTCTCAATGACGGCTAGAACAATGAACAGGGACGCATCAATTATGATAATGATTCATTAAGTGATGCCGAGGGGTATACGACACTAGTTCCAGCGGCTTTGCTCCGCGTCTGTTCTCTGCACAAACTGAATTATGAACTTCAACCCTGCACCTGACCCTAGCCCTAACCTTAAACATCACAAAATCCCAATCGCAACCCTAACCCTGACTCTATATCTTTGGTGGAATCCCGGGGTGGAATAAATCCCTTAGCATGTGGCGCAGGCGTAAATGTTGGGTGACCGAATCCGAGTTTATCCCGGTCACACCGACCAGAGCGATACCAGAACGACAATGGGACAATGGGACCCAAAATTCCATTACTCCGAAAAATATGACTCCGAACATGGACCTACTCCATGATCCGAATGACCGAGATTTTGTCGGTTATAGGTCACTTTAAAGTTGGTCTTGAAGTGTGACAGGGGGATGAGCCTGGTAGGGTATAGTGTTCACCACAACTGCAAACGCCCAACATTTATTAAAAACTTCGTTTCAAGGTCAAGATATCACAAAATCTTAATCTAAACAAAACAAAACAAACAAACATCTGCACAGCTAAAATTCGTTTTGAAACAATGGTTGATTTCATGATATTGTGCACGATAAAAATGTAGACCAGTGTGTTGTAAAGTCAGTGTCCTGATTAAAAAGTTTGATGGTCATGTGACATGTTATGAAATGCTTGAAATCAATCTTTTATTGTTTACTTCAGGGGATTTGGCAAAAGTTTTTGAATATCATCAAACTTCAAAATATTAAAACTAGTAATTTAGGCAAATTTGATTGACGACGTCGATTCCTTGACCATCCTCACCTAACCTTAACTGGGTCTGCTGATAGATGGCGCTGTGTCACAACGAGTGTTTTGATGTTGAACTAGAAATAAGTTCACGGTAGAGTTATGCAGATGTTCTACATTTAAAATGCATTTCCTGTAGTCATTTAACAGAAATAATGAATAAGTTATTATTCGTTTTTTTCTTCAAGAAAATGAGTTTAATACGATGATTATAATGTCGTTGCTCCCCAGGCATTAAGACGTCCTCTTTGTCATCTTCCATTTCCCTCTATTTTTTCATTTCATTTTTGACATTTCTTTTTCTACATTTAAAATATCAGAACAAATTGACAAGGGTATTGGTAAATAATTATATACATGTAATTTTACCTTTTATCAACGAAATGAATATGAATTCACCTAACATACGACTGTTGTCCAATTGTTCTGAATTTTACCGTTCTGGCAGTTAAAGGTTTTATACCAGACGAGGGACGCTCCATACAAAGTCATGAGGATTTGGACATTAACAATTATTTAATCATAAAACTACGATTTCGCTGTATTATGTAAGAATTTAGAAACTGGAAATAATGATGTTTGGACAAGCGATGTCCGCCCCCACCCAAGGAGATTCTTGTTTTATCGTTTTTTTATTTGGGGGAGGGATGCTACAGCTCCATGTCTTGTCTGTATTATACGCCTCCTACTCCTATATACCTACAGTCCACACTTGCAATTATTATGATATTTTATGGGAGTGATGCGGCAGTCTGTCAGTTTTTCCTAATATATACTTTTTAGAGATTGTTGCCAAATCCCTAATGGGTTTCCTTGAAATTTAATTCTGTCTCATGACAAATTATTTTTATATAAAAAGTAATAATGGTCTTATAATGTGGTATGGACGAAACCATTTTAAATCGGGATCGCTTACGTTTGTTATTGCTTTCAATAAACTTTTCTACCATACTTTGTTCGTGCTCTTTGGTGAACTTTAATTCAAAGTTCGCCCGACGAAAGATACATTTCAGATTATTTTCACACACACACCACTCATCGCGTTTAAGCCATCTCCAGCCCGGAGGCGATTCGTTCACCGAGCTCCCCAAGTTCGCCTGGAGAATTTAACTTACCCACCAATTTAACTCCGAGTCTCCGACCGACCCATCTCTCCCATTCTATCTCTGCAATCAAGGTGTATGATATTCCTATTGACCTTTTTACGAAATCCAAAGCCGCATAAACTGTTGTTATTTCAATCTTTCGGGCGTCGACCAGATGATATGCTATCACGTCACGTGATCAGAATCGCGTCTTTTGATTTCAACCGAGCTGAGGATTTGTAGAAGTCATTAAGGAATCTTGAGGGATGCTATTTCAAGGGCCGTCATGCTTGGTTTCTCGCCAATGAGTGAGTGGGGGCGAATGACGATTGTTCAGGTTTATTTTGCTTCTGTTTGTAATTAGTCGATTCCTGCGTAACCCAATTTACTCTAAGCCATACTAACAAGGTCTGCTGCAGATGAGTTGAACTGTTTTAACCTTTTATACGATTCAATGAAAAGGTTGCCACGCTGGTTTGAAGGACCATTGCGGGGGGTTTGGGGGGGGGGGGGGAGGGGGGATGGGGGGGGGGCAGGAATAGTGTCCCTGCAGAATTTCATCATTCATCTGGAATCGTCTGAAACGTTTAAAGAAATAGACTTAACCAGCTCATTATTATACTGAATCCTTTTCACCCATTGATTTCGGAGGCAGGGGTAGCCCACTATTATCATAAACTGGGGCTAACTATAATAAAGTTATAATTTGACTTTCCATCTTCAGGTTCTGTTAGTTCAGAAAAAGATGTTTCGACACTCCTGCTAACATTTATTCAGGAGGCAGGAGATAGCCCCTCCCTCCCCCCCCCCCCCTCCCTTCACAATCATTTTGGAATTTGTATTGAATTCCATGGGGCGTTTAATAATGATTAATCCATTGCTTTCTCCCTCAACCTAAAGATGGATCAACGTCCCCGTTAGCGTAGATTTTAGGAGTAGGGGTAGCCCCTCATTGGCAGTGTATCCTATGGAACCCGTCATTACGATTAATCCACAGCTTTTCCCCTCATTCCTAAATTAGATTGACGTCAATCTAAAATTCATTTCGAGGGGAGGGGGCAAGGGGTAGCCTCTTCACAATATTATTCAGATTGGCATTGCATCCGATAAAGCGTCACAGTTAAAGTGTTTGCCCCACCCATTCTGTAGACGGAGGGGGACGCCCTTTGAGCATTGATTTCGGGGGCTTTTGTAGACCCCCCCCCCCCTCTTCAACAATAATTTCGGTATCAGATAGAGCATTTAATTATGAATAGTGTTTGTCCTTTCTTCCCTCCCATCAGGAAGATGGATCCACGCCCTATCTAATGTTGGATAGGGGGGGGGGGGGGGGGGGCTCATAGTATTTTTGTAATTGACATTTTATCCTATGGAGCGTTTAATCACGATTAATTCTTAAGTTGGATTGATGACGTTCTAACAATAATTCCGGTGGGGGCAGGGGTAGCCCACTATCACAATAAATACGAAAACGACATCGTATCCTATAAAGCATCACGTTTGCCCCCAACCAGCCTAAAGACGGATCGCTGCCGCTGAGGGGATACCCCTAGTAATAATTTCGGAATTGGGAATGGATCCCAAGAAGCGTTTAATTATTGCGCACGTCCCCCCCCCCCTCCCCCTCCCAATCAAGAAGGTGGATATGATTATGCCCTCGCTAGACTGCGATATGGTAAAATGGTAGGTGGGTTATATACGCACAAGAAGTGCTTTTAGATGATGACCAGAGTGAACAGGTTGCGAATGGCTGGCGCAAATACAGCCATTATTACCCTAATGACATAAAGATAAACGAAACCTATAATGAATTACAACTTTATACCCCAAAGCAGACACCACATGCAGGCCCTTAATACAGAATCGATGTGTGATTTCACGCATCTGTGATCGCTTAAATTATCCTTTCATCTCGGCCAAACCCTTCCTATTCTCCTAATGTACCGATGTGGCACAGATTAGAAATAAAACGGTGTTTTTATTCTCCTTCAGAAACGATACCTTTAAGATGCGCTGGGACATCTTATTTTGGTTAGGCCTTAATCCTCAGTTGGAAGACTACATTAATGTAGGATCTAGAAACGCGGAGGAACCAGCCCGAGATGGAGGTGAAAGCCGGGAGCATCCGTATCAAAACTATCTCTAATTGATACCATGGAATGGTTGTCCCATGGCACCCATTATCTTTCAAATCTTCCCTTTGACTATATACACCTTTAAGTATGACTTTATCGTCTCCCTTCCATCCGTAGGCCTCTCGACAAATACGTAAAACGACGAGATCAGACCTGCGTTTTGATGGAACCCGCGATCAAAATGATACTGATCACAAAGGCGACCACGAGAATAGCCTGTCGCCAATACAGGTAAATCCGACTGTCAGTTTTGGCCTCCCTCCCGATTTTTTTTTGTTTATACATGTTATAATGATATATATACAAGTTGGTCTTCTATGGTTATTTTTTCAACAATCGCGACCCTTTCTTTTTAAGAAATAATCCGATTTCTATGTCGGGCTATCATGGCAATATCGTTCCTTATCATTCGATTCGATTAGCGGTGCTACAGGAGCCGCTATAAATCCTTGTTTGAGCAGATTCCCGATGTTCTATTTGGGAGAAGAAGATGTAAGGTAGCACATCAAGACAAGAAACCAATGCGGTTTTCTTTCTTTCCACTCCACTGTCTGCATGTAGTGTTCAACTCCACTGAGATCCGGAGACAGATGTGTGTGGTGAGAAAACAACTCAACCCGGATTAGATACGACTCTATGGGATAAGCTCCGAGGCTAGGTTCACATCACAGGATATTAAACCCAAATGAATATTGACAAAAGTTTCGGAAAAAGGAAATGAAGAGAAATTGGTCGCGCAGAAATGAAAGCGTTGAAATATGTTTATCCGATTGCAAAGCTCACTCCAAATCTCCAACTATTAAACACCCTCTGTCATGCCTGTACATCACAATGAATCAAACGATACCTCGTTGCGTGCACGTTTTCGAGACAGAACTTGTGACAGGGGGAGGTAGAGCGCATCTTTTGCAGGACAGGATTGGCGGTCAGATGTTTGTTTTGATCTTATTCGATTTCGAGTGGATGACAGCTATCTCAAGGTCAAACAATAATAGTCATTTGTTGCAATCATGATTTACAGAAAAGCGTCAAATGCCGAGGACGGACTCCTATCCTAATAGTCGACATCCTGTAGCGTCAGCTGAAACAAAAGGCAAATCTAAATCGCTCTTAAGTTTAAGCCAAAAGATTGTCATATCCGGCACACGCGATTGTTCCAGTTTAACATTTATTTACCCAAGAGAACACAATGAAGAGAATATAAAGTACATTTTTTTCTAATTCTTCTGAACTTTCAACCGTTTGTATGATATCCATCATTCCCTTGATCTACTTTTTTTCTAGGCGAAATGACTTGTCATCATCTTCAATTCAATTACAACATTCCGATACCCAAAATTGTGATATTTTGACAAGTTTAAGATCATCTACTTTTTCTCTGCCATTGGCTGTTTTACAGATCTCATGATGACTTTGCAAACGTGTGCTATAAATTGAGTAATCACCATCTTAACGACATTTTCCCCTCAGTTTTGCCATTTGGGGCACGGTTGACGGGAGATGTAGTTGACACTTGGGATATTCATATACCTTTCGAACTTTTCCACTTGATATCGTCAAAATTAAATAAATAGATTAAAAATTGAACCAAAACCAAACTAACAACTAGACGAAACAAAAATACAATCTATATGTACGACTTCAGTCATTATTCCTCCACTTCATCTGGTAACATTTCTTTTTACTTGTTTGAAGAAAGGGTAACTTATTATTGTATCTCTATCTTCACTGAATGAAGTTACAGGCAGTTTGAATCGACCACGGGTCCACGGGACGTCAGAAAACTTTTATCAAACCGTTTGTCATTTTCTGTTTCCGAATTTCTGTACAGAACCCTCTCTTACAAACTTAAGATGTTTCTGCTACAACATTATGATAAGATAATAAAACGATATTGATTCATCTACCCCTTGAGTAGAGCTTTAACATTAATTTTTAAGACTTGGCATTTTTTTCTCTGTAGAATCAATAACTATATCTCATCTGTCGTCAGACACACTTTTTTCTTCTTCGTTCAGCTTCCCGCCAAAACCCTCAAATACCATCCTTTTTCTTGTTGCCTTTGAAGCTGATATTCATCTCATCTACGATGTTACCAGAAATACATTTACGCGTGTTCAATTTTAGAATTTGAAGAGGATTAAGAGCTTCAAAATCCAAAGGAAAGATTGATCTGTGACTGCTTTCAGTTTCACAATAGATGAGTATGATCTTAGCGTGATTAAAAGTACCAAAAAAGCTTGCGTGACATGTTATTTCAAGGATCAGTATATGACATTGCTAAACATGGATTCTGTACATTCATATTCCTTTTGGATACCGATACGCAAAATATTTACGACAGATAACAAATATCCACGAACACCTAGGTTTGTACAAATTTTTGTTTAAGTTTGTGCTGACTTGATACGCCCCCTCTTGTAATCCAGTAACCTTTTCTTACGCCGGAATCGCATATAGCATGAGTTTCTTAGTCATAGATACAAATGGCGTAGCGTGTGCGGGTCCAGTCAGACGGGAACACGTTCTGTTTTTTGTCTCGCTTTTTTTTTTTGTGGGGGGGGGGGTGATATTTTTCTCTTTCTCTCTCTCTCTCTCCCCCCCCCCCTCTCTCTCTCTCTCTCTCTCTCTCTCTCTCTCTCTCTCTCTCTATATATATATATATATATAACCTTATATGGTACATTAATTGGCCTCATAAAAATCCTAACCCTAACCCTAACCCTAACCCTAAACCTAACCCTAAACCGAACACTAACCCTAATCCTAATCCTAACCCTAACCATGATGTCTACTTAATGATTCATTTTTTCACTCCAAATGTCCCTCTAATGACGCCTTTAGTAATATATATGTATATCTGTATCACCCTCCCTCTCTCCCTCTCTCTCTCTCTCTCTCTCTCTTTCTCTGTGGCTTTCTTTCTGTCTTTTGATATTTTTGATAGAGACATTATTTTTTTGCCAGAAAAACGGCAATGTTTGTACCATCGTTAATAGCAATAAAAAAATCATTAGAATTGGCCCGGCACTCCCCTGCCCTCCTTCACATACGCCCCTGTAAACGCCCTAACCCAATAGAAGATACACATTATGAGTCCGTGAAATATTGGAAAGCTGCTGAGACCACCTTCTTGAATAAAACAAATAAAAAACTAAAGATTCGAGAAAAAAATCTACATGACCTCAATTACACAATAACTTGGACAGCATCGCTCTTCATCCTCTTTGCAATCACAAAACGGAACAAACGATCGTGAAGTGTTCTAGATACCAATGGCGCCATCTACGTAGGTTCTCCAAGGGCACCAGAGATGGAGGGGTTACAATCATTGTGCAATAATACTATTTAATCTCCAGAGAATTTGAAAATCATAGAGGGATAACATCTGAGTAATTTGAATGCCATTGTTTAATAATTCAATCCACTCTTTAAACAAAGAACTACTTCAGCAAACACCCATGAGAGTTCACGAACTTGTTTCTCTTTTGCAATACATTAAACAAAACTTTGAAGAATACTGTGGAAAATACTACGAACAATAGTTCTGGACATTGGCGATTTGTCTGTTGTTAGGGGTGATATCATATGAGAAGTCAATAATGCATCTCGGCTAGATCAGGAACAATGCCTCAGGAATTATTTCCGCTGGAAAAACTGAGAGATTTCTTTCACGTTTGACCATCAGAGAGAGGGAAAGAGAGAGAGATTGAAATGAAAACTTGCGGTCGAGTGAAATATGCTTGTGATCAAGCAAGGTTTCCCGTGACGAGTTAAGGAACCCGACGGTCCTGCCTGTCTGGGTGTCACGAATCGTGAAGGTATAACGGAAGAAAACTTGATTAAACCATGCTGGTCTCTCACACCGACCCTGCCAACCTTCACAGCCACTAGGGGGAAGGGGGCTGGGGCGGCATACCCTCAGGTGCATGCAAATAAATAAAATGAAAATGAACCTCACAAAAGAAATAAAATAAAAAGATGATTGTATATTACATATAAAAATGTAATACATTTCAAATAGTGCACATTTTAATCGTTCGCTGCACTCCCTCGCGGATAGGTGAAAGCTTACGATTCAATGCGTTTCACCATTACAAAACAGTTTTTTCCATCGCCCCCCTCCCCCTCCTCCTCGAAAATTCCTAGCTACGCCGCTGCTCACCTACTCTGATCAGCTCCCGGAATACTATGATCAAACTTTCTGACTGTTCGTTCTCTCTGATTTCTGGTTGGGCTTGGGGTGATCGTTGGGGGACATCTGAAGCAATAATTAGGTGGAGGGGAAGTCTCTTCATCAGAAGGAGAAGCCTTCGGGGTTGACAGGCCTGGAGAAAGACGGAGATGTGCCTCGTTACCTGATCTAGTTCTCACCATTACGACCCTTCAAAGTTTTCTTGTCTCCTCTTTTTCTGTTGGAGTAAAAACAATCAAGTCTAGCCCTCCTGGGAATCAATGGTCTAAATTCTTATTGTTTGATGTAATCTGGAATCATTTGTGATATCAAATTAATTTTATTGAATTTCTTGACCAGTCATCATGTATCATTCCCATCCTACAGGGCAATCGTTTTTTTTTATTAATTTTTTTATAAATAAAGGATTGTCTTAATTTATTGAAAACGTACGATACAACAAGCGTCTACAGGGATAATATAATGTGGCTAAAATACTATTAATTTGAATTTCATGACTTTTAATCATGGAAAATCACGTTAAATACATTGGTCATTAATTTTGACATTAAATACGATATGTAGAACGTTAGAATTACGATTCAGTTGTTGAATGAGTTGGTAATCAGAGTACCTACCTCTGGAACTTGTTATGAGATATATATATATATATATATATATATATATATATATATATATATATATATATATATATATATATATATATATATATATATATATATACATGACTATGAAATGGCCATTTATACCTCATTTTTACCAATTATAACGAAAATGGTCGATTGATCCTGATTACTTGTAAAGGAATACTGATAAGGTTTTTTTGTTGATATAATGATTTGTCATCTTATAAAGCCTTTTAACATAAATGTTATGATTGTTGATGGTCCTTTCATTTTTGTATTCCAATATATCGACAATGAAATTTCGGCATTATTATTCCTAACATTTTGTCTTAAATCGCATGGACACTGAATCATAGATAGACTCATGCCCAAACAGTGGGTTGACGCTAAATTACTTTCATCTTCGTCTTTCTCTTCTGTTTCACAGTTCATAGTTATGAGAATATTCCATGAAATAAAAAGATGATATGCATAGTCGTTACAATTTGAGATTGTGTTAAAGGTACTATGTCCCTTTTGCAGCCAACCTCAAATGCTGTAGAACTTTGAAGGAATTATGAATATGTCATGTATGTCCTATCTGTGAAATTTAAACGTTAGCAGTGTCCTCATATTCAAATTATGCAAGGAAACCCGTTTACTTGCTAGACTTCACTGTCAGACACTATTGAGTGACTGACTGGCTTTTTTCTTCTTTGGTAATAACATACATGAAAATAGTTGTAAAGGGTACATGAGCATTTGTCTACATCAATAACCCACTTCTTGTGATGGCCAAGATTAAACTGATTGAATCTTTGCGCAGCATGAAACATATGACCATTCGGTACAATTGTCTGAAAATCAAGACTATTACTTTTGGGCTCTATAGCCCTAAAGTCGATTCGACAACTAATAGTCGTTATTTTCCCACTTGAAGACATTTTCAAGCCCCACCTTTTTTAGGGAAGTTCTAAATTAGTATTTTGGCCTGCAAATGGGTCATAGTCCCTTTAAAACAAAGACTCTCTAAAAATTGCAGCCTGTTGAATTTGGGAGCATGCCAGCTATACACTCAACTTGTCTTCTTAACTCCATTAATTTGAAACCACCTTTAAAACGAGACGTGTAGCAAACGAATAGAAATATCCTCCCCCAATTTACCAGAGGCATCAAAAATTATAGTGGAAATACGATGAAAAGTAAAAACATATTTGGTGTGACCGCTCAGTTGTTGCCTGCAGGGTTTGGATGGATCGGACATGCGTGGTAGGGGCCCCCTACTTCGCCCCCATTCGTTTCGTATTAGCAGACGACAAGCACACCTTATGAAAGTCGCGCCACAGAGGGAGTGCCGTATTGGGATTACCCTACCTGAAACAGGACGGGTGACGTCATATCTATTTCAAGCAACGCAGAAATCCCATCTCTGATAAAACGGCGACTTTTTTTTTTATATTGTTTAATATAGACATGTTAAAGTTAAAGACTAATTGTGTATGTTTGAAGATTATCGCTATCACAACTGATTACTGATGCTGATTTCTGTCATTACTCACTGTATAATTTTGTATTATAACAATGTGATTGTCGTTCTTTAACTTCGATGTGAAGTGAGCATTAACTTTAAAGCCAATGGACACATTAAAAGGACAATTTGTTATGTAATATTGATAATTAGAAGTATTGGTATTCGTTGTTGTTTTATGATCATTTGTTTGTGAATGGCCAAGACCAATTAAATACTGAATATTGTCCATACACTCGCACAAGATGACTAAGGTCGACATTTTTCACAAGAAAACGCAAGGAAACGAGAAGGAAAGAGAAGGGAAGAATATAATAGTTATTTGAGTTTAGCAAACGTTTCCTCATGAAAGATTATTATGTATTATTATTGAACATTACGAATGTTTTCGCTCGCACTTTATCCACGTTTCAATGGCACTTTCTTTCAATGAAAATTCATGTTAATTCTTGTCTAACAAAATATCAAAATTAATGGAACTTTCATAACGAAATTTTCACAGAAATTTCGTAAATACCCCAAATCATACGTAGTTCATCTGAATGTCATTGTTTCTGTTATTATCTTATCCGTCTCACCCTTATCCTATCCGCATACATTTAAATTTTCATTTTATGTCCTTATCTCAAATAGCACTTTATTCATCTCGAGTGTTCGGGGTAATCAAATGACGATGAAACAAATATATTTATTACAAATTTCAGATATCAAAGCTTTGTTTAAATTTGTGAAAGCACATTTGTTATGAGGAAACACACTGATGGAAATTTTCAATTTGAGAGCAATAGAATGTATGAAATAAAACAATATGTCAGTGATGAAAACGAACGATATTAAAATGATGCGTTCCATCAATTTATCCTGATGCCTATTGACTGTGAGACGGAAAGGGAGGTAACAATAGAATTATCCCATTTCCTTCTTGTAGCAGTGCATCCTGTATTTCATTATGATGTTTGAAAATAAAATGAATTACTGTGCAATTATTTCCGACCACATGTATAATTTCGTCCCGAACGATCCGCCGCGCTCCACACCCGTCATCGGTAAGTCATTGCTGCTATAAGGCAAGAATGATGCTATACAAATGAGATTAATGAATTTGATATAAAGCGAAATATTGAATATATTCGGAAATATCACTCAGGGGGTTCTAAGAAAGCGAACACATGACGGTACATTGTAACGCTTCCTGTGACACGCCGGGCTTAGGGTCTAAATCCTCAGCACACCTTATGTATAGTAGTCCTCTACATCACTCAACGAGATACCTGTTGGTATAGCGCTCCCCTCATTCTCTCTCTCTCTCTCTCTCTCTCTCTCTCTCTCTCTCTCTATGTCTCTCTCTGTCTGTCTCTCTCTCTCACTCCCTTTCTCTGTCTCATTATCTGTCACTCCCAACCTCTCTCATTTTCTTTCTCCCGCTATAATTCTCTCTCCCCACCAGGTCTTTTCTCCTTTTTTGGAGAGTATTTTCTCCAAATATTGTCCTCACTGTTTTTTTATTCTAGCATTCTTTCACTTTTTACTTCTCCCCCTCTTTCTTTTTTCTCTCTTTCTCTCTCTCTTTCTCTCTCTCTCTCTCTCTCTCTCTCTCTTTTCTTAACTCCCCTGTACTGCATTATTTTGCCTCCGCCTCCTTCTGTCTCTCTGTCTCTCTGTCTCTCTGTATCGCTCTCCCCCTCTCTCTCTCTCTCTCTCTTGTTCTCTACTCTAAAGGGAGAAATATACAGGGTCAGGAGCCAGAGTATGGATGAAAGACAAGCTTCGAAGTCTGCTCGGATTGATCAGTCGAATAGTGACGATGGTAGATTATACAATCAAATTAGGTTATTTTGGAGTGGCGAAAGCATAATTATTTCTTTTCTCGTATCAGGAGTGATTAAATACATCGTCATCAGGTTGATGAAATCCCTTGATGATCGGATCATGGACGTTCTCAATACCTGAGACTGAATAGATTGGATCAGTGATACTTTATTACATGATAATTTGATATGGCATGCTAGTATATAGACTTGTACTGTTCGCATACAAATCATTTTCATACGATGATCGTCCTTTAGTCTGTAGACAATTATTTTTGTACTAGTTAAAAAATAAAATAAAAATCCACTTTTTGTTTGGAAAGACAGCGTATTATCATTTTTAAAAAGTATTACACAAAAGGGAAAAATTCCATCCGAAAAGCTATCCTGATATATCAAGTTACTACTTCTTCTTAATTTTAGTTGTTTATATGAAGAAGAAAACATTTCAGGATAGTATTTACCACTCTCTATTTCAACAGTTAGAACGAAGATGAAGGACTCGCTTTGAGTAATTACGGAAATTTGGAGAACAAAAGGTCTGGAGATGAGGGAAAAGTGAAATAAATCTACAATAGATAGATAGATGGATTGGTTGATAGACGGATAGATAAAAAGATAGATATTTAATGAAGAAACAAACAATCAGGAAATAACAAAACGGAGAAGAAGGGAGAGAAAGGAGTAAAGACACGTTGAAATCGTGAAATCGAAACAACATGTTATTGAACCGTTCGGGGACAAACGATGCAATTATAATTCCCAACCTGGTTGTGATCAAGAAGCGTGCCAACAATTGATATCTCTCTACAGATCGAACCCAAATCTATACGGAATTCAAATTCGTCCCCTCCGATGGCGGATCAATGGGGAATGGGCGCACCTGTCCCCCCTCCCCCTTAAAATCCAAACTGGCATACTGTAAATAATAACTACACACATTTTATCACTTTTAGAGTTTCATTTTTTAAAGGATTTTTACCCCCTCTCCCAACCAGAGAACCCTGGATCTGGTATTGCACCCCCCTTTTTTAATATACATACATCACGTGACTCATCACCATACATGCTGGTACGTGTTTCAAACACTTCTTACCAAACAATTGTCTCATCGAGCCCTGGGGTTACCCTACATCATTGCCAGGTACGGATCTGTTCCAGGAAGCATCGTTCCTTCTGTTCAAAATCAAAACCAGTTGATCTCTTTATAGTTCAGCTTTTAATATTAGTATATCTTTAGATTTTGGGAAATCTGCGCAGAGCCTTGTCAAAATCAGAAAAGTAAATGGATTTGGCGTGTGTTAAAGATTGGAACAATCTGGATGTGTTTGTTGAATGACACCAAGTAGTCGTGCGAGGGCATAGACATGGTACAGGTTTGGGAATGAGATGGGGAAAACGTAACTTTTTTCTTTTTTTCTTACTCGGGATCTCAGTTTTAGTAGACAATATATATATATATATATATATATATATATATATATATATATATTTCTATATTTTGCACTGTTGTGAACTTTGATAAAAGCAATCACTTGTCCAGACGAATCATGTTGATTTTATTTTGAAGGATATACATACTAAATTCTACAAAATAAAATAAATATTTTACCAATGCTATCAGTAGGCCTATCGTTGATATCACCAACACTATTATTATCATTCTCCTCTTATACTTCTTCTTCAGTATCATCATCATTATCACAATCGTCATCATCTCTCCCTTATCATCATCGTCAACATCAACGTCCACCATCACTATTTTCTTCATCATCATCTTCATCATCACCATCATCACCATCATCATTATCATCATCATCATCAGCCTCGTAATCAGCC
Source organism: Strongylocentrotus purpuratus (assembly GCF_000002235.5). NCBI lineage: Eukaryota > Metazoa > Echinodermata > Echinoidea > Camarodonta > Strongylocentrotidae > Strongylocentrotus > Strongylocentrotus purpuratus. Next base: position 52,976,799 of record NW_022145612.1, read on the forward strand.
TTATCACGATTCATTATTTTATTCACATGAAGTTTCGGCCGCAGTATGTGCCTTCTTCGAGTGTTTTCTGAAGAAAATATAACGATCGACTCATGATCGTCGGATTACGTAGTATGGGTTATATTATAGAATTTTATATACCTCTCTGATTGGTCGAAATTGGAGTCGTGATTTTAGCCATTCCCGTAAAGAAAAGAAGAATGTCAGTAATGGTCAATAGTTCATGAGGTAAATTCTCGCAAGATTGCGGGTACCGGGAAAATAGTTAAATTTTTGCTGCGATCCCCATTGGTTTACGTGTTAAAATTGTCTTTGTGCGAGCGCGGATACCATACAGTGCTTTTTGTCTGCGATTCCCAAATGATTGTAACATTCAGTCATTTTTCTAGCGAAGATTAACATACAGTGTCTCCGATTTGTTGTGATGTTTTAATCAATCTTTACACAAGAACAGGATAAAGTAAGAATTTATGGTAGATTTTTGTGTCAATTCGGTATATAAAAGACATATCGACTGCTTTAATGTTCGACTCTTGGATGCTGGCTCTCGGGGACGTGCACATCCCCTTGAGCCTATAAAACAGCCAGTCCTCTCATGGCAGTTGATATCTCTATAATGTATACAATTATCTCAATACTCACAGTAATACATTTTCGATAACCAATTGCCGATTATCAATATTTGGAACGGACGTTCATCAACATTTATCTCATGGAATGTATTATTGCATTTTTACACCGTTACTGCGTGACTCACTCTTTCTGTGACAAATTTTTGGTTTGTGTGTGTGCGGTAAGAATACAGAGTATGCTATTCATTAATGTATTAGGTCAAGTGTGGTGTGTTCTTTGACATGGTTGAAAGGGTCAATGAACATCTTATTCTTGACCTACATTCTGAATGAATAGTATATACCCGGTAAGCATATTTTTTCCCACTGTACACTACACTACTTCGCGGAAAAAGAATACCCCATTAGCACACAGTCATCACAATTCAGAGGTAAGAAAGTTGCAGAAAAACATTACTTTCAATGAATGTTCGTTTTTGTAGTACATGTACGTTTGATCATGTTTCGGACGTATGTCTATATTCCTCTTTAGAAAATGCCTGAAGAAAGCCCTCAACGAAATTGAAATTTCGTCTGTATACCAAAGCTAAGAGTAACGGTATGTCCAATTTTTCTAGTTTTTCAGTTTAATTTATTTACTTAACTACAGTTAGATATGAAGGTTGACTGTCATCACGATTGTATACCATAGGTTGTTTATTGAAAATCATGTCAAAGAACCATTGGCATGGGGGGGGGGGTAATGTTCTCGCTCTGAGGATAACAATTGAAATGTCCATTAATTGGGGGTGTATGGGAGGAAGCCTTATCATCTTCACCCCCTCCCCCCTTCCTTTTTATTTTTCCTTTTCTCATTTTTACTAATTTCCTACTGTTTACGTGTTTGAAAATTAATTCTCACTTGCATAGCTTGTGGCAAATAATTATCTTTGCTTCACGTCATACCTACACTGGATAGTCATTGCATTAGTACAAATAATGAGGACTGCATAGTTTATGCTACAAAATTGTATTTTCGAGATAAGCTTTTAACCTTTTAGTGCAAACATTCCTAATTTTGTCTTCATTTGTTGATTAATGCCCCGTCAATATATTTTTTTAATTTATTAGTGTATTTAAGAACTGTGATTTTTGTTGAAATTCCTGTCAGGCCAAAATATAGACAGAGAGAGGGGGGACTGGGAAGTAGATTAGAGAGAAAAGGAAAGGGAAGGGGCTTTTAAGTCAAATAACCCTCCTAAGAAAAAATAGAGATTGCCCCCCCCCCCCCCACCCCCCAGCTGGTGCACTTTTCAGGACCAGACTACACCTCTGGTTAAAGCGTAAACTATCTTTCATCTCTTCCAGGTGACAGAGAGGTTGGTACTTCCTACATCCAGTGGAAAAGGTGAGGAGTATTACTTTAAATTACACTTAACTCATATCACATCTCAAATCTAATAATATTATAAGACTATTACCAAAAGGTATCATTTACAAAGATATTTTTATATTCCTGTTCTTTCTCTTTTAAAGTCGCGTTTTCTAAGAGCAATCAGACGCTAATTTCAATATTTGTTTTGACAATTGCATAAAGTATCTCCTGTAAATAGAGCGCACCTAGACGGCACGTTTCCGCTCCAAGCACTGATCCAAATTCGAGACGAGATCGTATTATCAGCTCAGGTGACTTCGCAAAATTTTCAAAAAGGTGAATCTGTTTTTCTTTATTCAATATGAGTAATATAATATCGTTTTTGCTGAATGCGTTTCCTTGTCATAGAGTTGTAAAAAGGTGTGGACTCAGGGAAGACAAAGGATAAAGTTATTGAGAAAGGAAAAACAAAATGTACTGATAGAGAACAATAGAGGGAACGGTGGTATAAAGAAAAGAGGAAAACTTGTAGAAAAGAAGAAGAGGAGAAATTGGGGGGATAAAATAATATTGATAATAGTAAGAAAATAAAATTCACCACCATGTGACGGGCCTTATTTATTATGTAATGACATAAGTTATATACAATAAAATATATCGATTTTGATATAAATATTGTATCGCCATTGTTATTACGATGTTTTGAATTGAAAAACGAAAATATGAAAAATATGATCAAGAGAAATGGAATGTATTGTAAATATGAAATGTAGAAGGGAGCCTCCTTTAACATATTCATGGTTATATGTGAATGTACAGGTAAAAGATTTTGAATTAAATGCTTTCTTTTTTAAAACCCAGATTAGTTTCGAAAACATTTATGACTTTACGAATATCTGTTAGTTGTGTGCGAAAGAAACTATATTTAGTTTGTTGTTTCGTATTTTTAATTTAATTTTTTGGAAGTTCTGGAAATTACAATATCATAAATATAATTATTTTCATCATCATCATCATGATCATAATTATCTCCAAGCACTCCACAATATCCGGCGCTCGATGAAAAAAGTTGATTAAATCTACAACCAAAATTAATATATCATATTTTATTACATCAATATCACACATATTTTGTCCCACAATATAAGAATGATACTCCACAACATGATGCTTGTATATACATAGCAACCATTGATTACAACTGTTCACACTTTTAGAAATAACATATTTTACACTCCCATGTGTGCTATTAGATGACTAACGATATTTTCAAAAATAATTTGTTTGAGAGTGTAACAGTGCCGTAAGGAAATAGAGCCATTGAGTTCTATAGATAACTCCTATATAATATTCATGTTAGTTAAATCTATTTAAAAAATGACACTATATTACTGCATGATAAATATGTCTTCTATAAATAAATAGGGGCAGGGGAGGGTTATTGGCTGTTTGAAAATCATAAATATTTACCTACAAAAATTGGGGAATCCATTCGGCAGCTTGGAGAGGACTACAATGTGTTTAAATCGCATGTGTATTCTCGACAGTGTATTTATTCTACATACACATACATGGTACGTCAAATAATTTGATCATTTTCACTATGAATTATTTACAATATTTCCAGATATCTACAAAATGTACATAATATATTATTTCGATTACTCTCTCGGCGTTTGGCAAATATTAATACAATGACCTGATGATATAAGATCTTCATAATATGACTGCAATGTTTTTGTTCTAGACAAAGATGATGAGAGCTATATTAAGGACGATAACCCTATTTGATGTAATTTTAGTTCACGCCATTCTCACTCTCAAAAGAAGTACAAAAGAGTTTTCTGCAGTAGGACAGGATGTATATAGGACATGACGCATTTTTTATCAAATCGTTTATCTTTGCCCCTGTCTCAATTTGAATACATCTCTGCTTAACTTCTTCATGCGTTCAATCTTTCCTGAGGATATCACATAGCATAATTATAATCAAAAGCATGAAAGTGAGATCAAAAATGATTTGAATAACAGAAATATAAAATGCATTGTTTTAGGAAGAATAACAATCGGGTCACACAAGTCTCACATACGTATGATATGGATCTTTTCTTAACAAAAAGTAGGTCATGCACGTCAATATGACCCCCTATTACAAATGTACTTGTTTAAAAAAAAATACACACCATCTTCACCAGTTTTTAGCGTAAGTACCCATAATTAAAGGGATTAAACATTAAGAAAACAATTGAGGGGCACTTTTGCATTTCGATAATAGTAAAGGAAACTGAGAAACAATTCTGTACTTGTTTGACCGTAAAATAACGAAATAATATGAGGTAAATATTTGATACATTGTCAGACATGACAGTTGCGATCGGTTGGAGCCAAGACAAAGAATGGACGGCATCCAAACCAATCAACAACTTTCCTACGACAAATTTATATCTCAATAATAATTAGTCGGCCACTAAACATGTTAAGCTGAAATTAGTACGACACTTATTCGACCAGCAAACACAGAAAACTAGATGAAGAGTTCTTACTGCTATGTAGGGGTGAAGAATATTTGATGACGAATCCTTCAAATCGAAATTAAATCAATAATGTTGGTCGTAAAAAGTATAGATTGATTAAACACAAGAAATCAAAACATTAATATATAATAGGCCGTAAGACAACAGTTGCTGGATGAGAGAGAAAGGGCAATCACGTCAACCATGATAATTGAGTGAGCACTGGCAATACTTTGTCGCAAAAAGGTATGACAGACTAATTGTAATGATACTGTAAGACAGTGTGTGTAAGGTGGCAAAAAATCATTACACATGAGGTATTTTGTTCGGGAGTCACCTATTCGCAGTGGATTGGATGACGACGCATTCGTACATCTGTTCCATATCATACTTCATTCCTCTATGCCTAGTATCAATTAAATCACCGGATTGCCGAAATTTGTAACGGAAAGGCTTTCACATTTCCTTCTGATTTAAAATCTCGAGATTGACGAGATTAGCGGGCATGTGGGAATCTCGGCGAACATAATTTACGCTCAACATATTTTTGTTTTGTTCTTCTTTATTTTTTATGGATCATCGGCATCTTTCACTTGAATGCAGATTTAGAAATACAATATTTCATCTCAAGATGAGGGTTACTCCTGTCCTTCAAAAAAGATTGATTTAATGGGTTATCGAGAAAAATATGATCCCCAACTTTCACATTCACTTCGCCTACTGAGTGCCAAAGGGCGTTAACTCACATTTGTTCATGCTAGGTTAATGTCCTTCTGATTGTCAATCAACGACTGGTTTGTCTTATCTCATGCCACTTTCTTTGTTCATCACTCTCCTCCTTTCCTTAATAATTCTTAGTCATTCTTATTCATTCTTATGATCAATTTAAAATATCGTCTTTAGATACTTTTGTTTGTTGCAATTGTCTCTTCTGTCCTTCATTGTGGTTACGCACACGATCAAAATCATCATTTCTAGCTCGGGTAGATCTTGGGCAGTTTGCTGGCATTTCTGCGGCAGTGATGGAGATTTTACTATCTTTGTGTAAGATACTGACAAACGTGTATGTATCCTTGCTTCAAAGGGTTGATCCTTCAACAAACCCCAATATCGATGTGTGATTCATTCCACTAACAATTCGCTTGTTCCTTAAGTCACATCTTCCTTCAGCCGTCAACACACAATAGTTATTGAATATAATATACTTCTATTATCATAATTATATTCTCCGAGATTTAGGTGGTCTCTGATGTATGTATGTTAATGTGTCAACGAATCCCCATCAGAATCACTTGTGTAGTCCGATCTACTGCAATCCCCGCTGGCATTCATGAGCTTCGTGTCCATATCGTCTCCATCCAAAGGTACCGTCGAATGGTTGTAAAGACCCTGTGCCATCAGTTGTCTGGCCAAACCATTCTTGAGTCCAGTGGCCTTCTTGATTTTGGCTCGCTTGTTCTGGAACCAGATTTTGATCTGGGATTCGCTCAGTGTGAGTTCTTTGGCCAGGGCCCTTCGACGTTGTTCGGTCAGGTAGTTGCTCTGTTGAAACTCTTGCTTCAGTCTCTGGAGTTGGGACGCGCTGAAGGCAGTGCGAGGGCGCTTCTCATCGGCTTTCTTTTCCCGCCGTTTCACCTTGCGTGTCCGAGGTCCTGTGGTAACAACAACAAAAAGCAAAGGGTTTGGTTAGCACAAAAACAAATCAATATATCACTAGATGAATGATTGCATTACATTTCATTGAAATACATCTGAACTACTCTAAAAATCACTTTTTGGGGCAACAATAATGACTTATTTCTTCTTTTTAAAGTTATATTCTGCATTTTCAATAATTTTCAAGCGTAAAATAGGTAGAGAACAAGAATGTAAGGTTTATCGGAAGAGACAAATTTTGAGATATTTCATTCCGTTCAATTCCAAGTTTATGAATATAAGCAATATCTAGATATTAGAGTTTCCAAATGATATACAATACAAGCTTATTAAAGCCCCCAGTCGACAAAAACCCGGCACATTACAACATTCCATCGCAAAAGAGTCAAAGTTACTGCCCGGGAACTTTGGCATGCGGTTGCTCTCTCCTTTTTAATGGAACTAGTCATAGGAACAATAAAACTGTTGACGGATGATGTTAATGACACTTTAATTGACGATAAAACGATGTAGTACTTCTTGTCACTTAGTGCATGAACTCTGCTCTCTATGTAGACAAGCCAGACACAGAAGGCAAATTTCATGTCTGTGGCGCCCTCAAATGATTTCAGATAGTCATTGATAAATAAAATGAATAATATTAAAACAATCAAAACTCATTCACTTTCCGGACACCTATGAAAATCAAACAGAAATCGGGCATATCATTTGTTTCTACTTCTTGGAGATACCTAAAAACTGAACTTAAAAGTATGAGCCTAAACAGGTTTATAGCAGCGCCACAAATCCAAACTCCAAAAATGAGCAACTTTGCAGTCTGGACGAGAAGGGGGCAGGGTTGAACTTCAAGAGGGGCAAATATTTAAAAAAAGAAAAAACGTTAAGAAAAGAACTGGTGTGGATAATAATTACGACCATTGTTTATAATTAGTAAGACAAATCATGGAGTCACATTTTATCTGTGTTATCCTGAACGACAGTGTGAAATTGTTCTTTGCTTTTCACAAAATCAGCCAAGCATTCAACTTCTCTTTTATTATTTTGACAGGATATCATGCAACCTGACGCTCTTGAATATTGCATTTCGATGTTCTAAATGTTATAAAAGCACCAAACACGATCGATGTTTCGCTAAACCTTAATAAATACAATTTTAGAGGTCAATATTGGGAGACATGTTGTGCATAATGACATTCACCTTGGAAGAGTACCTGGAAACAGGTGAAAAGGGAATTTGATTTAATATATTACGCTTTTATTCTAGATAATTATTGAATGTTTCAACACGAAACATTTGATGTACACAGATGTCTATTTCGGTAGGAAAATGTGCGAATTCATGTCCGCAACTTAACTGTATTTTAAACCATTCTTTAAACTCTCTTCAATAAAGTTGTATCATTTTCATCTGCTTTTTTGATGAAGCTAATCAGAAATGTGTCGTCTTATTTTCTGGGATACCAGTAACACCTTAAAAATGAATCTTTGTTGAATGATGATAAAATTGAGTTTAAAAATAGCAGACGTTTTAAATAGGTCCTCGGAGTAAGTACTTGTACTTTTATTTCGCCAAACGTACTTTCCATTCTTAAAGGTATGGAAATGGTTAATATTACGACAAGGAAAACGGTTAACATAATAAGTTAAGAGTTAATTAGTTACATTTTATCTGTTTGAACAAAATCATTAGCGGTCCTTACAAGATCATGAAGGCACATAATACATTTTAAAAAGAAGATAGTCTCAGGCGAATAGATTTTCATGATTGTTTATATTCATAACTGTAAAGAAAATTGTGACGTGCCATACTCATTATTTGAAGCACGAGTATTACACACGAATCTGAGCAATTACTCAAAGACGTCATAATCAGAAGCTTATCGTTTTCAAAGTAATTGTGTAAATCTTGTTTGTCAGTCGTTAACGTGCTATGGAGTGGCGGTATTCTGTCTCCTTCTTGCCTCGATTGTATAAAAGAGAGGCAAAGTGATTTGCGGATTATGATAAATGAAGCTCCGATCTCCTCCCTCGAGACTCGTCGAAGAAGATTTATTCTGGCGTGCAAGATACACCGATGTGTCCCAACAGGCCTTGAGTGCACTCATTATGTTAAACAGCCTTACATTCGCCCTTGTTACTCATTGCGAGCAGTGTTTAAACTTTTCATTATTCATGTGGCGTGTGAGTGGTGGGGATAAACCCCAGCTAGGATGTCTTCCAGCTTCATTGACCAAGTCGCGCATGACGGTGATAATGACGAGGGTGCGAAACGCACGTCCCTTCTTCGAGTGAAGCAACGGTGATTTTCGTTTTCTCTTAGGTCCCATGGCGTCGGAAGCGAGGAGGCGGCACGGGTGAAGACTACCCTTTCCGCTATTCCTTGGTGCGATGCTTCCCAACTCGTAATGGAGCCTGGGGTTAGGTTAATGAGGCGAAGCGGCGCGCGCGCTCTGCGACTTCACACCTCCGCGCGACTACAGATTGGCCACTTTATCGCCGAGATTGCCCCCTCTAGGCTCCTATTACCAGGCGTGTGTTGCAACTCATTATCGTCTTATACCATGCTTTGCTATAGCTGCTCGTAATTGGCGAGGAAGCGCGATGACGGGGGAGTGAGTCTATAATGACCCTAAACGCCAATCGAGACACGTAAATGATATCTTTGTGATTGCGATATTGAGACGTCGTTGCCAATACGAAAATCATTTGAAAGTCATTACAAGGGCTTATCGGTGTGTCTATGCAAGATGCACCTCGGGCTCAACGCAAGCGTCCCGCGGGAGAGGCCAATCTTGATAGATAATAACCCAGATGCGATATCACCCGAACAGAAATGAATTCAATTCGCAGAGATCGGCGAGCATTTTCACACCACAGGCAGTTGAAGCGCAAGATGTCTTTCCCCCATCTCTACCCCCAGCCTTCCAGAAACCAACGCTGACAAACACAACGTTGGTTATACATTGAATGACTCTTCAGAGACCCCATCCGAAAGATCTTCCACATCTGTTGCGATGACATTTTGACGACGTTCATTATCATGCCCAACCTTGCCCGTGCCCGCGAAAAAATCATCGACAATGTGAAAAAAACTGAAAAGTTCATCATCAGCATATGTCGCTTAATGAGAGGAGAATAGTAATGATTATTAACCATTAAGGTAACCATTCATCTGGATAGACAATTCCATTTGAGGGGAAGTCTTCTGGGGGTCGTTAATGGATCATTCTCCTAGAGTACGACAGAGAGGTTAATCACTGATCAACGTCACAAGTCCTATTCCATCTTCTCTCCACAACCAAACCGCGAGAAGCGATACCCCTTCTTGCACAATCACGGCTCTTTTATTTCAAATAAATCATCTTTCTTTTCCAGACGCAGATCTAATAATTCATTCTGATATTTCCTTACCCATAATTTTACCCTCGGGTGTATAATCATTATTTTGACTAGGACTGTGGATTTCAGTGGCACTATAGCGCTACTCTATGAAGAGCATTACGCCATGCAAGCATTCAGATTTACAATTTAATGGTTCGCAGTGTATTGACTTTGAAATCTAACAAAAATAAAGTTGACATGAAATTATATAATATTCTGGTACGAATGACTTAGATGGGTCGAAAGGAATTAAATTTGTGGGACCTTGAACTTGATTTCTTCAGAAAGTCTACTTAATTTAAACAAAATGGGCTTTAATAATCGTGTGTATAACGTATTATCTAAATACCAGCTGTCAACCATTAACCTGTTTTTTTCATGTTGTTAGATCATAATCTAGAGAAATCTATTTTTCAAAGCATTTCTAAACATAATTATTGAAACACAAAATTTGTCCAAATCGTTTAAAAACTTTATTTTGTTTATGAGCCGTTTCCAGGATTCAATAACAATGTCCGACTTTCACATCTTCTGTAGATGTCTGTAACGCGTTTTAGGAAGTTTTATGAGAACATATAGACCAAAGTTAAGATAAAGGTTTACAACAACAAAAGAGCAATTGAAATGTAATTTGCTTGTACATCCACAAAGCCTGTACTAGTTAACATGTTAATCTTATTCCTTATATTTGACAAGTGTTATGAAACAAATTATATAGTAACTATGAAAATTCCTTGAACAGCAATTTGTTCCCCGTAATTATCTATGAATCGAATCGAACTGAAATATCAATCTAATTCATTCAAAATAAAGTATATTGCGACATGTTATTTCCTTACAGAAAGGCCTGAAAAGCACTCGAGATCTAGGTTTATCACAAATCCATTTGTAAGCCGGACGACATCAAAGCATCAAAACCGTCACCGTCACCGTCACTTTACCACGATACCTTCATCCAACGTTTGTTTGTTGTTATTTTTTCTTTGAAATGCCCATTTTATTGAATATAAATCAAGAGTGGGCCATTTAGAATGCGGGAAGAATTGCTTTGTCGTACTTTCTGGATGAGCGACGGAGCGCGACCGGGGCGCGTCGAATTTCATTCGTGCGCGTGCACACACGTGGCGAAGATGCGATGTGTATGGACGGGCGCGCGTTCGGGCACACGCCACTGCAGGCTACACGGCTTAATGTCAGCGCGGACAAAGGGATAATACACGTGCGTTGGGGTTAAATGACAAAGAAACGAGCAAATAATGGACCAGACGTGTTTAAGATAGCATTTTTATCCCTTATACTGCGAAGAAGATCCGATGAGTTAAACTTAAAGGAAAGTTCTTTGCAAACATCTTCTTTTAGCCTTACGCGATTCATTTTAATTTATCATTCAGACTTTTGATGGGCATTATTTCGTTCGATGCATTCTATTTAATCTTTTGAAGATGCACTCTCATTTGGTAGTCGGTAGAAATATGATATTAACTTTGGATAAATTGTCTTTATCCAAAGACGTAGTGTAATATGAAGCTATTAGTATAAGTTTTCGTAGGTCCCACCAAGTCAACAAAGAATACGCTTGCTTGGGTTGACAATCTAATTTCTCTAGGTTCGACCTTTACCACTTTCCATAAGCAGATATTCAATGCTTAATATTTAGCTAACCAAGAATCACGCGATTTTATCTTTAAATCAACAATGCCGTCATGTTTTTCGCGTTCGTATCGATGATAGCTTTACTAACTGGGCAATGGTATGGTTCGAGCCGTGTCCAGCCGACTATGTCGGGGTGACAGTGCACCCAGCAGTCGGTAGAAAGCCTCAATGAAGCTCCTGCCCATCTGGTACATAGTTCTGCCCAGTTGTTTTACTAATTGTCCGAGGAAAATTGACCGATGGTTTAGTAAATTTCAAAAATAAACAGAGGGAGCGGCATTTCCTTTGAATAACATACTATCTAAGTCTTGTGGTATTAAACTGAAATAAAATAACTGAGAGGGAGAGAGATAGAGAGAGAGAGAGTGATAGGGAGAGAGGGGGTAAAGAAAGCTGTAATTTTTTGTTTAACTTACAAATTGAATGGGTAGTGGGCGAGTGTGCACATGTGCGTGCGCGTGTGCGCGAGCAAGGAATATAGAGGGGCAGACAGAGAGAAAGAAATAGAGCGTGCAATGTGAATGGAAATCGAAATCCAATATTAGAAATTTAGATATCAAGGTTGTGACATATACAGTAAAGCGGAACAGTACCATGCAGGGAAAGCCGTTATTTCTTCTGTTTCTTTTTTTTCTAAATCAAAAGTCAAAATGAAAAACAATATTTCAAGCTTAAGCTGGAAATTTCGGCCCTAGGAAAATTGGTAAGGTGGAATATGCACTGGATCACAGGCGCGGATCCAGGGGGGGGGGCCGAGCGTGCCTTGGCCCCCCCCCCCGCAAAAAAAAAAAAGAGAGAGAGAAGAAAGGAAAAGAAGGGAAAGGAAAGAGGAGAGAAAGGGAAAGAGAGAAGAGGAAGAAGAAAAGAAAAGGGGGAAGAAAAAGATTGGGGGGCCGAAAGGGCCTTGCCTCCCAGGCTGTTGCCCCCCCTCCCCCATCACAAAAAATAAGAGAGAAGGAAGGAAAGGGAAAGAAAAAAGAAAAAGGGGAGATACTGGCGAACTGATAGGGGGTAGGGGGCTTGTGGGAAATCAAATTTAAACGTGGTTTATTTCTAATTCTATAACGGTAGATTACAAATAATGCTGAAATGACATAATTTCAGAGATTTTTCCTCACTTTTTAGTAAATTAAACGTTTTTATGTGACAAATTCCTAAATTTACAGCCAGGCAAGAAATGTGATTCTTGAGATTCCTACATGGCAGGGCCCGAGGAATGGCGTCTTCTTTCTCTAATGATTTAATAAAACGTCAAAGCTTCCGCGTTTCGCGCAGGAGGGGAGGGGGGGGGGGACTGAATTCAGACAAGGATTAAGAGTCGAGAACGGTACAGCGAATCGTCTTCTTTCTCTCACAATCTTATGAAACGTACAAAATTCCGCGCTTTGCGCGGTAGGGGAAAAACTGAATTCAGACGAGGTTTATTATCGAGAACAGTATAACGGATCATCTTCTTTCTCTATTGATTTTAATAAAACCTAAAAGCTTCCGCGCTTCGCGCGGGAGGGGGGGGGGGAAACTAAATTCAGACGAGAAATATTTTTCGAGAACGGTACAATGAATCGTCTTCTTTCTCTAATGATTTAAATGAAACTTAAAGCTTCCAAGCTTCGCGCGGGAGGGGGGGGCGAATTTAGAGAAGGATTAAGAGTCGAGAGCGGTACAACGAATCGTCTTCTTTCTCTAATGATTTAATGAAACTTAAAAGCTTCCGCGCTTCGCGCGGAAGGAGGGAGCCTGAATTCAGACGAGGATTAAGAGTCGAGAACTCTACAGCGAATCGTCTTGTTTCTCTAATGATTTAATGAAACGTTAAAGCTTCCGCGCTTCGCGCACGAGGGGAGGGGGGAACTGAATTCAGACAAGGATTAAGAGTCGAGAACGGTACAGCGAATCGTCTTGTTTCTCTAATGATTTAATGAAACGTTAAAGCTTCCGCGCTTCGCGCACGAGGGGAGGGGGGAACTGAATTCAGACAAGGATTAAGAGTCGAGAACGGTACAGCGAATCATCTTCTTTCTCTCATAATCTTATGAAACGTCAAAAATTCCGCGCTTCGCGCGGTAGGGGAAAAACTGAATTCAGACTGGGATTCAGAGTCGAGAAAGGTAATACGAATCGTCTTGTTTCTCTAATGATTTAATGAAATGTAAAAGTTTCCGCGCTTCGCGCGGGAGTTGGGGGGGGGGAACTACATTCAGACGAGGGTTATTTTCGAAAACGGTACAACGAATCGTCTTCTTTCTCTAATGCTTTTAATGAAACTTAAAAGCTTCGCGCGGGAGGGGGGCCTGAATTCAGACGAGGATTTAGAGTCGAGAACTGTACGACGAATCGTTTTTTTTTCTCTAATGGTTTAAAGAATTGCAAAAGCTTCCGCGCTTTGCGCGGGAGTGGGGGGGGGGAACCTGAATTCAGACGAGGATTTAGAGTCGAGAACTGTACGACGAATCGTCTTTTTTCTCTAATAATTTAATGAATCGTAAAAGCTCCCGCGCTTTGCGCGGGCGGGGAAAAACTGAATTTAGACGAGGATTATTTTCGAAAACGGTATAACGAAACGTCTTCTTTCTCTAATAATTCAATGAAACGTCAAGAGGGAGGGGGAAATCGCCCCTCCCTGCACCCACCCCCTCCCCGCATTACGTCACTGCTGGTCACCATTACGTACCAATATTTGGCTCGCATAATTTCACATTTGGGCCCCCCCCCCCTAAGAAATCCTGGATCCGCGCCTGCTGGATCATATACAAGTATAGGATTATATGATCTTTTATCTCGTCTACAAGTGGGATGCGTCTATTTCTTCTGATACCGTAAAAAGAAAGACATTAAGAAAAAGATACACGGTTTTGACATTAATAATACCCATGTACACGAGAAAAGGTAACGTTCGTTCATAAAAGGGAGAGAAGCCTTTCTCAGTTAATTATTTGCAGAGCATAACCTTAATCATTATCAATTTAATGAATGTAGTTTCAATGTGACAATCATGGATTTTGTATGATGTATTGCAAATTATATCGTTTATGGAAATGGAGTGTTGATGCGGAGGTTTAATTAATTAAAAAAACAAAAACGTATCAATGTTTTCGGTGTCGGAACATTTTAAAAACTAAACCAATTCCTAAGTCTTTGTTATTCGCATGAACTAGAGCAGAGTGCAATGGCACAATCAGTTATGTTGTAATATTCTGCCCCTCATCATCGAGTTCAAGATCATGGTATACCGTCAGAAGAGATGATCTTCTGTCCAATTCAGATGAAATAGTCATCATAATACAAACCTATCTGGTCTTAGCCTAGGGGGATACATCGTAACCCCGTAACACCGGTCTTCACTTGATGATTGTTGCCTGTCATAACATACCTGGACACCTTCTATACCTACACCCATCTCGGCGACAATTGATGTCTTAAATCCGCCCCAATTCAATTCGGACCATGCACTCCAGAAACTCCGATCGTCAACTTCCTTTACCACTGCTTGCCTACTTCGGCTGTGCCTGTGCTATACCAAACGCTGCAGTGGATCGTCCATCGAGATTGACGCGAGACAGGCAGGAAAATAAAGTCTAAATCCTACGGAGACGGGATCGTATTTGATTGGGAATATTAAGAGAAAATAAACAGAAGGAACGATCACTGTTTGGATATGGATCGAACCGACGAGAAGGTTTGGACAAACAGAGTACTCCAAGGCGGACATAAGTGCGAAGAAACCCTCGAGGAATTGACGACCAAAACCAAAAATGCAGGAGGGCAGGGGAAAAAGAAAAGTGCAAACTCTCAAAAAAGCTGAGTGCGAAATGACAAACCTATTTCCCTGGTTGTTGTCGTAATTCAGCAGTCAAAATATGAGGGGAAATATCTTAGAAGCAGGAGGAAAAACAATGAGGAAAGATAAAATCCCTTAGTATGGCCTAAATATGCAGGTACATGGCACTTGTTTGCAGGAGTGTGGTTCCCGCCTGAGGATAGAATGGGGTTCAAGTAAATTGGGAAGACAGGATTAATTCTCTAATTATAGGGGCATAAATGCATGATAGTAATTAATTACAAGATGAAAGATTCTGAAGATAAATTCAGTCTCATGTTTAAGACTTATTTCGGAATATATGCGCACGGGAACTAATTGGCTATAGCCTATAGGTGGTCTGATGTCTCTTGCCCGAATCAAAATTAAAGTTTCTAAACTTTGCGAGGGAGCGAAGTAAGTAAGCACAAAAAATGGCCCCTTATAATATTGAAAATGTAATTTGTCATAAAATATACAGAATGGATATAAATTAAATATACCATCTGGTTGCCTGAACATAAGGTTAAGGTTGCCCAAAATTAATATTGGTGATTTCACATTCTCGATAGGGGGGGGGGGGGGGTGGGTGCTGTATCCCAGCTCTCACCTCTTACTCATATGTTTGAAAATTTTGTACCAAAAACTTGTCGCCATATTTTAAACATTAACAGAATTGGAATACCTGTGCTAGCGAATTGAAATCATTACCTTACATTCATCATGTAATGTATACATTCCCCTTTTCACCTCACACATAATAATTGTTGCATTGCATTGTCATCGCTTCATTCATCGTCATAGTAATTTGGAGAGGAAATCGATTTTCTGCGTTCTCATGCCAATCTTCACACACCTCGTTGATACCAGTGACAGGGGTGCAGCGACGAACCCCTCAACCATATCAAATTATCACCTCTCTCGTCACCCCTCGTGCCCTGCTCAGGCTCCATCAATGGGCCGGTGTGCCAACCCAGCCGAAAGAGCGAGCTAACTCATAGCCTATTCGGTTCAAGATCGGGGAATCGTCCAAAAAGTGAGACGAGTTTTTTTTTTTTGCCGAATCCATCTCTTTTTGTGTTTTTTTTTTTTCTTCATTCGATATATTTGACAGAAAAGGGACGAAGAAAGAGGAAAATTTATTTTCTTTTTAAATCGTAGCACTAATTTCTCTATTTTTAATTGCTGAAAGGTTTTTAAAAAAGGTTTTAAAACAAAGATCAGATAGACAACTTTATTTAACCCCATTATACGAAAAGAATTATTTTGAAGAACAGAAGCATAACTGCGTTCATTTTTCATACACACATAATGTATATATATATATATATATATATGTACATTATATATGTGAGTAAGTCTGTAATCTATCTGTAAAGCTCTATAAGACACATCGTCGATGTGTTTAGCGCTATTTAATACCCAGAATATTACATTTCATTATCAATGTTTATAATGAAAACAGATTTTGCGGCGATCTTAAAGATGAAGATATTGAAAAGATCGAACATTTGAAATCAACACGCTTTCTAACTCAATAAAATAATTGATTGAATTAAAGAAAACAACTTTGTCTTTCAAAAAAAATTACAGTTCAAAGAGAGCAACGATTTTTAAATAAGTTTTTTAAATGTTACTCTGGCGGTAGTACCATTTCCACTCACAGGTGCACACAAGACCACAACATACGAAAGCGAACCCCAACCTACGTAGATTGTAACGGAAAAGTTCGCCCCTCCACCCTTCTCACGGGACATCACGCCCCCTCTGGGATAGAGTCGATCATTCCGAATTGATTTGATAATGTTCAAGAATTGATTCAGATTGACAACACACGTGTTCACATTATGATTGTTTTGATTCGTCCTTTTCCTCTCTTCACCCTCAATTTTCCTTCCGCGGTTTTTTGAAAATTATGTTTGCGCGATCTGGGAATTGAAGGCTGACGTATAACTCGACGAATAAGACAATAAAGAGAAGAGTTAAGACATCTTGGAGGACAAGAAAAAAGCTGGTGGGAACGAATACTTTAAGAGTGCTCTTGTCGAACGGTTAGTCAACTTTTACTTTCAGAGGTGTCAAACATCGGGGCGTAGCTATATACTTGCCTGAGTATGGATGAACTTTTCGAAAAGAAATGAGATGTTATGGTCCTTTCCGTGTGAGGGCATAACGAGGTAATCGTCGCTTTCGATTGGGAATGAAAAGCTTTGACGTAGCCCACAAAGCGTCGCTATGTTTAAGGCGATTCGTTGGAGGAGGTTGCGAATAACTAGAATTATTTTTCAAAGAATGATTGAAATGCGACAAATAATTAATTGAAGGTGACTACATTTAGATGATAATCAAGTATCAATGTCGACATCAATTTGAATTGTATTTTTCTTCTAAGACAGAGAATTAATGGTAAGGTACAAAAAGTGACAGTTGATATAACAAGTATGCGGGTACTATATATTAAGAATATCGACTACATGTATAGTGTCAACAACCTACAGTTATTGTCAGAATTAATTATTTTTCACAACGGGTAATCCTAAGTTAAACAAATAGACGCACGGTTTTGAAAACTCGTCATTATGACCCAAATTAAGATATACCCCAGAGATCGGCACCCTAAATATATGCTCGGTCGAATGAAATACAATCCATTGTCGGATATACTGGAATAAAAAGAACGGTGACATAATTTTTCCCGTCCATCCCGGCACCGCATGATCTGATCGTCATTCCTCAAGTCCAAGACTCTTTCAGAATCTGGTTCATCTGTGGATGTTGTTCTTGCTACTCCCAGGAGAGTTCGACCCAGTATCATTTATCACGAGAAAAGGAGGTCTCAGAGTTGGTAATAGTTTCTGAAGGTGATGACGTATGACCGTAATGAAAATGTCATCTCTTTTGGAGCGTTGCGGAGGGGTGCTGGAGGAGGAAGGGCTCTGTGATAAGAATGGTGTGGTGTTTGGACATCAAGAGCGGTAGAAAGGGAAGCACCGGTGAGGGTTTAGAGAGAGGGGTATAGCCTAGTCCTCTGGGGTGCTAGGCGTGTTGATGGATACCCAAATGGACCGTGTTGGAAGGGGAATGACCAACTCCGGCGGACGCGCCTTGATCCCATCTTTCCGATATGCCGACGGGCCTCCGATGTTTTTATCCCTTCTCATTTTTCTTTATTCCTCTTTTTCTTTTTCACAACTCTTTCCTGTGGAGACCCCTCTTCAGGAAAGATGCGTTCGACTTGCGGAAAAAGCTTGTTGATATAGCTGGCCGTACTTTGAGCTAATGTGTGAATGAAGAGCCAAAGGTCAACATACTCCACTAAGAGGTCACTGCTAAAATATTGATATCAGAACTACTGAAGTCGATTCATTACAATTTGTGTTTATTGCTTAATTTATGATGAACGCATCACGGATAAATATCATATTATGATATGAATTTATATTAATTAATTAGGGATATTCATAACATCGTAATCACTTTGCCGTATAAAAGTATGAATGCAAACTTTGGCCGCAGTAGCTGCGCTCTAATACACCTCAAAATCCGTTTCGATCTGTTTAGCCCTCTACCGGTAATTGCGACACTGCTAGGTATCGGTTTATGAACCCGCGTGTAATGGGAACCCGGCGGCCCAAATCAACCAATTTTACAACAAAATGATGACTTCATTGATTGACCCACTTATATTTCATTCCGCTATTTCTTCTCTTGCCTCTCTCTCTTTCTCTCTTTATAGCAAAGTCTCTTTCTCTTTCCCTTTCTGTATGCCTGTCTGTCCGTCCGTCTGTCTCTTTCTCTCTCTCTCTCTTCGTTCAACTTATGTCTTTTTCTCATTTTCTACTCCACATTTTTCTCCTTACTCTCTTTTTTCTTCCACTCTCTCTTTCTCTCTCTTACTATCATTCTTCCCCTCTCCCTTTCCTTCACTTCTTCTGAGCACTAAGTGAAAGATTGAAATAAAGTGATGGCAGTCTAAAATTGAGGTACCCCAGCCCGCCGAAAACAATCTCTCCACCCAAACCTTTTCTCGATGAAAACTCGAAGGAAAAAATCATATCAGCCAGTTTCGTTGTCTTTATACTTTCATAAAAAGAGGGCGCGAAAACCTTATTAAGAGAGGGCATTCCTGGAGATTAGAATAAATTGAGATTTGTTGAACCTTATCGACTCTATTTTGCGAGTTCTTTGACTTTTTCTAAAGTGAAATCATGACCACGTGGTTGAGAGTGCAAGCACCTGAGTCGAGAGGTTCATATCGGGTCAGTAGAGAGAAACACCTCCCCTATCTTCTCGACCGCATATTGATGAACGTATTGCTACTTATTAAAATGCAATTCATTAACATTTTTTGATGTTCTCATTATCTTTATGTAGAGAAGAAATGTTCTCGAAGCCAAAAAGTAACATTAGCGGAAATTCATGTTATAAAGAAGTGATAATTTAGAATATATATTTTGATGGCAAAAATGCATTGCTTTTTTCTTCTTAAGTGTGTACTTTGAGGGGGGCTCTCTATGTCTTTCTGAGTCAAGCTTATACGTTACAAAAAAAACGTTATCTTCCTGATTCCTATGTTTATAAGCATTTTGCCATACTTCTAATTCTGTTCATTTTACATTAATTTGGATAGGTCAGGGAGGGGCGTGTCCATCTTGTTCCGCCATTTTGTTGGTGTGGCGTGCTGCGACTGACCGGTAATTTGGCTTTTTAGATGTGATCGAGATTCTTGCAGGCTGAAGAATCAAGTTGTAAGTAAGTCAGGCAAATCGAGATGTTGGTCTGCTATCGCCCTAATTACCTTTGATAGAAGTGTAGAGGGATTCTCGCCTTCAAACCGGGGGGACTTCTGGTGGGGGTTAATTCGCAGGCTACGAGCCGACAAACGGACCAATTTGTTAGCCGAAGTGTAATGTCAATTTGGAAAGAACGATCTCGACACCACTACGTGTCAGCGATACTTTGTAGCAGAACAAACAAGGTCTGGCAGCGCGATGGGAGCTGGCACTGTGGGTTGTCCCAGACGGGTTCGGGTTAAATCCGATCAGTGTGGGGCGTGTACCTTCGGGCGCTGACCCTACGGCCCATTTATACCAGCGGGAATGAAGCAAAAGTATACTATAGATAGAGTAAACCAAAAACAAGATCGAGTCGGGGAAAAGCTTTTGTAGATATTCGTCAACAAGTCAATGGAAGAATAATGGAAATGAGAAGGAAAAAAGGGCACGTCCTTTTGGGAGCTGTTGATCCCCGATTGTCAGTACTGATCAAGGGATGGAAACGATTACGACCATGAACAGCCTTGTCGAATGGTCGAACAAATCTACTAGTGCATCCAATATCAGCGGTACTGATCAAATCAAGATACGAAGGTATCTCTAACAAACAAATATATCATAAATAAGTTCTTTTCGGGGAGGGGCGGTAGGAGAGGAACAAATATATTTTGTATTGCTTGTATTTGTACTACCCTGTATTCCTTGTCAGCGTACCATTTTCCTTTCGTTTCAAATTCCTTTCCTTTTTCATATCAAATATTATTCTTTCGTGTATTTAATTTCTGGTTATTATATTGCCAACTGCACCTATAAATAATGAGAATGTCAGTGTTTTGAAAAACTTAGTCAACAAGAATCTCCTTTTTATGATTATGGTAACAGTTCACATCGTTATGTTTTGTAGGTATTTACTTTCGCTAACTTCAACATTCAAACCTCACATTTTTGTGATCATTCTTATTTATCTATCTTCATATGAATTGGGCATGTAATAAACCACGAAAGCTACAAAAGATGTCCTTCTCATACCCCCAAAATATCCAAGATATATATATATATATATATATATATATATATATATATATATGTATATCGTGACGTCACAATGGATGACGATGATAAAGAAGCCTCTTTATTTTCTTTTAACTCGACTAAATATTTGTTATTAATGTTATTATGTAATATCAACTGTCTTTAAAAGACTGGAATTATTAAAAATGATTTCAAAATCAATTCACTATATAACACTCATTAAAACTAAAAGATCGAGAGCGTAAATGTTACGGATCTCATTCATTACCGAAATGGAATGAATAATTTTTAAACGGCCTAAACAGAACTTTCTGAACCCCTGTTAATTCGTTGAAATCAAGAACAGAACAAAGTATTGAAAACTGTGTCAACTGATAATAAAATCGTTTCTAACAGATTGAAAGTTTGTTTACAATCATGTAAAAACACATAATGACTTTACAAATATGCATATATATATATATATTGCTATATGCTGTCTTTTTCTTGAATGGCATCTTCTCATTCTTTGCACTTTCAGTGGAATATTCAATCGCTAATAGGTGTATTTTCTACGATCTAGTTCTGCTGTCTTGCATCTTGTTGGGTGCCGGGTCATTGAACTGACTACCCACTTTGGAATATTGCTAAAGTGCATTAGCAATCCCATGAAAGAGCAAATTTGCTCGTTATTGGTCGTGAGTTTGTGGTAATGTCGAGTTCCCTAACCGTAATAGAATCGTGAGAAAAATAGGTGTGTTCTCGACACCAACTGGGAGAAACACCCATGCGATATGTAATCACGGCGTGCGACACTGCAATTATGGTGGTAAACACAAAGAATATGCATTTGTTTATGATTAAGTTATAAACTTGAGTTCAGGACCGGGTAACGTGAAATTTGACATTCCGTCATCCAATAAAAATTATGTGAATAATATCCTTCAATTACGGTATTCATCGGTATTCTTGACCACTTCAAAGTGAGTGTAAACACGTTTTCAAATCCCAACCTTTATGAGAATTATTGATAACCATGTTTATATCTGTCAAGTTTATTTTAAAGTTATGTGTTGATCATGATGACAGAAGGTTATGGTTGAATTAGCAACCAACGTTTATATGTTTGTTTGGGGTTTACAATAGCTTAGAAGGTAACAAATGTATTTGTGGACAAAGTGTTGATTCAAGGTCGAGGCCAAGATCTCAAAAAGTGCATGTGACCGAGTAAAACGCAATGCGTCTGTTATAACGAACACAGGAAAATGGAATAACTAGTTCGTCTGAAAACGAAATAGGCATACAACTCATTATTTTCAGCAATCAAACAAAATTACGCCTTAACGGCTGTAATGACTTGATTAATGGTTTCCAAAAGAATCGCTAATGACGAAGGGTGACGAATGCATTCGCTTGCGGAGCGGAGTGTTAATGGGGGTGTAATTGTAGCGGCCAAATTACCATTGTTCAGACGTCTAACTCGCTTCCCATGGATATTGTGACAAACTAGCAAACGGGGAGATAAAGTAATCAAATTTGGGAGCAGAAATTGTGACATGTGTCGGTCAAATATCAATTAGCAACACAAATGCTAGCAACATTTGTATGTCTCATTTTGCCCTTACCCGTCCAAAAGTATTCTTGTCATGTTTTGCGAGCTCGCAGTAAAATAAGTTTGTTCTCAGACGGAACAAATACCTACTTTTCAGTTAAAAAAAAAAAAAAAAGAAGTAAATTTAATGTGCATCATAAAACTATTTCTCTATGATTATTTGGTTTTGGTATATTGACGCTTGAGGCTTATCTAAATTCTCATACTCAATTTTCCAACGAAATCAAAATCCTAGTCAAAAGTTTGGATGCTGTCTTTTATGCTTATTGTGTCAGACCTGTATCTGTCAATGTTCCAGTCTCCCATCATAACTCACCACCGAGCTGAACAACAACAACAAATTTATTTATATGTGTTCTGACATCGTACGTAAACTTTAAGAGTACTTTCAAGTGATGTCCAAACACAAATATTATTATAATTGTTTCCCCGATCGCCCTATTATTTCAGACGATCCCATTCCCAGCGTAATTCACTCGTGTCCTCTGCGAGTCGGCTCGGTCTGCGCACCTGTTCCGCTGTGACCTTTGACCTACGCTCCCAACTTTTAGGCTCGTTCGGAGTGAGACATTACAGACGATAATGGGCCGGGTGACAAGAGAAAAAATATGAATCTGTGTTATGAATATCGACGTCGTGAGATCTTGGTCGAGTCGGTGCTCCGACGATGAAGCTCGCTCAGGGACTCGTTGATGATTGGGCCATATACGGTTTCGTCATCCGGGGACGTATCAGATGAGTAAACTGACCAATATTACCCGAATGACCGTGAGATATTGACTTATTGTCTATACTAGTTCAGCATTTTGTGAAAAATGCGTGTCAAATAATTGACCACTGAATGGCAGTGTACATTAAGAAGTGCATAAAGTGACTCAAAATGAGATCATACGACCCAGGATTTCAGAATCATAATGATAACAAAAGTAATGCAAAATAACAAAATTGGTCGAATATTGATCATTGTTGCCTTATAAAATTATCGCTTTGATTTTTTCACCAATGAAATTGTATATCACATGTACAGACAGACAGAATTACCAATAAAGAGACAGGCAGACAGACAGATAGATAAATACATATATAGACAGATAGATAGGTTGATAAGGGTTTAGATTTATAGAGATAGATGGATCGATAATAAGACGGACATGCGTTAAGATCAAGTGTATAAACACACATTTACATGACTATGTCTCCAGTGTTTCCCCAAAAAATAATTTCTTAGAATAACTTGTCGCAAATTTAGAAGGAGAACAGAAAGGAATTTTATTAACAATTTATGCTCAATGCATAATTATCAATATCTAAGTCAACTTCGAGACACACGGTGACAATCTTTTAAAATAAACTCCATTCTATTTTAGGCAGGGCCCGAAAAAGAAGACACTCCTAATTAAGCTGTAAAACGATATACGGACATTAATGTCACATAGTATTTACCATTCTAAAAGTGCTGGTTTAGTTGAAGCATCTGTCGGTTTCTGCCCATGTCTCTTTATGACTTTGGAAGGTATCAGAAGTTCAGACACTGATGAAATTAACTTTATATCGGAACTATTCAGGTCATAAAGCCGAAACACAGGAAATTTGATGAATAATATTTCACTGCCTTCTCTCTCCCATGTGTATGATGAATAAGGGTGAAGTTAAGGGTAGCGAGCATCATACGTGCGATCCGTCAACGCTGAATAGAATCGAAGTTTATAACTCCACCGCTTATTATCTTCATTTAAATAACTGTTACTATTTGTATAAAATAACATGTAATGTTTATTGTGAAATCATACATAAATTACATGGATATTAAACTGTAGCATACAAAACAATGCATAAATTATAAGATGCGTAAAACTTTAACTATAGAAATAACAATTGCTATCAACTTTGCACATAGTGAGTAGGGATATACATCTCTAAAGCCGTTCGGTCACAATGTCTTGTAAATCATACAAAAGTATTGACAAGTAACATTTTTCTTTCTAGAATTCATAACTTCTTCAAATATTCTTTGTTTGGACATTGACAAAAATCGCTTCTCAAACCTTCTTTTTTTCTACATCAAAGTACAATCATTTTAGGTGCTGTACTGGAATTGTTTTCGATTTTGCTCTCGGCATACGATCGTTCAGCAAAACGACAAAGATTAGCATTTTGTGACTGGGCCTTTCATCTATATTCATACATGTCAATAGTTGATTTGAGCAAGGAACTGAGTGTTCTACAAATCTAGTTAGCACCCTACACGACTCTCTCCCAACTCCGGCTCACTCGGTTAAGGCGTAGTGAGTGACACGATAAGTGACTTTGCATGGATGTCGTTATTGTCCGCCTTCCAAACTCGGCTTAGAATCTCTATTGCTTGTCTGTCATTCGGGACATCAGCGAAAAGGGTTGAGAGCGCGAGGTGGATATGAAATAGAGTGCGCATGCGTCTTTGTATGCATATCCCACCCTCATTGTGAAACAAAAATAAAATCCGTATTTTCTCTCGAAGATGATATAAAAATGCATTTCAACACAAGAGAATCGAATATGCCACATAGGCCTATATTATTAGTTGTAGGTCTAGCGTGTGAGTTATTGAATCAGGATATTTAAAACATGATGAAAATTGTGCAAGTACGATGTTTGATTATGCAATATGATACTTTTGGATTTTTCGTCCAAATGCATAGATGAATATTATGTGCGTTTGTGTGGATGTGTGTGCATGTGTGTGAACATTCGCGAGAGGTTGCTTGCGCTTGTGCGTATTTCTTCAGAAAACAAAAGTTTGATGACTAGTCTGGTTTTAATTGTTAAACTCTCCACACATAACTAAAATAACCCCAAAAGTTTGATGACTAGCCTGGTTTTAATTGTTAAACTCTCCACACATAATTTAACTACCCCACCCCCCCCCCCCCCAAAAAAAAAAAAAAAAAAAAAAATTGTTATTCGCCTTTTGGTCAGAGAGTTTGTAACCGTCTTGAAAATTTGATTAGACTGCTCAATCAAAATGAGAGATGAATCAACTTAACTCAACTCAAGGGTGTTAAATGTATTTGCTTTCTTATGAAGATGCCGACATGTATTACATAATGTCGTCGTGATTTAGTCTCCTAACCGTGGATATTACGCGCTGAAGCGATAAATACGAGGCGTCTATAGGCCGGCACCGATCATGAAAAGCGTCCGGGTTCTTGCTTCGGCTGAACAGGCATTTAATTACTGAAAAACGATATCAGGATCGTATGTTCAAAACTCTTTATTAAAACAAGCATATTATGAACAAAATTAGTACTAACTGTAGGTATAATGTGGTTGAACTTAAAGTAAACCTATTACGTCTGAATTATATTATGAAACGGAGCTCTGCGTTTGACGTGTGATTCGAGTCTCAATAGTACAGACTTACATTACACAAACTTACAACACTTTTAAAAATCAAAAGTATGGAAAGTTATGTAAAGATGAACCAACAAAACCTGATTGACTAAATGAAAATGCACAAACGATTGGGAAAATGCGAAACAGCAATACTGATATATTATTATTGAACAAAGTAAAACGTTTGACCTAGGTTATTTTCATACGTCCAACATAACGGTGCCTTCATGATTTGTATATACTGCTATGCGAATAAGGTGCAGATCGCCTTCCCGAGGAAATGTACATTGGTATCTCTTTTGCCTTACTAAATACAATTCTGCAATTCGTCACCCCAACGTTTTTTGATAGTGCACATAATTATTCATAGGTTGACCCACAACTTCTCGATATTTATTCGAGGACAACACTTACAAAGAGCGAGCGATTTCCACCCAAGAGATTGAATAGGTTTCATTCGGAAATCATGATCCTACCCACCCCAAAATATTATTACAAGAAAATCCTGCTCTGCATCCACGTAACCCTCACAGGACGTAAGTGAAACTATGAGGTAAAGCATCACATTTTGTGTTCTTATGTATCTTTTCCAGGTCAATCTTAAAACAAAATCATATTTTGTAATACTCTCCTGAATAGATTGACAAGTAGTAATTCTAAACAGACCTTGCTAAAAAATCGTAGGAGAACATGACTTGTAAAGCGTCACGATTATTTGTTGTAGCAAAACGAAAGCTTAAAAAAAAACACGCCCTTACCCAGCAACCCACTTCAACCCTTCATTTTCGTATATAACATTTCATGACATGCTTTTGTTCGACCAACTTAACGAATTCATCTTTCCGCTTCAGATGTATAATATGGGATTAAGTTGAAAAGGGGAAAGAGCTACGAATGGCTCAAATGTTTCTGTAGTGACTAAATCAGGAATGTATTTGTTTATATAATAACAGAAGGTTAGAAACGATCGTGTTCAAAGGCAGACCAAAAATTAACCCGAAGGCATCTTCATGGCAAACCGGGTTATATTGCTGAAATGCGCTCTTCGCTGAATACGCTAGACTGCAATTTTCGTGTTGCCCTTCGCCGAATCCTCAAAATGGAGAAAGTTATAGATCTGTAAACGATTATCTTCTCAAATTGTTCGTTTTGGGATTGTCTTACGTCCCGTCTTGATTTACTATCAAGTGTCTACGGACATCAACCTACGCCACCGTGGAGGATCCTCCCGGTAAGACAAGGGGGTAAGATAGGGGGTTTGAGTTACCCATATTTGCATTACGAACATCCCTTTACACTCCAGCTTGTCATGATACTGTTTGCAAGGATTTCAATCCAGTTTCGATCGCTCTTAAAATCTGAGCTCCCTCTTTCACATGATATATTGAGAAGGAAAAGTTTTAAATTTCCCTGCGTTCGAAAGAGGTTCCCTTTAAATACATAAAGTAATTTTGGAGTGTTTGGAGTGTATATCATTTGAAGAGCATTTGTTTTAAACGATTTGTGTTTTCCTGACAAGACTCTCATTTGTCCTGTCACTTTGGAGATGTCTTGAGAAATCATTATTTTTAGAGAGCCATTATTTAGAAAATACACCAATTTCAAGAAATTGATCGTTCCCATTCTATCACGAAATGCTATCCTCAGAAACCACTCCAAACTTAGGAGAGCTACCTGCGTTCTCTTTTTTCGAAGCTCCAATTCTTTATTTTGTCTTTCTTCTCCTATATTCTTTCTTGGCAGTTTTTCTACATCTTCTAACCTCACCTGACCCGTGACGAGGAGTAGGGGATGGGAAAGGGAACTAGTATTTGCCATCAGGAAGAAAGCTTCGTTCATGACAAAACAGCTCTGGGTTTTTTTATCAGAGTATTTATTTTACACCTCCATGTTTTTAAACTGTCTTTTTAAGCGATTATTATTTATGCCATTCCATTACCTTCAACATGTATTTTTGTTTCAATTTCATCTTAATACTTCAACCTTTTTGCATAAAGTAAAGATCGCATCGATATTGATAAACGCTTGCTTTTACGGTCAGTATAGGAAACTAAGCTGGAACAATACTGAGAACTGGATGTCGTATTTTTCTTTAGTTGTTTGAGAGAGTTCTTACATTATATCAAGTAGGTAGATGTATAGCAAAAACTCCACAGAGAACGGTAGACAAACCACATATTATTTGTATGTTATCTCAATGTTCAATTTACTCTTTGAACAATCAAAGCGCACTTTGACTGGTTACGTGCAATGGATAGGGGGAATGAAAGAAACGAATATCGTTGGAAATTTATTTCAGGGCTTGCCTTTTGGAATTATCTGTATCCTAGCCGGGCCTTCTTATGAAAGCGAACAGAAAGCGAGTAATGCAGACATCAGTTTACGGTATCGTCGGCTTTCTATGAGTACGGATCGAGTCTTGTAGCTTTAGCCCAGATAGCTGGCAGTCCAGAGGGCTGGGTGCCCGGTATTAAAGTATCTATAACGCTCTGTAAACATAACCTCTCTATGAGCAGCTCTCTTTCATTCTGTCCTTCTCTCCATCTGTCTTTCCCTCCCCCTCTCTAAAATCCTCCGTCGATTTATTCCACTCTCCATTTTCTTCATTTTTAGGACTGCAGTCTTGATTTCATGTCAGACTGTAGACTGGATGTATCATTAATCGTGCTGTAATGAGTCTGTCGTCAGTGGATAGCTAACACTGCGTAAAACGCGGCGCCGCATTCGCCTCCCACAATGCTTTATCGCTATCGGCAGCTATAGTCTAACCATCCAGACGTCACAGGGATCAATAAATCAGAGGAATGTTGAATGAAGTCTATAAAGGAAAGACTATTTGGCAAAGTACAGACTGCCGCTGAATCGATCAGTGTTTCTCATACCAAGTTAACCCACTTCTTGATCCCAATCAATGACGGTTGTACTAATTATGTTTGAGAGAGAGAGTCTCTTATCTTCACTAATATAACATGACTTCATTTCTTCACATTAAGAGGCCGAATGTTTTACAAGCATCTTAATTGCTTTCCTTCCACTTGACTCATACTCTAAACATGTTTGCTTTATAATTAGTTCGAACATTCTATTCTAAAATCACAGGTTATTGATAAGATCTTGGCACTAAACGTTAACATAAATATTCAAGATTGCTATCGCCGTGTCGCTTTGATAATCCAAATAAAGTTTTCCTGAATACGGCGCTAAATAAAAATATTGTTACCTCAGTTGTACCTGTTCTTGACAGAAGTGAGAGGTGTTTAAATAGACCGTAATCTAATAGAGACTTCCAACAGCTCTCTGCAAATAGACACCCGCCATCTTTATTTATCAAAATTAAAGTGTCACAATTCAAAATGTTAACATACCAGCGTGACGTAGCAGGAAGATGGTAGCGGGCAATGTGTGGCACGTAGATGTAAAGAGAGAACATGTTTAGTTTAAAGGGCTCTGAATGGTGTACCCCTGTAAGAAAGGGGGTTCTACGGCACAAGATTATAACGACAGTATTAGTAATGTCAAACGGTCAATAATTATTTCTTACACCAGTCGATTTCCTAACTTTAACCCTAACACAAACACTCTTTCTTTTCCGAACCCTAACCGAACCTAAAACTCAATTGCGACCCTAACCCAAACCTATGTTTTTGACGAAAAAAGCAAAGGAACAAATGTCGCTCGCGCAAATTTATGGGCACCTTTTAGAGAGTATCATACTGAGAATATTTAAAAAATTACATATCAAAATAAACTTTTTGATGGTGCGTGTTTATACATTATTTCATTTGACCGCTAAATCGTTAAACATGAAACAGAATACATTATCAATTGCTTTTGGGTTAAAGTATACACATTCTGCAATAATGGAGCTCTTTCAATTATTGTGCCCTGTTGTTTTTGATATTCATTTCACAAAATTTGCTTCAAATATACTATATTTACTGATTCCCTATTCAGCATTGTTTATTGTTTCTCATTAATCCTTCTCATATACTTAATACATGAGACACTGCCATCAAAATCAGTCGGTGGTCTGTGGTCGGTGGGCGGAACTCAGACAATAAAATAACAGGTTCCAACGTTTTTTTTAAAGTTAACCAGTTTCATCTGATTATAATTAATTTGAAAACATAAGTCGTTTAATGTTTTGATCCCCTTTAATATTAAATGCCTGAACTTTCCCTCCACCTCGCCTGAGAATCCGCGGCATTGACAACTTAACTATCGCCGAGTCCCGTATTATTTTGATTCGGGATAGTATTACAAGAGGACCATGCAAAGCAAGCCCGTGCTCTTGTTTTCCTCCAGTCCACCACTATGACATTTCCATCTGTAGCAGACTTGGATGTATGTTTATAGAAGGCCATGGTTCGCTTCCCCCGTCGATTATATGCTCCCCTTCAAATCAGGCCTTTTGGTCGCCCTTTTGAACTTGGCTCCCGCAAGCCCCTTCCAAACCGGTAAGGCTACGCCACTCGCTCTATCTGCGTAAGTCAATAAGTCAATTTGGCAGCTCACAACTCAAAGCCAAGTCTTAGGTAAATTGCTAGCGTTGGATTACACCCCTCTAAGATGACATGTCGTATGGACGGACCAAGGGGCATTAAAATTCCTCCCTCGATTTAGAAAAATGGGGTTTTTGTTAAAAGACGGCATAAAATGGGCCATCTGGAGAAAAAATTCCGGAGTTAACTTGTCTAACTGTCATGCCATGGGATGAAAAGCCTATAAAATTCGAGATCGCTTAATCTTCGTGCCTCTGTAAATTTTGCATCGCATTGGAATAGGATCAATTGATGTTTGTATTTTGTCAGAGGTAATCCCTCGTTTGCCTCTTTCTCCCGGCCTAAACACGGTGCTCACGATATAACAACCTTGATGAAAAACAATCGAGATGTCGAAATACGCGGGTTTCTAGTCAGTTGCGGGTCTGAAGAAAGCGACGGGGAAATAGAAAATGTAACTTATGCATCAAAAAATATATAAGAATAACGTAGTGTGGTGGATAATGGTATAAATTATGAGGAAACAAAATTTCCTTTACTACAGAATAAAAGTCTATGAATACACTGTATACCCATGTGGGTAAATCCAAAACCTACAACAACCAAAATATTTTGTTTGTTTGAATTGGTTGTTTACAGATGTCCTAAATGCTGTATAGTTTTATCCTAAAACCCGAGCTGTAGAAAGGCATTACAAAAGTAGCCTTAACTTGCCTTAATCTGTAATTCTATTTGTTTCGTTGTATTATTCTCTCTTGTGAATGAGACGTGGTTTCCTAACATTTTGATACATTTTAATATCATTATATTCCTATGCAACTCAATAACATTCATACTCAATTGAAGTACAAGCGCAATTGAAAGTTGATGTCAATATTCGGCCATTGTTTTTTCTCTATTTATGGCCTGTATTATCATTGCTTCTTTGTTCGACAAAATAGACAGATTTTGTGTCAATAAAATATTTGTAAATGGCAGTTGCATCATACACAGTTCTTGACCAAGCATAAAACCGCCGCGTTTTGGCCATCGGTTAATGGCAAAAGAAACCTTTCTGATCATTGCTGATTATCCAGTAGTCACCTCTTTTTTCTTTGGAATTCAGTGTAATGTACAGGGCATCAACCTCTCTCAAGATAGAATCATATTATAATTATAAAAATACATGTCAGCTAAAGCATGACCACGCTCAATTATTATCAGGCTGAACAGATGATGAGATTTGAATGAATAATTAATCCAGGAATACACAAACAAAAATCACAGATTCCTCTTTGGGGGGCGAGTAGATTGGATATGACACTCCACGATGTGTCTATCTATTTGCTACAGCTCACAAACAGACACGTTCCCAAGCTTAAAACCTCCGCGGATGAGTACGCACGAACAAAGCTACTTGAGTTCCACAATGCTTCCAACACGGACCACATCCAACCAAAGATAGGACCCCTTTTGGAATGAAAATGTAGTTGTGCGTTTTTCTTTTTTCTCTACAAATCCGTGAATTTTTACCGTCTGTTCCTATACACAAAGTGGAATGATTGAATATAAAAGAATGTGGTTTCTTTTATCACCGAGCGGTCTGCGTCTCGCAAGTGGACACAGAGTTTTTAATTATTATACTCTTAGACGGAGTTGAGGGACAAAAAGAAATGATAGTGACTCCAAATACGCACTTCAGGATAAGCTCTTTTATTCCTGTGGAAGTTCGTTTCATCGTAAAAACTAATTAAAACTCATATAATTAAAATATGTGTATATAATAATAGTATATATGGAAAAGATAAGAAAACAGACGGGAAAGATTTTAAATCAGTATTAGAAGTTCCATGGTCCAGTAAAGCCATGCTTTTAAAAATTTTGTCTTCAACGTATTCTAATCCTTTCAATAATATTTCGAATATTTCTATATATCTGCTGACTTTCATAATCTTACGAGTGCTTTTGTATTTTTCAAGCGGATATACTTCAATGAATTCAAATGCTATGACATAATTATACACAGAAGATTTGCCAATTTCATTTGTTATTGATGAATAAAGTACAGGTAGATATTGGTTTTATCCGAGAGAAACCTTATTCGAGTTTATTGAGTTATATCTATCAAATTTGTGGAAATTAATCTACTGAATAAAAGAATATTAAAATAGTTTCAAATTTTGCAAATAGAATGATTATTTATTTAGCATTTAATAAATTTGAAAATGAAATCTATAAAATTAATGGTATGACGGAAATGTGCGGACTGGTAAAAGTAGCCATTGTCAAAACTTAAT
This sequence comes from Strongylocentrotus purpuratus, assembly GCF_000002235.5. Lineage (NCBI taxonomy): Eukaryota > Metazoa > Echinodermata > Echinoidea > Camarodonta > Strongylocentrotidae > Strongylocentrotus > Strongylocentrotus purpuratus. Next base: position 53,009,272 of record NW_022145612.1, read on the forward strand.
AAAATAGTTATAATTTTAATTCAACATTAAGCTAAAAAAAAATGCATTCACACAATTGACATGGAAAGATTCAGCTGTGGCTGGACCTTAATGAGTCAATTTAGATTTATGACATGTGCGTAGAGCGCAAACATATTAAGACAACTCCAATTTCTACTTTAAACAAGCGCGACCGCTGAAGCTTCAAAGCGTAACGGAACGTACAACAGAAAAAAGCCCCCCCCCCCCCCCGTTCAAAAAAGAAATAAGAAGTTTTTTTTTCTTCGTTGAAATTTATATATAAGTGTGTATTTAAAGCACCTGGAATTTACATCATCTTGAGCGAGAGCTATCGGATTGCACGCCGTCGATCAGGGCCTAAAGTAACCGTCACTCCCCGCTCGGTCGGGCCGCGCACTGGTGTGTGACGGCTCACAAACGCAGAATGAGACTGCTACTGCCGAGCTGGTGAGCATGCAATTCTGAAGTAAAACATGATATTTTAGCTGCTTCCTACGGTAAAAATCATGATGAAAACATATACTAATTCTGTATTTATTCATCTAGATTAATTCCATACCTATCACTCTCCTGTTATAAAAATTTAAGCTGTATTTCTATTTCTATATGAATTCGTTTCTAACTAGTACAACATATATTGTTTAGTGAAAGTAGTTATGGTATAGGCCTAATAATATATCCTGACGTTTGGCGATAGAATTGAGTTATAGATGAAAGCTTTGACATAAATAATTCATATATTCAATCAAACCAAGGTATAATTAGACAAAAGATGTAAAAGCTGTCTCATTACAAGAGCTATATATTTTGTATAGTCGAAATGTCGTGACGTAACATCCTTCCATTACTTTCGCATACATCTCTTTGAAAATCTGAGGAAACGAAAGATACGGACAGTCCGGTATTTTGCATTCATCATACCCCTTTTTTTAAAATAGAAATCTATCATATTCAAGTTTGCCTGCTTTATTTGTAAGATTTTTCATCAATTTTTTAATGATTTTTGGGAAGGTTGATAAATATGTCTGTACATTTCCTGTGTTAATGTAAAAATACTATTCATTTGAACGCCATTCATTTTTTTCGTTCTGACTTAATTCGATGGAAAAAAATTACTTTCAATTTTAATTAATTCTTCTAACTTTTTTGTTAACCCTTCTCTAAAATAAGTCTCGCATAATAATTCACAAACCATGTGTACTCTTTAATGATCATAGTGATCTATTCGTCAATTACACGTGGTCTGTACCCCTTCTCCCAATTTAATTTTACATTCAACATTCAGACGTTGCCATTCTAAGGGCAATAAGATCATTTTTGTGTGTTTTGATATTACATAATTATGTTTTTAAAAGAGCTTGAATAATATCATATCAGACTATCGACGAACCTTTTAATAGTCACAGCCGTAATCATCGAAACCGCTTAAAACGATAATAAAAATGATAACAGTTACACAAGAACATGAATAAATTTTAAACTATTAATAGTCTTGTGCTCGATAAATATCAACTGTTAAAATGGCCGTCAATGTACATTTCTAAAGTGACGGGTTTCCGACTTACTTCCGATCTAGACCCATGTTGTTTCCACGTGATATCGGCTATTAACCAGGCGTTACACACGCATCGATGCATGGCTGACTTGCAAGGCGCCATAGGCTGCTTAAGGACCCACGTTTGTATTAATAGGGATGCATGTCTCCCCCGTTTCTCTGATTCGTCTCACTATTTTACATGTTAACTGCTATTATTTGGCAATGTTACTTGTACTGTATATATTTCATCCAAATGATACTCATGATACAGGCAATACAGAATATTGGTTTGGTGTTTCAACTTCGCTTTCCTTGATTCTTTATTATTGTCTCATTAACTCCTGTAGTCGTAAATATAGGGATCTAAAGAAAAAAAATGATCCCATTGTCAGCACTTATACAATGAATTCTTATGTCAAGGTACTTAAGTTGTGGATACTACCAATTTGCATTTATTTCTGATGTAAAATCAGGATACTGATGCGATGGTTTTCCATTTTTCTTAACAGTTACTTTCCAAAAAAGGCCTACGTCAAACGTCATTTTGAGATTTTTAAAAGTCACTATTTACCAGTGGTCTACGAAACAGTTTACTAGTTGTCGAGTATTTCATGGAAATGAAGGCTGTGTTTATCTAACTCATTTATTCATGAGTTTCATCCTCAACACCAATGTGCAAATTTAAATGCCCTTAACGGCAACAATTTCAGAAATTTTGTTTGGACTATTTTGCTTTCGCATGAGACATCTCAAAATATAATCGTTATTCTTTGTTCATTATTATTCCCTTCTGACATTCATCTCTTAAAATAATACCTAATTCAAATCAGTATCATTTCTTATTGAAAATAACTATGAAATTATTTCATAATCTTTCTAGTATAAATAACAATAATGAAAATGCTTATGAAATATTGTTAAATGTAACCAGAAATATCAAGAACAATGATTTCCTGAATTTTCGAACAAAACAAGAGTAAAATGGTTTTTAAATACATAAAGTACAAATATAAAATAGGCTATGTCTGATTTACAAAGAATGTAAATCATAACGAATTCACATAGCTTGGATTGAATATTGTAATAAATCAGCTGTGTATACGATTTCCCCTTTTCGAATGATAATTATGCTCTTTCCCTCCGACTTGGCAGGAAAAGAAAAATGATCACAATCTGGGACCGGAAGAAGTTTAGCAGTCGATGCATGTGAACAAACATGTAAACGCATTGACAGTGTGTGAAGTGATGGCTGTTAGATCGACAGAACAATCGCTCCATTTTCAGCTCCATCCATCTTTACTGATAGGTGACTGAAAGACCGAGTCGTCAAGCAAGGGCTTGCGGTGACTCGACAAGTTTTTAACATATCTCAATACATGCTTCGACCTCTAACTTTTCTTTTAGGGCATTACCACCACGGCTTAATCGGATTCTGGCGCGTTGTTTTGCGCCCGTCGGGTTGAATAAAATGTTACAACTCGCAGCTAATTCATCGAACTTGTTGAACGTCTGCGGGAACGATTATCCAATTTGTCACTTTGCGTTGAGCTGTTGGTTTCACTCGCACCCCCAATTGCTTGACAGAGGAAAGAGAATCAAGATGATGTGATCACAAAAGTACAATTGCCCCAGCGACAACTCCAGCTTCACTTTGGCTTTGTGTTGGAAGAGATGACGCAAGAGACATGGCATAATGACATCGTTAAGGCATAGGAAGCATCAACGATTAAAGAACTCAAATCCAGCTGATTCGGTGTTTCCCAAGAAAACTATGACTTTTGACAAGGAAGATGGCCCTCTTTCAGACCTCTACAATCTCAAAGAAGCTTACTGCTTCATGAATAAAACACAAGCTGAAGATCAAATCATTTATAAGAAAAGTCATAACATCTAGTTCTGTAATCTAAAGAAATGAAAACGTAAACATGTATTCAACAGACACATCAACTAAAGTTTGATCTTCATATTTTGGTATAGGCTACTAGTAGGGTGGCCATATTTTGTATGAAAAGGAAGACACTGTAAAGCATTTTGGAAAAAATTGGCTAATTCAAAATGTCCTAAATATATTTCGTTAAGCGTACATCATTTTCCTATAATTTCATTTGATAGGAATTGCACGAGTTATAAACTTCAGTTCATCGTTGTGCGTTTATTTTCGTCACGGCTATATCATTCTAATCGCTTTAGCGCATTTTAACTCCGGTATGCCGGTTTGACAAGTTCGTTATATACGAAAACATAAACGAATCCATCATGTCACCCATATGAATTCCCCTCTACCTCGTTGTAATTATTCATTACGACGATTGCCAATTCGTCAATCGTCTGCGAAAATGGCTTCCGACACTCTCGCTCTTTATCCTTTCACCTGACATTTGGATGGCACCCTTTCTCCTCAGCTATTACTCGATATATCATCACCGAGGTACGCATTCTCGACATAGTAACTGAAACAATTCTGTTTGCATTTGTTCGCATCCATTGCCAAGTAGGTCTTTCCATGGCCATGCTTAAATAAATACATGACATGTCAGGGACTGCAATACTCAGCGCTAATTAACGTCTATGGATTTCGCAGGCTCACTGCTTTACCAGTTCATCTTCATACCCGTGTCAACGTTCCAACCTTCTGCAAATATCGTCTCCTTTTAGTCAGACCCTTCCATTCTCTTCTTATTATCCCTCTCCTTATGCTCTCTCTCTCTCTCTCTCTCGAAAATAATATACACATTTTAATTAAAAATTATCTCACAAGAAGATATATGACTTTATTCATATCATTTTCTATTTCGTCTCCTCTTCCGTATATCTAAAGTTTGATAAGTTTTATTGTTCGACAATGGGTCCATCTTTATTTGGTCTGTCGTTTTGAAGAAAAGTCACAAAGTAAAACTTAAGTCGTATAATTACAAACAAGTTTTGCTAAAACACCCTTCCACTTCCACTTTAATTATATGTGGGTTTTTTTGGCATCTCTTTGTAATTAAGTTCTTCAAAAGTTTCTAACTCCTCCTATACAATTTGTCTTTTTAAGAGTCTTTCTCATCCATCTATTGATAAGTCTTCAGCCGACGGCAAAACGTTATTGAAAACATACAACATAAACAAACAGCTACACGAGGTATCGCGATAGCTTTCTGTCCAGGTCTAGTCAACCAATTACACCTCTCTATTTTGGTCACGTGTATCCTCAGCTTTGACAAATCAACTGGAGTAAAGAACAAGATTGACAAGTCGTTGCAATACCTGATGAGTCTTTACGGTCCCAGCGAGGAGGGATGTCGAAAAGCATTATATTAAAGATTTGAATTCGAGCCAGCTTGTGTTTCTGAGGGTACCTGTGTCTCGAACTAATAGAAGTCATCCAACTCCGTATCAATTCCCTTGCTTAACATCTTTATTCTATCAACGTTTTTTCAAAGAAAAACTTATATTATCTTGCCAAAATTCATATTTCTAAAATCCATAATATTTTATTGATAGAGAAGAAATCATTACTTTTCCCTGTTTATAAGAACTAGGAAAAGATTATATTATAATCGTCACAAATACCTACAAGCAAACAAATCGCACCTAATCGTAAGCAAATTGCAAACAAATGTTAAATGCGAACAAAGGAAGCCATTTAGATGAGACTTCATCATGCGATCTTATTTTGTTCGAGGTTGCTGACATAGCAACAGATACAAATATAAATTCGCGTATTGTAATCCTTACGAATGATTTGAATGCAATATCATATCGGGCTTCAAATCATGAAAATAGAACGTTGATGTCGTTAACCCTTCCTACGATATTCTAGGCCGCTGTTGATTCCCTACTGCTGTTAATTCCCACAAACATAAAGAACGCAGAGCAATTTTGCAAAATTGATATTAATGCCTTTCGAATGGTGCGTCCGCTAGAATTGCCCCTAAAGCAAAAGGTGCCTGATTTCACGTACATGTAGACATGGTATATGACAAAAAGCATTAGCTCTTACTGTCATAAAACGATGACAATTGAAATATCGCTACTGGCAATAGCTATACAACACTATTGTAAGACATCATCGCCGTACCTCAAGTGTTAAGGGGTAGATGGAGAACGGGGGAATCAGAGAGAGAGACGCATTTGAGATTCAGAGTTAATGGTGTCCTGGGGGCGATATGGGGAAGAAAGTTCGTTAAACAGTCATCGGATTTCACCCAAATGCCCCATGTCGAATAAATTGCTCACGTATGAGGCGAAGGGCGGTCTATGTGACTAATTGTTTCATTTAATGCGTCGATAATTAGTCCTTAAATGGGAGAAAAATGAGGAGAAGAATGAAGGTATCCCTTTCATAAAGATCTCCTCATGTAAGGGGGCTAAAGGATGATGTATGATGACGCACGCCCCAGGCTAGTGGGGTCTTTATACAGCTAGCTCTATTCGATTGGCATTGTCACCACGTGATAAATCAATAGAGAAGTGAAATGATGAGAAAAACCATATGGTTCACCGGATTGTACGCTTCTTCTACTTTTGAAAAAAATATCTGCAAGGGAAGTTTACATTATCCCCTAACTTTGAATAAAAGGCCTCAAAGAAGCCATTTAAAGTAGAGTTAAGTCTAAACCTATTTCATTGTAACATTTATTTAACAAAGTAAACGTATACATTTAATTAAGATTTTAATTTGGACCATTAAACCTTTCATAAATTCCTTGGGATGCTTATGACCTCATGTATGTATGTATATATAATATTATATATATACACATATGTAAGCGTCATCATTATCATTATTAGTATTAATAAAATCAACATCATCATTATTATCTTCATCATCTTTATTATGATTGTTGCACAAAGATTTACGCTATGACAAAACAAAATATTGTTATTTCTATCAAATGATTGCGTTCCTTTCCCTACTATAATGAATGCCTTTATCCTAAAGTGGGGTAAAGCCCTTCAGGTATAGCTAGCGAGATGTTCTTCTGGTATAGCTAGGGATCGAGAGCCGTGAGGGGTTTCGTGTCGTCCGGTCCCTCTCCCTGTCACAGTACTCCGAACGGGATCAAAATATGAACCAGATATCATATCAACACTGACATATTTTCGCCCAAAGAAAACACCTGTAAACGGGTTATCCTTATCCCACGGATTCAAAAAGAAAGTTATCCTAACATAGTCACATGCCAAAAGAAAAAAAATGGTTAGATTTCGGTCTGTTTACTGACATCTGAGACCTAAAAAGAACGACGAATAGAAAAGGACTGTGTGGAGGGAGAGAGAGAAAGCGCGCACTGTGGGGTCACATTTCAAAATTGTAAGACTCTTAAATCCATTCAGATTTTGTCTCTCAACCCGATATGCGATGAAAAAGACCATAATGACTACGGGAATTTGTGGGCAGGACATTGGCGGGTGGCATCGACGAGAATGCAGGTTGATTGAGAGGGAGCGGAGGAGAAGAAAACGAAAACATTGACTTCCATCTACGAGGAGGAATGAAGGCACAGATCATGGACGTAAATATAGATGCAGAGATCAGCCAAGCGAGCAAATCAAAACTAACAAGTCACGATTAGATTGGTAATTATTATGACATCTTGGAACACAAATAAGCCGAACGATGTAACGACAGTGATGTTGATTCTTACATCAAAGAAGCAACGTTTGACAAAAACATGCCTTTTGTATTTGACTAAAATTTCAGAATGAAATTTATCAAAATCTTTCAACTCGATAAAGATCAACAACAAATAAACTCAAAAGGGAAAAAATAAATATTATTCAGTATCTTCAGAGAACAATTCTTTTCTTTTAATTTTGTTGGGGAGGCGGGCTTACATAACCCATCTGAATGACATTGGCCGCATTTAAAAACAAAGTTGGAACAATTATTAATGTGGTGTGTCCTCAACTAAAATACAGTTCACCTTTAATGTATGTTGAATTTGATAAATACTGGTATTGCTGCCGAATGCTTACTTCCAATATACATTTTATATATTTAATGAAAACACCCAAGGAAAAGTATTTAGGGATAATTTCCTTCAAAGAAATAGGAAAGAAGGCAGATTAGATGCAAAAGGTGACAATTTAGGGGAGGGGCTACTCAAACAATTCTCAGATGGCTTTGATTTTACAATGAATGAAATCCGGGGGTCTTAGGATGGATTTGCCTATTTCAAAATGATTTCATATTTAAGAAAATTGGTCTTTCTTTCCACTCTAAATACCCTCTCTTGTGTGGGCCCTAGTGGCGTGTTCCCCGCCAAGGAGCTAATATTCTAATTTAGTAAAATAAACAGGTGCCGGGCACTCCAGGATCAGGGGTTTAGACAACGGGAAGAACCGGGGGAATTTCGGCGAGTTTGGAGTTGGGAGAGAGGGGGTCGGCTGAGATAGGGATGTACGCAGCTCGCAAAGACCCCGCGACAAACAGGCGTCCTGAATTCACCAAGGAAGGGGTGAAAGAGGAAAAGTATGCCACGACATAATTGCAACTAATTATTTCCTTTCCGATGTCCTGCATTCTTCAAGAGACGCAAATTCCTTCCAACGTGGGATTATTCGACGTTAAACTGTGTTTAAAGTAAAAGTAAAAAACAAATATCAGTTGAAATAAAATCGAACTTTTAAATTGCCATAATAATAATAATATATTATGATAAAAGGCGATGATAGCATTTGTACTATATTGTTTCTCTTTCTGGTAATGACAATAACATTTTGAAGACCTTAAAAATATTTGAGATTGTGAGTGTGTGTGTGTGTGTGAGAGAGAGAGAAAGAGAGAGAGTTTGTGAGTATACTCCTCCCCACTCTATCTCTCTCCCCCTCTCTCTCTCTCCCTCTATCACACACGCACATACACGCACACACACAACCCTCTCTCTTTCTTTCGTAAACATTCACACATACACGCACACACACACACACACGCGCGCGCGCGCACACACACTTTTCCAATCGTTCTTCCTTACTAACCTATTTATCCGTATACATCTATGTCTCATTCCATTCTTTAATAAACTGTCTTTGCTACAGGTTTTCAAAAATATGTATAGACATTCCCCCCCTAAAAAAAATACACATTATTAATATTATATTTAAAAAAATAAAATACAAACGTCTATATCGCCCAAGAATATACTAAATCCTTCATGATTATAATATCATGAATCGATCGTCAAACAGTGAATATATAATATTTGCTGTTGATGCAATAATTTTGTCGAACATTTTGTATTTTGAATTCATATTTATGATTTTAAGGTGAAACCAATGCCAAAGCTTATAACGATTACAATCAGTTTAGAGAAGAAACAAACGCAAATAATTATCACCAAACCAAGGGTATCACATTGAAATAATGTCACACTATTTCTATTCGTTACAGAACTGGGTCATTTTGGCGGAGCACCTTCTTGGTTGATAATAATAATAATGAAATCAATAATAATAATGATAATAATAACAATAATAATATTAATAATTATAATAATAATAATAGTGCGTTATTTTATAGCTCATGGCTATTAGACTTGAAACTCATGGCGCCCCGCAATAATTACCCCGCTTTAGCATGGCTTCCATAATATGGTGCTCTATAGCATTTCAAAGTATTAATTCCTACCAGGTACACATTTAGTTCACCTGGGTCGAGTGTGACAATATGTAGGTTAATGTCTTGCCAAATGAAATTAGTACCGAGGTGGGACTCGAATTGTGAACCATATTGTGAACCACAGTCCGATGACGTATCCACAAGACCACGACACCTCCACTTAATTCCAATAAGTAATACTAATTAAACGATTGAGAACACCTCACCCAGCCCAGAAATTTATGGATTTTTGTTTAAGGAAAGTAGAATAACCATCAAAGTACATACACCAATTGTTGATTTACATCTTTATTGACTTTTGGGGGAAGAGGGGGCTTCCAAACTGAGAATAACTTCCAAAGCACATTTCCCCTGTGTCAATGCCTTGACTGGGTTTAAGCCATGTGTGTAAAATATAATTTGACCATCTCTCAATATAATTATTTATGAAAAGAAAAGCAAACAAACCTGTATGACTAATTGATATACGTTTTTAAATATTCTATAGACATATTTGTATAAGACTTATACAAGTTATAACGGGAATTTAGAAACATTCATCGAAAAAGAAAATGAGTCATTACCGCTTTTGTGTTAGCATAAAACCTTTAATACGTTTAAATTAGTCGATTTAACGGTTACCAAAGGTATAATTCAAGGCATCCACCATTTAAAAAAAAATACATATGTCAAAGTTACTGAGGTTTAATATCGTGTAACCTTGTAACGTAAAGCCTTCTTGTCCGACTGTTGAAAGAGTAATACAGAAGTTTGTTTGTAATATGTACATGATATTCTTCATTCTGTACTTATCGAAAGAAAACTGCTGAGATTTAATCATCTTTGAACCCAATCCCTTTTTAAGTGGATGGGGTTGCCAATAGAGAAGGAAAATCTATCTTATATATATATATGAAAAGCTTTTGGGTAATTTCACAAACGTTATGCATTAAAAAAACATCTGAAAATTTGAACAAAGAAGTTCAAAGATTATGGCATGCACAAATTATTTTTAAGCCAAATTGCATGCGTCACACTGCATTTCAAATTTTGGATGCTATGTGCCACAAATAACCACAAGAAGAAAAAGAAGAAAAAAACATGTCACATCAAATTTTTTTTTTCTCTCTTCAATTTTCTTGAAGCCATCTGTACAATTCAAAATAGTATCATTATCAGAAACATAAGATAGTCACAGTCTCAATATTATTTCCCAGAACAAAACATTTTCTCATGTCATTTAATCTTCTTGAATGATATAATTTTCTTTATGTTTTGACATAGTCCCTCTCAGCAAGAGACGATAATTCAGAGCCCCAGCTCTTATATTGTTTTCTTTGTAATTTTCTTTGTTTTTCATGTGATTCTTTTGTTAGGCACAATCTCTTGCCTTGATTATTCTCCTTAGAATATAGTATTTTATTTTCTAGTGAGGTTACATGAGATTTTAATCTAATAATTTCTCAATTAATTCTCTGCACCCCCACATGGATCTATTTCCTTCATATTACTTAGAAATTAACTCCATAAAACATTATAACAGTTTTCAATTGTTATGGCTCTTTTCGTAACGTTTCAGAGAGGGTCAATAATTGTCTAATAAGGAAAGTTGTCATCTGTTGTGATCTGTAACCATGCAGAAAATGAAAACATGCCATTTTCCCGCTTGGTGACTAACGTAAGATTTCATAAGAAGTTATATGCAATCAGCAGGACTCAAACATATCAGGTAAAAGCATCTGTGTCCGGAAGAATAAAACAAGACCCTTTAATAATGTTTTTCTATTATTGAATTAGCAGACTTTCACGCTTCAATACAAAGCTTTTTTCTTGAATAATGTGTATAATAAGGAAGTTTAGGGTGTGCGCGGTTGGATCGCACTCCAAGCGTTGTAATGTGAACTTGACAAATTTGAGGCAAACTTTTTTGTTTGAAACTATGTATCAGACCCGTCGGCTTTCAGTAGCTCTCGCACGCTCCAGTATCGGGTAATGGCTTATCCCCCGCCGCGAGGGTTAGGGCACTGTACGGCATCAGACGTTACTGGCAAATACTGCAAAAAGCATGAAAAGCGCAGTAAGTGTGAGCTTAAACTTAGAAGCGACATACAAAATGTACTAAATTGCCCTATTCACAAAAAACTATAAACGCAATATCACGGGTCGCACTTTGAAAGGACTGCTATTCTGTGAGCATCAGTAAGGGTACACAATGTTTTAAACGTATTTGTGTCAGCTTTATCTTGAACAGATCAATAGAAATAAGAATCACTAAAGAGCTTTCCTCTCAATGTCACCTGCCTTGATCTTGCTTCTCTCTCACTCCCTCATTCCGTCCCCCTCTCTATCAGTCTATCTCTACGAGTGTGTTCTGTTTTCATTTTCTTTAAATCCTTCCGTGCCCTTAAAATGTTACACGCAAACCATTTTATCAAATTGGTGGAGAAGGGATTTAGCCAGTTTCACTCCCTCTCACCTGATGAAAACACTCACGTGATAGATACAGATTTACACACCTAACTCCATCCGGGCTTTAACATTTTCCGGGGTAGACTTAATTTGGGAGAGAGAGGGAGAGATGAAAAGGGATATTGAGGGGATTAGTCGTGGCTTTGGCCTTCACGTCGCCTGCAGCAGATGCACCAATAGTCATTTACACCGAGGGGGTTGTCGCTGCTAATAAGGTCCTCTCCCAGCCTGACATAAAATGAGTCTTCAATCTCAACAACACACCATGAAACATGACAGAATCCCTCTAGATTTCACCCCCTGTCCCTCAAAATGTAGGACGGAGAGAGGGAGAGGGGGAGAAAGAAACAAAGAAAGTAGTAAGGACGAAATAGAAAAAGGTTGAGAGTGGAAAGGACGCGAGAAAGACGAAGTCATATTTACTTTTAGACAGACAGATAGAATGAATAAGGTAATTAGACAATTTCAACTGCGTACCATTATACGACACAATTCGCTCCTTGCCTTCAATCTCTCAAGAGAGAGAGAGGGGGGGGGGCGGAGAAACGAAGAGAGAGGAGAAGAGGTAGGGTGAGGGTGACATAAATGTAATAGGATGAAAAAGAACAAGATAGAGAGTTAGAAAACCGATAAAAGGGGGACGAGTCTTATACATTAATTTTGAACAATACGCCATGGGACTAGACACAATCCCTTTATTTTTTCCCATGCTAGTCCTTCGCAATGTATAAGCAATGGGAAACAAGAGAATTGAAACACAAATCAAGAGAAATATATAAGGGAGAAAGAATGGAGAGGATAGTGAGACAGAAGAAGACAATTGAATGGATAGAGAGAAAGAGGGAGATTGAGAGGGAGGGAGAATGAAATAAGGTAACAACATTTTGCTCAGCAAGGAAGCGCGCTTGAAATGAGTGACAACAGCAGACCGTGGCGCGAATGAGATGCCACAAGATCCCGCGTCAAGCGTTATATCCCACGGTTGATAAATCAACGTACCTGTTGTACGATCTAGAACAAATACAATTTCATTTTTCTTTCTTTCTATCTTGTTATCCTCTCCCTCTCAAAATTGCGAACGTTTTTTTCGTCCACATTACGGTGTTGGAATGAAGAAGGAAAGAGTAGATTAGAACAGGTGTGAGGGTGATGATAATAACATGACAAGCTTTACTAGTGGGGTTTAGCGAGATGGGTAAAGATCATGTGAAGACCAATCATTTATCATAATTGAGCACAATACCCAATTGTTTTGATGATACCTGAGAGCTGTGAACACATACATACAAAGATAGAATCCCATATCATTTATAACGGGTTATCTGTAGGACCCTCTTGTGTTGTCGAGTGTATCTTTCACCAATATGAGTATTTAAACGAAGACTTAATTAATGTTTAAACAAGTAAATTTGACAAAAGGCATTATTATGTTTGAATACCATTCCGATAATGACATAACAGACGCATTTTTAAAGTGAAACAGCAAAATATTATTAGAGGGGAAATCGGAAGGGCGTATACTCTGTCATAAATTGATTGTGCTTGGTATAACAAAATCTTGTTCAGATTTAGGCCTATCTTCTTTCCAAAACCCTAATGACAAACGGAGAGAAACAGAGAAGGGAAAAAATAAATGTTTCCCAAGCAAGTGTTACTAAATATTCTCAATGTTTCATGCTACAATTAAATCATTTGGTTCATAAGTAAATACAGAAAAGCGATTTTTTTTTTTTTTTTTAATCAACGTTCTTACATACAAAAAAAAACATTGAACTGTAAACCAATCGGGCTAGAATAAACATGATGATTAAGTTCATACACGCGAACGCCCAAACTCATTAACACATGCACACAAATCAATTGTACATAATAAATAACGGAACCCTACTCTTGCAACTTATAAATTATGATAACATTGACTCAATTTTATTACTCTTGAACGGGTTTTCACATCATTAAGCTTTCAGAGGATAACGAGATGCATTAGTGTGTATATCAATCAATCAAGCCATTAAAGTTTGCAACTGTAGACAGGAGTAAAACAAATAATAAATTTAGAATGTCAAACTCACTTTGTAATGCGTCTCTTTTGAATACTAGCACGGCCACTTTCAAAATGAAATGTCTTTAATTTCCCCTCGACTTTGCCATGTTTAACCATCATTAAATGAAATGTATTTATACAAACAGGTATTACATTATTGGTTAGACTTGGTAACATGCTTTATTCGCTTGCTTGGCGTAATTTGTATTTCAAACATGTATGCATAATTGTATACAGACGTAATAAAAGCCACTTAAACCGTTTAAGAAAAATATGACATAACAAAAATAGTTTACCGTAATGACTTCAGAATTAATAAGTATTTTCAAGATAGTTATTGAAATGATTTGTATCATTTGGATTATTTTGTTCGTTGTTGATAAATGCTACTATATATAACATCGTCAGTTTGGAACAAGAAGGATGTTAACTCGTGCACACTTCTATCGAATACACGATATAAACTGAAAAAACAATTTTCAAATAACGGATTGAAGGTGATAAGTGGTAGGTAAAGGTAACAAAGAATGAGAATGTGTATACCTTTGTCTATTTTCATATTATTTTATATTTTCTACTGAAAATGCCTGATACTTTATACAGATAGTAACAACGATGCATGCAGTCTGACCAATTATAGAACGTATTCGTGACGAAAAGAATCTAAGTTAAGTCTCATTTTGAAGTTCAAAAGGTTACGAATCTGATGTGACGCCATGCACGTACATTTCGCGTGCTTTCACAAGAGAATGACGAAAATATAGAACATTTCTTAATATTTCTGCTTAATAATGACAGCGATCTGCCAGAAGTGTATTAAGTGTAATATATTGTTTTCCGTAGCATTGCTTAATTATGAATTATCTATCAGACTTAAACCTTATAGCATTGAAACATCAATGCAATTAATACAGATTCACCAACGCTCGAATATTTGACACTTCGTATAACGTCTACATAATCTCTGTAGAATATGCGAATTAATATGTGAGAGTGGGGGTCAGTAGTTCATAATGATCTATAATTATCATGAGTATATGTTTCATATTAATTCAGGTAAGACGAGAGAGGAGGAGGGGGAGAAATTTGTGAAGATTCAACCAGAAATTGGGAAGGAAGATTCGAAAATTTCGACCACATTGAAAGGAAAGGATGCGGTGAGGTGGGATTATTAAATTAGGTCGTTGGTTGTTGCGAAAATCACGCGCAAAGATGTGACAAGTATAAGACGACCAGACAAATTACCGGAAGAATCCGTCTTCCCGGTTACCATGGTAACATATGTTTCTCATCTTCTTTGATATCATATTCACTTTCTTCAGTTCCCACAGATAAAAGATTTAGTTTTGTTAGTCAAATTTTGTTTAAGAGTGTCATAAAGTATTAAGAGGGGGTTTTAAAGAGAAAAAACTACAAGGTATGACGTAGAATAAGTTTCAATCAGATGTCATTAACTTCTCCCTTAATATCATAAAAGTTATGTAAACATCGGGATAAATATTGACTAATTATCGGAGGTTTAACAATACATGCTTGAATAAGTATTACGTTGAATCGGTCCACGAATTTGCCATCTATTATCAAATACATAATATACATTCATTACATTTGTCGTTTTCAATAGTTTGGTTATTTGGGTCACACAATTTATTGTGTTATGCTTTCTTTAAGTTATTATATTATTTCATTATTTTCACTACTAATTGTGTTCTTTTCGACATTATTTTATTAAGCGCCAAAGAACTCGGACATGTTGTATTTGTGTGTTTGTTTGTTTCATTAAACATGTATTTGGTTTATCTACTAAGAAATATTCATGTGCTGTATTGTTAAAATTCGATTTGCGGCTGCAAAGTTGCTTTATTTTATAAAGCTTTAATTTATTGAAACACTTAAGATGTTGACTTCAGATTATAAACCTTGACAATTATCACGTTGACGAGATTAAAAGATTTATTCAATAACAATCTAAACAACTACACAAAGATAACTCGTGGAAAGGCATAAAGGAGTTTTAATTTGTGACGTTAATCAACCAACTTACTATTTGTTTAAATACAGAGAGAATAACCTTGAAAATGATATCGGCTATATACCATGCAGGCTATCGCATTATAGTTGGTGTGATATTAAAACGTTTGCCTTTAGTTTTGCTATCAAAAGAGTGCACATTGCTCAATAAAATTGACAATATTGGGTGACACTGAAAAAATCTTAAGAATAAGTAAAACGTTTTAGAAATGTTTTCTCACCTGATGACGGCCTGTCCGAGTAGCGTGTACAGTAAACCCATGCTGGCCATGATTGCGACGACGAGGATTTCGTTGAGGCTTTTTCCCCCGCGCCCACCGGGCGGGCCTCATCGCACCGCTTGGCGACATTCGTTCTGTCCTGTCTCTCGACCTCGTGTTCATCCTCCTTACGATGGTGCGCCTTACTCGGCTTTCTCGATCCGCCGAACTCGGGTCCGAGGATGGTTTCGATGAAGAAGTCCGTGAAGCGTGTCTTGACAGCGAGGTCATTGTCAGAGTGGGACCGAGGGACATGGAGAGGGTGATGGTGTGGTGTCGGTGATCGCGGCTCGCGGCCGCCTAGAGATAGGGCTGACATGGTATCGACCACCCGCCTGCAGCTCCCGCTGTTATCCGTGCAGACAAGAAAACCTATGGCGAAGAAATCTCCTTTTGAAAGATGCCTTGTAACGACCTTCCTGGATACCTCTGTTGTACTTCACAGTGGTAGATATTGAGGCAAAGTGTTTTAATATATGTTTATTTAGGATATTCCAAATATCTGATTGAAGAAAATACGTTGTCAGCCGATGTCACTCGAGGATAGAAGAGAGAAATAAGGAGTCAAGAAACTTTGAGACACAACGCATGCATTGTGAGCAATTGTCACAGAGAGAGATGTTAGAATAGAAGCAAACGAAACTAAAACGTGAGTTTCAACTTTCTCGACAGGTCTATTTGTTTTCAATATCGGGCCCCAAATAGTGTGCTCCAGGAGTGAGGGAGTGGGGGCAAAACAAAAATGCGAAAGTTTGTATGGATTGTAGCGCCGCCCGCAAATGGACAAATCACCTTGCTCGTTAAAAGAGATCGCCACTCAATTTCTTCATCTGCTTCACACAATACACCGTAGGAGTCTATCACCCGCCGGCCAATGGGAGGCCATGGTTGGAGTGACGTCACCTCCATTTCCGCGGTATGGGAGAGAGGGTGAGAGAGAGGAGGGGAGAGAGAGGGAGAGGGTGAGGGGGTGGGGAGGGTGAAAATACAAATCAGATTGCACACACCTGACGGGAAAGAGTCGGGGTAGAAGTCATAATACTCCCGAGAGGGAGCGGGAGAAATCGAAGAGTTACAAATCAACAAATTATTGCTTTCAACTCAACATATTCATCTTCATTTTGTTAGCTGCCTCTTGGCTCGTTGTCGAGTCGAAGAAGTTTTTTTGGTCAAGGCCAGACTTAGGTGCGCGAGACACAATGGGGACGAGACATCAATGAGCTTTGGGTATGGACTGTTGTGACACTTTGGAGCTAGGGTTAGTAAACAATACATCCTCTCTCATCGCGACCAACTTATGAAAGATAAAAAAGCTAAATGAAATCAAAATACTTAACTATCGTGCAGTAAATCAAAATCTCGACAAGGAAAAAAAGACAAAACCAAATGATTTCATCGCAGTTGTTATTTATTTTATTATCTAGATAATGATGTCAGTGCATAAGGTTATTTTATTGCTCGCAACTTTTTTTCACCAATTCAGAATTCAAATAGAATGTCAGTATATTCGTTGTTATTAAATGTCTATTTCAACATGAATGTAAAATATTTAAACTGCTGCGTTATTCGAAATTTAAAAATAAAAATGATTACTCTAAAGTAAAATAATTACAGTGATTGAAAGAAAATGAGTGAATATAAGGCAGGAGGGGGGCGTTTGGTGGCTAGAGAACTATGATAATTTCACAAGTGCCAATATTCCGTCACATCGTTATTAGCGCAGAGAGGTTGCCTTTTTAAAGTTTTCAAATCAAGTCTAGAGTATGATTCAATTTTTAAATTACCATCAAAGGTTATATAAAGATGGACAATGCATCAAAATGTGAGAATTTGTGCTCATTCGCTTTGCATTTCCGACAAACAAACAAAATTCAAATGGAAAAAGGATTGCTATTATGTGTGCAAAATTCGACAGTCTCCCTTGCGTACACCTTTAAATATATTATATATGATAAGAAATACAATGTATTTGAGTTTTAAGTTTAATGCGATGTATACAGAATTTGTGTACGTTTTATGTATAATCAAAGATATTTAACAGACTGTAATAATCAGAAACATGATAAGATGGGAATAATACGCAGAAACTGCAAAATTTTAGTTTTAAGAATAACGGACAATCATCAAATACTGCAGGTGCATTTGAATTGCAACCTTGACTTACAACAATATTTATGTATTGTAGCATTTTTTCAGCATGTGATTGAGCATACAAAAATTATTTCTAGCTTGAATACGTAGAAAGATTATGGTGTTCAGTAAAAAATTAAAAAAAAGACAATTTCAATCAATGTGAACATACATGTATTCTAAAGTCACACAAAGTAGTACAAACTGCTTATCTCTTTCATGATTGCACATTGTTTGTCAAATTTAACAAAAATAATATAATTAGGAAAGGGTCTAAATGGAAGTAGTCTCGGGTTGTTGCATTTACAGAAGAAAATAATGATGAGAGTAGGTCCATTTTTATCATCATTATTATCACCACCATTATCACTACTATCATCAGCAGTAGTAGTAGTAGTAGTAGTAGTAGTAGTAGTAGTCATAGTAGTAGAAGAAGTAGTAGTAGTAATAGTAGTAGTAGTAGTAGTCATGGTAGTAGAAGAAGTAGTAGTAGTAGTAGTAGTAGTAGTAGTAGTAGTAGTAGTATAGTAGTAGTACTAGTAGCAGTAGTGGTAGAAGTAGTGGGAGTGGTAGTAGTAGTAGTAGTAGTAGTAGTAGTAGTAGTAGTAGTAGCAGTAATAGTAGTAGTAGTAATCGTAGTAGTTTAGTAAAAGTAGGATCCGTTTTAGCAGCAGCAGTTTTTGTGAAGATAATTATAGAATATTAACAAATTAATTCATATCATCCATAGAGGCCGAAAAGTATACTAGGCAAAAAAGTGCCATGAGGGCAATTATGTATCCACACAACTTTGGACACTTCTTTTTAATTACCCAAGTTTGGTAAAAAAAAAAAAAAATCCCATTTTGAAGTAATTGTCCTGTACTTTGACCGCAATTGGACAATATATTAATCAAGTTGGGTAAAGAAAATGCCCAAATCTGGTTGGATACATAATATTAATCTCATGTGGGAAATTTGTTATACCCACTACTTTTTTAATAGGCCAACAACAATGAAGAGTATATGAGAAGTAGAAAAAAAGCAAAATAAAAGCCATTTAAGGCAGAAGAAGATGTTACAATAAAAAAAAATAAAGTTGCATTCAAGATCTAAAAGAAAGTGATGAAGTAGCCGTACTATTGTGTTTGACATGGTTGGGGAGTATACCTGCGACATGACCTTAATTGTTAACATGACATTTTCTTGCCATATGCACGCTTAAACCTACGAAAGGTAAATTCTATACAACAAAAAGGAGGTGAATTATGGAATAATATTGAAAAGTCAGTTAAAAATGTGACCACTCTAAGTTCTTTCAAATCGAAATTCAAGTTGCGTCTTCTTGCCACATGACTTCCCTGATGCATAAAGTTACCCGATAAATTATGTCGTTCTGTATTATAATTGTGTTTTAGTTTGTAATGTCTTGTTTACGTCTTGCATTTTGTTATATTGTATATTTTAATGTTTTGTATTTTCCACATTTGTCATTTATGTTATGGGTCCACCCACTTCTCTCAAGCCATCGGCTTTATCTGGTTCTAATGGTCCACCCACTTCTCTCAAGCCATCGGCTTTATCTGGTTCTAATGATCCAGTACATTTTTTTTTAATGAAATAATAAATTGAATTAAATGGAATTGATGATACCTTTCCTTCTCAATGACTACTATTCTCAATTTGTTTCTTTCTCTCTTTCTCTCTCTCTCTCTCTTCTAAATGTCATTTAGCTTTAACTATGACACCTTTGATATTGAATTGATTATAATGTGTGAATATGCTCCAATTTATGTCATCGAGTGAACTTGCAAGAAGCCATGCAATCATGTGCTAAAACGTAACTTGCTGTTAGTGCTGTTCTAGTAGGCTATGGTCAATGAACTTTACTTCTTTCTATAAATGATCTTTCCTGTTTCCGTCGATGGTGTCGAATATATTTCTTGGCCATCGCACATAGCGTATGATCCCCCACCCAACCAAGCACCTCCAACTATCTCCTTGCACGCTAGAATGGCGAACCCCCTCCATATCTACAAGGTGCTGTCGTCAAGAGTTCAGATCTACGTTTCCCCCGATGACTTGTCTCCCAGTTCCACTTTGGTTGTCTCGGCATTCGGTTACAGTTTATCGAGGCCTGACAGTTGTCGGTGTAGGCCAAACTCGGTGAGTTTTCGAGCTCAACCTTTACTCTATTTGTAAACTTGTTGCGAAACCGTCATGCAAGCCACAAAAGTAAATCGTGTCTTTTTGTCCATGAAACCGCATGACGAGTATTGGCGCAACGTTGGCGCGCGTGCCATGCCATAGGTCACACATTTCACCATCTCTCTTTTTAGATAGATTTACTTATACTGCCGTCTTCGCTTATAGAGAGATTATTTTTGAGTATTTCCTTTATGAGTAAGCGAACAAAGTCTGTGATGTCTTTAGGGGTAGAAAATGCCGCCCCCGACGACTTCTGCTGGAGGCCAAAAGCGATCAGCTACGGTCGGTTGAGCTTCATTTCGGCTAGGCAGGAGAGCGTTGAATTGGAAACGTCCCGCCAGCTCACTGGCTTCCGCAAATACGTGCAACACGATACGACGCCGCGGTCTCTACTCTCTCACCGGCCGACTGAGGGGTTGAATGCTGAGACGGCTCCCCTCTACATCTCCATAAGCATTGCATAGACGGTCTCCTTATAGTGCTCCCTCCGGTGATGGTCGCTTCACGTCTGTTCTCCTCCTTGACCCAGCATGCTTTATTCAGTCCCATCAATTTAGACATTTGTAGCGTCCTATAGAGCGAGTTTTCTTGTATTATAGATTGAACTCGAGAGACCCAGCACTTCTCCATTACCTAATGCCATCACTTATATATTTTGTTGAAATGGGTTCGTTTGATGGTTTTGAAAATTAACGTATAATAGTGATTGTTTTAGCACTCCATGTGATAATTCAATAAAGTCTTATTTCATTAACTTGAATAGTGAATGCTTGTAACCTACACCTTGTATTAGGATAGATTACTTTGAAATGCCCTCAAGTTAAATATTGAATCTAATAATGTTTAAAAACTATTTACGTAGTTTTTATAAAGAATATTTACAAAGTTATATACGTCTATATTTTCCGAGTCAAGGGGCCATTAATCCACTGTTATTATTTGATGCCCATTAATTCTTATTACGTAACCGACGTATTTTGTTCAACCTCGTCTGTTACTCCCACTTACACGTTAACTTATCTGCATATCCACAGAACCACCATGTTTCTAATTTGGCCAAGTGTTTACATAGATGGAAAATAACAACGGACCCAATTTGGACCCCTGAGGTACTCCCATCAATACAATAATATTGGTGGATCAGATTTAGTTCTGTGACAAGCTTGTTCGCGATCTGTAAGCTAGGATCGAAACCATGTTATGCAATTAACATATTAAATTATAGCGTTTAATCTCGACTGCATGAAAAACATGATATTGTGATTAATGTTTTCATTGCTTTTGACAGTCTATATAAGCTGCATGTGATATTTCTTTATTGTCAGTATTCTCATGACGATCGACTAGTTCTTGTAATTAAAACTCTTATAGTACATTAAGTTAATTTGATTTCACTGTGCAACTAACATTCATGCTGTTTTTGTTTTGTAAAATCATCCGAACCAGGCATCTTCTTCAAATCGTTTTCTATCATTGGTTCCGATAATTTAAGTACAGTAGAAACGTCATAGCATAATAATTATATAATAATTTATTTTCCTTTAATGATGAATATAGGATAACACTTTCAATTATACAAACCTGATTAACAATCAATCGTTCTAGATCATGATGAATCCTATATTTCATTTCGAACTACTAATTGCTGATGACAATAATCTTTCTGGAGCAAAACTTGCTACCGACTTCGTTTCCATATATTCTTTCCTCAACACACTGAATACCAAACGAGATGACAAACTTTATATCTGTTATATTAGGCAGCACCAGCATGCATGATCAAAAAGCTTTTCCATCTTTCCCTTGTTTTCCTCCACAATGAGATGGTTTCTATCTGGGGCGACATCTCAATTGAAAAATACTCACTCGTCCCGTTGCCTGACGAACCCGGCTCTCAAGTTACCGGAAGATCAGGAATTCCATTATTACAACTCTGTCACGAAAATATGAAATTGTTTCCTCCACTTTCCGATCTGATTAGGCCAGGAAAGAATGAATGTTGAGTGTGATATCGCCTGCTCTATAATGCAGGGTTCATTCGAGGTCAACGCGGTTCGTATCTGCAGGGACCTGTTGGATTGTAGTTAGTCTATTGTTTCCTATTCCTTTATTTTTCGATCATTTTTCTTCTATTAATCGTTTTCTTTTCGATCATTTTTCTTCTTTTGATCTTTATCTTTGTTCGATAAAAAGTTTTCTTGTTTTGTTTTATGTTCCAGATATGCTGTATATTGTAGTACTTCAAAACGGCAAAGTCTATTTTAGTGAGTCTTAATGGTTTTCCCTTTTTAGAATTAATTTCCCTTTCCCTTTCTTTTCTTTGTCCATTTACTGTTTGATCTAACTTTGTTTATCTTTTTCTTCATTTTAGCTCCATCATATACATTATCACTCACCAAACACGTCTTTAATTCAATATTTTAGTGTTTAATTATTAAATTAGCAACTTCACCTTTGCTACTCTTTCTTTATTTCTCAATAATCACTCCCAGATTTTCATCAAAATGTTGATTATGGGAGTATAATAGTTGTTATTGTTTACTTTATTTCCCTAGCTTGAAGCCTATTTCTGCATAGAACAGTTTTTTTTATGAATCGCACAATGAGTTAAAATGTATTAAATAGGGCAACACGTGCAGCATCGAATAAAATGGAGCCTGAAACGAGTTTTCCCACAAACAACCGCTTAAGCGTTGAAAGAGATGGAGGAAAAAGAATTTGCACTAAAAGGCAGAGAAAATTATGTCGTGTTTCCTTTCCCTGTTGTAAAGAGTCTCAGGAGGGGATTGTCATGATAAGAAAGAATGCTATAAACGAGTCCAACAGACCTGCAGTACTGAAAGATCTTTTTCTTTTCATTTTGCCTTCTCCCCTGAGGCAAAGTAATATAAATTTGTAGCCTTGAAAATGGATTTGAAGACAGAGACAGCGCTCTAGAATTGTTATGTTCATTTAGTTTTTTGATAAGAACGAAATTACATCCCATAAATTGATATGTTTCATCTGCACTGCATCCATGGTAACGACTTAAGTTATAAAACTACAAGTTTACAGAATATGAAACTGATTCGATTAAAGGACAGATTAAAACAATTTGGGGAATGATTGATGATTTGACGAATCAATAAAACACAATCGTGTACTTTCTGTGTTTTGTTGCAGGGCTAGGCGTCGAACCATTTCAGGGTGGAATGGGGAGGGGCAAAATGATGGAAGTCATTATGATACGTAATATTCATATTTGGAGTCAATCGGTCCAATGCCCCACCCTTCAAGATTACCCCCACCCCCTCCACTCCTGTTGGTATATAGGTCTTCCAATATCTGTTTCTTTTTACATTGTGGAATATCAAAGAGTTCCTCAATAACTTAAGGACTTGCAAAGATTATTTACAAGAATGAATTGAACTCATGTATCTTTTAAGATAACAGTGTTCTCTCCGTACACGTTGGCTTTTGTAAACTTGGAAATATTTTGTTGTTTCTTCGAAGCCTACGCTCCTTCGGAAAAGTACACCAGGCCGGGCGAGCGATGCCTTCCACAAGATATCCCACGTATGGCTCCGTCCCCATGTGGTATCCTGTCCGGTTCAATCACAAACCACGGCCAATCAGTGGTAAGTCGTTCCTTCCACCGTTCGCACCTGTCCCGGGCAGTATTCCTCGGGTGGCCGTTATACACGACTTGGATGTGTTCACCCAATCAAACCTGAGACTCACTGGGGAGCTGGTGCGATGGATGGGACCTTGAGAAGCTCACCCCGGGCTAACCTTGGCCATCAGTGTGCCGCCAGCCGAGTTCTAGTTGTTGTCTTCCAACGGCCACCGAGTTGCATTGGGAGGGCGGGAGAGGGTGCAGATCGTAGATGTGGGAGAAAGATGGGAGTGGGTCGTATGGGTGGCAAGATGGAGTAGAGCGTAGGTGCGACCCCTCCCCCCCCTCCTAGTACATTCTTTGTCTGCAAAATTGTAATTTTTACAAGCTGCTGGAAGATCGCAAATATTTATATCTTTTCTTTCATTTTTGTCTTCATTTTTTCTTTTTACTTTTGCTTGTTGGAAAAAGAGGAAGACCTAATAGCATTTAAATCTGACGACCGGTTTAGTTTTGAAAGTAGACGATCTTCTTTTTCATTCATATTTCCAGCTGGCAACGTTCCCCAAGATGAAGGTAAAAAGTAAAAGGATTTTAAATTGCGAAAAAGTGGGAGACCACAAAAAATGGAATAAATATGAGCATAGGACGATAGGGTCGGGCAATAAGAATGTTGGGGGAATGGCAAAATGGAAGAAAAGGTCGGGGAACATTAAAATGAAGACTGATAGGGATAACTGCAATCATCAACACACACACAATTCTTGTATCTGTGGACTAGAAACTTCTGAAATCCCATTTACTAGACGTCCTTGTCAATGTTTGGTATCCGTTCAGCTACGTGGTCTCTTGAAGCGAAATGTTTATGTTTAAGTTGCCCAAGCCTCGTGGAGCAATGCATCGATCGCTTTGTTACCACGGAGAAAGGCGCTATAATAGGAAATCCCTTTTAGATTGGATGGAATTTGATTCAGATGTCAACATTCAGAAGTCATAATCAGGGTCCTGTTTCATGAAACTGGTCATGATTGAATAACAAATTCTAAATTGTGCGACAAATTTGCTCTCAGCCAATCAGATGCCACAATTTCAGTAGCTTATAACATTCATGTAACTTGCTATTGATATCAAGTTTGCTCTCAGCCAATCAGATGCCATGATTTCAGTAGCTTATAACATTCATGTAACTTGCTATTGATATCAAGTTTGCTCTCAGCCAATCAGATGCCATGATTTCAGTAGCTTATAACATTCATGTAACTTGCTATTGATATCAAGTTTTATGTAACAGGGCCCTGGTTCAGTGCATAGGGGTGTTCAACCGGGGAGAACACTGAGACACTTCCTCTCCAACAATAAAAGCATTTGACACCCGCTCCCTTCCCGATCGACTTGCGATTTACCCTTCTTTATCCTTTATTCATTCAGAGAAGAGAATACAAGGAAAATAAAGAAAGAGGAGGAGGATGATATGGAGGAGGGAAAAACATTCAATAATGTGTCCATATGGCGTGCTCAATAAGAATTATAAGCAAGGGGCAGAAAGCACAGCCCTCCCCCATGCTAAGAACTTTTAAAAAATAATTTTTCGTGCCCATTACCTACACTGTAATAGCTTTGTTTGAGAGGCATATACGTGCAAATATCAGCTTTAGCACAGGATGTTATGATATGAGAATATGAATATCATGTATATCTGGAAAGAAATTGTATCTAAATAGTACAGACAATAATCTAACATGTATTTTATGAGTTTATTGTTTCCTATACATCTAAAAAAAAATATTACCCTTGTTGTCTGATGTCCTTAATTATCTTACAACGAATATACATTGTGTAATATCCACTCTTTGCTAGCATACATTAAAAAAAACACGGACATATAAGAACTTCAAGTGATTACAAAAAAGGAGACCTTTAAAAAAAACTGTTTCTTTTTACAGAAAATAGTACAGCGAAAAATATGTTACAGTAAATCAGATAACCAAAGTGAGTGACCTTTCCTATTTCATAAAACGAAACCCAAGAATTATTGTTATGAAGAACATTTTAAAATTAAACATCAGCAGTGCAGTAATTATTTCGTCAAAACTGTCGGGACGTATTCCTCGGGTGTTTCAGTCTCATTAAATGTTGATTTGATCTTATCCAAACTTTCTTCAACCCATTTTTGTTTCAGATCATACTTTAAAGTGCACCCTACCCCTAAAAAACTAACCTCTCTAAATGCTGTAATTACACATCCTTCCAGTTTGCCACAGACAATACCACAGTGTGGAAACCTACTTCTGTCTAAACAAATTACCGATCTACAATATCATTTTATTCCATTGAGAGTCGAATATCTATCTTTTAAAACTCCTTTTTGCTAATTTCTCGCTTGTTTTCTCTGTCACTTCCACTCCTTTCCGCGAGATTAACAAGGTTAATCCTAAATCTCCTCTACGCATGCACCTCGGTTCACATAATTGGTTAGCGCCAGCTGCCGTCCATTTTGTTATATCCTGACTGGTTTCGGACTTTTACATCAATCTCAGTCTACCATCGATGAACTTTTCTAATTAGCATCACCGTCATCTATAAATATTGCGGTATCATTTGATATCATTTGAAACTTCAGAGGGCAATCGAGGTTTGATATGGAACTAGTATTGAGAGAAATAGACAAGACAAATTAGGGATGCTGTCCGTCGGGGGGGGGGGGGGTTGCCATTGCTCAGGTAAGGTCACTTTTTAAATCTTTGCCCAAACCTATTATCCTATTCTCCGAGGCAACTACTTGACTGCCTTACCCCAGAAACCACTCCCTTGGCCTCGGACAAGTAGTACCCAGAGAGCAATCCCATTCAACTATCCCGTAGTAAAACAAGGAAAATACCCCCCCCCCCCCCTAGTTACTCGAACATAACTTGTATCCAAAAGAAAATGGATAGCATTAAAGAAGGGTAATCGCTTTAAGGTAGTTTTCGTGAGGGGCAGTCGTCCGGGGACAACTATCATGGAGATAGATGACGGGGAGGTATTTTCGAGGATCGGGTTGTCGAGGGGGTAGAATTTCTTATCCGGGCTTAGCCTGCATGAGGTTACCATTTGAAAAGAGGGACATAATTCATATCTTTCAAGACAATAATATCTAAAAGACATTAACAATGTAAAACGATAATGCAGACAAAAGTTAATTTTTAAAAAAAGACTTAGAATCAACGAAAAGACAACCCCAAAAAAGCATGATGAAAATGCAAAAGATAAAGATATTACAAAGTAAATTGAGCACTTTTTAGATCGACATTAAGATGCTTACTCATGCAAGAGGACTTAGAGCAGGCAAGAAAAAAAATGAAAGTTTGATAACATGACTAAGATGAGTGTTTGAGCTCGGGGACAACAAGTACCTCGGTGTATCTAGTAAGCCCGTCTCACTACCGTCGCACCTCATGTGGGTATACCCCCTTCAATACCGAGTTTACTTAAGGGTGTCACGGGGCTCCTTCACCCCTCCCTTACTTCCGACAAATAATTCTGATTGACTCAACCGAGTTTCGATTGCAATTTCCCGCTTTTTTTCTACTCTCTTAACAGTATCTTTTCCACCTTATCATCTTGTAATACGAGTTAAAAGTCCTCTGTGGTGCCCGAATTCAGGCTAAAATGAACAATTTATGCAGAGAGCCTGACTCTTGTGATGATTCATCCAAAACTGTCTTAATTCACTAACATTTTGGATTTTTGACAAGATGTGATTGTAACATGATACTTCATAACAAAAATGCATAGTTCGTGTACCTTTCAAAAAAGGATTTCTTATTAATTGAAGTAGGCGTATAGTCTTAACCTCTTTTTATACATTTCGTCGGATATTGCTCAGACCACGTTTTGTTACTTTTAACATTAATGACATTAGCTTGGTTTGGGGGTTCATTTTCATGTCATTAAAACATAGTTGCTTGGGTTTCCGTTCTGCCTCGACAACTCTGGAGAATCATCTTAGTAGACGTTTGTCTTCAGAGTAATCATTCTACTTTTTTACCTGTTTTGCATCATTTCCTTTAATGTTAGATAGTTGAAGGAAAGCGCCCTTTTATTGGTTTTGATGATTCTGGCATGGCGGCAATTTCTTTTTTCCATAACCCTTGTTTCATTATCCTCCTGACGAAAGACAAGATAATGGCAGTCAGGTGTGAGTTCATTGTTATACTGGTAGAGATCAATTACCTCTTTGCCTTCATTGTAATCAATACGAAGAAACCTAATGTTCGTCACTAATAACAAAGACATGACCACCTAAGTGTCATGATCATTATGTCTTATCATCGCCACCACCGCCATGACAGGCACCATCATCATAACCACTATATACCATCATCACCACCACCATCACAAACATAATTTGCATCATTGTTAAAACTATCACCACCACAAACATCACAATCAACATCATTACCACCACAACTCCTACCAACATCACAAAACACAGCCATCGGCAACGTCATCGTCGTCAACACCGTGCCAGCACCAGTCCACCAACACCATCATCATCACATACCACTACCGCTACCATCACAATCATCATCATCATCATCAGTATCACCACCACCACACCCACCACCGCCAATCATCATCATCACCATTTTCTACACCACCAACACAATCGTCGTCGTCATTTTCGTCAATCTTATCACTAGCCATCCAAATCAACATCGCTATCATTTTTTTTTATTAGCAAAACACTGCCCCGACTGTATATAAACAAAAATCATTCTGTCAGGAATACCCTTTCTGTGATGCACAAGATTTTACTTCAACTTCTGCTGTCTTGTTCTGCAACGTGTACTTTTTTTTTACCTCGCACGTCTCCATTGAAGCTCAGTACTCAGTTGTACTTTCTGCGGAACTTCGCTGGTTTTCCTGACGCGAGTTAGTCACGAAGTTCTGCGCAGAAGTGAGATTTTGTTTTCTTCCTGTCTGTCGATCTTATCATTGATTTAATACATGATTAACCGATATGGATTATCACTGTTGGTGCATTCACGTCCCAGGTGGATTAGAGGGGCGGAAATACTCTCAGCACGATTAAGACATTTTAGTTTCAAATTAATTGAGGTATAAATGCAAACTTTGCAATATTGTGCAGTTACATGTAGTACAACCCTGTTCTGGCAAATGAGAAGTGAATACGAAACAATTCCAAGAAAGGGATTTTTAACAAGATTTGCAGAAAAAGTAATGTGCCACATTTCGTATTTTCTGCTGAATTGGATTATCATTATTTGAACAGTCATTACAATATGAATCATTTATTTTACTGCTCTTACAATGCGTTTGAGGGCAATATGCAGTGGCACATTTAATGCATTAGGATTGTGATTGCATAATAATGGTCTAGACTTATGTCTTTTACATTAATTATATATCTTTACTTTTACTTTCAATCCCAGTTTGCAGATATATTCTGAGATTTTTAAAGAAAAAATACATGTAGAAAGTCTAACAATAAATGGAGATAACTTTGGAGAGTAGCCTGACCTGGAACATCATGGCTTATTCAGCAGTTTAGATCAAATCGAATAAAAACCAAAGGCATTCAGGGACAAAGACTTGAAGAAACAAGGTAGGATTATGCTCTATTTTGAGTCTTGTCGCATGACATTGATACCACCATTCGAATCCTGGTTCTAGTTATCGACCCCTGTGTTTGATCAATCCGATATCATTTCTCTTTCTGGCTGCGCCATTCCGCTGCAGCCCCTACTGTCCGGCCCAGAATGAAAACCTGAAATCCCAAACAACTGTTAGGAAAGAACAAGACAAAAGAGGGCACTTACCAGGCCATCTTTGTTCTCTGGAAAGCCTAACCAATCTTCTTGGAGAAGCTTTAAAAGGTGTGTGTGCGGCATCCCCGCTGGATGCTATTTCCAATAGTTTTGATATGATATTTTCGGCGGAAACTCGCGTCTAGACTAGAATAGCACCCCCTCTTCCTGTGGATGAATCCCTGTCACAAACCCGTGTCATGTGTTGTCGAACATTCTATCGGGGTCCTGGAACCAAGGGACAGGGGCTGGCTCGGTGGACCGCACTCCTGTACCACCTAATAACCGGTAGCCAAGACTGAATGGGGGCGTCACTGTTTGTATTTATCATTGGAAAGGGTTGCTTCAAACGTCCAACCGTCCTTCGACAGTGAACAACATGCCACGGTTAGCATTGGGTCATGAGATGACTTTGTATTATGTGTTTTGACTGCATAACATATCACAATTTAGGCTGATTCTAAGAAACTCGGTCTTTGTTCTGTCTTTTAATAATGGAAAAAATATATACTGGCAAATAACAAAATATACGTTAAGAAGAAGAAGAGGAAAGACTTATAAAGTCACTTAAGTGAAACGAAAAGTGATATAGACACCTGCCCGGGTAACATTATGTTAAGTCAAGTAAAGTACAATAATTATATAATATTGACTGGCCTTGAGGGGTATATCAGAAATATTGACCAAGCTCAGATCATATTGCCCCGAGTCGAAAGACGAGGGCAATATGGTCTTAGCGCGGTCAATATTTCTGATATCCCCCGAAAGTAAAGCCAGTCAATATTTTTATTGTTATCCAAATCAGACATCTAGAGCAAATACAGACATCCACCATGACAATCTCAAGAACTGAACAAACTTTGTCAAACCAACACTTTGCATCCAGTGCTTGACAAAATTTTCGATACACTACAAACAGTGTGTATTTGGTTTGATTATTACGTCACAATACAGTGCGCGCAAAGTGCGCAGGTTCTCGTACGCATAATATTAGTAGATGCGCAATGAAAATGCGAGACCGTGGAAAATACCAAGGTATATTTTCACTCGTCTCTACACGCAAAGTCAATACGCGCAGGGAGACCAAGGAAAATACAAAGAATATACCCCTCCGTTCCCACTGCTAGTGAAAACTAGGGCAATACGGTTTTGTAAATGACCAGCTCAGATGTCTGATACGGGTAATAATGACTAGTATAGTAGAGAATAGCATAGTATTGTATTGTATAAGTATAATACAGTGTAGTATAAGTGTAGTTTTCAGAGGGCAGTTGCTTCAAGGGGTTCGGGATAGATGATGGGGGGGGGGGGGGGGAGTGGGGGACGAGATGTCCGAGAGGATTTGTCCGGGGAAAAAGGAGAATATCATGAGGTACATAATCATTATAATCCGATGATGGAAATGAAAATAGTTATGATGATTCTACAGGATATAAGAAGGAGAAGAAGGAAAAAAGAGGAACAAAAGGACAAGAGAGCGAAGAAAACAAAAAATGTATATTTAGAATAAAGGTAAACAAGTGATCAAGAATACATATCGATGTGTGTATAAATATAATAATAGGCATATATATTTAATGCCAGTGTTATCTTTAAGATGTTTTCATCCGTGATATGACAAGCAGTATCACATAGCTATCAATAGACACATTGCATGCTGTATATAGTTAATTACATTTGTGCCTATTACGAAAATTTACTTTCCACTAAATTTCCTTTTCCCTTTGTGACATTATATGACCCTCTCAAAGACGTGTGACCTGGTTCTCCATCCGTGAAACATAGGGGAATGATAACTCATGGCATGTTTGTATCTATAAGTCTGATAATATTATCGCCTGCTCCCTGGCATGGTTTATCAACGCATCCCTGCAGTAATTGTTGGCGGTAAAAAAAACGAAAATGATAAAAATAAAACTTCCCCTTGAGGTTTGGGCTCCAATCCCCTTCTGATAGACGCGAACAAGTGGTCTCACCCGCGAGAGTCCTTTGTTTGGTAGCGGTGAGAAGGATAGCGATGAAAATAAGGGAGAGAGAACGAATTGAAAGAGAGAGAGAGAGAGAGAGAGAGAGAGAGGGGGGGGGGGGGGGCTTGCACCGTGTCGGTTCAAATATATATGATGACATTAAAAAGTGGGGAAGGGGAGAAATATAGCTCATAATTTGTATACGCTTTATTAACATACGATCGTATTGTCATCATTGTCCATGAATAAAAGGAAATGTATAGTAGTATGATTATGGAATCCCGTAAATTTATATATTTATTTATTATTTATTTCGTTTTATTTCAACAAGGTAGCCCCATCAGTAGTTAAAATACTGTTATTCTTGGGACCCTGCATAACATTAAATACATATAAAGACATACATATACACGAAAACATCATCACATGGTGAGTAGTAAACATACCAGAAAGAATACAGATTAAATCTCAAATGTAAATTTAAACTCAGCAAGTAAACAAAAAAATTCAACAAAAAAAAAATCAAGTCTTCAAGAATATCATACATAAACGAATTTTGAAGAAAAATAAAAAATTATATTGTAGTGACAGTGTGTCTAAACAAAATTATTTGTAATTTGTAGGATATTTATGAGAAATACAGTGATCTGCAATTGGTAATTACTAAATCAAATCAAATATGTGAGCGCGTAGATTAGGGTTTGTTTTGTGTATAAGCAATCTACAGAGAAGGATATTAATAAAATAAGGGGGAGAGGGAGGGGTAATTAAGAGAGAGAGGGAGAGAGAGAGACAGAGATAGAGAGAGACAGAGAGAGATAGAAAGAGACAGAGAGAGACAGAGAGAGACAGAGAGAGACAGAGGTCTTGCACCGTGAGGCTTCAAAATATATTATGATGACATTGAATGGGATAGGAAGAAATACAAATCATATACGCTTCATAATTATTTACGTGCTTTTACAGTATTTATATTTATTCAAATTTTTCTTTCTTATCAACGAATTTTGTATCTTATTGTCCATGATAAAGGATGTATATATTTTGAATGATTATGGAATCCAGTAATTAATCAAATCGGATCAAAGCAAGTATGTAAGCACGTAGATTAGGGTTTGATCGGGTGTATTGAATTCCTCGGTATAAGAAATTTACAACAATGGTGGGGGAAAGTAATTTCTATAGAGAGGGGTAGGAGACATTAAAAAGTAAACGAAAAGACAGAAAATTAGTAATATCTTTGTGTGTGTTTTTTGGTGTTTTTTTCCATTATAAAAATTGAAATTCCTTCATATGAATATAAAGAAATAAATCAAGAATTCTTCTCTAGGTCGAATTATGTATAAAAACTTAAGAAATAAGGAGATGAACAAGTTTAGATAACTTTGAGGAAAAAAATAGAGATGGGAGGATATGGGATTTAAAAAAAAAAGTAAATGACAAAGAACAAAATGTTTTCAAACAGATTAACACAATTATACCAGACCAAAGAGGGAAGATACCATGAGAGAGGCAAGAAGAAAAACGCAAAGAAAGATGGTTTGGCAGATAACGGACATAAAAAAAATGCTAGACGATGTCATGATGGTCTGTTTCTTATCATATAAAACTTTGCAGACAAATAAATAAACATTTCGAACAACAAAGAGAGAAAGAAACAGGCATAATAATCCCGCAATATTTTGTACTCGATGTTCACTGTGGTGGGTGTCCCATAATTATCTCTCATGAACTCGTGTCTCAAAAGGTAGTATCAAAGGAATTGAAAGAAGATGCTTTTACCATCACTATACGACAAGACGGAGGATCAAGGATTTTGTACACACTAAAAAACTGGGTAAAATTACACAATATCGAATTAAAAGAGTAATAATATGATCATTGTTATTATGTACCCTGGGTGTAGTCACATCAGTATGGATTCTACCCGCGGATACATGCGCGTACTTTGAATAAAATATTACCTCAGATACACTTTACCTAACAAACAGAGATGTTCCCCTTTTACCCCAAAAAGAAAAGAAAAAAAATATGTATGTCACTTCAAGGTCGAGGGGCATATATTCTTAGGTTTGGGTACTAAGGGTGCGACATTGGATCTCAACGAAAATAAGGAAACTAAGAGTATTTTTTAATTGGAACCTCTGACATATTTCCCTTTAACTTCCATATTTCATTTGAAATATAAAAAAACGGCCATGACATAATCCCAACAGTAGCGAAGTGCTATTGTTTGTTTCTTTTTGTTGTTGCTGTAATGATGTGTAAGGCCTGTAAGCTTCAAATTACACTGAACAATTTTTTAAAGATACCTTTTCTCTTTGAGATTTTAAATATGTGTTTGTTGAGTGATAGAGTATATGGTCTATGAATAATGGTTGATTCTCCCTTTAACTTCACTTATTGTACCACTGAGTTTTCGTTACATACGCTGTGTTGTTTTAAATGCCATAAATGACACATTTACTGTCATCGTTAAACGCCTACGACAAAATGCTCGAATTTACAACTTCATCTAGCAAAGCAGATTTTCCCGATGATCTATGACGGCTCCATTAAAAAGTCAACAGTTATTGCGATTCAAATATTAGTCGACTCCATGTTTGCTTTACAGTTCTTTCCTCAATATGTCAATATGACTTTCACTTGAGTTCCACCTACGCCGAGCCAAAATCAGTCATGATTTTTATCATTCTATAAAGGTCATGAATTGTGTAGATCTGGTGAGGAACTGAGGATTGAATTTGATTATTGTGTTTGACAAGAACCAATACTAACCAACTTAAAAGATGAAAATCAAAAGATTACGGTAAGGATGTCGCTTGCTTTTCTTCTATAAACAAGGGTTTTTTAAGATGTATCTTTTCTCACCGTACTCTATCAAAAATAAAATAATGTTTATATAAAGCACGTTAAGATATATGAACTTCTCAGAATTCAGTTGAATAGTTTGTGTACTTCAGTAGTCCAAATTTACAGGGAGTCACTTAAAAATCAATCTAAAAATGTAAGTTGTGTTTAGTTAAATAATATAATTTTTGATTCCTCGCAATTTCTTTAGCAGATCAAATTATATGAGATAATTATTCCAAAATGGTAACGGTGCTCAATCTTTATTGTCAATATTCTTCTGTGACTGATTTAAACATTACCTAATACTTAAACGTGCCCCCCCCCCGAATTACTCTGAGATAATAATAATGTAGGTCAGTTGTTTCCTTAGTGTAGGCGTTGGTGCATCACCAAAACGTCAGTGTCACGTGATCAGTCTCGGGTGTCCAATCAAAATACAGATACATCATCCATACCTGGAACATGTAATATTGTCGTTTGTTGTTACCGATGCTTCATGGTAGTACTAAAAGGCATATACCAGCACTTTAAAATGACTGTGATTAAGATGGGATAATCTTTTTGTACTTTAGAAAATACCCTTAAACCAAAGAAATGCATCGATGATGCATAACGGTAAACTAAAGCAAATCAATATTTTAAGACTCGGTTAACCTTCATGAAATAGAATATGTGGATTCAATACTGATTAGTAATCTTCAATTACTTTATTCAATGAGAACGTTTGTTTGTTTTTATTCGTTTTCTAAATTTTTATGAATTATGTCATGGTATTTTTACAGTGTACCACCATCTTTAGTTATTTTTTTAATACAGAAAACAGAGTTTCAGAGTACACGGAAAAGAAGCACATATACAAATTTTCAAAAAATGATGAGCTAGTTTCAAGTGTTGTATTACTTCCGTATGTTAAATGTCCTCTTGATATTCAATGCTTATTTGATAATCGTATTCGAAATTTGAGAGTTGTCGCCAAAGTCACAGATTAAAGTTTAAAGGGGTAAAAAATCCCCTACATCGCTTTGAATAATCACTATGGTGGAAATTGATGTGTTATCAGCAGGGACGGATCCATCCGGCGGCAGGGGAGGGGGCCCAATTCGTGAGAAAATATTTAGTGGCTAAACAGCCGGCCGATAATTCGCTCAGTGGGGGGGGGGGGGGGAGTTAGTGAGCACGATTTTTTTTGGGGGGCCCTCGAAAATTTGAAAAATCACATCCCCTCCCCCTTGAGCGCCAGGGGAGGGGGCCCATCTAAAAAAAAAAGTAAAATTAACGTGTTTTTACACGTTTTTTCCCCCGACCCCCCCCCTCCTGGATCCGCCACAGACCTTAGATATAAAATATTATTTAAGCGATTCATTTATTAACATATTACAATTTTATGAGGTACTTCTTTGAATTCCGAAGGCCTCCTTGGCCTAATGGATA
This sequence comes from Strongylocentrotus purpuratus, assembly GCF_000002235.5. NCBI lineage: Eukaryota > Metazoa > Echinodermata > Echinoidea > Camarodonta > Strongylocentrotidae > Strongylocentrotus > Strongylocentrotus purpuratus. Next base: position 53,045,171 of record NW_022145612.1, read on the forward strand.
AGGCATCGGTTTCCTAAACCGGGAATTGTGGGTTCGAGTCCCACCGGAGGTGAATAGATTTTTTATTTTATTTTTTTGTAATTAGTTAGTTATTATTTTTATCTTAATTTCTTCTTGATTTGTTACAGCAAACGCTGTGGAAATCCTCCATTGTGCATCCTTGCAATTCTGCCAGATGTTTGCATACATTTTATTTATTGGAACTCCAATATCGGAATGTCACGTGCCCATGAATCAAAGCTGAGATGACCAGCGCCAGATGGTTCATTTTTAACAGAATAAATTCTTAAGAGAAACACTTTCATCATCCGCCTCCGTGGCCTAATGGATAAGGCATCGGTTTTCTAAACCGGGGATTGTGGGTTCGAGTCCCACCGGAGGTAAACAGATTTTTAGATTTTGTTTCCGTATCGGGACAATTACCCGTTGGAAGATTATCCCCTAGGACAATTACCCCCCCCCCCCCCACCATTGAAAATTACCCCTTAGCACACCCCCCCCCCCCCCCCACGTACAACCAAGGACAACAATACCCGAGGACAATTATCCCTCGAAAGTTATCCCCCTGGGGTAATTGGAAGAGAAGAAAGGAGGGACTGGGGGCCCATCTCCAAAAAAGGTAAAATTAACGTGCTTTTACACATTTTTCCCCCAAGGGACGATATAGATTTCTGTGTCACTCAAGGGCATATCTCTCGATGTAGAGTGCATAATTATGCTATTTGTGGTATGAGCTTATCTTGTATTTACGTTATTCAAATCTAGTTATTAGAGAAATAGCCTCAGCTTTATCGAAGCTTTAAAAACATATCGGCGATTATAATGTTAAAAAAGAGGGAAAATTACATTTAAAAAGATGTAAGGTATCAGACCTTTCAGTTTAAACTTCATAGAGACTCAAAGACTGGAAGACAACAAAGTACTGCAAAAGAATTGATAAGATATACTTTCATCAGACACTCCGTTCATAAATGTATAGATAGAGATTTAATTATGTAGATAGGTAAATAGATAGATAGATATATAAAAGGTGTTAATATTTTTTTATTTTCATGTTCAAAATTATCATGATAGCTTCAGATATTTATAAGCATAAAGATTTAGGTGTGCGAATATGATCTTTATTAAAGCGTAACTCCTTCCAAAATAGCATGGTCCATCTGAACCAGTCAGACGCCTAAACATGCCGTAGCCACAAGCTGGCGACATTTTATTTCTAGCAGGGTTGGGTTGGGTTTTACTGTTTACCGTGTTGACATATTTTATTTCGGGATGGGGAGCTGGTGTGGTGGAGGAGTAGACTCTCATATCCTGTTGGATTTCTACTGGCTTGTATATATATAAGGTCCACTTTTATGATCCGGTGTATCACTCTTTCTCTCCTATTCGCTTGGAATATATTCATGAATGTGTGAAACTATGAGAACTAATAATATTTCTTTCTCTCTCTCTCTCTCTCTCTCTCTCTCTCACACACACTTTCCTCCTAACAATCTACTTTTTTACCTTTCTTTATCGTTCTGGTCCACTCCATCCATGGGTGTCGATCTGTAACTGATACTTATTCATCAGGGGGGGATGATCTATTCATTCACCCCCCCCCCCCTGATGAATAGGTATTACGTAAGGATCGACCCCATGACTCCATCCCTCCCCATATAGCAACGTAGCAGACATCTGACTGATAATTCCGACCTACTCTTAACAATCATGTAATGTCTTTCATTATTCCCCAGAAAGGTCGATTAAAATCAAAGCCAAAGACTCTAGACTATTCAAGTAATTGCTCCGAAAATTTGCCCGCATGATTTAGGAAATTGCCTAGCTAGTAGAAAATTTTAAATACAGAGGTTGTGGTACGTCCATGCAAGCGCGTTGCAAATAAACCCGACGCATAACATCTTGTTCTTACATAGGATATTACTTACCTGACTAATCAAAATATGAGACCTAAGTAACCTAGTAACCATTCAATCTTTATTCCAGGTCAGTGAAAGGCATTCGTGCGGAAGGAAAACTGCTTTTATGATAATGAAAAAAATATCTACCAACCCATCATCTTCACTCCACAGTGTCTCACCGTCTAATTACCTGTATTGTAAACTTTACAGTAAAATGAAAGTAATATGGTCCTCAGTGATGTGTTACAACGATAGGGGAGGGTATAGACCCACCTCATACAGGGTGATGATGGTGATGATGAAGAAGAAAATGAAGATGATGACGATATTAATAATACTACTATTTTTACTACTACTCCTGATAACGATTGTAGTAATGATAATAATAATAATAATAATAATAATAATAATAATAATAATAATAATAATAATAATAATAAATAATAATAATAATAATAATAATAATAATATAATAATAAAAATAATAATAATAATAATAATAATAATTATAATAATAATAATAATAATAATAAAAATGATATTAAGAATAAAATATAATAAGAATAATAAGAATAATAAGAATGTTGATAACAATGATAGAAATAATAATGATAATGAGAATAGAAGAATAAGAATAATAATAACAACAACAAAATGCAAATAATAATATTAACAACTATGATAGTACTCATAATACTACTAATAATAACAATAAAAACGTAATTATATTAGTAATAGTGATGATGATGTCGAAAATAATTGGGTCTACAATCATGATAATCGTTAATGACATTTTTCTACCCAAATAAAAACTTCGAAAAAGACAAATCTAATTATCCAATACTTGTATTATGGTACGGGTAGGGAATAACAACAAGATATAAAAGTCTAGGGTTTAGCAGGGACAGGTACCCTTGTTGCCCCCCCCCCCCCCCCCCCCCGAATACATCTCTGGCAATAATAACGAAAATGATGATTAAACCGCCCCTGATAATCGTTTATAGCGCCAGTGGTGTCGTTGTAAATCCAAGACAAATTAATTGTCCTTGTAACTGATACTTGTAACTGATAGACACGGGTCAAGGATACTACACTAATTCATTATCATTTCATCCCATTGTAATTAGCTAATTGAGTGGAATGCATTTTTAATTTTACATCGTTTGTGGTAGAAGAGAGAGGAAATTTTAAAAGGCTAACGCGAAAGTTCAAAAAGCTCTAAATGCTCTCAACAGTACATGTAGGCTGTTATAACAAACTACACAGAAATAAATCAATGACATACGAGGGTTAGGTAACACGAAATTCAATTGAATGGTTACAGAATACTTACCCTTAATTTAACTACTTTTTAACATACTTATATATTTTTTCTCTCGTTATTACATATTTGTTCAACATTTCCTTTTAATTTTGTACTGGTTCCAAAGGGTTGGTGCAGCACATACCATCTTTGTGACTGACTGACTGCTGATGTTTATTTATCTATTCATATTTATATTGTTGTATTGGGCCTTCCTCACCATTATAATAATTTTCAAATATTACATGTATCACCTTTAATAGAAGCTCCTTTCGATTTTTCTAATGTATAACGTATGCCTTCTTACTCGTAAGTTTTGATTATAACTATATGTAATTATTTCTATATATGTCTTTATTTCTATTGTCTTCTACATTTGTAAAGCGCATTGGTATTACCTTCGGTAATTAAATGCGCTATATAAGAGCTAACTATTATTATTATTATCATTATTACTGCTCATTCTTTTTTTCACGAGCGTCGTCTGATGTATGTCCTCGAGAAATAGCAATTAGTCACATAATTACTAGCACTGACAACAATTTCAAATTCTTTATAAATTAAAAATGAGAAAGCAGCATCATTAATATGTTTAATCACAAAAAAAAGTTTATATTCTAGAAATTACTTTTATCATTAATTAAAATCTCTAAACCAGGATTCTATATGTAACTAACTTTATGCGCTAATGATCCTTTTCAAAATAACGTGCTGCTCTAAAACGCAGTTATTATGATTAAAATAATATTGGGGTATCGTGTTCATTGCAAAAATGTCTAGTTATCAAAATGTTATATTGCATTAGTAATTTCTTACAAACACAAACTCAAAAAAATATTTACAAGTTCAATAACGTTTGCTTTGCATCATATTACCACAGTCTAAAATTTAGAAATAATCTGATAAATAAGATCACACCCTCAAAAAATACCAGACCAATATATTCCAGGGTTTCAAATATATTGTGTAAATCGAATTGTGATATTAAAATGTAATCTGACATAATTAACTAACCAACGGCGTTCATGTACACATCCATTAGTGAAAGCAGTTCATGTGTCATTTAGATACATGTACGTGGGAGTCATTAGACTCGAACCGCACAAATCACTCCATCATCCAATCATGAAAATTATTACTTTTCATGCGATAGATCGATAGATCAATCATTAAATGTCAGTCATTTAGATAATGACTCCGTCTCTTCTGAAATCGTGATGGCTGAATCAAAATCCAATATTCCGACTCATGATCGTCCTTCAGAAATACCAAATGGCATCTACCGCATCTTTATACATCAGCAGTTCATTCAGATTTTGAATTAAGTGGCGTATTAATTTATGTATTAATCAAGAAGGGATCGTAGTGCACCATGAACACCAGTGATCATGGTGACGTTAGTGTCTGGAATGTTCAGGTTGTTTTTACACTTTGATCTATATTGTGAGCAATACAGTAAAATGCTCTTAAAATGATTTAGTTGATATTTTTCAGGAAGAAATGTTAAGGGGCGTATGCCGGCTGCCCTCCTCGCTGGTCAATTACGCCACTCAAAATATTTAATGAGGTCAACTGTCAATGTCACCATTCTGTCCCAAGATTCTGCAATGTGAATGAATTTTTAAAAAACAGTGCCATAGGATCCAAAATGCTTGTGAGAGGGGCACATGATCATAATTTCATGCACACGACTTGTTTTTTCGTGCGTGGGGTTTGACCGTTGGGGGCACACCCTCCACCCCCCCCCCCCCTCCCCGAATCCGCCACGGCAATTTAAGGTTTGAATGTAAATGCTCGGGCAACATTCATACTCTCATCACTGAGACAGAGGTCCCCCCAATAGAACGCTGGAAGGCAGATAACGTCATCATGATATATTACCTGTCTGAATTCCTCATAAACCCCGCTATCGTCCCTCATGAATAATTTACGTCATACAATCGATATAGATGAAGCTATCGCGTTGGTTGGTAGCATGACAGTCCTCATTACTTCACCATCGCAACGACTATCTTCTTTTTTTCAATCTCGCGGTTTGCTGCACAAAGCACTTATAATCAAAACGGTAGTCGCAGACACGACTATTAAAAGGATTATCTTATGTTTGAAATTTACAAGATTTCGGTATTTCAATAAATTTAATATTTTCATTGATAAAAACTGTTCCACTGTTCGACCACCTCTAGCGGATTCTCTCTCAGGAGCTTTTTACAGAAGATTTCGTTCTGAGCTGAAGGACGTAGATGTTTCCCTCAGGATGTCCCGGAAATAACGCGGCTAAAACACGGTTGTTCGACCCAGACTGATATCATGGTGAACATTTAGATATTTCGAAACTTAGTTTTCGTTTTGATGGACGTTCCACGGTTCAGATTCATTGTTATCCATGCAACAGTTTTAATTCGGGTTACACCGGACGATAATCGCTGTCATGTGTCTCTATCGGGTCGCACCCCTGGATCTATCATAAGAATACACATAGTGTAAGTATGTATTTATTTCGATATTCTCATCTTTTACAAGAATTTTTTTTATCATGGAATACATTTTGCATCTCCTTTTGAGCTTTAAGTTCTTCCACTTAAGTACCTTGAGGCATCTGAAGCTGTGGTTAAGCTAGGTCTAAAGAGGACTTTAGCAGAGGGGTTATACCGAGGCCTAAGTTTACCCTTGCTTAAAACGTGATCTAAACCGTGCGTCTGGTTGAACTGAATAAGTAGAATTATGGAGGTCTTAGAGTTGAACAATTATTGCCTTCCTCCATCAGAATATATTGTATCTCATTTAATAAATGCAATTGCTTACCCTTGAACATTTCCGACGTTGTTTAATAAACTTGTATGGATGAGCTTTTTGCGATGCATGATGATAATGAGCTACGGTATTGCTATTTTTGTCTGTATTCGACTTTCCGTCCTTTGAACACGGTCGAAAAGACTTTCAAGAAATCAAATGAAGGGCAACTTCAATACCATATATTTTGGTAAATAATGTAGATAGCATGAATACTGCGTGTTTGACAGATAAGAGTTTTGTTTTCGAAAAAAGAAAAGGAGAGTTTGTAAGGAATTGCAGCATCTTAAAGTTAAAAAAGCATGTGGCATTGATGGACTGCATCTGAAATTATTGAAGAAATCTGCATTGTATATTACCAAGCCTCTTACAAAACTATTTAATTAATCACTCGAAACATGTCAAAATCCACAAGAATTTAAAAAAGCAAAGATAACCCCAATTCATAAAGGTGGTACTTTTAAACCACAACAGTTTAGACCTATTTTCACTTCTACCAACAGTCTCTAAAATATTAGAAAAGGCAGTACATCAACAGCGTTATGCTTATTTAAACAACAATGATCTTTTATTGATCGGTAGTCTGGGTTCAGACCATTTCATTCGATATCAACCTGTTTGACAGAAATATGATTTTCTTTTAGATAATATGAACTCTCAAGACTGGTAAAATCACTGGGGGTCTGTTTTTAGACCTACAAAAAGCGTTTGATGTCATTCCAATTGATTTAATCCTCGATAAAATGTATCATTATGGTATACAAAACTCTGAGTTCCAATGGTTTAAAATGTAATTGACCGAAAGGCAACAATGTGTCTCAATAATTGTACGAGTGACATGTTCATTTTAAATGTCAAGACGGGAGTCAATGTCAATGATATATGTTATTTACCTTTACATAATAAAACAAAATTATGTTTATATGCAGATGACACTGCTCTTTTTATTTGCGATAATGATATGATTAATATTCAGGCTAATTTACAGTCCGATCTGGATTTAATTACACAATGGCTCAGACTTAATCGTATGTATTTACATCCATAAAAGACTAAGATTGTGACTTTTGGTAATAAACGTAAATTACAAAATGGAAAAATGACAATTCAATTTGAAAATGCATCTTTACAGCATGGGGACAATATATATAAAATATCTTGGAATAATTCTCGACTCTCAATTAAATTGGACATTACATATTCAGTATATCTCTAGTAAAATCTCACGTTCTATCTCTTGTTTCAGAAGAATCAAACATTTGACCAAAAACAAACAATTGAAACAGTTATATTTGGGATTGATATTATCATATATAGATTATTTTGGGGGAAATTGTTAGAAAACTGATATAACTCGGTTACAGAAATTACAGAATATAATGCTCGTTTGGTTTTGAATACAAATTATTCAACTTCACAATATTCTGTATTAACTACTCTTAATTGGCAATCTGTTGAACAAAGAATGGAATATAAAAAATGTCTTTTAGTCTAAAAGATTTGGAATGATTTTGCACCAAAATACCTAAAACAATATCGTTTGTTATGCGACCCATTGTTTATAACACTCGCCATACCACCCAAATCCTTCTACAAATACCATACCCTTAAAAAGAATACCAAAAAAAACACGATCCTTTCCATTCACGGGAAATTCTTTATTTAATAAATTGCCATTCTTCGTCCAACTGAATTGCAAATCACTAAACAGTTTCAAGAAACAATTTAAACAATTCTCCAACATGCTTTTTAAAAAAATGACAATCTGGCTACTGGGGGTGGTGGGGTCTCGTCGTGCATCCCATGTGCGCTCCATGTATAGTTTATTCAAATGTATAAATGTTTGTATATATTGAATTGTATTGATGTTAAAATCATGTTTTTTTTTTTACGTTTTATGTTTTTGTTTGTATCATGTGGAGAGCTCCGTTGGAAAGCAGTTTCTTTTAACTGAATTGGACTACCCTCCACTGTTTTATCCATTGTAAATAAAACATTAATAAATAAGAAATAAATATTATACGTACGTAATACGCCATTGAAAATATGATCGCACATTTCATTATGTGATGAACAAGCATGCATTAAGTTGATTCTTCGAAAGCCGGTGCAATCGTGTTGCTGGTTCCTTACACCATTTTGATGCATTTACTAATCACACATGTTGAAAGCTTGGACAAGATGAGCGAGATTCATGTTTTTTTTCTATTTCTTTTACTTTTTGAATTGGTGATTTAAGTGGTCGAAAGATGTTGCATACTACAGTCATTTTCATTTGAGTATGAGTATTAGTATATCACTGGTCAATTGAGGTAGTCTATGCAACGGTTTTTATGTTAACAAGTCATAAATAACCAACATCAATAAATACAACTATTTCGTCTTAAGCAAGTTTAATTTGTTTAGTATTAATGTTTAACTTGGCATAAATAACTTCAGATTGAAATATCGCTGGCAGAAATCAAATTGACTGTTTTCTTGATAATTATAGAACACAGACAAGGGCGTGCATTTTCACCATAATTTAGAATATAGATAAAACATTAAAAACACCAAAAGCAAAAAAGCATATTATTCTCAATGTAAGTCATTCCCTTATTTTGTGTTCATAGTCCTTCAGAATATTTTCGTGCATTTCCTTACATTCTCAGACGAACAAAATACAAAGTAAATACATTCATGCATTATCAATACAACATGTTAGATTGTACAGTTACTTCAAAACAATAGGTTATCTGTCATACAAATCAATATAACAGGCTATATTTTTCTCGTATTCTTGTATGAATACTATCATATGAAATTGTTTTAATTATCTAGTGCTTTCAAAGTTTTTATATTGAATTTATGAAGAATGTATATGATTCCATGGCTGACAAAACGATCTAATCGAGAATAACCTTGAAAATACGATCGTGGTTACTAATCACTAATTGATATATTTATTGGATTCCTTCTATCTATTGTTAATGAAATTGGATTTTATTTATTGAAGAAGCGATTGCAATCTATCCATTAAATTTCAAAACATCCTATTCATAATTTCATCACAATTGAATAACAGTTTTGTTTATGTTGCATGTAACAACGGGTATTGTGCAGAGGAAAACATTGTGTGATTGTTTCGCAATGTAAAAGTATGTTTTGAGAATTTATAATGTTTCTTTGTTTTGTTCAAGGAAGAAAATGTAAAGAGAGCAAATGAATTAAACGTTGTAAAGTAATATTTGTATAATGTGTTTTTTGCGCATATGTTCTCAAAAATTCCTCAAAAGAAAAATGTCACCAGTAGTGATATATGGAGCTTTTAATTGTATTAATTACTTTGTTCCTATCTGAAAGAGTACCAGTGTAGTACCGTTTTAATCTTTTTTAGGGAAAGTGAAGCGGTTAAAATAAGATGTAGAATTTAATTTGGGAGGGGGTGACAACTGTGTGTTTTAAATTGTTGTTGTCAGATACTATACGTATTATCTTTGGAAGATCAAATTCTTTATTTTAGAGAATGTAGTTGATATTACATTATTATGAACTTACCTTTCTACAGTAATCAAAGAAGAACATCTATATTTCATTTCTACCTGAAGTTTAAACCTACTACTAACCAAAATAAACGTTGAAACTCTCATTGATCGCATCGATTGTAACAGTTATTGATTGCAGGCGGTAGAAGGATGTGCCCTCTATTTTGAGCTAATTGGGGCAGTCACCCCCTTTCCCGTCATGTAATTTTAAAGCATAACAATTATTGATCAATTAAGATAGAAATAGCATTTTTCAGATGCCTCATCGATTGCCAAGTTGCGGAAGAACATGATAAAGGAGGGTAAAGCAGGTGCCCAGGGACTACCCCCTCCTCCCCTCCTCTTTATTATGCACTCTTAAATGGTAAATTTTCTATCAATTTAAGTTGCTTTGATTGAAAGCGGGCAGAAAAATAGAGAAATCAATCAAAGGAGGTTTGGGGAATCGTTATTTTATAGCCACTGTGGCAAGGTGGATGGAGAATAGACATTTATAAAATTGTTAGCCCAACTTTGGCACCTTGAACCTTGAAGAAGAATTACTTTCCCAAAAGCGTGAACGCTGTCCTGGAGAGGGCTGTGCTGTGTTGCGTCCTGTTGCATCTGTTTTGACATCATTCAGAATGACTTCACCAACGATAATCAATATCATGACCCATATTCTGAACCTGCTTGGAAAACCTGAAATTATCAGCCATTTCCTTCCCCGACAACCAAGTAATACGTAAATTTTCAACTCTTTCGATGATGAAAATTGATTATCTGACCTAAATTTCACATATTCAGCAGATTGCTCCCCGTTAATTCAGCAAGTATTGAAGGCGAAAATCATTTTTAGTCCAATGTGATTTTATTGCTGTTGGCTCTGTTTGACATTGTGCTTCAATTCCGAATTTCCGAATGCATTGTCGAATTCTTATCATCGAAATTTAATATCAGACACGAACCGCATGTAAAAAGTATTCTTTCAATCCGCTGAGGACTTGCAAAGCCATTGTTCTTTTTTTTTTTCAAGCAACGTGGGGCGGAATGAAACAAATTATATTTGCTTGACCAGCAACGCTTTCTACCGCTTTCCCGATTGTAATCCAATCGCCCATATACTCTTCTCCGGAACATGTTTAGTTTAATTTGATTGGAATCGATTATATTCATTACTGGACGAACGTGAATGAGATTGTATTTATTCTAAGATGTGTATATTTTTTATTTCAAATACAGAAACACGTACTTGAACATACTCTGAAATATAATTTCCGGCCTTCCTTTTTGCTATACTATGATTGTACAGTGGCGTAGAGCCTGTAAGCTTTATCTGCCCCCCCCCATCGAATGCTAAAATGCGGAAAAGATCGAGAGAAATATGAAAGCACAAAGGGAAAAGAGAAGATAACAGGGTATAGATTGCTCTGTAACACACAAAATTTCAGTTCGATGTAATCATTAATCCCGATCGTCAACCGTTAAAGAGACACAATTTATAATGAGACTACCGGCCCTACCATGATTTTGTTCTACATATTACGTAATTATAAAACGCCTCAATTTTTATAATCCATTATCGAATCGTATCCATATCTGATACGAAATCAATCTTTTGGATTAATGATTGATTGCATTAATAATTGATTGAATGTGAAAACGTTTGCAAAAAACAAATTAATGAATGAAAAAAAATGAAAGACGAATGAACTAAATATGTACAAGAAAAAATGTGAGCAAATCTAGAATTGAATCTCCAAAAATACATGTAGAAGGCTAATAGGCAATTATGGGTTTATAATAATAATAATACCAGTGTATTATATAGCGCTTGACCATTAACTGACTAAAGCGCTTGCAGTACTATTACCCCGGCCAATGGGTTCAATGACTATTCCGCGCAGTGAAAGTGCACATTCTCCACTTCCTGGGGAGCATACAAGCTAGTCGCCCTTTTACGGGCGCATACATAATTTGTTATGCTCATCAAAGCACAATGACGTTCGCATCTTACTGCGTATCCAATTAAAACATGGGTGGGGAGGAGCAATTTATATAATTCATTGGTCAAAGTGCCACGTCGGGGCTCGAACCCATGACCCTTACATTTCAAAGCAATTGATTAAACTACGAGGGGAAACGTATTACATTCCTAATAATGATCAATTTAACATTTTTGTTTCTTCTTTGGATGGACAACTTTAAAAAAATTCAGAGTAGGCGCTGTGACACTTCCCATTATTTACCCTCAAAATGGGCCGATAACTCTTTCGTAATATTGACTTAGCCTAGAATGATGACCGTTAGATGGGCCCATCATGTTTCCAATTACATGTTAATACCGCCAAAGTAACGCCGCTCGAACTTCAATTAACAAGATTACTGGTGATGTTGCCAAACTGCAAAAAACATGTGCAAATGTCTGGTCATATACATGACACACAAACCTTCAATGTTTAATAACATTCTCATTAACGGAAGTAGGACACGCATGCGGTGAATTTGCGGCGGTTTCATATCAAATTGAGGCAATGTTATATTTGATTGTAAAGGTTACAGAGAGTCGCGTGGCTCAAATCATTCCCTATAAAAGAATTGCGAATTATAATGGTTCATTATCTGATATGGATTAAGTAGTTATATGACAAATTTAAAAGATAACTATCACTTACTTGATTTGATTTGATTTGATTTGATTTATTTGTTTCTGCATCTTTTTTCTTTTTTTGCATCATACATTTTCATGAACATAATATGGCTTGATACAATATTTCAAGAGTATATAATTTTATACAGATAATACACGATATTAAACAGACGGTGTTAAAGAATAATAACAATTTTCGGTTCTTGTATAGTGCATTATAACGTCCCTATGCGCTTCTAAAAAGCTTTCGTATTACCCCACCTTTTGCATGGCTGCATGCTATTACGGCGCTCTAGCATTTCAAGGAATTGATCCCTGCCGGGTACCCATTAACCTCACCTTGGTTGTCACGTGCTAATTTATAAAAAGATACATAAATCCTATATAGGAACAAGAAAAAGAGGAAAAAAGGCCACCCTAGGTGCCTTTTGGAATATAAATTGAATAGGGGGCAAGAACACAATAAGAACATATTTTTGTGTACATAAGGTATGCAAGATAAAGGAGGGTATGGTCGGTTGCGACCACACCTCTTTTTTCCTCCTATATCCACCGCAGATCCGAGCTTATACCTCAGTCACGCTGCCAAACCGGCTCCAAACCAACTCCAAGCCGGAGTTCGTTATAGGGTTAATGTAATGTTTGATCGGTCTGTTCTCGGTATGTTCTCGGTCTCGCTGATGTGACTGGGGTATGAGGTTGACATGGATAATAATAATAATAATTTTGTCTACCCAAGGCCATGGAAGCATCATCAGCATCAATCCTATTCATCTTGACGACCCTGCAAGTACTATGCATTACACACCAGCCATCTCCACCTGGGTGGAGAGGGGTCAGTGTTAATTAATGTCTAGCCAAAGAACTCTAGTGCCGGGCCGAGATTCGAACCCTCAATTCTTGGATTGAGGGTCATGTGAACTGTACCACGTACCACGACACTTCCACATCGTTGATTTTTTTTGTTAAATCATTGAGACAGTAAGAATCCGTGGTTTTACGAGAGAGTTCCTTGGCGACACGAAGTACTCTCGTACTCTCGAGCAATCTCCGATGAACGACGATAGCACTTGGTTCGTTGAAGCGTTTTCTGATCTCATGATAGGTTTGACATATCTCTATGTACTTTGGACTATAGATGGTATCCTGTACTCAACATTAAAACACTCTCTTCTTGAAATCAGTGCACTGTTTTACGAGAATGCCAAGAGGGACCTCCCCCGCTGTACTCGCAAGTTGAGGGTTAAGCAATGGCGAGTTTTATTACGACTTACTTAGGGACGACCTGCTTGGAAAGTCACGGTGCTAATTTTGCTTCTATGTTTACTTATTTGTCACGTTTTCGTAATAAAACTGGCCAAAATGGATAGCGTGGAGGAATTTTCACCTAATGGGTAAAAAGGTAAACGTGTATACGTGCTAGAACGAGATGAACCCTCGATGAACTTCTATCTCACTCTAATCGGTTTTGGTAGTCTTAAACAGGTTGTTTCATATTGAGTGGCGGTATAATATAGCATGACATATTAGTAAAATTATTAACATTAATATAGGGATGAATCCAGGAGGGGGGCTCCTGTCATTTTCTAACTCTGAGAGGGAGTTAGGAGGAGAACAATCTTCCTCATTCCTTTAATGTGAATATTTTCCTGGTGTTGTGATTTTTGGAGTGTCACCGGCTCTCTTAAATGGGGAGAAGGTGTATTTTCCAGACAACTTAATTAAAATTGTCTCATTCATGATGACAGATGGTAGTTTATTGACTATCGTTTCAAATTGCCTTGGTCATGACAACTCAGTAGTATCCCTAATTAAAAAACCCATTATGCGAAACTTAATGAAATATCAACATCCGTTCCATAAACTCTGTTTGTAAATCAGATTTCTTGGAAACAACATAAATCAGTCTCCCTCTCTCATTCTCCCGTTTATACGAATATGACATCTATACAATTTCCATATTTCTACCTCACGATAGTGAAGGGGGTATGTCCTTTAGATGGCAAACATCATTATAATCTAATCCATCTCCGATTGGTAAGCTGAACAAGCAGAATAAAAGGGTGTGTAAACATCAAGAACTCCGGCATTGCTTTCAATTAAACCAGCCGGTATTTGATCGACCTGTTGCATTTTAGGATGGTCCACTATCCACTTCTAGTTGTCATGATGAGGAAAGACAATGGCAATGATGCCTGATCAGTGCATGACAGATTATTTGTATACATGGCGACAATATTCTGGATGAATCAACATTAATGTGAATGCTGGGACATAATGAGGCTTATGAGAGGGCGTGGTCCAGCTCCCGACATTATGATTGAGGGGTATTGGTATCATGGGTGGGGCAGTAACGGTCTTGGAATACGAATTAACAAGGTCATCAACTAAGGGAAGGGTGAGGAAAATGATCATCTCTTTACGTTTCCCCCTTTCTTCTCTCCCCTCCCCCTCTCTCTTTCTCTCTCTCTCTCTCTCTCTCTCTCTCTCGGTCTTTTTCTCTCTCCCTCCCTGTTTCTCTCTCTCTCATTCTCCGTTTTCCTGTAATACAAGAGGGTTATTTTAGGTATTGAGCTATACTGAACTAACACTCTAAGTATCAATCAGTTTGATAGAACTGCTGAAAGTTTAAAACGCTACAACATCGAAAAAATGAAATCGACGGGGAATAATAATCTTAGAAAAGATATATAGTTTATATAATGACAATGAGATGTGTAAATATATCGCAAAAGTATGTCTATAACTATGAACACATTGGGTGATATCGCTGTATATCCTAAATCCATTAATTTACCAATTGAGAGTAGTGTGTCTTTATTGTCGCATCATGATTGAAGTATGTGCATAATGACACATTACTTTAATGCTACATGAGTGCTCTATTACAACCATTAACCATTATGCTCTAATCAGGTACGATCTTGCACTTAGCATAATGTGTTCACATCTTAACCTGACATGAATCTCCCCCACTATATAGCACATGCAGGGTCGGATGTGTGAATTGTGTTTGTAGGGTGCCACTAATAAGTAAACTTTCCGCATCCTGGTTAGTCTACAGGTGTCAGTCGTTATGCTGAACAGACGATCTGAACTATAAGACTGCAGATTGCACGCAGTGGCACCCCTACTGTAGCAAGAGTATAAAACGTAAGGCTTCACGCAAGTCGCAAGACTAAACATGTTTATGTAAAGCGTAAAATTAGAGGTTGTGTGGATGTTGAACTCAATTTTACAGACGCGTAATCAATCAGATTATTTTACTACAATTAGATATGATTGTTTAAATTTAACGTTACTATCCGAAAGACCTGACTCAGTTTCGAACCTTGATCCGTAAGAGTCAGTTTTATAGTCGAAGACAGAGACTCAAAGTACCACTGACGGTACCGCTTGACCAAAACATCTTCCCTTTTAAAGCTCGGCTATAGGCATCACTCAGCACAATATATTTTGTTACAATGTTAAATTCGAGTCTGTGTTTGCAGAATAGAAAGTGGATGCCTGAAAACTCCTAGTAGCGAGCGGGAAAAAAGGTTAATGAATTATCACCAGGACGCGCAAGGCACGAGAAAATACATTCTTTGGAGCCCATTGGAGGCATTAACCAAAGAGTCGTTAAACGCCTCATTATTCACCGTTAGCGTATTCGGTAATTTGCTCGAAACAATTATTTAAAGGTTAATGGTATCGAAATTTGCGTTAGAAAAATTTCTGAGTATATGCCGAAATAGCGATTGGCGTCTACTACAGTATAATGTTGCATTCACTATTGTCCTGTCCCTCCACTCTTGGACTTACGCCAATTTTCCTACCACCCCCTAACTTTCTCTCTCACTCTTATCACCTCGTCCACCAAACGCCACGTCCTCCATATCTCTCTCTCTCTCTCTCTCTCTCTCTCTCTTCTCTTCTCTTCTCTTCTCTTCTCTTCTCTTCTTCTCTCACTTCTTCTCAATATCTCTGTATATCTTGCCTTTCTGTCATTTTATAATCACTACTTGTCTTATTATTTAATCATCCAGTCTGTCACCTTGATTATCTCTCTTTTCCAGTTAAAGCTCTCTCTCTCTTCTTTTCACAGCCTCATCTTTCGGTTTTTCTTTTTTCCCTCTTTCTCTCAATCCGTCTACATTTCGTATATTACATCCCTCTTTTCTGATTCTATTTCTAGTTTGATCAAATAAGATATTTGGCATTTGGGGCAAGATGTCGTAGGCATTCTTTAATCATCAGTAATTTCATATATATTTTTCTGTTGCACTTAAATCAAGAATAGAGCGAAATGGGATAGAAAATTTCACGGTTTGGAAACACTGATTGTTTTTTTTTATTCGTGATCGTGCTTTATAATAATTATGTACTGAATGATTAAAAAAGTTCATATTACATTTTCAAGGACAATCTCGCACAATAGCTCAATGTTTTATCGTTGCCTTGATTACAATTTTACAATGAAGATCAGTTTTCATGTAATTAGTCGAATGGATATCACTTGGATCCTTTTTACTCTCATGATTTCAATGCGGGGGTAAACTTCACCCTCGTACTAGGCTCACAAAGAACTTGATTATTAACGGGGTCGCTCATACTTTGACACATTATCGAAGAAATCGTTTTGAAACGTCGTTGGTTCGTTTCTCGTTCGTAAATGGTTATCAATATTAACGAGATGAAAGGAAAACTAAGCAGGTTCCGAGCTGAATGAAATGAAAAGGTCTTGCAGGTCCATACCATCCTTTACTTGTGTTCTTTTATCCTTTTCCTTCTTCATTATTTTTCTCTCCTTTTACAATTCGATTGAGACACGGGCTGTCATGTCTCCACCATTATAATGCACAATGCTAATAATAATTATAAATCTATATCTATATCCTTGGTCATCTGCAGGCACAACTTCGGCAAGAATCGTCAACTAGTCTACGGACCTCGCTGAAACCATGAATATTTCCTCGACCTCGACCTACGAGGATGAAAACTTCGGTGAGCGAGTCAGTATGGCCGTGCTCCTCTGTATAATATCCTTCCTGGGCATCGTCGGTAACACGCTCACCATCTTCTCCGTGATCGCCTGCAGGAGGTTGCAGACATTACCAAACGCCTTTGTCGTCAGCCTGAGCCTCAGCGACTTCCTCAATTGCTCAATCAATATCCCCGTCCAAGTGACAGCGCTGACGCAGAAAGTTGACGGAACGATTTTCAATTTCGTCTGCATGTCATCCGCCATTTTGAATTATTTACTGATCACGTGCAGTGTATCCATGCTGGATTTGATCGCCATAAACCGGTATATATTGGTCACCAAGTCGCATCGGATTTACACGTTTCTCTACAACAAAAGAAACATGGTGGTGACGATTGGTGGAGTCTGGTTCTCCTCCGCTGCAGTTCTAATAGCTCTCGGACCTACGGGTGTTGTTCTTTATGGTTACTCGAATGAGTTGTCATTGTGCCAACTTAAGGAAGAGAGTCGCGTCATTGATGTCATCTGTGGATTGCTCTTCTCTGGTTCGTTCATCATCGTTTCATCCTGTTACACCAAGATATACATTCATGTAAGAAAACATTTGCGCCAAGTGGCCCACATTAGACTCGGCCCAGGCCGGCCGACCCCGAGCACGTCAGCTCAGACAAATTCATCTGGGAATATCAGTAATATCATACCCGTGGATACGACTGGGAACCGGCTCGGCGAGACGGCTACTCCGAGACCTTATGAAAAAGAGGATAGTCCTGTGGATGAGACGGAGAATCGGATAACTATGAATATGATCATCATCGTGGTTTGTTTCTTTCTGTGCATCTTGCCTACGTTGGTGATAGTCCTGCTACCTGGTACACAGAATGCAGGGCTCTTTACGGTGGTCTTCCTCTACTCGGCATCATGCTGTAATCCTATCATCTACGCTTGGAAGCATCCCGTCTTCAGGAAGGTCTTCAAGTGCATCTTTAAGAGGAGGTGGGCTGAAATTGAGGAGCCGTCGCCATGGTTACGGGCTATGTTACCGAGATGATTGGGTCTGGGATCAATCTCCCTTGTTATGACAAACTTCTTAATATTCTTCTTCAAAATTGTTATTGAATGAATAAACTTGATGAAAGAATGGACAATATCTGGGTGTGATTCGCAATGTCAGATGAAACTGATTAAAATGTGTCCGAGTACCCCCGGATATAAAATAATAATCGAATCGCTGTTATTTCATGGCACTTTTTCTTGTTTATCAACATTTTCGGAGATCCGTTGAAAAGCTAATCTGAAGCTTGCTGTTCAGGAAGTATTTCAGTAGGAAATTCAAATTGGGCAAAGGCGGAACAATTTCATTGATGAATATTTAATAATGATAATAATAGTGGGTTCTTTAAAAGCGCTCATGTCTGTCAGACGTGACACTCCTGGCGCTCCCGATTATTACCCTGCATGGCTTTAGCATGGCTGCCATTGGTTGCTCTAGCGTTTCATGGAATTAATTCCTGCAAGATAATTGGTGTATATTGAACGAAATTCTTTTATTTTTTCATGAATTTGATAGAGGAATGTAAACAGCATATGCAATATGCTGCTTCATAAAAAATTTGACTTCTGAAAGATCATCGCCATAAGTAATTGATGCTCTTAATTTAATACATTGTGTTGGTGTCGTGTGTTTTTTATAGATTTTTTTATGTTCAAGCTGTAAAAGACATTTCATATTCTCCCATTTTTATTTTTTATCTCTTATTATCAACGGATTATTTATTGAGACAGGGTTGAAATCTGCAGTAAACAATCGGTAAATAAACAGAGGGCAATCACACTCGGACAACTACACCTACACCAAAGAGATTTCCACAATAATTGTTCATGTAAGACTCCCTTCTATATTGCGTGTATAGAAGATGTATTCGAGGGAGGGGTCCTAGTTATCGATAATTTTGTTGGGGTCATAGTCAGATAGTCCTCGGAATGGTTGCCCTAGAATAGAAATAATTAGCATGTCTACCATTTTGACATGAATTATTGTGTCAAAGAGAAACATGACTTGTATGTTTATTGAACCAGTACTGATAAAAACTGAAGATTCATAGATTCATCTACCAAAATGATCTTGTAAAAAAAAAGTTCATGTGAATCCTTTTGCATCGTACAAAAAGGGAGATGAGGAATGAGTCAACAGGCTCATCGGATAATCTATAATGCTGAATGTGGTAATTCTTTCAAATTCAAAATAATGATCTTTCGAATAATTGAAACTTTGCGAAATATATATAAACACGGGAAAGAGGAGGAAAAGAAATGAAGTATATGCTGTGATATTGGGTTTATCAGCTTCAAATCGGATCAATAGATAATAGTCTTTCAACCAGAATGAGTGCGCTCAATATTGTTTTGATAACAGAAATTGGTGGAAAATTGAACTGACGTAAAAATGATTCACTACCAATAAAAATGATATAAAAACCAACAAAATCTGTTCTCATTATGTGTTACTAAAAGGTTCAATTTTTGTCACTTTCTCCATAATAATATGTTTTTTTTTTCACATAGCTTCTACTCTATATTCCTACTTAATAACTATGTTTCCTAAAGTCGTATAGGTTTTTCAGAGGTGTTGAAGAATAGCGGGGAGTTTTCTGCTTAGCATAAAAATTGTCTCTCTGAACGAGGGAAGAATGGAGAAGGGGAGATAGAGAGAGAGGGAGAGAGAGAGAGAGATAGAGAGAGAGAGGGAGAGAGAGAGATAGAGAGAGGGAGATAGAGAGAGAGAGAGAGAGAGAGAGAGACTGAGAGAGAGAGAGAGAGATGAGAGAGGGGAATGGAGAAGTATTATGGAGAGAGGAAAGTGAGAGACACAGATGGAAGAAAGGTATAGAGATGTAGCAAAAATAGAGTTGGGAGAGAGAGGGGAGAGAAATGGAGAGAAATTGAGAGAAAGAGAGAGGGAGAGAAAAGGAGAGAGAGAGAGAGAGAGAGAGAGAGAGAGAGAGAGAGAAGGGACAGATAGTCAAGATAAATTAAGCGAGGAGAGAGAGAGAGGGACCAACAAAAATATAGGGCGGATGGGTAGTTAACTGTTATCCGAATTTGACTAAAGTATTTAGTCTTGTTAATCATTCTTACACAACGTAATCACATTATTAAAGAATTTAACAATGGGATTTGGATTAACAAGAAAAAAATATTTAAGTTTTGAATTCATAAGAAGGGGAATACCATTATTTTGTTTCTATAATCTGACAACATTAACTGTCAACAGTTTATCTTTGTCTGAAAGATTGACTATATAGATAAAATGATTCTGGAATCACTCGTCATGCAGGAAACCACTGGTTCCCATTTACAGACAGTGGTAATACCGGAAATTCATGTCCGCAACGGACATCAACAGACTTCAAAAGGACTAGCACAAACATTCACCTGTTCTATTCACATTGGAGCAGCTGGCAGTCAACACCTCTTCAAAGGTGGGTACAAAATTGTTTGAACGTGCACTATTATCTGTGTTTGACTGCTTTAGAAACATTAATATCATTTCATGAGCCATTACGTCCGTTGCAGGTGCTTTGATACAATTAAACATATTTTTCAATTTCTGTATTAATCGTTGAGTGTTTTCACAATCATTACTGTCACTGTGAGCCTTGTCTGTTAGCTTTTATAGGAAGCAGCACAGCACTGCTAACGTCAATGTACCGTGTGAGTCAAAAAAAAAATTACACCTAGAAAATTGCTAATTATTTTAAAAATTCATTTATGAACAGTAAATTATTATACATCTTACGAAAGAGCGTTTTATCCCAAATCATTTGGTATCATTTTCGTGTGGTATGTGTTCACGCTTAGATGAACAGGTGGCATTGCAAAAATCGACTTGCGCCAAGGTGATGTCCACAGCATGACGGATTAGCGGAGTGAGAGAATGAATTGAATGTATCAAATGAAATGCATTGCATATGCTTGTTGCAGAAGCAAAGTCACACACGCACACACACACGCGCACAAATATTCGTTGATATTTAATATGTGTGGCATGATTAAATTTGTTAGGGATTTTGTTTGGATCTGCAAAAACCGATTTAATACCAAATCCCTATTGTTATATTTAAACATCAGATAAGCAACTTTGGCGCAATTCGATTTTTGCATCTCGCAAACAATGCCTCCTGTTCATTCAAGCGTGAACACATTCCACACACAAAATGATACCACATGATTTGGGATAAAACACTCTTTCGTAAGATGTATAATAATTTACTTTTTATAGATGATTTTTAAAATAATTAGCACTTTTCTAGGTGTAAACTTTTTTTTGACTCACACTGTATAGACTTACTTCGAACCACTCGAGTCATTGCATTCGGGTTCGGGTGGTCGCGTCACGACCTTTCACAAACCATTTTGTGAATGAGAAAGGTTTATTTCACAAACATTGACTCCCGACATTTTGTGAATAAAAGGGGCATGTTTTCACAAAAGGTCGGGTATAACGCGACCACCGGCCGACTCGACGCGATGATTCGAAGTAAGCCAATTTATACGTCCACCATGTCCTAATTAAAAACAAATTGATAATGATGAATTCTAACGACAAATCAGTAAAAGATTACTATGTGACCAACCAAGATTTAGATCAATTTATCTGAATGATTCATGTAGTTTTCAAGAATATTCTCCTGAAACCAAAACTATTTCAACAAGATGAATACGTTTGCTTCTCTGATATGCCTCCGCCTATAATGTGTACATTGATAAATGATCCTATGACCTTTCAAATCATTATGATCTCAATAAAAAACATATGTTTTTCATTTGATTATTGTTTTTAAGTTTTACATACTCGAGCTCAGTTTGGTCCATCACATCGGTTCAATTTTTTTTTAAATTATGACGGTAGTAAGATATTTTCTGATATTTTTCTTTTACGCTTTCATGTCATTTTACCTTTGACCTTTGACCACTTACACCGAAGATCTTATCAGTTCATCATTGGATGCTGATACATACTTCATTCAAGTTCAGTCTGAATTTCTTCAATGCTTTTCGGGTTTTGCGATAACAATAAAGTCAATAAGTCAGAGGCAGAACAATATTCACGTAGAAACTGTCTAATATTCCAAGGAATGACAGAAGCTGAAAATGAAATAACAGATGAATCTATCGTCAAGCTATGCAGAGAGAAAATGAAAATTGAGATTGAATGTAAGGACCTAGACAGAAGTCATAGACTTGGTCATATGAAAGATGGCAAGCCAAGGGGTATTATTGCTAAATTTGCCAACTACAACTGCCGTGATAAAGTATACCGTGCCCGAACACTTCTCCGCAATTGCGAAGGAACTCCCGTGTTCATTCACGAAAGCCTCACCAAGCATCGCAGTGAGTTATTTTGGAAAGTAAAAACTGACTTCAAAGATCATGTAAAAGTGATTTGGACACAAGATGGCCGCGTCATTGCCAGACTGAAAAAGAACGACAGAAAGGTCGTTCTCACAAACAAAGACGACCTCCAGAAACTAAGAGATAAGCTGAATGACTGAGGTGTTTAACAATAATGAGACATAAGTCCACTTAATGAGTCTGTATTATATGGAGAACAGCCGATTGTGCCCCGCTTTTTATGTCCGCAGGCATTTTGATGACCCATAAGCTACTTTCGAAAGTTTTTGTGATTCGTCTAATCTTCTGATCACCGGACCGAGTCAACCCATTCTTCTTCCGATTATAATGAACCACGGATCATGGACCAATCAACGTCGCGTCATTCCGATCCTCAGCATGCTTGGGTCACCTGATGGCGCGAAGTATTTCTCCGACTGGATCAACGTATGTCAGCGGACGATAGTAACGCATCACGTGACTTACAACTCGAACTTTAAGACAGTATACTGTGCAGCCTTTACTAGATTTTTACAAAGAGTTGATGGCGACCGTTATACCTCATCGAGCCCACGACCCCAAGCTTCGTCTTCTTTATAAATTATCTTCTTTTCTTTTTTTTTTTGTAGAATTTTTGAATTAAGACGTTTTTGATTTGTTTATGTTTTTTGTTGTTTTCATACTGTTTTTATAACGATGTCCTTTGTCAATGTTAAGTATAAATACCCATGTGTCTGCTGTAAAAAACCCGTAAAAAAGAATCAGAAAGGTCTCCGTTGTATTGTATGTACAAACTGGTTGCACATTAGCTGTGTTGGAATAACCCCTCAAGTTTACGACAACTTATCAACCTCCTTTGAGAATTGGCATTGTCCAAAATGCTTATTTCAAGAGCTGCCTTTTTCTAATGTGGAACAACTACCTTCGAAATCATTAACAACTACGACCAATCCAGAGTTCAATAATTTACCAAGTGATATAAATCAGGGTAATCTAAAATATGAAGAACTTAATTGCAGGGGTTTAAAGATAACCCAGCTGAATGTAAACAGTCTCATTAGGCATTTAGATGAATTAAAGTCACTGTTATTTTATAATAGTATTGATATATTTGCTATGAATGAGACCAAGATTGACAACTCTGTAAGTGACCACGAGATAGCAATTGAAAATTATGTCACGATTCGAAAAGACCGGAATCGTCAAGGTGGAGGTGTCGCCCTCTATGTTCATAAATCCTTAAAAGTGGAGATCTTACATCATGACTCTCTCAACGATTTAGAAATCGTCGCTGTTGTTGTTCATTCAAAGATTTGTAAACCGCTCTTAGTTACTACATGGTATAGGCCACCGAGTTCTACAATTGATGTACTGAAGGCGTATGAAATATTT
The DNA here is from genome assembly GCF_000002235.5 of Strongylocentrotus purpuratus. Classification (NCBI taxonomy): domain Eukaryota; kingdom Metazoa; phylum Echinodermata; class Echinoidea; order Camarodonta; family Strongylocentrotidae; genus Strongylocentrotus; species Strongylocentrotus purpuratus. The sequence goes on from NW_022145612.1 coordinate 53,069,073, forward strand.
CTGCAATATATTGATAGTTTGAAGAAAGATAGCATATTGGTTGGTGATGTAAATTGTGATATATTATTGCAGGTACCTTCCTCGCATACCAGAATGTACGGTGATATTAACGATATCTTTGCTTTTGAGCAGATAAATACGACTGAACCAACAAGAGTAACTAACCAGTCCGCAACTCTAGTAGACCACATGTTAAGCAATTGTTCACATAGAGTTAAATCACACGGTGTCATTCATAATGGATTAAGCGATCATTCCATCAGCTTTCTGGTTCTGAAATCCGAATCGACTTCATTCTCACGTACAGTTCAATTTAGAAATTGCAAAAACTTTGATACCGACAAATTCAAATCAGACCTTAGAAATCAACCTTGGGAAATAATTAAAGACATCGAAAATATTGATGATGCTGTTAGAAAATGGGAAAAACTTTTAATCGATGTAATTGATAAACATATGCCTATTCGAACGAAAAGGTCAAAACAACGTAATACTCCCTGGATGAATTCGAACATATTTAAGCTGATGAAAGATCGAGACAAAATGAAGCATAAAGCTTTCAGGACTAAGAATGGTGATATGATGTCACAGTACAGAAATCTTCGTAATAAAGTTACATTTGAAATTCGAAAGGCGAAACGCAAATATTTTACTGATAAATTTTCAAATGTAAATACTGATCCCAGAAAAACATGGAAAATTTTAAAATCAGTCATTTCTGTTAAAACATGTGATTCTACAATTGGTGATACGAATGAAAGTGTTAAAATAGCGGAAGAGTTTAACTCGTATTTTGCAAGTATTGGTACAACTTTAGCCGAACAAATTCCACCAGGTCACTATTCACACGAAAATAACGCAACCTTGGATAGCACTTTTAGCTTTGTGTCCATAACTGAAACTGACACACTGAACTTAATCAAAAAATTGAAAAATAAAAAATCGATTGGTCTTGATGGAATATCAGTATTTATCTTGAAATTAAGCGCCATTGAAATTGGTCCCATCCTCACGTACTTATTCAACAAATCAATGAAAACTGGAAAATTCCCGAATCCTTGGAAAACGGCTAAGATTGTGCCTTTACATAAGAATGGTGATAAATCTTCCCCTGGTAATTTCAGGCCAATTTCGATATTGCCCTGTGTGTCTAAAATTTTGGAACGAATTGTACAACACCAGTTATTAGATTACCTGCATAAAAATGATATTTTATGTAGAGAACAGTCTGGATTCAGACCTAAACATTCGACAACATCTACCCTAATAAAGGTCACAGATGATTGGCTTCAGGCCATGGACGAGTCTAAATACACAGGTACTATATTTATCGACCTGCGAAAAGCTTTCGACACTGTCGACCATCAAATTCTTATGAAGAAAATGCATAACATTGGTATAAAAAATATGTCGAGTGACTGGTTTTATAGCTATTTGAATGGAAGAACATGTAAAACCCTTGTAAATCATTCTCTTTCATCTTCCAAATTTATATCATGCGGGGTCCCGCAAGGGTCGCTTTTAGGGCCCCTCTTATTTATAATATACGTTAATGATCTTGCCAAATATATTAAATCAAGCAGTCTAAAGTTATATGCAGACGACACAGTGATATATTCCTCCGATACCTCAGTACGCAAAATTGAGTCAACTCTGAACAGTGACCTACTTATTTTACACCAGTGGATGAAGGAAAATAGACTTAGTGTAAATTTTGAAAAAACAGTTTGTATGCTTATTGGTAGTCGATACATGTTGTCAAAAGAAAAGAACTTAAATGTCACCCTCTGTCAGACTAAAATTAAACAAGTGGAAAATGTCAAGTACTTAGGTGTCATTTGTGATGAGCAAATTAAATGGAATATTCACACTGATAAGATGGTGAAAAAAATAGGACAAATGGTAAGCTTTCTTGGTAGATTAAGAAGCACCTTGAATGAATCTATATTAAAACTAATATATAATGCAGTTGTTCTTCCCCACTTCGACTATGGAGATGTTGTATATGGTTCGGCCTGCAAATATTTAACTGAAAGATTACAAAAGCTCCAAAATCGTGCTGGGCGTTTGATTTTACATATCAATCGTGACTCTCATATACCCAATTTAGAAATTCACAATGCCCTTAACTGGGAATCGTTACACGACAGGAGAAATCAGCATTTGCTAACTTATATGTTTAAATCACTTAATGAGATGACCCCTGTTTACATTTCAGACCTTTTTAGTATCTCTGTGCACGAATACCACTTACGCTTTGGCGGAAGACTATATACGCCTAAGCCTAATACTGGATTTTTGAAAAGAACTTTTAAGTATAGAGGAGCTATTGCTTATGATAATCTCCCTGTACTTGTTAGAAATGCCTCAACTCTGAATAGTTTTAAGCGCGAATTAACGTTGTTCTACTCACATGCCCAATCACCCAGACCTTGATAATAAATTGACCTATTCCAGACCCGGGAGGGGGGGGGGATGGACTTTCGTAGTCCTTTCACACAACTACCATTTTGTAGAGTTTAAGCATTTATAACTGTGTATTGTACCTTTTCTTATACCCTTTAATTTAGTAAATAATTGTACGTCATATTTTATATTTATGTATATGATTCCTGGACCCCATGGAAGACCAGCAGTGTCGTGCCTGGCACAGCTGAATATGGGCTATCCAGCCGTTTTATTTACACTATGTATATACTTGTATTATATGTTTGTTTTTAAAACGGAAAATAAATACTATACTATACTATACTAATAAGAGGGAAGGCCGGACGAGCCTCCTTCTTTGATAATTATTTTAAAAAAATATCGTTATTTTCATTTTCATTTTTTTTCTCCATATTTGTTTACTTTATTTATTTGTACTACTATTATTTGTTATGCTTTGCTTTAATTTGCTCTACTTCCTCTCTCTCTAATAGAGGTTCTCGACGGGTCGGGGATGTTCAAGCATACACCAAAAAAACTTGAAGTCCCTCCATTAAATATGTAGAAAAATGTATGCAAGAACCCCAAAGCCTCCACCAATATCATTCTTCTAGATCCACACCTGCCCCCCCCCCCCTTCTCGCTCTCTCTCTCTCTCTCTCTCTCTCTCTCTCTGTGTAGTTCCATACACTGAAATTGTTGTTTTTATCGTTCAGTGGGCTTTTTGAAACTTACTGTTATTCCTTTGCCTATATACCTGTATCTTACCATGTCCTTTTGCTTGTCTCCCTGTCTTTGTCTTTACTCTGACCTCCTCTTTTTCTGTCTAACATCTACCTTCGTCCGTCTTTGTCTGCCCCTTGCCCCCTCCCTCATTAACCCCCGTCTCTTTCTCTCTATCTCTTTCTCTCTCTCTCACACTCACTCCCTGCCTCTCTCTCTCTCTCTCTCTCTCTCTCTCTCTCTCATCTCTTTCCTTCCCATCCCATCCGACTCTCTCTTGAACAGCACCCTGCTCAAGTACGCAATCATCATGGTATACTACGTAATACGCAAGGGTCGGCCTGATGATTGTGGCGCTCTCTTTCGACTCGTCACGGAGACAGCCGAGTTTAGTAGTCAGAAGAAACACCCAGGAAGCGATGACAGAGACACTACCGTAGAAACTAGTGAAGAAAGTAAGCTGTATAACTCAAACTAACTTAATATAGTTAATTTTTTAACCCTATCTCTAAAATCCACTAATCTCAACAACAACAAAATTAGATGCTAGAACGCAAATTGCATAATTAAGTTGTGTTCTTCTAGGGTGAAGGATTTTTTTTTTGTAATGAAATAGATTTGTCAACTGCTATATTTTAGTATTTTTTAATGAATAAGTCATACATTATTGTTCCCGTGGTATATATTTTTCACCAAATATTATTTTTATCTTCTCAGTTATGATTATTCCTCATTGAAGCTAAAGCTTGGTGCATGATACATGTACAACTTCACCTGGTACTTCACATTTTCAAGAAAATGGCTGCGCCCATGTCACGCTAAAAGGCAGGCGCGTACCCAGGATTTTTTCAAGGAGGGGGGGGGGGGGTTAACATTTATAAATCGGGCCGAAAATTTGGCAACGACTCGGCCAGCCGCTGGATAAGCGGGGGGGGGGGGGGGGGGGGGGGGGGGTAAGAGGACACTTTTTTTTAGGTCAGCCATGGGTATTTATATTTTTTTTTAATAATTAAAAACAAACAAAAAAATCCAAGGGGGGGGGGGTTAGGGGGTTTTAGGTTTTTTTTAGGGGGGTTTACACACGTTCAAATACCAAAGGGGGGTTTTAACCCCCCCCCCCCCCCCTGCGTACGCGCCTGCTAAATGGCATCACAATTTTCATGCCAAGAATATCTTCATGTATACATCTCTTGTATATTTTCGTAAGGAATAGTGTACATCAAAGGGCAAGAATACATCTAATTTTTTAGAAAACCTACACTTATTCTTCGGGGTGAGGTTTCCCTTAAGGAAACGATTTTACAGCTTGGGGTTATCACTTTAATGAAGTTTCAAAAGTGTATTTGCTCGCAATACATAGAAACGGGTAAACTTGATGCTTGGACAAGCGACATTCACCCGATGAATAATTGCCAGTATGCCTGCATGTCTACAATCACAACCATCATCACTATGACAACAAAATTCATTTCGCCAGTCTTCATTGCGTTTCACATCAGTACATTGGTAGCTCATGGATTGTCCATGTTTAAATATTGATAAAGACCTCAACTTTGTCAATAGTAACATCTACAATATTCATGCTTGATGGAGAATCGGAGACAATTTGTAGATTTGTTTCATTAAAATGCCCTCTGCATGTCAGAATCCGAATCCTTAATTCATAGTTAGCAATATAGGAATTATTGTGCCCCAATTTAATTTGATCCTGTTCCACAAATATATCAAAATTATGACTGTATCATTTGAAATGTTAGAAAACATAATGTTTCTTTTCACACAGACTGTGATATTGGTGTACATTCGATAGTGTAGACAAAAAGGGGCAGGGGCAAACTCCTCCTCCACCACCCATTAATGAATACTTAGGGTTTTGTCAGCACCTTATTGTTTAACATTCAAATCAAATGTCATATTAGTTTATTGTCCGGTTCAATTTGTCGGCACGTCCTTTTTGAGCTGCTCCACTGATTTGTAACAGCTTGCAAATAATTATAATGTATTCCCCCTTTTTCCAGTTTTGAGGAGAGATGCGTTTTCCGACAGACCCCAATTTTCCTTCTTCGTCGTGGAGTGCTATTTCTCAAAAGAACAACTTGATCGAAATGATGGTGAAATCATTGGCTTCTCGACATTCAATGAAATGTACAGCATATACAAGGGCAAATCAGGCTACATGAGCGGTATGTTTGTCACTTCAAAACACCGAGGTAGGTTGAATGGAAATTATAGTTATCATGGTTACGAGACGCAATAAAAAGTAGTTCATACAAAGAGAGACAAGTAGAGTTTGTCCATCGGTATATCACCATGGATACCGAAAAGAGCATCAATTCAAGGGTTTAGTCTACTCCATTCTTCATTTCCGTACAATGATTGTTGTCATTTCTATCTCTCTGGTGATCCTTATTCTTCCCTCCTTTTATAGATCATTATCTAGATCAATTGAATTCATGCATCCAATCGTTATGGGCTTCGGATTGATTTGAGGAAGTTCCGTGTTTGAATTGATTTATTGATATCATAATTATTGATTATTGCGACGATGAATTTGAACAAATGAAAAAAATTCAACGGACAGTGTCTGGTACGTGCTGTTACTTAGTTCCCTATGATGATAAAGTAAGATCCTTTCAGTTTCCAGGGCAATGTTATTGACATCTTACCCGATAAGAATCATATTCATACAAAAAAGTCATTGTTATCATTATTTTTTGTACGTATTACTATGATTGTTGCTCGTGTTGTTCTTGTCGTTGTTAATATTACTGTATTTTTACCAGATTTTTTTTTACCCAGATTTAAAACACATTACGTGCATTTAGTATTTATATCTGATCTTTGTTATATTGAATAATAAATATGCATATAAATCATTTCAAAATTTTCCAAATATTATAATAATTATGTGTGTGTATAATGTATTTTTTGTATTTTGTTTTGGTGCCAGGTAACAGCTTAGCCCCGGTGTTGTTTAAAACTACTGCAAAGGTAAATCGAGCCCTTTCTATTTATATAATGAGACATTATACCATTGGTAAACAGCTGTATTCTGTAGGTGGGGACATTGTCGGTTATTTGCTAAACTTTCGTAATGGATTAGGCGGATCCACATACAGAGAAAAACAAATTAAAAATGATTAGAATTTACATAAAGTTTATCGGACCCTATGATAATTGCTTGTAACAAACTAACTATCTTAGATTCACCCCCCCCCCCCTTTTTTTTTTCCCCTCTCTCTCTCTCGCTCTCTCTCTCTCTCTCTCTCTCTCTCTCTCTCTCTCTCTCTCTCTCTCTCTCTATCTCTCCCTCCCTGTTAGGCATGTCTGGATGCAGGTTGTAACTCGCTCATGTGGGGCGTATCGAGGTGGAATTTTGGCGGGAAAACATTCTACCAGAAACTCGGAGCAATCAACATGACTGATCGAGAACAGCGAGAATTCATGACGCTAAACCACGAGAAAATGACCAAGATGGTGGAGGAATATCAGCCGGGCATCTCCGGCGGTGTTGAAATTTTATACCGGTAAAAAAAGGACTCCGCAAGACCTACATTGCGGTTGTGAAAGATAATTCAAGAACTTGACATTACAAAGTATTTTTCTCGCCATGTTTCCGTGTCAATACTTATGCCTCCCCCCCCCCCCCCCTCCTCCGCTTGACATATGTTGACATATTAAACTTTTGTTATCGAACGTTAGCCTATATTTCTGGTCAATCATATTTTTTGTAAGCAAGATTTATGTTCTTAGGCGGCTCCTCCATGCCAAAATTCAATTGCGGTACAGATATATAGGGGAAGGGGTAAGGGCCAGTCGAATGGCGGAAAAAAGGGGGGAGGGGGTAAAAGGAAAAGGGAAAAAGAAGATAGAGTAGTAGCGATTTTATAGAGGGGCTATGGAGTCTCAAGCCCACCCCAAATTGATTCAATCCCCTGCACTCCCCCCCCCCCCAAAAAAAAAGAAGGGGGCGCATGTATCATGAATACAAGAACCCAACCCTCCCCTGAGCTGATACCATAATTTGTATAAATAAATCTGAATGTATTCACCGAATAGGATCAGTATCCCCACCCCAAGAGATTAGTTATTATATCGATTTCTTCAATGTATTTTGGGGATGATAATAGTAAATGTCTTTACCATTTTGACAAATTCAATATAGCACCCTCCCCCCTCCTCACACACAAACACACACACGTACACATACATAACTCTATTTCAAGGCGTCTAATTCGATCAGGAAAGGAATCCCCCAACTTGTTTGTTTGTTTGTTTGTTTGTTTTTTGTTTGTTTTGGGTTCTTTTTGAAATCTCTATCTCTCTCTCTCCGGGGAAATTTTTTTCTTTTCAGAAGTAGCACTGTATTTTTTAAAATTATTTTTGTTTATTGACAGATTATAATATTTTGTGTACAAGCATTTATTTATTTTGTTTACTTCAATAGATAAAGCGTTTTTGAAGAAAAAAAAGAACATGAAATGTATCATTATTGTTATTACTATTATTGTTTTAAACGAATAAGGAAATGTATGAAAGAGTTGTTTTGTTTAGCAATTGATGTTAATTAAGAATTATACTTTTGTATTGTATTTTGATTATTTTGAATGTGATGTAAAGTCATCATGATGTAAATTGCATTCTTTTGATTATGTACTACCTCTGGTATTGAGGAAATAAATTAATAAAAAAATTAAAAACCTGTTGTTTATTTTGACACGCCCCCCCCCCCCGAGCCCTACCATTCTGTTCATCCCATATTCTACCCAAAATGCCCCTAAATCCTGAACTAAATTCGACTTAAGCCCAATTACCTCGGTTACCAATAATGAAGAATTTTTTTGAAGAAGCATAATGATCATCCTGTATTTCATCAACTAGTTGTAAGATTTGGCGTATCGACCCCCTCTCGGTGTATAAAAGTACAAACATATTCACATATTATCAATATAGCAATAGTATAACATCAAAAATGATAAACATATGATAATATGAACAAAGATAAACATTTGATACTATATAATTATCAAATTATCAACTTATGTGTTTACTAGTAGTATACAGTTATAGGACGCTTTTGCCTAGATGTGATCTGATATTTGAATACACCTGCAGTATACCAGTGGCGGATCCAGGGGGGGGGGGCGACACAGGGGGCACGTGCCCCCCCCCCCCCCCGGCCCCCCAAAAATGCTGAAATCAGCCCCAAATTAGCCAAAAATGTACTGGCAAACAGGGACGTATCCCCCCGCCCCCCCCCCCCAAAAAAAAAATTAAAAAAATTAAAAAAAATTAGTGCGCACCCCCCCCCCCCCCCCACCCCCACTGAGCGGAAATTGCGGCCGGCGCGATTTTCAAATATTCGGGAGCAAAAAAAATGTGCTCTTACCCCCCCCCCCCCCCCCCCCCCCCCCCACGTGAAGAAATTCCTGGATCCGCCCCTGTATACCGACATCAAACTTTTTATAAAACAAAGATATCTTAGTGATTGACAATGACAATGACATTTATTCTCATGTCACCCATGACCAAGGTATTGAAGAATACCATCAATCATATTTGTACCAATAATATATTATTTAATTATGTACAAACAAAAAAGAAATTAAAGCAATATACAAATAGGCAAATACTCACTAATAAAATGATCGAGTAATATGAATTAATTAATAAAGACTTTATAATGAATAAATTAGAATGAAAGTGGGGTCCTCACAAATAAACAACCAGAAATAAAAGAAATAATATAAGAAGTTCCTGAATAAAGGCCACTAGGACATGTGTTTTGTTTTTTCTGAGCTGACTGTTTCACTCTGCATCTGACTTCTGCACTGAGTGAAAAGATAGCTTGAGCGTGAGGTAAGTTAAAGAGAATTATAGACTTTTTTTAATTGTAGCGATAAAATATCTTGCAGTGCTAAATAAGGCCATGATTAGAGGAAATAAGGATCCAACTGAACGACTCGCGAAGAGATGTTGAGAGTACTGTCCCATACGTCCAATTTTGTGTTTGTAGTCAGGTAGCTAGTAGGCCGTAGGGGACTTTCAAAGAACTTCTATTTTCTGCAGACGACTGTAATCCTCTACATTTCTAAGGTATGACATTTCTTCGATATCGTATATTTGCGATTTGTCTGCGTTTACAAGGATATCCTCGTTTATGCAGACGATCCTCATTCTCGGACCAGAGCAGAGCAGAGCCCCTAGTCCCTACTGATTTCATATCTTTAAAACAAATTATGATTGATTTTTTAACCATGGGATTTCAAAAGAGTTGATACCACTTTTCAGAAGAGTATGTTAATACTAGTGTCCTATGTTGTACATATATATGTCTGACCAACATCAAACATTTTTTCTCTTTTATCTTGATGTAGATCTAGGTTTATTTGTGAATGATAATATTTCATGAAATTGAAAGTCACCAACTCCAGTGAGCTCGACGCTGATGCGTGCCGGAGCTCCCTGGAGTTCGAAAGTCACTAGACTTAAACTACTTTAATCCACAAATCCTTGACTGATTGTTGTATTTTTAATGCCTAAATCTCTTTACTTTTATTCATTTTTTTAAGTTTTAGGGTTTCTTTCATTCCTCATTTATATTTTTATATTTTTTTCTTTCATTCCTCAATTCCCACCAAATGAAGGGAATCTTCATTTTATTTTAAGCAAAGATGTTTCCTTATTTTCATTTTTTTACAGGTTAGAATCTGAGAGAAAGTTTTTCAGCGAGCCGATACCAGTAAAAATACACGTCTTCCAAGTTCCAAACTCATTGTTTTCAAGATGCCATCAAAGAGCAAAGGGAGGAAGAGTGTTGCTGGCATCAAACCGAATCCATCGTCCTCCCTATCAGGAGCTGAAGATGAAGTTTATTTTGAGTTGCAGAGAATCTTGAGGAACAGGATGTGTGGTTCTGAACTACCAGCCAGTCTTCCACATCTGCAGGATCAGAGAAGGTAAGACTTCAAGCAGTAAAAAAGGCTGGGTAGCTTTTCATGAAACCATCTAGGACAAGCTTGCCTACATCTCTTTGAAAAGTGTATGAAATTTGAAGAAAAGTTAATGGGATGTCGATGAACTTGTGTATCTAAAAAATTATTCCCTGGTCTCTTGTCTCGTTCACATGTATTGTGGTAAATCTTAAAAAACAAAAAATTATTTAACGGCTGGCAGTAATTATGTGGAATGTGCAATAATTAAGATACCCTGATTTTTACATGCAAGATATACATAATGGTAATCTAAGATCTATATTGGTTATAAGATAAGATATAAATATAGTTCAGATTGTGTATCTAAAAGAAATGAGATGCATTCTTACAACAGGACATGCCTTTCTCATAAAAATCTAGTGTCCTTTGATATGATTTGATATTGTTAAGCATGCATGCTTGTGTTACAATAAAACCACTGATAGATCATTAACTGATAGTAATTGTTTTTTTCTGTCTACTCCATGCAGGCATTTGATGGATATCATAGAGCGCTGTGCTACTCAAGGTGAGAGCAACTCAGCCCTGGTTATTGGTCCTCGTGGAAGTGGAAAGTCAATGGTAAGGCTTGGAAGATATATTGAATGCTTACTCATGGTCAAACAAATGATGCACTTTAGATATTTAGGTAACATTTTGATCATTCAAATACTGGACTTGGTTGTCTGGATTTGGGTCCTTTCTTTGACTTGGGTTTAACTACACATTTTGGGATATTGTATTGAAATTAAAGAGTAAGACTTGTGGAAGCATGAAAACCCAAAAGCTAATATATCTGTAGTAGTGATTCTTTGGCTTAATTTTAGGCTTTTATTTGATAATTTTGCAAGTGTACTCCTTGGGTTTTGTCTGTGACAAGTGTATTTGGCAAGAAAAAGAAATAAATCAACAACAATTGGGAAGAAATCTGTAAAAACACATAAACATTGACTACTTTTCACCAAATACTGTTCTACCCTTATTGGGACTTGGTAACATCGTTCAGATGAGAGATAGTGGTGCTAAGGAAGTGACTTCAATGCTCGATGTACAATTAAAGATAATCTAAAAATCTGAGTGAAAACGGACCATTATTAATGATACAAAGTGGGAAAAACTGATCTGATCGATTCCTTAATTCTCCCAACTATATTATTACAATTCAACTTTCAACGATGTTACCGAGTCACTTTAATCAATTTTTTTATTGGTATGAAAAATTCACAGTGGATTTGTTACCTAAAAAATACTGAAAGTTGTGAAATGGTGTCATGAAAATTGAGAATTCCAGATAATTTGATTATTTCCCATTACATCAGAAAGGTCAAGTCGGGTCACTGAAGAAGGCTGGAGCTGAAACACTAAAAATATCAGAGGTAAAGATTTTTGTATTGAGAGCAAAAGTTAAACTCTCAATATAATATGGTTTCAACTTTGATATCCGATCTTGCTTTACAGCTGCTGAAGCATGTCCTGGCTGAACTGGTGAAGAATCGTAAGGTCTCCACCAACCTGCTTCAGGTGCGTCTGAATGGTCTGCTCCAGACGGATGATAGGATCGCTATCCAGGAGATCACAAGACAACTCAAGCTCGAGAATGTTGCAGAAGAGAAAGTCTTTGTAAGTTGCAGGAATGAATGCTCAATCATCACAGACTCTACGCAATGAACTGTGTGCATGCAATGTATGCTGCTAGGTTAGGCATATACCAGAGTGCCTGTACAACTAGCACAACAACATGTACTCTAATCGAAATATCCATCCACTCTTGGTTTTACTACAGAAACCATCTGAATTAAAGCAAAAATGTACTATAAATTCATAAAATCTTGTCTATTGGCTGCTCTTTTGAACGAACTTTAAATGTCAAAATATCAATTCTTCCTCAAAATAACCATTGCAATATACTATCGAATCATGGAACTATTTTTTGTTAGCAAACCTTTCAGCGGCACCTTTGTGGAAATTTACAAAAGTCATCTACGTACGAAAAAAGGACAAATCTAAATTCCAACACTACAATTTGATGTACAATTGATCGAAGGAGATTTTAAAATCCACCACAATGGTTATAAAATGGCCGATAGCCTGAATGATATGATATGAGAGGACTCCTCAAATTGTATTTATTTGTGTTGTAGAAACAGTGGTGTTTGGGGGGAATTTTGTTCCTTCTATATTTTGCAGTTAATCAAAATTGTGTTTCTACATTCATATTCACAGGGTTCCTTTTCTGAAAATCTAGCATTTCTGCTGGAGTCTTTAAAGAAGGGTGAGATTAATTGATTATTTGATTATTTTGTAATTTACTCTTAAAGTGAGGTAATTTGACTAATCTTTATTTGAAAAAGGAATGATTTAATGTTGTACGATTAAATCCCTTTATAGATAGAAGAGTGAATAAGGTAACCAATTTGGTTCATGAAGAAAAACGTCTATACTTCAGATTTCACCTCTCCAGTCTCATTACTGGCAATGTTAGTTATGTTAGATGAAACGGCAGCCTCTGGAAAAGATATTAATATTGTGTAAAAGCTGGCATAAACGTGCATTTGGGAACAAGAAAAACTAAAAGATATAGCAGTCTTGACTTTTATTCCTCTTACATCATAACTACAAATGTCAACGAGCATCTGTCTTTGGAATTCAATTACAATTTTGTGAAATTGTTTCTTTTAATGATAGGTTTATTAATTGTCTTACCAAATCTGATAATAAATATTCATTAGTTATTTACCGACTACTTCAGTAAGTCATTAGCACTCATGAACAGCTTTTATTCTGTGTGATTCAAAGGTGTTTTTGTGAGAGAAAAAAAATATAATAGCATAAAAGATAAAATTCCTAAATGCCACCACAAACTCTCTCTCTCCCTCTCTTTCTCTCTCTCTGTCTCTTTCTGTCTCTGTCTCTCTTTCTCTCCCCCTCTCTCTCCCCTCTCTCTCTCTCTCTCTCTCTCTGATCATCCTGAAATTTAAAATGTACTTTAATCCATCAGATTCCAGTGGAGCCCAGTCCATTCTGTTCATCGTGGATGAGTTTGATCTGTATGCCCATCATAAGAATCAGACTCTCCTCTACAATCTCTTTGATATCTGCCAGTCAGCCCAGACACCCATCACAGTCATTGGAGTCACCTGCAGACTGGTAGGATGTAGTCAAGGCTTCTTTCTCATTGCTTTCCTTTGAAAGCATCATTTAACAATGTTAAATCTGAGATGCATGGCCCTATGTGTTATCAGTGTCTGTGATACGGTGTAATATTGAAACCCTAAAAACATTGCACTTCAAAATGATCATGAAGTGCCTCAAAAAAGTTTTAATCTTTGAGTGACCGGTTTTACCATACCGGTACTCATTTTTCCCAATAGACTGTAGTGTTATAAAAAATGTTAGGGAAACAAAAAATGAAGTTTCCACTTCCAATCGTAAATATCTTGATAATCAGACAGGCGATTGGCTTGTGAAAGTCATGGGATTCCTGACTGACCTAAAGGTTTATAATTATGATCGCAGCATGAGCTGAATCCAGGATTTTGCTTCAGAATCTGAGGCAATGTAACTTTAAGTGGGTGCTTAGAAATAAAGTAGTAATTGCTTGTAAATAAGCCTAAAGGATAAAGCTGAGTTCTTATCCTCGTCTTATAAAAGAGTTGTAGTTGATTACAAATAATTTGCAATTTATATCAGTCTCTATCGCAGGCAGCCTCATTACTATTATACAACATGAATTCCCTTGAATATAATGCCACTGCTATGCAGACACACACATTTATTTGTCTTTCAGGTCTAATGTACTTGCTCAAGAGCAAAGAATTTAAGCAATAGAAGCATGTGTTGATTATATTGGTGGATGAATGCTTCAAATAAACTGATGCTAAATGATAGGAAAACAAAATAGTTGCTTATTGGCACTTCTAAAGAAGTATCCAAACTTAATTTCAGTGGGGAATCTGTCAGAAGTTCTGTCATAAAAACATCACTCAGTGCTAGAAATCAGTAGCACTTTATATGGAAGCACAAATTACAAACATGGGTATTCAACATACCATATAACCTCCGACGTATTCAAGAGTATTTTGATCAGGACAGTACTAAAACAATTTTTCATGCTTGCATCACTAGTAAGTTAGTCTACTGTAATGGGTTATTGAATTGACTCTCTGACTCCCAAATAGGGCGACTACAGCAGGTCCGAAACTCTTGTGCAAGACTAATTTGTTGTTGTTCCAAATTCTCATCTCTCTCTTGATAGATCTGCACTGGCAACCAGTATGCCAAAGAATACCATTCAAGTTTCTGTTGACTATCTATAAGTACTAAGTGGTCAATCCCCTAGGTATATGGTAGAACTATTACAACTGAAGTTTAATAAACATACTCACAACCTGCACAGCTCCCAAGAATATTCCAAACCCCATCACACAAAAAAAGAATAACATTGGGAGATTGAGCATTTGTATGGTCACTTTGGTGTGGAAAAACTTACCGTTAGAAATTCACCATCTTTTACTAATTGTTATGAATCAAAACTAAAAGCACATCTTTTCATTTAAAGGTAATACAAAGTTTTGGGAAATTTTGAAAATATCGGGTGGATAGTAATTCTTGTCAATTTTGATATATTCGGATTCCCCTGTGAATGTATTATAAGCACTAGAAAATTTAGCCCCTAAAAGACTTCTGCTTTTGAGAAAAATTGAATATAAAAATTTACCGTTGCTCCTGGTAAATTTTGATAAATTTCAAATAGCGCCTACGGCTGTTCAACGGCAACTGCGACAATGAAAATCTCAGAATATGTAGTTGTGATATGTAATTTCCATATGATAGCTTATCGGTCGATCTTAGTCAATAAACATTGTTTTATAGCTGAATTAATATCTTGACTTTGAGAGCGAGCTATACAACACAAAGAGTTTATTATTTACAATATCATAATTTAAGACTCAATTTCAAACGCGACAACAATCACTGAATATTGTAGGATCGCATATGCTTCCAATATGTTCATTTGAACCAAATTCATGAACCCATACCAACACTTTGTATTACCTTTAACTTGATGTTGTAATCAATCACAACTCTTTTTTAAGATGAGGGCCCTCGTCACGACAATAGTTTTGAGCCCATTTATTTATTATATAATATGTATATTAAAGCTTTATTTTGGTGTAATTATAAAGTACCACCAGAATACTATATTTATCATTATTTATGGAGAGCTACTTTTTGTAAAAGTTTAATAATGCTGTATGAGGGATATCTGTGTCCTATTAGACAATCTCTCAATTTATTTCAGCCCCAAATGGAAAGTACTTGATATGACGAATGACTAATGCACTTAAAATATGTTCCAAATATCTTAACATATCATTTTTGTATTAATGTCTGTTCATAGGACGTTGTGGAACTGCTGGAGAAGAGGGTCAAATCACGCTTCTCTCACCGACAGATTCATGTCTTTAACACCTTGACCTTTGACCAGTACTGCGAAGTCTTCAGGAAAACCCTTATGCTGCCCTCTAATTTCATGGACAAAACATTTGCCAAAGAATGGAACAATCACATTGAGGTATGTAACACTTACAAAAGAAGTCCCATCAGACTTTTGTCTTATTACTGATGAGAGAAACGGATTTGACGAAGAATGATATCCATTGTATATGAGGTGTCATTTAAGGGCTTGTTAGATGGTTTATACCTGGTTTATTTGTAAAAAAACAAAATTAACTGTTGTAGGTCGGACCTTCAGCAATATGTGCTAAGGAGCTTTTTTTATCAATTTTATCATCTCAATGGAAATACTCATTGGCAGCTGATTTTGAGGGACAGACCTCAACTGTAATATCTTTTAGCTAATGGTTTTACTCTTTCCATGTGACATAAGTTCCAAAATAGTCATTTAGGCCGTGTTTATCAGGGTTTTTTTTTTTTTTTTTTTTTTGTTGTTATAGGTGTGATTACCTTTATGGCTAACTGTGTAGGTACATGTGCACATAGTTTTGTTGTCATTGTTACTGGTGAAACCAGTTTTAAATCAGTTCATTTTTATATTTGTTATGTTTTATTCTAACCAGATGCTTACAGAAGATGCCACCATCACCGAGATACTGCAGAAGACCTATAGCTTGGACAAATCAGTTAGGAGTCTATACAGTCTAATGGTAAGAGGTCAAAAGTCATCAATAACAAGTACTTGACACACACATTCAATGCTGTGGGCAGTTCAATATTCAGCTCTAAAGATAAACTCTTTACACTCTTATTGCACTTAAAATAAGGCAGTTTTTTATTTATCTCACTGTTAAGAAAATATGAAATAAGTAATATCAAATGAATGATAATTTATTCCCATTTAGATGATGATGGAAGCATTTTTTCGAATATGACATTGGATAGTGTTAATTAGGGATGTTTAGAAATTTAGAAGCCCTGCGAGGATTCAGTAGAATCTGACGAATTATGAATTCCAACGATGGACACATTTTCATCATTCATACAACTGCTTAAGGATACCCACGTTCAAATTTTTGTTTGTGTGTGTGAATTACTGATTGCTGCCGGATTCTTATTTTAGGCACCCGTCTTTTTCTTTTATTTCATTTTATGCCTTCTTTTGGAATAGTATTGATTAAATAATTATTTCTTTTGTACACAAGGCACATCAAAATATACTTTGGTAACAAATGAAAAACTGCAATGCATATTGTAGTTTGTGTAATATATAAATATAAAAAGCACCCATGCATGATTTTTGTTAACCTCTTTTAGAATAAGAGACCATCCTGAATAGCTCTGATGAGTCATTTAAGCTACAACACATTTTTTTTCTTCTTTTCAGTTGTTGCCAATTGCAAGAATCGGTGCAGATCATCCTACATTTGAGGGTCATCAACTACTGGAGAGTCGAAAGATACACAGTACTGATTCAAAGGCTGCTATGTTACACGGTAGGGTTTCAATAATGATTGTGCAAAACAAGAAAAAGCTTTAATAACTATGATATTTGACAAGACATAGTTTATTCAGTTTAGACCCTCCTTTGAATATTTACCTTTCATATTGTATCTACATCCCTCTATTTTTATATAATTAATTGTTTTCTTCATGTGATTTCCTCTTTGTTCTCTCACTCTCTCTCTCTCTCTCTCTCTCTCTCTTCTGTCATGTTCTTGTTCTTGTTTTTCCTCTTCTTCTTTTCCTTCTTCTTGGTCAACCTTCCTGTTTCTTTTATACTTTTCCTTTTTGATTTCTCCTCATTTTCATTAGTCATTACAAAACTAGAAAGTGACATCTTTCGAAAATATTGTATATTTATAGATTACATATGTTTTAAAGTCTGAGGGTCTTTATATGAGATGAACAAGGCATCTGTTTTCTAAGATGTTGTTATTGGACAAAAATTCTGTGGGAAGGGATTTTGATATAGGGTTTCTTGCGTCAAATGAAACCTTAGAATTAACAGGAAGATAAACATTTACATTTTTTTGACACAAACAACCCAGTGATTTTTCTTATAAATGATTAACCATATGTACTGAATTTGTTGTGTATTCTCTCATTAATAAAGTCTCATTTATCAAGGACTGAGAATTGTCATGAATGTAAACTTTTCATAGTCAAGATTTATAAATATGTAACTTCTGATTCTATTGTAAAATTTGTAAATCTACAACAAAGGTAATCTGACCAATTGCTTTCATGGAAGGGTGATTTCATGGAATGAAACAATTGGTAGATTGATCGTGTTACAGAATCATTGCTATTTTTTTTTACAGATCAGCCCTGTTACATTTGGAGCCATTTAGCCACAAAATATTGTTCTATACCTGCTCAAAATCCCATTTGAGATCAAATCGTTAATTTATTCCACAATAGTCAGTTTCCAATTCCTATGTTTAGAGGGAAGTTCTTAAATGGTGTTTTCTTTTATTCTTACATTTCTACATTTTGTCTTTTTTCCATTTCGATAATTGTTCTATTTTTGCCCTATGGCACGAGTAGACGCTGTTTTGAAGTGCTCCTGAAAATCATGAATTGTACATCTTATTTTCCTACCTATGTATATGCATATAAGTGATATACATGTATATTCATCTTGGCATCATCCATTGATTCGAACTATCTGATTAATCCTCAAGAACCACATGTGAAAAGGGATGCCTTACCTTTAATATCTGATTCAACCTGTGATTATGTTGTAGGTGTATCTGTACTACAGCTGTGTCTTATCATTGCCATGCGTCACCTCACAGACCTCTATGAAGGAGATCCGTTCAACTTTGAGATGGTTTACAATGGTGAGTAGCTTCCTTCTGTCTAACCTGTTTTAGTGGCCACCTCTCTATAAAGAAATAATACCTGTTTATAGTGGTCATCCTATTGCCTCCCTCTAGAAGGAAATGTGTATAAAGAACCTGCCTAAATACGCCACCTGTCTAACGTGGCCACTTTTTGTGTTTCTGTTCAGTGGCCTTTCTAGACAGGTTTGACTGTACTTTGTAGATGCAGAAACAAAATGTTTTAGGGAATTTTATGATACACAAAAACAGATCAAAAACATACGCTGTGGGTATCACTTTATTAGAAAATACCTAAACAAATTTTACAAGGGCACATTTTTCTTCCATTTTCATTTAAAATATCTTATCATACAAAAAGTGGCACATGAAGAAAAATATATAAACCTAATCATGAATAAAAGATCTTACCTATTGCAAAATGGTATTACATAAGTTTCTAGAAGTCTTTCATCTACGGCTTATTGTCAATGAAACGGAGTTAAGTCTTTTGTTAATTCCATTTGTTGCTTAGGCAGGCAGCCAGTGAGAACAAATTTGTTTGATAAAATTATGGAAATGCAAGCACTACCTTAAACATACAGAACTTTGTTATTCCTAGCTCATTTTTCCTGATTGAGGTGTCATATGAAAGGGCAGAAACTCAACTTTCTAGAAATGTGATCCTCTCTTCAAATTCATTTTAATCACTTATGCGTGAAATATGCATTATATGAATTGCATTAAATGAAAGAGGAGGATCTAAGCTTTCCAAATATGTGTTATTTATCAATTATAATTGTGATTAAGTTATGATAAAACATCGATAATTCTTGGTTTCGTTTTTTCTGGGACGCACTGTATATACAGTAGCTTTAACAGGCATATATAGATAGAATATCTCTATGAAAAAACTGTGCCCCTTGACTTTGTCTCGGGCATAGTACAGTTTAGAGATCACCTTAGGCAATGAGGTGAAAAGCAGTAAATATGTATATATTATTTGCCAGTGTTTCTATCAGAAATAATAGGGAATGTGTCTTTTTGTTCATCCATATTGACTATTATTACCCGTATCAGACATCTGAGCTGGTCATTTACAAAACCGTATTGCCCTAGTTTTCACTAGCAGTGGGAACGGAGGGGTATATTCTTTGTATTTTCCTTGGTCTCCCTGCGCGTATTGACTTTGCGTGTAGAGACGAGTGAAAATATACCTTGGTATTTTCCACGGTCTCGCATTTTCATTGCGCATCTATTAATATTATGCGTACGAGAACCTGCGCACTTTGCGCGCACTGTATTGTGACGTAATAATCAAACCAAATACACACTGTTTGTAGTGTATCGAAAATTTTGTCAAGCACTGGATGCAAAGTGTTGGTTTGACAAAGTTTGTTCAGTTCTTGAGATTGTCATGGTGGATGTCTGTATTTGCTCTAGATGTCTGATTTGGATAACAATAAAAATATTGACTGGCTTTACTTTCGGGGGATATCAGAAATATTGACCACGCTAAGACCATATTGCCCTCGTCTTTCGACTCGGGGCAATATGATCTGAGCTTGGTCAATATTTCTGATATACCCCTCAAGGCCAGTCAATATTATATAATTATTAGGCCTAAAATAAAAACTTGTTGTATTGCCCTTTGGGTGCCAAAACATGGGTCGGTCGGTCGGAAAAGTTTTTTTTTTTTTAAACTTTTTTTTTGTTGCCCTCTTTTGGCCGATATTTTTCGGATTTGAATGTTTTTTTTTTTTATGCCTCCGCCACCGAAGGTGGTGCCGGAGGCATCATGTTTTCGGGTTGTCCGTCCGTACGTCCGTACGTCCGTCCCGTTTGACCGTTATCACAATATCTCAAGAACCATTTAAGATTTAAACTTAAGACTCGGGAATAGTATTTATCACCATTTTTTTTTTTTTTTTTTTTTTTTTTCAGTTCAGTTCATTTATTCAATTCATTTCTAAAATGTACAGACAGTTGTACGTGACAAAAAACATACATATTTACAAGTCATGAAATAAAAAGCAATAAATATTATAAGTAGGCCTATTACATTGTAAGAAAATGAATTATGAGAACTTTAAAATAAAGCCAGATTGGCCTTGTGAAAAAAAAAGTCCCCATTTGCTAGAGAGTGATTTGGAGGCTTCATAATAATAGTTTCAAATTTGTACAACAAAGGGAAAAGAAACAAGCAATGGATATGAATATATACATGCATAGAATATGAAATACAAAATACCTACATGTAGATGCCAACAGATATAAAGTGCATCCAAGTAATTACCCGATTCCCCCCCCCAAAAAAAAAAAAACAACAAAACAAAACAAAACAACAACAACAACCTAAAAACCTAAATTACTTCCTTTTTCAAGTGGATGTTTTCAAATATCAAAGAGTTGCAAACTAAGCATATTTTGAAATAAAATATTGTTTCAATTTTCTTTTAAAGAAAGAAAGAGAGAGAGAGATGCATGAACAAATATAATTGGGAAGTGAGTTCCAGATTGTTGGGAAACTATATCGAACTGACCGTTGTACAAAGGTTTTCCCGACTTTCCATAAATGAAATAAGCTGCTGTTTCGTGTGCCATGGGAATGAATTTCTTTATTTATAGTGAACATTTTAACAATATTTTTGGGGAGGATACTCTTGAAGTAAAAATATCCAAGTAGGATAGTATGATATTGGTATAAATGGAAAATGTTCAAAGTATTCAATTTATGGAAAAGGGGAGCCGAATGAGTAAGATAATGACTACCAGTACATATTCGTATTGCCCTCTTTTGTAATTTGAAAATGACATCTAATTTGGTTTTACTACAATTTCCCCAGACAGTTATACAATATAAGATATGTGATAATATTAAGGCGTTATACAGTGAGAATAAGGCTGAACCAGGAAGACAGCTTCTTAATTTATACATAATACCAATGCATTTAGATATTTTGGTACTTAAATAGTTAATATGTGAATCCCACTTCAAATTTTCATCTATATTGACTCCAAGAAAACAAATAGATTTAGATTTAGTTATTGGTGTAGAATCGATACTTAATGTAAGATCATTGCAGGTTTTAGTCGCATTGGACAGCTTATTATGGAAAGATATAAAACAAGTTTTAGTCAGATTAAGTATTAATTTATTGGCCTTAAACCATTTAGATATGTTATGTAGTTCAACATTAATATTCTCTTGCATATCTTTTAAATCCGGCTGAGTAAAGAACAAAGTGGTATCGTCTGCATACATAATAAAGTCAAATTTGGTAGATGATTTTTCAATATCGTTAACGTATATGAGAAATAATAGGGGACCTAATATAGAACCTTGTGGAACCCCGTGTTTAATTAAACTATGACTGGAAGAAGCATCATTGAATATGGTAAATTGATAACGACTACATAGATAGTTTTTAAACCATATGAGTGGGAGGCCATGTACACCATAATGCTGTAGTTTACATAATAGAATATCGTGATTAACTATATCAAACGCCTTTGAGAGATCTATAAATACTCCTATTCCAAAATCGTTATTTTTTACTGAAGATACAATTTTATCCTGTAAATCTATAAGAGCATGACAAGTCGAGTGGTTACTTCTAAATCCATATTGACTGTCTGTTAAGATGCTGTTAGCTATTAAGAATGAATACAAACGTTTATACATACATTTTTCCAGTATCTTTGAGAAGCATGGCAATATTGAAATAGGTCTATAGTTTTTGCAGAGATGAGAGTCATTTTTCTTATAAACTGGTACAATTTTAGCAATTTTAAGTTTGTCTGGTACATTACCTGTACTTATAGATAAATTGAATATATAACATAAAGGCTTTACAATCGAGTATATAATCTTTTTTACAATATTACTGTTGATGCCGTCAAAACCACAGGAGTTACTTTTCTTCAGCGATTTAGTAATTTCAAGAATTTCAGATTCAGTAATAGGCTTTAAAAATAACGATTTCGAAAGTGGATCATTTAAATATCCTTCAAATGTATCATTTCGTGCAACAACCTGAGAAGAAGTTAAAATATTTGTGCAGCAATTAATAAAATATGAATTGAATTCATTAGCTATACATTGTGAGTCATCTATTCTTTTGTCGTTGCATAAAATATACTGAGGTGGATTACGTTTGGATTTACAAAGTAGTTTGTTTATGACGGACCAAGTACCCTTGATATCATGCTTGGTTCGATTCAATTTATCACAAAAATATTTCCTTTTCACTTTATGTAATATATTATTAACTTTATTCCTATATGTTTTATACTTTGCTTGATTTGAGGGTGAGCGATCATTAAGAAATTTCTTATACAACTTATTTTTTTTCTTGATATATCGTAAAAGTCCTGGTGTTATCCAAGGTTTACGTATACATGATTTCTTATTGTTACTAGTACATAGAGGTAGATTTCTGTCATATAAAACTAAAAGCTTACTTAAAAACAAGTCATAAGCAGTATTAACATTATTGCACGAATACAATGAAGACCAATCCACTTCGTACAGTTCTCTTTGTAATTTCTTTACACCATCATCTGTTACTGCACGTCTGAAATTAATTGTAGTATGCTGACTCTTTGTCAGCAAATTAGTTTTATCCAACACAAGAAAAATAGGTAAATGGTCTGTTAACTCAACAGAAAAACTGCCACTTTCCAGATTTCTTTCGAATGTATTAATAAAAATGTTATCAATGAGAGATGCAGTATTCATAGTAATACGAGTTGGATATTTGATGACAGGAGTAAGACCAAATGAAAAATTAATGTTTAGGAAATCGTTTGTATTTTCATCAGTTGATTTCAGTAAGTCTATATTAAAATCACCTGTCATAATAATTTCTCTTTTTTCAGTGCTAAGTTTTTCAAGCGTTTCAGAATAAAAATGTATGAATGATTTAATATCTGTGCTAGGCTTTCGATAAAAAACACCAACCGTCAGCCTATCTCTATCTTGTCTAAACAAATCTACACATAAATATTCACAAGTGGAATCACTTTCTACGGAGTGTGTAATTGATTCTCTTCTTTGAAAATTAATGTCATTTTTAATGAAAATACCAACACCTCCGCCTCTACCAGATTTTCTATCAACGTTGACAAACTTGTATCCATCTAAATGAAATGGAATTACTGGTAAACCACATATCCATGTTTCTGATATAGCTATAACTGAAAAACTGTTCTTTATGATAGATAGAAAATTAGAAATGTTCTCAAAATTTGTATGAAGGCTTCTGGCATTTAAGTGAATCATGCTGAATTCGGCACAAGACTGGAAATGTTCATTAAATTCAAAAGGGGTGTAGCTGTTACAAGCAAAATCTGGGTTATTGACATGCAGATCAGGATCAAGATCGTTAAGTGGGTTGTTCATACGAAAGTTCATTCTTACTTATAAGATTACACATTTTGATCGTAGCAATAAAGAAAGAAGAAGAGAGCGCAACTCTACAAAAATAAGTATTACAAACTATTCCGCACCTGAAGCATAGATGGAAATACATGTAAAAATACATGCAACATGCAAAAGAACGAATGTGGGAAGAATTGATATATTTATATTCTTTCATTATAGTCATAAAAGTCAAATTTATTATACGGAAATACAAAAACAACTTAACAAAACAGTTAAGCATAAACAAATACTACATTGATTGAAAATTCCAAGCAATGAATATATATATATAAATATATGTAAAACAGAATTATATACAAATAGTACAAATAAAAATAAGCGTTCACTTTGTCAAAGTTTGTTATCGAACGATAAAAAGGGAAGTTTTTCCCTCCAGAAGATTGTTTAGTTCAGATTTAACATTTCACTATTCATTTGGCAGAGATTTCAGGTCATCCTCGTTTCTGATGAGTTTTTTCTTATGGTCCTTACCACTCAGTAGAGCAATTATTCTCCCGTCATTGCTCCAAGCAGCTTCAACATGGGGATGTCCTTTTGCCATCGCTAGGAGCTTTTGATTTTTGGCAGTCAAGTCTTCTACTATTGCTCGCTTGCGACCTTTCAGTTTTCGTCGGTTGAGTATAATCTCCTGGCGCTTCCTGTATGACTTGAATTTCACGATGATACCGCGGTAGGTTTTGGTAGGTGCTGTTGGGTCTTCGATGGCGCCGGGAGCAGGCTCTGGAAGGGGTTCACCTGGCATACCAACTCTGTGGCTTCTTTCGATGTCATCGACTGTTAAGTTGACTTTGAGGATGTCATTGACCATTTTCATAACAATGCTGTCTGTGCTTTCACCCTTTCTCTCTGGGCAGCCAAAAAATCGTAAGCAATTACGGCGGGAATATTGTTCCTGTGCATTGATGTTCACACTGACTGCTTTTAGACGATCAGTATGCTCGTTAACCTTCTTTTTCAGGTCATCTATTTCCTTATCCTTGGCGGTATTTCTGGTCTGCAGATCCATTATATCAGCTTCTTGTATTTCAATTGTTTCCTGCAAGCGGCTGATCTTCTTGTCAATGGAATCTTGTACAAGTGACAAAAAGTTTTTGTTGTGCATTATGTCTTTGATGACCTCTTCTATGAGAACAGTGTTCTCCTTCATCGAAGTAGATCGGGCTCTTGTTGTAGTAGGAGGTTCGCCCATCATGCTGGACAATGGGAGTATATCTAAGGTAGATTTGAAAGTCTTACTATTACTATTGAGGCAGGACAATAGGATGAATGAAGAACTTTGTCTCTAAATCTGTAGACTGGAGTTCGCTGAACTACACCAACTGAACTACACGAATTGCTGACAAGATAAAATTGAAGTCTCAGGCTCACATCAAAATCAGTACATGGTACAGTACAGTTTAGGATGATATGAAGATCGAATCTTTGATATTTATATAACATACTGATTTCACTCCAAATGGTATCACATTTTGTTCCAAAGTCTTCCGGAGGGATGTATTCCAACAAATTTACACCATTTCACAAAATATCACATAGCAATGAAGAGAAATATGGTGAAAGATCAGAGAGAAAAATTGTAATGTGCTTCTCCAGTCTCTCTCTATCTAGGAAGACGATCTGATTAGATTTTGGAGTACGTAGGTCAAAGGTCACAGGTCACAGAGGTCAACTTATGAAATTCCTTGTATTGAGTTTGTTAGCGCGATATCTCAAGAACCATTTGAGATTTAAACTTCAAACTTAAGGATAGTATGTATCACCATAGGAAGACGATCTGATTAGATTTTGGAGCACGTATGTCAAAGGTCAAGGGTCACAGAGGTCAACTTATGAAATTCCATACATTGAGATTGTTATCATGATATCTCAAGAACCACTGGAGATTTAAACTTCAAACTTAGTGATAGTGTGTATCACTATAGGAAAACAATCTGATTAGATTTTGGAGCACGTAGGTCAAAGGTCAAGGGTCATAGAGGTCAACTTATGAAATTCCATACATTGAGATTGTTATCATTGATATCTCAAGAACCACTGGAGATTTAAACTTCAAACTTAATGATAGTGTGTATCACCATAGGAAGACAATCTGATTAGATTTTGGAGCACGTAGGTCAAAGGTCAAGGGTCACAGAGGTCAACTTATGAAATTCCATACATTGAGATCGTTATCGCGATATCTCAAGAACCACTGGAGAATTTTCACTTCAAACTTAATGATAGTATGTATCACCATATCATAATATCTCAAGAACCACTGGAGATTTAAACTTCAAACTTAATGATAGTGTGTATCACCATAGGAAGACAATCTGATTAGATTTTGGAGCACGTAGTTCAAAGGTCAAGGGTCATAGAGGTCAACTTATGAAATTCCATACATTGAGATTGTTATCATGATATCTCAAGAACCACTGGAGATTTAAACTTCAAACTTAATGATAGTGTGTATCACCATAGGAAGACAATCTGATTAGATTTTGGAGCACGTAGGTCAAAGGTCAAGGGTCACAGAGGTCAACTTATGAAATTCCATACATTGAGATCGTTATCGCGATATCTCAAGAACCACTGGAGAATTTTCACTTCAAACTTAATGATAGTATGTATCACCATATCATAATATCTCAAGAACCACTGGAGATTTAAACTTCAAACTTAATGATAGTGTGTATCACCATAGGAAGACAATCTGATTAGATTTTGGAGCACGTAGTTCAAAGGTCAAGGGTCACAGAGGTCAACTTATGAAATTCCATACATTGAGATTGTTATCATGATATCTCAAGAACCACTGGAGATTTAAACTCCAAACTTGTTTAAATTGCTCTATGGCGGAGGCATCATTTTCGACTGCGCGCAGTCAAAATTCCATCTAGTTTTCCTTTTTTTTTCCGCCCTCTTTTAGCTGATGTTTCTCAGTCTTTAATGCTTTAATACATGTGTTTCAGCGTCATCATTCCATTGATATCATTTTCACCTCATAATTATTCATGGTTTGCACAAGTGATTTATATCCCATCTAAACAAACAAAATACATATTTTTTTCAATCATTAATAAAAAAAATCTAAAAACGGTTTAAAAAAAAAAAAAAAAAAAAAATGCCAACCGTAGATTTTCAGATTTTGGGGTCGGTCACAAAGGGCAATACAACAAGTTTTTATTTTAGGCCTTATTGTTGTGATATGATATAGTTCATATAATTTCCTTCTCTTTTTTGTCAGAATACCAGAAGTTTATTCAGAAGAAATCCCATACTGTCCAGCAGTTTGACAAATCTGTTGTTTTGAAGGTATGTACATGTATTTTAAAGCCCAATGCCTATTCTACAATCCTACTGTGTTCCAAATTTCAACAACAAAAATTGCAGATACATTAGATGATTAGATATATAAATTTAGACAGTTATCTTAATTTTGATTGAGGTTCTGAATAGTGGTAGGACAACTACAAATTGACAATTTTAGGGCATGTGATTCTTCTAGTCAGAAAAAATGCAAAATCGGCTACAGATCATAGACAATCACAGAAGAGGTAGGAAGTCATTATGATTTGCAGATGATTTTGCCTTTACCCTCATTATGAGGTTTTATTATCTCTTTGACTCTACAAACATCAATCATCAAGAGTTTATATGTTTGACTGTGCAGAGTAAATGCCATTTCAAATTCTTTTAAAAATTGGATCACAGTCGAATAGTAGTGTGCAGTGGGCTTAAAGAATCAAATACATTATGCATCAACATCCCTCTTTGTAATTCATCATTTTTGTTGGGCTTGTCAGCTATTATTGATTTTTTTTTCTTCTCCAATATGTTTTCTATTCGGTTATATTTTTGTCTGAAAAGATATAAAACCAGATCTATAAATATTTTTAATGATTTTCCATCTTTCTGAGGAAGACAAAGATTGGAGAATTTTTTCATGTGTTAAGGCTTCTGGTATTACCATAAAAGTTGATGACAACAATTCAAATTATGCCTCCTTCTATGAAGAGATTAAGGGTAGGATTCTATGTCATGTCATGAAAATCAGTTATCAACAGCAATATTTTTTAATACCATCTCATATCAAATTTGCACGGCTTTAGTATTGCATTGTTACATTTCTTGTTTGTCATAACATGATAGGATAGTGTGCAAGTAAGAGAAGATTTCTCTGTTATTGTAGAACACGAGAACTTTTGTCTCAATCATGCAACTGGTGTACACATATAGAGCATTTGTTGTATTAAATGAATGCCTTAAACTTATGTTTCAACAATCAAAAGAAACAGCTTCCATATGCCATTGCTTAATTAATACTAAGAGTTACATGTCTTTATGTGTACTAGGTTCTCTTCAATCTCTTGTATAAAACAATGTACACTACTCCAAAAATTAAACCCAAGTCTTCTAGATGCTATCTTGATTAATGAAGATCGAAATTGATTAAATTTTTCTTTCATGTAGGTACCAAGACCCCGGGTGTGTTTGTAGTTAGTCTTTTCCCTCATAATAATCTAAAGGGTACATTTTGGATGATCTTTGTGAAAAAATGAATATTGAGTATTGGGAGCATGTAATCTCAGATATCAATTAGTCTCCCATGTAAGTCAAAAGAAAGTATCTTATCATCTGATATTTATTGCTTTGTTTTCAATTTTGCGTAGATGATGTATTATGTGTAAGGTGTTGTCAAGATGCATTTTCCTTTTCATTCCTGGTGATTTTTATGATCTAGACTTACCAAATTATTAATTGTTATGTTTTTTAATCACCTGGCTTTTCCTGATGGGTCCATATCCTGTGTGGTAATCTTAAAATGTTCAATTCTGGTACTGGTAAACCTAATATAGCCAAATCTAATGGTCTTGAAACCTCTCATTCATACATCTGTTTGCATCTTTATGCATTCACGTTAGAAGGTCGTTTTGATGTGATGTTGCATTTGTTTGTTTGTTGTAATTCTGTATTTCAGGCATTTGAGCATCTTGTTGCCTTGGAGCTGGTGAAGCCAGCAGAGCACAGCACGGCATCATCTACCAGGACTCAGAAGGAATACAGAGCGATGAGTATACTGGTCACCTCTTCACAGCTAGCAGAGTCTCTGAGCTCTTACCCATCTTGTCCAAGTGAGCTCCTACACTGGGCTAAGAATCCGATGGCTTCGTGAAAGTTTCGCAGAAAAGAGTGTCTGAAATCATTATACAAAAGCATTCGCCTTGTTTCTGTTGAAATCGGTGCCAGGAGGCTGATGTATCTTCACATCTAGAAAGTCCTTAAGCTCTTGTCTGTCTTGTCCAAGTATGCCCCTACACTGGGCTAAGAATCCAATGAGAGTTTCATGGAAAAGAGTATTTAAACTCCTTATGCCGTAGCATCTAGCTTGTTTCAAGTGAGCTGAACAAAATGGGGCAAAGACAATCTCAGGTATCTGGTTACTGTAAAGCCTGTTAAACCTGCTGAGTACAGCTAGCAGAATAAATGAACCCAAAACCATTTTGTTCCGGTGAGCTCCTACAAGTTGGCCAAGATCATTTCATCATTTCTGAACTCCTACAAAAGCATTCCACTTGTTTTCCTTGTGTCCCATTGAACTTCAAGATTGACACAAGAAAGCCTACCGGTAGGTGTCTAGAAGGCTTAGAGCTGATGAAGCCTGTAGAGCACAGCTAGCAGGGTCCTTGAACTCCATTCCGTCGTCCATAGAGAACATCAGTACTTTGTTGTTGTCGCAGTTCTCATTAAAATAGATGTGTGGAGGAGCTAATACCCTAAAACTTGTGGCATAAAGATGTAAGACTGGGCTATGTCTTGCTCCGTGGTGTTTATTTATGAATTTTCCAAGGTGAAGAAGGTACAAATAAACAGTTACCTGTGCTGTCATGAATGAACTATTCATTGATTTAAACCCAGTGTACTGGGTAATGAAATACTTTTGAATTGAATAAAATTTATTTTGGGAAGGACAGAATGTGAGTTTGATATCAAAATTATGTTTATTTATTTTTCTATATGTTTGTATACTTTTATACTATATAACATTTTTCAAGGAAGATAGTAAAAAAGACAGAGAAATAAATCACCTCTTTCTTTTTGCCAGGATGATTTAAAGAGAATAAAATTATTTGTTTATACATGGTGTCCACAAAAAATTCCATATGTATGAGAATTCCACTTGCAAAATCTCTGAAAGTATCAAATAACTTTAAATGAAAAGTAATAGGCTATGCTAGTAGAGTATCTTCTAGTCTTGGTGTGAATTTTTAATCATTTTCCACTAGTGTGAAGAAGAAGAAGAAAAAAAGAACTAGCGAGATATTAAGAAATGTTTTTGATTGATGTCTTTTTGGGGTGTAAACCTTGAATATTATAAATATTGCCAAGAGAGCATACCGTAATGAAAAGCTTCAGCATATACTAGATGTATAAACATTGCTTCAGCATTTCTAATGACAAAACATTCAGTTAAAGAGAAGGTTTAGTTCTGGTACAGGTGAACAAATAGTTTCGAGAACTTTCTAATTCATATATGTCAGTTTGGAAGCATATCACAAAAGAAATATCCCCTGAAAATGATTGCTCCTCTAATGACCTCATATTTAAAATATGTTTGCTCAAATGTTCATGCCACATATGTGTGTATGGTTTGTTTAA
Organism: Strongylocentrotus purpuratus; assembly: GCF_000002235.5. Taxonomy (NCBI): domain Eukaryota; kingdom Metazoa; phylum Echinodermata; class Echinoidea; order Camarodonta; family Strongylocentrotidae; genus Strongylocentrotus; species Strongylocentrotus purpuratus. The sequence continues at coordinate 53,099,564 of NW_022145612.1, forward strand.
ATGTTTTTTTTTTCTTCTTTCTTTTACCCGACTGCTATGAATGAAAGCATGTAGTCCTGTATACCCATTAATTGCTGTGTGTAGCATAGGTAACTTTGTGTAAGACCAATTCAAATTATACTTATATAGAACTTCTGATTATGTTATACATTTGTGGCATTATTCACACATTTTGATCAAGGCTATTGCAATTATTGAAGGTTGATTTTTCATAAGTCTTTAAGATCTTGCTTTATCTTTCCTGCTTTTGTTTTATTGTACAAGAATTTCTTATATTTGTATCAGAAGCATTCCTATACAAGAATTCCTCAATAAAATTGATATTTTTGTTACAAGAATATGTGCTGCGTTTATTTTTTCTTCTCTTTACGGTTAATGATGGATGATCTAGTTTGTGTGACATTAAATGGAGAGTGGATGTACTAAAATGATACATGTGTGAATGCTTATGAACGTAAGTAAAGCATTAAGTAAAGGCCTTAGACAACCTATGAAGAATGATGGTTGTTGAGAAAGACAAGATCTTAAAGGCATCGTTTACCAATGTTAAATCTGAGATGCATGGCCCTATGTATTATTAGTGTATGTGATATGAAGCCCTAAAAAAATTGCGCTTCAAAACGATCATGAAGTGCCTCAAGAAAAGAAAAATCTTTGAGCGAAAGTGAAAAGGCTTGCAAGGCTTGCATTGGTATAGAGTTATCAAGAATTCCATGCGTTCATCAATGCAACTGCATGGTCAAAGTATGTATGGAATAATGCTTATTCATGTATTTCTCCCTTTGGGCTTTTCTTTTCATGTATGCTGATAAATCCGCCTGACCTCTTGCAATCTGGTAAGAAAGAAAAGAGAATACAAGCACAAAGTACATGTAGATATATACAAAGGGAAAGTGAAGAAAAAGAAGTGGGTAGACGTCTAGGAAATAAATAAACTGTCAGAAATTTCAGTTTTCAAAGAAACCATATTCAATGCCTGTTTGTAACTAGACTGAAATGTTGACCTTTTTGCCTTGCATGAATACCTTTCACTCTGAATATGCAAATCACTGTTAAACCACCCTCGAATCTATTCTCTAAAGCAAAAAAAGCTTGGAAAGATTGAAGCAAATGTTTGTGTCTGTTTCTTAGTGACAAAATATTTCCCTGTTTTTTGTTTTTTTAATGTAAAAATACATGGAGACATGAATGGCCTTATTGTATAAATATCATTTCAAATAAAGGAAAAAGGGATTTAACACATACAAAACAATGTTTGGTTGCCATTGGTTAAACATAATACATTCCTAATTACATTAAACTGATTTCTGCATAACATAGCCAAAAAAAAGATTCTTGCATGTACCTGTATTAATTATAGTCCCGTCAATAAATTAGACCTGAAGATGAAAAGGGTTTTCTAAGCAAGGGTTGTACTATTGACTTTAATTCTTCAAGAAATAAAGTGTTTTACATTGTACCTGCATTTGCAAAGTGTGTTCATGACAAAATTGAAATTGACGATAATGAGTAATCGTCAAGGAATACAATATTATCTTTCCAAATGTGTAATCTGGATGTGCCTTGGTTTAAATGGAGTATTCCTATACTATGAAGAATGTTTACATAAGTAATTCAAGGAAACCCTGTTCATGGTATTTGTTTATCCTTTCTCCCACATACTTGCGCTCCAAAAATACCCCACGCTCTGTACCTCAAAACGAAGAAGAAAAAAAGGTGGAGAAAGGGGTTTATATTTCAACTGGAATTTCATAATCGTGCAGTTTGATTTGGGTTAGGCACACAGAGCTAGCTCTCTCACTTTCATACAGCTTACCCAGACAATCATTACCAGGAAAACTCCAAACTTTCTCCTTTGTGATGTCAGGTCAAGAACCTGAAAGGAATTGAAGCATTGCGAGGTCACATAATGAGCTCATTCAAAACACACCACACTCATAACTCTACACCCCCCCCCCCAACCATCCCTTCACAATCACATCATGTCACAATAGTTTGTTGCCCTTTATCTTTTTTTCCTTCTTCTTTCCAACTTGCTTTTATTGCTCTCAAATAAGCTCCTGAGCCACAGCAGCTTGTATTATCAAGAGGACATTTCATTGTTTGCCAGGAATAAAGCAGAATTAAACCCCAGAATCTTGTAGGCCTTTTGTCATGTAAATCGTGTGTTTTCTGAAGAAAGTAAACTACGTGTGGACAAAGAACTGTGTTTCTTACGTGTCTATATCCAAGCAGGCTCGCTTAATATGTCAAACCAGTGAATTAATGGTTGGTGTCAACTGCATTTTAAGTTTTCAGTGCATCCAAATAGTGCATTGAAGAAAAAGAGAATAAAATACATGTTTTGAAAAAGTTGCTATTTTCAACAAAGCAATTTCATCAGACCTTTGTATTGCTTGCGATGTTCAATTTCTGATAGAGAAGCTGAATTTTACTGTCAGGGACTGATTACAAAATTAGATTCATTTATAAGCATTTGCTTCTTCTCTCAAGTGCCTCGTAAAACTGTAACTGGTTATTCTAAATTGTGCATTTTGAAAACCTCACTTTTGACTTCAGGCAAACTTTGTGGTCATTAAACTCAACCATTGTGGAGGATAGATGAATTAAATGTGAATCAATTAACATTATGTATGTTTACTCACTCCATGGGAACAGCCATGATCAATTGAACAAAAGAACCATTTAAATGATTGTAAGATTATTGATATTTGTTATGATGTGAACAAAACATGAGAAGTGCATAGGCAAGAGCAAGAGAGAGAGAGAGAGAGAGAGAGAGAGAGAGAGAGAGAGAGAGAGAGGGGAGAGGTAAAGCGAGAAGGGGAGAGGTAGAGATAGAGGGAAATAGAGAGAGAGAGAAAGAGGGAAATATAGAGAAAAAGAGAGAATGTGTATGGGTGTGGAGATAGAGAGATAGTTTTGTTGAGTATGAAGAAAAGAGTAAGACAGAGAGGATTCAATTTCCTAGGGGATACAGACAGACAAAGTGCCAGATGACATAATCCGGAGCCTGGAAGCATTGTTTCTTGTAATGTAACACTTGTTTAATGAATTAAATGACATGACATGATACTTCCTTTAATCCTCACAGATTCTACAACATATGGCATCCTATACTCATCTACGATACAAACTAAACTAGTCCAATCATAACGACAGGAAGTAAAATTCTTGAGGTACAAATCAATCACATAGACACATAATCTTTAAAAAAGAAATCAAAATCCTAAGTCTAAATATACAATTCAACTTTGTCTTGCGTGAGAGCTGTGTTTTAAAAATATCTCCACAAAACATGAAGGAACACTAACAGGTCCTAAGCTCTTGATGGAGAATCATATGGTTAATCAAAAGTGCATTATGGTTATCAATCTATACAAATACCCCTTCTGTTGTTAATACAACAAATTATCAATTTCTACAGACAGGCATTACATACATGTAGTCAATAAAGCGTGTTTAAGCAGACATAAACTGCTCTCAATATTTTCAAGTTTTTTTTTGTTTCTCCTGAGGTAGTCTTGACAAGTCTTATTGTCGCAACAGCTTTGATTTCTATTAACATTAAACATCAACAATAACAAAGACAATGCAATGACTGGCGTAGGAAGGTTGCGTGTGCGTGTACAATCTACAGAATACAAAAAAGAGAGCAATTGTTACACACACTATTGACTATTCACTAACTTGGCAGCCCTCAAACGTTGTGTAAGAGCAGCCTGAAAGCCTGTTCAGAAAGAGGGTCGAAACAGATCAATGACTAATAAAAAACAATTACAATGTTAGGTGCTCATGAAATTGGGCATATAGTTGTGCAATACGTTAACATTTGGTCACAAGCCTCAAGTGCATATACATATACCTCTCGGTCCTAAGACAGTCCTAACACAAACATGGTAAATCAAACATGAAATTCAATTTCAAATTTCAATCAAGATTCTCTCCTGAAAGCTCCCATAGCTTGTTTTTAAATCATCAAAATGAAGTTAATACAATTAAGAATCACAGTCGTCACCATGACTTAATGAAGTATTAGTGCAAACATGATTGAAGGACAAACTTTTCCCAAGTACACCAATACAACGTTGAAGTCAGCCCAAATCAAACAAGTTACCCAGAGAAAGATGACATATTCTGGGAAATGGCGGCCCTGGCATAGAGATCTTTTAATTTTGATGAAATGGATACTGCACAGTTCTAATAATGGATTGCATTTTATTCTCAGTCTTTGGAAGCGGTTATTCGCAAAACACCACAAATTAACCACACTTTCCTCGGCTGAGAGTCAAGGATTTGATGTTTTCCTAGAATCCTCAAATGTATCATTTAACCAGGGGCAACAGGCATGTTCATCAAATTGAAATAATACCTATTATTTTGCGACTGTAAAGTGCAATTCACAAAGGGCTGCATGATTTGATTAATGTTTTTATGTTCCTTTTCCTCCGAAGACAAAAACATTACATTTATAATTAAGTGATGAAAAAAAAAAAAACATAATTAGAACAAAATTGATAAGAGGAGATTCAGACAAGGTATTGAAGCAGACTTATCGTGCTAGACATTAAAGCTTGGTGTCTATGCAGATAGGCTGTGATCACATGAGGAATATAAAGCATGCAGTATACTGTAATTCATCGAGTCACGATTATCACCTATTACATGTATAATTAGCAGTATAGCATGTTCCTATGGTGTAACCTGCCTGCCAACAAAGTGCATTCTATCTTGAGGTAGTATTTGATGCTTCATTATTTGATTTTCGTCTTGAGAGTGTCTGTACATCCTTTGTACATTCTCTTACAAGCTACGATGGTACATGTTGCATAAACATACATATTTACACACACAAAACAGATGACATATACAGCGTGATCAATAGGGGTCTTTTCTAAACATACAATCTATAATAGCAGTGACCTCTGATTGGCTTTGAATATTTAAGATAATTTAAATAAAACAGACATCATGTAAAGTCAAGAGGGGCAGTAAAATCTTCTTTTACTTTGCTGGTAAAGGGCAAGTTGATGTCTCTCACATACATATTCATATCATGTCAATAAATATCAGGAATAATAAATACACAGATTAAATGGAATTGTGCCATGATACATTACACTGCAGGCTTGCAAATTCATATCATAAATAAACTACCTTCCAAGTCTGAAGTATTTTTCAAATTCGGTGAAGAAAATAAACTTAACTCCTTGTACTCCACACATTTCATCCATCCCCCCCCCCCCCCTGCCCCACAATAACAAAAGTTATAGGGATATTGTACAAATGTATACCATCATGCTCCCATATTCTTCCCCTTTGCAGGCTTTATCAAATATATTAGTAATAACATTGATTTGGCTTCCAAAAACAGTTTACTTGCACCTGTAAGTTTACCTAAGAGACCTTGAATATTAAACCTATACATAAGATGATGAACATGCTACCCTGTACAATCTACCCTTAAGTTACCTCCTAATACATGTCAGTTCAAGTGATAGATTGGCACATGTCTCTGCTAAACATTAACTTTCAGGAACATGCTCCATCGGAAGTGAATACATAATAAACATTGTGTAGCTTTAATGTCAGAAGGGCATTAACCCTATGCAGTAGAATTGTATGGGTCAATGCCATTCTAGCTCATGGTAAATGACTAAAGAGGCTCCTAAAAGATGTAAGTATGAAATGCTATTGAAGATTGGAAAAGTGATTACAATGATTAAACTTGAGCATTCCTATATGTTCTTTGTTTGAAGAAAAAAATGCATGTACTTGCACTTTGACGGACTGGTTGCTTTCCATTAAATACAAGCTTACCTTGAGGTTAATAACCTCCCTGTCCAAAACAGTACGTTAGGCAGCCATATTGAAGAGTGTTAGAATAAATATGCACCTGCTGCTGAGATGAATGCAGTTGCGTGTTACTTTTGTCCGTTTCATTTTATTGACCTGCACCACATACATGTACTTCCATACTGCATCATTTCTTTCCCCAACAGAAGTTTACATTTTCCGCTTCATTTTCACGCCATGCTTGGCACTTTGAAAAAGCAAGGTGTGGTCAACAATGGAAACAATGCGTGTGCAATGTGCAGCATAACTTAATTTGAAAAGTGTGCGTAGGACTGCTGCTGGCATAAAGTCGTTGGTCTTTTCTTTTACTTATTGACACCGATGTAAGTTATTGACATGCCAAAGTGAGGTAGGAAAAAGAAGACAGATCGTGGGAAATTTTGAAGTGGTGGTCCCATGATGTTTATAAAGTCTTCAGAGAGTTGGTCTCCTGAGCTTAAAGTTGACTGACTGATCAGGACAGCTTATTTCCATCCTTTCTTCTTTAACTTGAAATAACTGTCTCTGACAAAATACTAAGTTTACATGATACAAAATGAATGCCCATGAGAATTTGCGATTCATCTTTATCTTCATCACCTAGACACACATTTTAACCAGTAACACTGTCAATCATAGACAATATTGCATGATATTAAAAAAGAAATTATACAAATTGGGTATTGTCACTATACAGACCGGATGTACATGTACAGTGTACACAGCCAGCACTATGGTATAAACTTGTAAGACATCACAGCATTATTAGATGCAATTGTATAGAATATTCACAGATCGCTATATCCAATAATACATGGATAAAAAAGAAATTCATAATAATGACATCTACATGTACGTGCGATTTCCTAGTCTTTGAGCTTTTAAACTGAAAGGTAAATGGCAAAAGTAATGAACGTTAAAATGACATGGTAACATGCTGGTCTAAATTTGCAAATATTCAGCCTATTATTTGTTTTCTTGTAAATTGAGCAATTCAAGTGATAAACTGGTCTAGGTACAGCAGATGGTGAGAAAATAAGGAATGAAAAGTAAGTTATGAATAGCTTGTCACAATTTTCTAGTAATGGCTTCAACAAAAAACACTTGGGAGGTAGGGCAGATGAAGGGTAGATATAGACAGAGAGAGAGAGAAAGAGAGAGAGAGAGGGAGGGGGAGAGAGGGGGGGGGGTTGCAGAACAGGTCTTCATTAAGAGGTTTCTTTATATAATCTATATTCCCTTCTTCTAACAGATGAAAGATAACTGATTTTACTCCAAATGGTATGGTATGTTCATAAGTCCACGATTGTTCTTTGGATATGAGTACGCTTACGAGCATTTGTTATGCCCAGCTTATTTTATTTACACTAAAATGTTTTTATTTTGAAGCTATGTTTTGGGAGGTTTACTGCCTCACGTGTGAACAAAGCTGAAGTATTTACCATTTAGATTTTCCTCCCAATCACACAAAGTTTATAAGTCTATGCTTTGGTCATAATACTGCCAAGGTAGGTTAAGAGCTACAGCGTCATAGACTAACTACACAATATCGGGTGTTGAGAGCCAGAAGGATGTTAGCTCTAAGTATAAAGATAGGAGCTAACATCCTTCTGACTCTCAGCAGACAATATTAGCATCTTCCTGAGAAGCAACTACAGCGGAGAAACATCTACCGCATAAATAAGATGAAAATCAGCAAGATTTGAATGCGATGCTGATATATGATGATAAAAACAAATGTACAAATATCTGATCAGCTAGATGAACTAATTAATATATATAACTCTAAGACGGCAGTTTCAGTGACTAGAGTTGACACTGTGAGAGACACATATACAGAACATACATGCTACATGTAGAGAGAACATGAAACAGGATATAAACAAGGTGTGTACGATACATGCATAAATAAAGTTGAGCATCTATTGCTGCCAACACATGACAGATGTGTTGGTTTGTGTCATTTTGTCTGGCTACAACTCACAATCACACACACAAACAAAATGATCAAATAGCAGCTGTGTAACTCCTGCAGTCGACGAGGGACATCTTGATTAAATTAAACACGTTAAGATTCAGATCCTGCTGTTTTATTGCATTGCTAGCAGATACTACTCATACATCCCCAGTAAAACAAGTTCTATCAGCCCCCCCCCCCCCCCCCCCAATAGTAACAATTGCCCCTTCCATTGCGTTTGATTTTCTTATGTACCCAGTAACACCGACTACAACATTTAGGAGGTAAAGAAATCATGTCTAATGCCATGCTTTTTCATTGGAACCCATGGGTGTCATGGCTTAGGCAATGTGTGAAATGCCTGGATAGTGGACCATAGATTCACCCTTCACATGAAATCCATTACTTCTTTTCAGTTGAAAGACGATCGCTAAATTCGCTACATATCTTTACTAAATAACACATTTAACTCCAGCAAACAGTTTGGTAAAGTTACGTGGCAGCATATCAAATATATGGATAAGTAAACACAAATGGCATTGTAAAGTCTTTCTAAAGTGACGGGGTAAGACTCATCCGTGGCAATAACTTATTTAAAGTATATTTACTGTTTGCATTATTCTGGTCCCTTCTGGAGTTAGCATGTGCATGATAAAACAGCGAAACCTCATCTGTGGTATACCTCACAATAACATCTTCATTCAGTGCAGGGGATAACACCATCAACTTTGTCACCATATCCAGCTCATGCCAAGTTTCTCTTGGCATTCTGTAACCTGTAAATAATTGAGCCTGTAAATAATCAAGCCGGTTTACAAAGACTCTTTCCAAAACTTTGAGAGACGATGTCCTAGACAATGTCATTTTGTGCGTACAAACTCAAAACATTTTAATTAAATGTAATTGAAACCCCCGCCCCATTTCTTACTCTCTGTCACAAGGGTCAAGGGTCAGAAATAGTTAACTCTCTTTTCCTACACAGTTTTCTCTATCTAATATCTCTACTTTGGCAGCATAAGGTATCATCTACAAATCTTGTCATATAGGAGGCTCCTCCATTCATCTACACACCTTATAATCTCTTTCCGATGCAGCATTTATAACCCATTCAACCTTCTATCCTGGTCTTACTTCAATCTAGATGTTGTATCCTTACTAACTCACATAAACCTCAAAGCTGGCGGAAAAAATTGAATCCTGAGGAACACAAATTATTTTACTGTATTTTTTATCTTAATCACACAAACTATTAACTGCAATGTCTACACACAAAAAATAAGTCTAACCATTGCTTTTCTTAACAGCAGAAAAGATCTATGTACAATTAAAAGGGTGGTTAAAAAATGAACAGAACATATAATCTCATGCAGCAAAGACATTGACGTAGGAGTTCGGCAACAAACGTAAAAAGCTTGCTTTTAGAATACACCATGTATGCAGTGTGACTTGGCAGAGTTCTTCCTTCAGGGTTATGGGTCACACTGATGTCAAAGCACAGTAATTCACAGACTGCCTATTTGTCTGCAAAGTCCTCACCATGTATGTCCTCTCAGACGGTGCACTATTTACAAACATTTGGAAAGCATCAATAACCATCCACATAATATAAATCACTCTCAGTTCATTCTAGAAAGGTGATGAGTTATGTCATTGTTCTTCTTTTTTCCAGTTGTCATCAAAAATATCTCCTCGGCGCAGAACTCTTTTTCGTTACCTTCAAGGATTTTCAAAGGACAGCCCATCCACAGGTAGAAGCAAAGCGCATGGATGCTCCGCAATTTTATCAAAGAGTTGAATGCACTTTCACCTGATGACATCGCTCACACACTGTCAACACATTTCAGAAATCACTTCTTGACCATGGGCTGGGATCTTTGACTGGCGGGACACGTTGAGAGCATTCCAGGTGCAGTAGGCCATCTCTCCTCCAAGTTTCCCACCATCTCCTTGTCTCCTTCATATTTCTTGGCGTCTTCAAGTTACAGCTTCAACCGCTGTATCCCAGTTGGCATTCAGCTTTGAGTTGTCCTAGATTGTTCTCACATGGCAACACAACACTCCCGCTGCATGATCACCCTGCGGGTAACATATCCAGTGTCTTCTAACACTCACACACAACGGCAGCGTCTGCATCGGCCACATGCCTACAACCCCTATAAGTTGGACTCCTTGGGAGGCGGAGACGGGGAATTCCTGTATAAAGCAATGTCTGTGCTCTCCGTGTTACCAGTGTTCTCAAAGCTTGTGCTATTGTGCATGGTCTGCATGATGAGAGGCGTTGGCGATACCGGATGGTGGCCATTCATGTGGCCATTCATGTGGCTGTGACTGAACTGTGCTATCCGCTCCTCTACACATCCTGCCGAGAGACGAGCTTCAGCATCCTGGTCCCAACACTCCTCAATCGTCTCACATAGTAACTCAAGACCCTACAACAACAAAAAGGAAGGGTGGAGATGTCAACAGTTGGTTCTTCTTCATGTCTATGACAATTGGATTTAGTATTTACAAGGTGCATTCTTGAAACCAGTCTATCAAAGCCACATGAAGGAAATGGACAAAGGTTTTCACTCTAGACAGATGGCCTTTCTAAACATGTTTTATGGCACAGAAATACATATGTGTCATTACTAAAGACAGGTGGCTTTAATAGTATAGTAAGGTGGCCACTAAGGCAGGTTTTCCTGTATTTCTGAATTAGTCTTACCAATGAAAGGGAAAAGTTGCTGAGACAGAAAGAATTACCTCCAGGTTGGATGCAAACAAAGAGAAGAGAAAGATAAAAAGGTACGGTATAATTAAAAGATGATCAAAAGTGAAAAGGGACAAGAAAGGTAGGTCATAGCATACCCTGTGCTTGAGCCAATGGTCACTGATGACAGGTCGTTTCCTCTTGACCACTACCCATTCCTGCATGTCCTCTAGTGATGTGCCTTGCCCAAGCTCTTCCTCAAAGGGCAATCTATACTCTGGAACTGGCCCTGAAACACATCACAAATAATACAAACATTGAACTTATCAACACCTCCTCTAAAACATTTCTTTCTTTAAAATATCACTTAGAATTTAGGATTCTCTCTTCGAACTCCAATATACTTTAATATTCAAAACTGAACAGCAGACTCACCTATTAAAAATGCTTATGGCTATTTTCTTTGATCATTGCTTTGTGCATCATATGCATATTTATCCCACTGACTTCATACAATGTAATGTACATTTTTTTTCATGTTATAGCTATTAACAATTTTGACTTATAATTTGGTTGGTGCATTATTCATCTCTAGAAGTGTACAATAATATGTGTTCCTAATACATGGAAATTATATTATTTCTATTGTAACACATGCAATATTATTGCAGAATCAATCATGACTTAATTGCCATAAAAGCCTTGAATTTCGTGAACAGACTTGCGGCGCTTGTGAGTGAAACAAAATCTAATTCATCCACCACACATTGGCCTTTCTGCATATAATATTTCCAAAGTCATATCCTTTACTGATATAGCTGAAAACTTAGAACAATCAAAACAAAATTATCTTTCAAAGCTTCCTGATTTCATGTTAAATATAATGTTGAAACATTTATGAATAGAAGGGAACCTGTCCCTCCCCCTTTTCTCTCTCTCTCTTGTTCTCTAAGAGGAAGTGGCTTACCATCTTGTACTGTGCATCTTGTTACAAGCTCCCACAGTACCAAGCCAAAGGCATACATGTCGATACGCAGAAAAGCATCTCGTTTGAACTGAATGGCTCCCTCTAGTACCTCTGGAGCCATGTAGCGTCTCGTTCCAACCTGTTCAGAGCAACAACAAAACACACCATAGATGAGACAATATCTACAAATGTATTTTTGTAACAGATCAGAGTAGTAGCAAGTTTATGCAAGATGAAAAATGAGCAGAATTGTTGGAGCTCATGTTCAATGATATTTGTTATCATCGTGTCAAGTTGTGATTGTTACAGCTAAAATACTTCCCTCACAAATATAACATGCCTTCTTAAAATGTAAATTTCTGGTATCCAACATCTGACTACATCTAGAAAGTCCATACATCTTGATTATTATCCTGATATGTTGTGATGTCGTATTTCATTACATCTTAATACATATCAACAAATTGAAATTTTACAAATATAAACAAAAACTTTGTATTTGTGCTCTTCTGCCAAGTACAGTACCTAACAGTATCTGGTTGCAGTTTATATAAAAGAAGATGGATGTCCATTACTTCAGAAGAGTTTTTTTCTAGTTGTACTTATTTCTCACCTGTCCATGAGTGTCTCCTGGATTCTTGCCAGCCTCAAACACACAGGCCAAGCCAAAGTCTGCAATGCAAGCTGTGGTGTTGTTCTTTATCAGCACATTCTTACTCTTGAAGTCCCTGTGAGCTACTGAATGCTTGACAAATGGTATAGCGGTGGTAGGTGGGATATCCTCGTGCAGGTAAGCCAAGCCCTTGGCCATGGAGAAAGCGATACCACACAGCTCCTTCCAGCTGATAACATTGGCTTTGAGGTAGTCACACAGAGATCCATGATGGTGGAACTCTGAGATGAGCCAGTACTCCACCTCCAATCCCTCTCCATGTTTCTCGGTCGCGATGAAATGGAGGAGGTTCTCATGGTGCATGTGAGGGAGGCTGTAGATCTCACGTTCGTTGGCCCAGGAGTTGCGATCCTGTATAGGGAACACCTTGACAGCCACGATGTCGTTGAGACAAGAGGCCTTCCAGACAGCACCGAAGCGGCCCCTGGCTTTGATCTCCAGGAGCTGGATGGGAGGTAGGCTGTTCATGGGTGATGGAGTTGGCTCCGTGGTCGGGATGGCAATCAGGGAATGGTAGCGGTGTCGTCTACACATCCAGTAAAGCATGATGATCACCAGAGCGATGGCAACGATCGGCACGATGGAATACAGGATGGTTTTGGTCAGCATCTCGTTCTTCTTCTTCTTCTCGTCTATATTGGATCCTGTCAATACAATCCCATATCATTCAACATTAAAATAGGCACATAAACAGCCTTCTCGCTTATTGATGTTAATAACATAGTAATTATTTATCAGGATCTATATTTATGGTGTAATCATAATTCTGTTAGGAAAAAATATTGCAGTAAAAAAAACAACTATATACCATGTTGGCAATTTGAAGGGATAAAAGTTGATTTGATCGGTTCTTTAGAAAACAATAAAGGCTATGGGTTAGCAATGAAGTACAATACTGACCTGTGACTGTTGTTTGTGTAACAGTGGGGGTAGGTTCTGGGGTTGGGAGGAAAGAAAAGTTCATGTTGCACAGGTTCCCCACACAGCAGCAGAAGAAGAGGTTTTGGTCAGCAGGACTAGAGCTCATACAGTAGTCCATGTCAAGACAGTCACCCTGATTCTGCCAGCAGCCTCGCATCATCACCTGCAGAGGAAAGATAAATAGGGACAGAGATGAGAATGGTATAGTGGAGAAGCGGGGAAAAACAGACACAAATCAGAATACGTTGCCCCTTAGACTTTTGAAAAGTAGCTGCAAATTGTTTTTAAAAGTATGAACTGTTATTATATTAATGGATGAAATCTGAACACAGTTTGATTTAACAGCAGCCCTCACAAATAAAAATAACATGTTTAATGTGGAAATGGGGGAAATGGGGGAGAAGAAGATAGAAAAATACAGTTGAAGGGAAAGAAAGGTTAGAAAAGAAAATAACATGGCAGAGATACAGAAAGACTGATACCCCTTTCAAACTGGCCTGATTTTCATCGGATGCATCCGGACGCATCCGATAAAACAGCCACTTTGAATGCTACAGAGGAGAAAAAGCTGATTAAATAGCCGATGAAAAGAAGAGAAATAGGCGACTAAATTCTCCTGCTCAAGAGCAGGAGAAATTCTCATTCTATCGGTGTGACACCGATGAAACAGCCACTGTGAATGCGTTCGGGAGAAAACAGCGATTAAATTGGTCTAATGTCGCAGTGTATGCGCGCTTTATCGTAATCAACTGTGTTTGTTAGCTTTTAGTTGAACATGCTGCATGCCAGCTAGATGGGGCGCGGGCTTAATAATTACATAATAATTCTTCACTTCCGGCAAGGGGTCGCCACAGCAAGTGAATTTCACCGGCGGTATGAAAGCTACAGCAGGGAAAACGGCGGTTTCACCTTTGTTTACATAAGGAAAATTCAATTGGTATTTTCATCGGTGTGACTGCGATAGAAACCAGTTTGAAAGCAGTATGAGAGACAAACGTTAACGAACAGAAATTGCTCTTCACAAGTCTAAAACCTGTATCAAGCTTACCTGATACAGCGGCGACTAATGTATGCAACTGGAATTCTATCCTCATACATGTACGGTATGTGCTATTATGCAAAATATGTGAGTTACATGTCTCATTCATCATAATGAGTTTGGGGGAAATACAATGAATAAATTCAATTTTCTTCTATTCTTCATAAATCAAAGGCTTTCACTCACCATGAAAACCTATACAGAACTGGACTGTATGTGAAAACCTGAACATGTGAACTTTAGAATGCATGTGTTTGTGTGGTATAAAGAGCTAAGAATTAATTGACGTGACACCAATAAGTTGGGGGTGGCGTAAAGAAGACATGGCTGCAAATGATTTGAAAGGACTGTTTGTCATTCATCCAAAGAGAAGGCAAAATAAAGAATCAGGGTTGTGTTACCACACTTGCTGTAGTAATAACACAATAGGAGCAAAAGATAACCCACAGATGAACCTCAAGAAGAGCAAGTTCACAGAGATGATGAGGTACCAAATTAAGACAAGCATCTCTTATCGCACGGAGACCTGACAAGGAGAAACAATGGTACCCCTTGGATGACTCTATCCTGCCTGTACAACACAAGAGAGGTGAAGCAGCTCAATGGATTATAACCAGGAGGCTGTGATTCATGCAGTAAGATTAAATGAAGAAGCTGTGGGTGTATCATGACTTAACAGCATCTAAGAGCACACATGGAGTATCTCTTTAAATAGCTTATGTTCCATGGCAGACCATGTCATCTTGCTTCAAATGTACCTTATTTAAAATAGATGGCCCTGAGTGATTTCTCAAGTTTCTTACAGAAGAGAAAAATAATTAAAGATTGGTTCCTGGAAATAGCAATTTCAGTTATGTATGAAGGTCTTTAATAGCTGAGCAACATTCCTCCATAAGCATTCGTATCAGCATAAGCAATACTGCAGTTCAAATTGTTCCATTCATACATGTACAATCCAACTCCAGTATTGCTTCACACAATCAAATATCAAAAATATGACAAATTCGTCACAGTGATTACTGTTTGTATCATGCTTACTACTTCACAGCAAAAGCTAAAAATTAGATATTTTGCTGACATTGTTCATATCTGCCACAAATACTGCTTAAATATTTGTTTACAAATAATTTTAAACATCACATTTTTAATTTGTTAATTGTACTAAGTAGCACACCTGTAAAATACAAATAAATGTTATTGATGATATGAGCTGAGCTACATGTATCTAGAGAGTAAAGGAGAGAAAGTATCCTTGAAACATTTTTAGGATACATGAGTAAGACGACTGCACAGCAGATGAGCGGCCACAGAAGAGGCAACTGCCAGGGAGAGTAAGAGAGGGTATGAATGAAAGGGAAAGGGAAAGGGATTTTGGTAAGGGAACGGGAAAGAATAAATAAAGAACTGAAAAGGAATAGGAGTCAAAACAGTGCTCCAGAATATACATGTACTCCATCAACAATTACTCCAGGCTTTTTACTTCATAAAATATAGATAGATGGTTGGTTCGTACGAACAATATAATTTCGTACGAATTTCCGTTTTTCCATCGACTTCCTGAATTTCCATTGTCTGAAAATCGTTTGTACGGCGTTCGTAGCAGTTCGTAATGGCATTTGTGACCGAGGCTTTAGGAAAAGAGTTAGTGTTAGTTTTGAGCATAGTGTTTGGTCTATGATTTGAGGTAAGAATTTGGTGAGTTTGGGACAAGCCTTCTGGCCGCCTGATAGTTTCAAGCCCTCGTGTAGGATATTGATCATGTGGCAATTGTTGCAGGAGCACGTGTCATACAAGTACAACCATCAAACAACACAAAATCTACCTCCAGCCCAGTACAGGTTTTCACTCACATCTACACCACCTCCAGAGGAAGTCTCGTTTTTCCAGAGGACGTAGCAGGATGGTATCTCAGCTTCCTTGTTGTCACACTCTTCGGTGGTGTTGCCACACTTGGTGCCATCTTTCTCACACTCCTGGCTGCTGTACAGGTGGCAGTGGGTACTACCCAGAGGCAGGTTCACACTGGCCCCTTCAACAAGGAGAACTGTAGGACAAATCACAAAGAAAAGGAGAAGGGGTTACTTAATGCAAAAATGAACATGAGCGGTGAGAGGTTTAGCTTTGAATAGCTTTAGAATAGCTCCAGATAACAAGACAAGAGCACTGGTTAAATAAAAGAAATCAATAAAGTCACAACAAATCACTGAGCACTATCAAATGTTCAGAATTCAGAAATGTGAAGGGCATTACACTTTACGTCATTATTTTTAAAAGTGCCACAGTCTTGCAGTGTCCTAGATCTGAACAAGCCTTTACGATGGGCCTAACATACAAGTGCATTGTTTAATTCTCTCTTTATGGATAGTTATTAATTATTACATCCTTTCAATGGCAAATCATGTAAAATGTGGGATGGACCCAAAGTATTGTGAGTGAAGCAAGGACATAATACATTTGGCTCAATGTCAGAGTCAGGGACATATGAGATGCTACAAATAAAAAAGATCAAGATTTTTTCCTCGTTCGTGTAAAATATATTAGGACCTCAAGTCATGTTTCTAATAGGGACTCTAAGGGTGGATGAAGAATTACTTTTAGGGGAAAATTTCACAAACTTCACATTACTTATAGTGTCAAGAGACATTAGTATTTCCAGATAGAAATAGCGCTATTTCTAATGTAAATTGGGAGAGGGCGTCTGAGAGCCCAAATGTTTACAGAATAAAGTATGTGTACACATTGAAAGGAATAAAATCTCCTTTTTTTTCATAAAAAAGCTTTAACAATTTCCCTCCATACCGGACCAGGATGTAATGTGTCAATGAATACACGTATACATGAGGGAATTTAGGGTGCTACAGCGTATGAGAAAAAGACATACACTAATGTAAATTGGGAGAGGGCGTCTGAGAGCCCAAATGTTTACAGAATAAAGTATGTGTACTAAGGCTGTGCATAAGTGCGTATTTTGGTAGTTGTGTACATGTACATATCCGGACATACGGTCAGACATCCACATGTACTTGTACACGGTCATGTTTTGTATCATCACACCCTTTCAATCACCCTTCATTGTAACCTATGTCATCATGTATTTTATCGTCTGCTATATGTTCAGAAGGGAGCTGCCCTTACGTATCAAATACAGGGACCCTGTACAAAGTTATGATGTACAGTAAATCTCTGTGTACTGTATAAGGCGCACTTTTTTGCCGCCAAAAAGAATGTCTCCCAGCTCAGTTATCAGTGTGTTGACTCACCACTCTGAAACTAGATCAACACTAAAATTGTCTGTCGTCTTGGTTTGAAAGTAATCTTTCTAATAGATCTCAATATGTAGTTTATAATAATAATTCCTCAAATTTTTTTCTTTAACAAATGGTGTACCACAAGGTTCTATCCTAGGACCTACACTGTAGGTACTCTATTGTTTTTAATTTACATTAATGATCTTACACATTCTTCTAAAAACAACATTGTTACTATTATTTGTGAAAAGTTTACGAGCACAAATCAGCGCCTTTAACTGCACCTCGATGTTAAATGAAGGTCCTTCCCCGCGTGGGTTTTCGGCAACAAAACAACAAAACAAACATTCCCCACCCCCCTCCCCAAAATAGGGGTGCGCCTTATACACAGAGATTTACGGTAGTTGCGCTGTACTGTGTGCGCTATATATAGCTCCAGCTCTGCAGCTGGAATGCATCAATTCGTAGTAGGTCCATGCATGCATGCACTCTCTCTACACTGAGGCGCGCATGCTCGCGGGAAACATGCACAGGTTGTATACACAGCTAGTACATGCGCGCGCTGCAGTACTTGCGATCTACACCATTTCTCTGGCTTGTCATTGGCTTGCGTTTGCCCTTGCAACTTTTGCGTACCCCTATCTAGTGTTGACCTCGAGCTGAAGTAGGGGAAGAAGCACATCGCTATCAAGATTTTAAGTTGTTAAAATTATTTTAAGAAAGCTTAGTGTGTCTTGCTTCAACTTCAAGTATGTTTGTAAACTTTGTACATGTACATGTAGGTAAAGACTAATATTCATATCCCTTTTCTCATTCACAAGTCACTGTGTGTACTTGAGGTAAAGTGAAATAGCACACATGTAGTTGTCGTACGGACGAGTACCATACATGAAACATCCGTGTACACATCGCAGCCTGAATGTGTACACATTGAAAGGAATGAAATCTCCCCCTTTTTTTTCAAACAAAAACTGAAGTAATTCCCCTTTAAACCTGACAAGAATATACATGTAAATAATACATGTACATGCATGTCAGTGAATACATTTATGCATACATATATATGAGGGAATTTAGTGTATGGGAAAAAAAAATCATACATTTGTACACCAATTACATTTGTACACTAATTACATTTGTGCAGTCCAAAGCAAGGACATTGAGTGAAATCTTCACCACAACACTTTTCATTTCCTGGAATTTTAATTTCTAGCCTCTTTCATCCCGGATGAGTAATGAAAAGGGCTTCCCTGCCAGAATGCTGTATCTGCCTACATGTATATCTCTAGGTACACAGTAGATGTGTGAGGCTACAAATATGGAGACCTACTCACATCAAATGAGTTCAAAATGTAGGACTTTGTGTGAACTCACTAATGCACATGTATATGTACATGTAGGATTACCGGAATACTGAAGATCATGATTTACATGTACATAAAGCCAGTACAATGAAATGTTTAAATTTCCATACGTGCCTATTGTAAATTTGCATCCTTTGACAATAATATTTATCATGCTTCTCAATATACATGTTTTAGTCCTTATAGATATTTTTCAATGAATGTTTTGTTTCGTTTTGTGTTCAAGTGATTTTTTTTCAAATTCAGGTATAGAACATGTACATTGTACATGCTCTTAGAGGTCAAAATAACTTGTGTGTATGAATTGAAGAGAAGCATACTTGAAGGTACATGTGTAAGTCCACTGGTTGCTTATTTATAAACATTCACATATTTACTTTTTATATATACGCAAGTCAGGTAAAAATAGGTACATGTACAGGCCTTAAATACATGCATGTATTTAAGAAGGCCACTACATAACCAAGGCATATATATGTGTAAGCATACATGTTACCTTGTAAAAAAAACTCTGAACAAATTATGTATAACTTAATATTCAATTTTACTCTTTGGTTACAAGACTCTAATTGTTCTAAATTGTTTATGTGTTTGTTTGATTAACCCGACTGTTAAAAAAGCATGTGTATGCTTGTAAGTACCGTATTTGCCGGCGATAAGGCCGCAGCGCCGTATAGGCCGCACCCCCGATTTTGACATTTAAAAAAAAAAAAAAAAAAAAAAAAAAAATCTTTTGCCAAAGTCGGGATTCGATCTCTTGCGTACAAATGTTGATGTGACTAAAATCACCACCTTAAAGAGAAGGTTGAGTTGTGGGAAGAGGTGAAAAATAATTTGTGAGCATTACTCATTCTTATTATGCAAGTGTGGAAGAACATCAGTTAAGACATGTTCCCTGAAAAGCATGGCTCTTCAAATGCCTTCATATACTAAATATGCATGTAACATCGTAAAAATCGGGGGGCGGTTTTTTACGCCACGTGTTCGTGTAGTCCCATATACATCTTTCTGTGCAAGTGTTTGTAACTTTACCAAGACTTGGCCAAATTTCTTATCATTTTGATGATTCCAGAATCTTGCAATACACACAAATTCTTATATGCTAGATGATCAACCTTTTCTGGTCGGTTCCACACCGTTTCTTTCACAATGCAATCGCATGACCAGAACTCAACTTCATCTTTAAACCGCGCGGCCATCCCGCGCTGATACCATACACTGCTGTTTTCTGTGATGTAGTCATTGAAATGGATTGAAAATGAAGACTTCGCGTGCTGGATGCTTCGCAGCGGCTCCATTAAACGGGCACTTCTTTTACTTTTGCAATGCATTGGCACAAACTTAGATCAAAATCTATCGGCAGATGTTGTTTTTGGAAGTTTATTTTCGTCTTCATGTCAACAATGCAAGATAAAATTGTTGGTAAGATGTGTGGAAATGTATAGTTATTGTACCGTTCGTAGATCTAGTCCCATATGTACAAATTCGTGCTGGTTTTGACTTTTTTTTTTTTTCTTTTCTGTTTCACCGTAAAGGCCGCACCCCGACTTTTTGATATTTTCTCTTCCAAAAATACTGCAGCCTTTACGCCGGCAAATACGGTAAGCTACATGTACCAGGGGACCAACGGCTTTGAGTTGTCTCTGAGGGACTTGGTAATGAGGATTTCAATGTCTTACCAAAGGGCACTAGCGGATCGACTGGTTATGAGACCACTGTTCTATCACTGAGCCATCACGCCTCATAAATATCTACATTAACAAGATTACTGGATGAGAGGAGCAAACCAAGTCAATATCAACCCTTATTTGCCACATCACTCAAAAACTGTATATTAACAATCAGCAATCTTTTAAAGAAATACAATGAAAAGTATACCTTATAATTAGACAGGAAGTGGGGGACATACTGTACCGTTAACCGGTTGGATGAACTTGAAGAGAAAAGCTTAATCTATTTTGAATTCGGTTTGGTAACTATTTTGTTTGATGTTTCACTTCAGACACAGCTGTTACTTGATCTATTGATCAAACCTGATTCTGATAAAGACATGATTTCTTTCATTAGAGAAACTCATCAAGTTTATTTGACCTAGTAAAAAACTGCCATAAAGTCATAAACTCCAACTAATATATGCACATACTCAAGACAATCCCATATTAGTTATTTGAATTAAAATATCTTCTGTTCTAATTTTGAGAGAAAGAAGCAAGATCTGACCTTTAATGAAATTGCTTTGATAGTTCAAACTGAAGGAAAAAAGGATAATCAATACACAATCTGTGTGTAAATTCAGTTTTAAAAATCGATTATAAAACAAGCAAGGAACATGTTCACAACAAAAGATGTCTAGCTCATTGAAGAAACAGCATGTGCTATAATACTAAACACATATTTTCTTATGTCTATAATTCATTCAAACTTAATCCTTGAGACTCACAAATTTCAAGAGGAAAAAAGTGGAATTAAAATCAACTGGGTTTTCACTAACAGCGGGACTACACTGTATTCACTGTAAACTCTTCACACAATGAGGCCTTTCACCACTGAAAGGCCACTGAATGGCTTTGTTAAGAAGTTTGTGTACACTCTGCTGAGATCCTTGTAGACAGCTCTATCAGATCCCCACTGAGCAGTGACCCGACCAAATGAAATGCAGGCATGTTTCAGCTCTGGCCTTTGTTGACAATCAATGAGGCGTCTCTGTTTACATAATAAGATTTAGTCAATAGAGACCCCAAGCGTTCCATAAAATAAATTGATGAATCTGGTTTGATGAAAATACCTAAATACAGTGTCAGCTCACTCTGCATTTCATTTCAGTTTGTATTGTATGAAAGGATATGAATCCTTTCTGTATGCCTTTGGGCAAGTGACTCTATTATCATCCAGAAAGTTTACAGACCAAGCCAGATGCCATGGATACTTCCCATACATCCAACATTCAACTTCGTTCTAAAGTGTAAAGAAATGTGTGTATGTGTGTACATTCATGTACCAGTAGATATATAAAAAATGCATTACATTGGAATCAATTTATGAACTTTGCATATTTTGGGTGCAGAGACATCATAAAATATAGAGTACAGAAGCTGTGACGTCATAAAAATCTGGCGCTGCTCAGTGGCTGCCGGGCTCACGATCAATTGGGCAAAAAGAATTTCCGTTTCGGTTTAATTAAATTTGAAGTGGACTATTAGGCTATATTATTATTATTTTTAGAATTTCTCAATTTTTTCTTCATTTTTCGAAAGAGCATAAAAAATAATGTCCAAATGTCGAAAACCAAGTTAATATGTTCAGTATTGGCTGAGATACAACCATCTGAATAAAAATATGTCCTATGGGAACTCATTGGGCCGTATGCATAAAAAGTAGCAATTGCTTGTGCTAGCCTTTTACTTGAATCCGTATGCATAAACATAAGCAATTGCTTGCAAGCAAATGCTTTTGCTAGCAAGCACAAGCAATTGCTTGATGTCCGCAAGCAATTGCTTAAAGATCAAGCAATTGCTTAAAAACGTATGCATAAAACGAACCTTTTGCTTGTTCTTATAAGCAATTGCTTACGTTTTTTCAAGCTCCGTCATAGCAGCTTGAGCTCTTGCTTAATCGGGACGTTCGCGGTTAAGTATCATGTTTATGCTCGTTAGAGAAAAACCAAAGTTGTACAGGAGTAGAATAAATCGAGAAGAAATTGCTCCCGAGACCTATCGGAAACTATTCCGTTTCGACAAAGAGAACGTTGAGTGGTTAGCACACAGGTTCATACCTGAACATGATGAAAAACGGGGAGGATGTCATCCTGGAATGTTATACTGCCATGTCAGGAAAGGCTACCCCACACGCATGAAATTTGAATACACTACTAGTATGCGAAACCCGCCTTTGTTCTCCCATGAATGATGTTCGCACCGGCGTGACGTCGCTATTGTTGAGATCGTAAGCAATTGCTTGCTGGAGGCAAGCAAAAGGTTTGAGCACAAGCAAAATGTTATGCATACGGATTTAAGCAATTGCTTGAGCTTGATCTTTTGCTTGACAAGCAATTGCTTGTGCTTGAAGCAATTGCTTGCAAGCAATTGCTACTTTTTATGCATACGGCCCAGTGTTATAATATGCTCTGGCTCCTAGTGGTTAGGAGCCAGAGCATATAACACTGAGCTCCTATGGGGAGTATATTTATTCAGATGGTCATTATCATATCTCAGACAATACTTAACATATTCTATTGGCTTTCAACATTTGGACATTATTTTTGATGCTCTTTCGGAAAATGAAGAAAAAATTGAGAAATTCTAAAATTAGATTTTTGATGACGTCACACTTCACCACTCTATAGAGCTAATATACATTTACCGGTAGTTGATATTAGCTCTATATTTGTTGATGTCTTTGCACCCAAAATATGTAAATATATAAAATTGACTCCAATGTAATGCATTTTTTAAACTATATTTACTGGTATGTACAGTATGTATAAAAGTATGTAAATTAAAGGGAGTCACATATTTCCATGAAGGTGGATGAGAGTATGAATCACCCTCCCAAAGAAGTACTCTTCGAAATCCATGCCCTTTTTTCCCAGGACTATGAGATATGAACTGAACTAAATACCATTATGTAGCAACTTCCCATGAAATATTATTTTCTAATTATCATTTTCTACCAAGCTACATGGAAATTGGAATCGGGCTTTAAACAGTTGCAATATGGTCTTTGAGGTGTAGAAAGCAACGACCTGGCCATTCACGATCATCGTTGCCTGTATATGTTTTTCAAACGGCTGACCATTAACCAATCAGAATCAGAATTTGAAATTGATTGCAGACCAGCTAACATTGGTTGGAGAACGATTCTGATTACAAAACTGGAGTCTGCATTTGATTAATTGGCTCAATGTTGGTAATTAGGTCAAGTAAATTTGTTCTGAATTGTCACATTAACCTAGAAAATTAAAAAAAGATCCATTAGCTTTAACTTAAGTGCCCATGGGGGGGGAGGGGGGATTGCCTAAGTAATTTCCCATCTGACATACCTACATTGTTTAAATTGTACATAAAGTACAAAAATTATGCCATGTGCCCCCCCCCCCCACGAGAGAATTTTCAACGTGCCACTTTCCACTGCCATATAAATCCAATTATTATATTTATTTATATTGTACAAAATATCTCTAATTCTGTTATAAATCAAAATTGAATAAAAGCCCTGCAAACAGACAATAGAAAATTTGTTGAAGAATAGATTTAGAGAAGCACATACGGTAAGATTTATATGTTACCGGTACTTTGTATTATGCACATGACAAAACCACATACCGGTACATGTAGCTCAATTAAATGAAATGTAAATATGTATTTTTATTTGCTACATGTGCAGGTATGAAAAGAGGAGAAACAAGCTCACATGTAATGTATTTTGTCCATGTATACATGTTCATGTACCAGGATTAATACAGATCTATGATCAAATGACATTAACAGTTGAATCGCAAGAAAGAAGTAAAAAGGAACATTTTCCATATATACCAAAGTTGGTTTTCTTTCAGACTTTGCTAACATGAAATGAATAACCCCAAGCGGTACCATACATGTACATGAGATGAGGAAAGACTGTTGACCCCAATCAGGGCATGTTTTGACTTTTCTCAGATGGCATTTTATAGCAGAGCAAGCCAAGGCAGCACCACGACTCACTGTGCACCCTTGAACTAAAACAGGGCCAGCAGCACTGCCTTGAACATTCAGACGCAAAACAACATAGCTAGCCAGCCGAAAGAAGAACTGGCCATCACACATTGCCTCGCATTACAGCATTCATAATAAATGAGGCTGCATGCATAATGTGTGCCCTCTTCGGCTGGCTGGCTGGCTGGCTGTCGGTGCAGGCAGCGGGGGCTATTTCCACATCCCCACTGTGCAGGATGCGGCATAGGCATGATGCAAGGGCTTTTGTGTGCAGTATAAATCTGTGTATGCTTTTTAAATACAGCAAGCCGAAAGCCCAAGCGTTGCTTCTCAGTAGGGGTAAAGGGAATAATTCAGATTTAATTCAAAGAGGCTACTGTGCGTAACAGTTAGTGCTTATTGATGCCCAATGCATACAATGTGTGGTTATTCCTATTGAAATGTCCTAATAGCTTTCAATCATTGGGGGGCATTGAAGAAGAACAACAACCAACAGGAGAAATACAAGGCACTCACAATAAATTCAAAATTGAAACAGAAAAGAGAGGTTTTACATTCTTGCACATTCTGAAGGCATCTAGTATGAGCCATACGGGATGTTTACAGTACTATCCAGCATTGCATACATGTACATGTATCTCAAGGCCTTATATCTTTAGAAGTGAAATTGATTCTATATCTTCATTTTACAATAAATACACCATGTCTACAGGCCCATATACATGTAGCTACCAACACTACAAGACAACAACATGTACAGGGTATATACATGTACATGTACATGTACAGTATGTAGGCATCACTGTCTGTAGTATGTGTGATGTATGACTACTTCTTCAGTGGGGGATCAGAGAAGAAACTATTCATGTGCTGTACATGCAATGAAGGAGGGCCTACACTATGGTGGAAATGTTTTCTGAGTCATGCTCAATAGATTATCAAGCAAATCACTTCTTAGCTTGTACATGTACAGCAGGCCTACACTGTACCTCTACATGTACATGAACATATCACAAAACATGTACAGTATTGTACATGTACATGTACATGTAGGTACCGGTAGTTATTTGTAGTATTCCTACATGTCTTTGACAGTCAAAGAATTGCACTACGATTTCACGTAGGCCTGCATGTACAGCCTAGTACAGGTACATAAAATTTAAAAAATGATGTTCACTGTACATTCACTGTAGGCTAATGGTATGACTGCCTGTATGTAGTGTCAGTGCATAAAATAAGATTTGAAGAGTAAATGTTACATGTTGACCTCATTCAGATATAATGGGGCAAAACCGTGGCGTTAAAAAAAAAAATGTCCATGTAAAGTGTATATGTTACATTTCTGCGACTTATAACACATAGCTCAATGAATATGCGTAAATTAAAGGACCTTGCTGCCGTTCATTTACACCCCCCCCCCCTAAAAAAGAGTTTTTTTTGGGGGGGGGGGGGGCAGCAGCTTACCGAGTCATATCTGAACAAGCCTTTAAGGAAACTTTACAAGAGGAACTGTCTGGCAGGAAAGAGGCCCCAACCATCAGTCAAAATACTTCCACTGTCAGCATCATCTACTCATCAGGCTGCTTACAATGACTAACTGTATTCTGTTCAGTCCACTGGTAAAATGGCCTGCCTCCTACTGTGCAAGATTTAGACTAGGATTAGGAGGATGTCAAAGGAACATCATTTAGAGAGCCTTAGAAGAGCAAGCTACACGCATATCCTTGAACCTAGAAGCTAAAAGATAGATCTAGTAGAAGAAGTGCACCTCCTCTAGAACTAGAAGAGGACTGGTAGAAATTAATTCTCAAATATAGTAGAAATATACATATCTTGTACAGCGCACGCATGATATGGCATCCCTATCCACTTCCAAAGAGTTTTGGTAATGTACTAGCTCCAGCAACTGTGTTATCAACACACAGGATATTTCAAGAATAATCCTACCAGGTACTCATTTACCTCGCGTGGGTGGAGTGTGGCATATGTAGATTAATGTCTTGCCTAAGGAAGTTGGTCCTGTGGTTGGGGTTCAAACCCCAAACCTTCTGATCTACAGTAATGTGACTTCACCATGAGACCACAATTTCTCTACTCTTATCTTAAATGTTATTACCGTATATAATTATATAGAAAACTAAACTCAAGCCTCTAGGATACTACATGTATCTCTTGCCACTTAACAATCATTAGCTTTTCAAATACTGTAATTATCAAAAACCCACATTGCTGCAGTGATACAAATGTCATTCTTTGTGGTCTGTAAACATGTAATCACTACTTTTCATGGAAATGTCAATAGATAGGATGATGTCGAGAACACATCATTAGAATATTTTCAATAAATGCTGTGTTATCAGCATGACATTTAGCAGTGTTCTTGAAATTCTTTAATTTTGCCAACAGATACATGTATATCAGGGGTATGAGAGTACAAAATATGAGCTGGCAATGATATTTTTGACCGTGTAAATTTGTGAAATTTAATACATTATTAGAGCTGTGCACTAAATATCGAGGCAGGTTTGTGTACGTGTAGTCCAATATGAAAAAAAGAGAAACATATATATTTATATATTTATATATTGCATTTTTTCTGATCAGTGCACCAGATCATACATGAACATGTAGATGAGAACCAGAACCTGATGGCAATGCATACCGTAAATCTCAATGTATAAGATGTACCCCTATTTTAAGAGGGAAAAAAAACTGTGCCTGGCATAAATCAACACCGTAAATCTCAGTGTATAAGGCGCACCCCTGTTTCGAACACACACACACACACACACACACACACACAAAATTGTTGTTGTTGTTGTTGTTGCCAAAACGGAAACACACGTGGAGAAGGACTTTCATTTAACATCGAGGTGCAGTTGAAGGCGCCGATTTGTGCTTGTGAACTTGTCACAAATAAAAGTAACAATGTCGTTTTTAGAAGAATGTGTAAGATGATAGATCATTAATGTAAATTAAAAACGATAGAGTACCTACATGTAGGATAGAACCTTGTGGTACGCCAAGCGAAATTGGAGGAATTATTATTATAAACTACAAATTGAGATCTATTAGAAAGATTACTTTCAAACCAAAATGACATACAAATTTGAGTGTTGTTCTAGTTTCAGAGTGGTGAGTCAACACACCGATTACTGAGCTGGGAGACATTGCCAGGCATAGCGCCATAAATTAAAAAAAAATTGTTTTGTTTGTGTACCTGCGTATAAGACGCACCCCCGACTTTCAATTTTTTTTCGGCGGGAAAAAAGTGTGTCTTATACACAGAGATTTACGGTACTTAGATTAATGCTAAAAGGGAGAAAGTAGAAATACATGTATTTTGCATACCAGTATCCTTTGCTTTGATGCACATGAAAATGTACACATAATTAAACATGGGTCTGTAAAAGCTGACCATCATTATAAAAGCAAGAACTTGGACTGGTAGAAAGTTGGTTAAAGATGCTTCATCGCAAGTTCCTAGGCACAACCACAGTGCATCACAATTTGCTCGCACTGGACACAGTCATTTCCAGGATGCCTGCACAAATTTGCTGCAGCGGAACTACCATTCCCAAATTCCCTCCAGAGGGGCCCTTTTGTCGCTTTATTTAAAATGATTAGATCTACCTGTATATATGTTTTATGTCAAGGCCAAATTGCAGTTCACCTAATACACTCATTACTTTTTTTTTGGAGGGGAGTAAGAGGGGGGGGGGTTATAATCAATATAAATACTGTTTACTGTTTACAATATACTGTTTGTTTTACAAGACATGAAGTACATGTACTACATGTATATGTAGATAAAAAGTAGGTCAACCTATCAATGAATGCTCAACCTTTCGAACTAACCCGTCAGATTTGACTTCTTGGTGGACTAAAACCAGAATCTATTGAGTGCTCAAAACTTTTGCTAACGTTGAAATTTCGAATTAAACCTAAATATAGAAAAATTTAAACTTAAACATCAATTTATTGGGGGGAGGGGCAATTTTTAAAAGTTTCTTGCAACACAAATGGCTGTTATGAATCAACAAAATGTGAAGGTTGAAATAAGTGAGATATGTTATGTCACTCGTGAAGCATTCTTGCCATCCCCACCCCCCAAAAAAGAAAGGTTCATATCATTCTTTTTAAAAACAACATACCCATCTGCATTTAAAAAAAAAATCTAAATAAAGTAATGCAGTTTTAAAAGCTCATTCAGCTGTATGTGTACCTTTACTGAATTAAGTTGTAGCTAGCCTAATTATCAAATTTACACATAATTACAGAACTCCTGTTTACGGTACGAGGTCTAAATGAAAGACTAGACTCTAATGACTTGGGTATTGGATTGTAAACTGAAACGCAGGAAGTGTGTTGCCTCTTGCCTGACAGCATAATATGCCTGCTGCCTTAGTGCAGGGACACTCAGTCTAGACACAGAGACTACGCAAACTGCATGCTGGATTATTAGCCTCCATTTTCAGACCCTTTAATATTTTGTCTTTCGTTCACAAACACGGGATTGTGCAAAGGTTACATCTGCCTGAGAGATTGAGACGATCGTCTCAAATTTGTAACAGGCCAATTCTAGTAGAAGACAATGCTTAATGTGTCAAGCAGACATACAATCCTCATAAAACACTAGCCCCCTTAGTCTGACCGCCAAGTATGCATGTAGGGCAGGAAAAGGTTGGTTGGACAACGGTCACTGTTAAGAAAGGCTCTTTACTATCAATCTTCATGAAGCCAATGTTATGTGCAGACTTGGAAAAATTGATGTATTTAAAATGCCTCATCTTGTATATTGACTTAAAATTGAAGATACAAAATACTGGCATTTTAATTACCATGAAGGACACAGGGTCTTCAAAATAGACTAGCAGAGGGCAATAAGACTGACTTCATTAATGCTCTAGGGCAAGAAAGAAATATTAGAAGATACAAATAGGAGGCAGCCCCCTAATCCCAAAAGACGGTTCATTAAGACTTGATTTCAAGCAACCCCTCTTCAGATAGAGGCAATATTTGCTTTTCAGAATTTAGTGGCAATGAGTGATACATGCTGAACTGACACCAGCTCTAATTTGCCTACTTCAGCTTGTAAGAGTGAATGTTGTACTTCAACAATCAAATCACTCAACTCCAGAAGAACAAGAAAAGTGGTCTTGATAAGCAGGTGGTCTCTATGTCCAGGTTTCTTTAATAATTGTTACTTCTACATGTATCGTTTTGATATAAAACATGTTATTTTCTAAAGAATTTTTTTTCCAACTTTCTGGCAATTTCACCTACCGTAGCACCAATATAATGGCGCACAGCAGATAAGGAGATCTGTGTATCTTGGTTACACAAAGGAAAAAACAAACAGAAAACGAGGATCACTGGCATATAATGGGAGAAAGTACATTTACAATGTGCTGAGTTTTGAAGCAAAGCTATCTACAGTACTTCGACGTTTCCATTACCGCATATCTGCCAACATTTGAAAATGAGAATTAAGAATTTTTAGCACGGTATGTCTTCGAAAATAAGAAATCTGTAGGCCTACCCTTAACAAGCGTTCGCACATGCAGCGGCAGTGTAACTAGCAGTACGCGGTAAATCTGTGCAAAAAAGCAAATACATATTCGCTGCTCAATCATGCAGCCTTTAAACGCACACAATATATGTGAACTCTTACATCGCGGCATATGATAAAACAAGCTTAATTTGGCTTAAGCAACACAACAACAACAAACTAGATGGAATTTTGACTGCGCGCAGTCGAAAATGATGCCTCCGCCATAGAGCAATTTAAACAAGTTTGGAGTTTAAATCTCAAGTGATTCTTGAGATATCGCGATAACAATCTCAATGTATGGAATTTCATAAGTTGACCACTGTGACCCTTGACCTTTGACCTACGTGCTCCAAAATCTAATCAGATTGTCTTCCTATGGTGATACACACTATCATTAAGTTTGAAGTTTAAATCTCCAGTGGTTCTTGAGATATTATGATATGGTAATACATACTATCATTAAGTTTGAAGTGAAAATTCTCCAGTGATTCTTGAGATATCGCGATAACAATCTCAATGTATGGAATTTCATAAGTTGACCTATGTGACCCTTGACCTTTGACCTACGTGCTCCAAAATCTAATCAGATTGTCTTCCTATGGTGATACACACTATCATTAAGTTTGAAGTTTAAAACTCCAGTGGTTCTTGAGATATTATGATAACAATCTCAATGTATGGAATTTCATAAGTTGACCTCTGTGACCCTTGACCTACGTGCTCCAAAATCTACTCAGATCGTCTTCCTATGGTGATACATACTATCCTTAAGTTTGAAGTTTTTACATCTCCAGTGGTTCTTGAGATATCATGATAACAATCTCAATGTATCGAATTTCATAAGTTGACCTCTATGACCCTTGACCTTTGACCTACGTGCTCCAAAATGTAATCAGATTGTTTTCCTATAGTGATACATACTATCATTAAGTTTGAAGTTTAAATCTCCAGTGGTTCTTGAGATATCATGATAACGATCTCAATGTATGGAATTTCATAAGTTGACCTCTGTGACCCTTGACCTTTGACATACGTGCTCCAAAATCTAATCAGATCGTCTTCCTATGGTGATACATACTATCCTTAAGTTTGAAGTTTAAATCTCAAATGGTTCTTGAGATATCGCGCTAACAAACTCAATACAAGGAATTTCATAAGTTGACCTCTGTGACCTGTGACCTTTGACCTACGTACTCCAAAATCTAATCAGATCGTCTTCCTATGGTGATAAATACTATTCCCGAGTCTTAAGTTTAAATCTTAAATGGTTCTTGAGATATTGTGATAACGGTCAAACGGGACGGACGTACGGACGGACAACCCGAAAACATGATACCTCCGGCACCACCTTCGGTGGCGGAGGCATAAAAATCGAAATTTTGAAAATCCGGGATCTTCCACATTTTGGGATCCTAAAAATCCAGAAAAACGGGATATTCCGGATTATTCGGGAGGGTTAGCAGGTATGTTACCGGTATGTCGTAAGGCCCATCCACACATTTAAAACACAATTTTTTTAAATCTTTGATTTTTTGGAATACCATTTACACTACTGGAAAACCCATAAAAACTCCAGAAGTTTGCGCATACCAATATTTTGGTGAGGAGTGCGCATTGGAGACTTGTACCATACATGCCAACATTTGAAAATCAGAAATCTGTACAAATTATGCTATTTTCAAAAAAAAGAGGAACAATCCTAACTCTCCTATTCAATACTACAGACAAATTTGTACAGGAAGAGGAACACCTGCATTAAAATGATAATTGTCTTCTCCCAAAAAGAGGAATGTTCCTCTTTAATCTGAACAGTTGGCATGTATGCTTGTACATGTACATGTAGGTGCCCTGCATGCATTACCACAGAAATCTTCATCTTGCATTCACAATTTTTTCAATTTGATTTTATTCCTTGTGTATGCCGGAAGTTGCTACGAGTCAAAAATGACATTTTAGTAAAAATGTTATTCTTTACTCTTCTCTGCCAGCGAAACACTGGAATGTGAGAAAAATTGATAATTTTTGGTAGCACTGTAAATGCAGCTATAGTATAGTTCAGGCATGACAATTTCCTTAAAAACTTATATCCTGAATGACAGAAAGTGATGATAGACTTTTACATTTCATTTTGCACTTTCAGATGTACATATTTGTTTCAATATTTTGTTTAGATTTTTGATTAAGAAATAATAAACATGTAGTTTTCTCAAAATACTCAATGTTACCATGTCATTGCCACAGCAACAACAACGTTCTGGCACAAATATAATTTTGAATGACAAGGATTAGCATGAAATTGATATACAATTCTATATGTTTTTAGATCTTTCTCATTAGAGATGTTATTTTCAGAAACTTCTGTCATTACTACAGTATGGCACCAACATTATCCAGCAAAACCATGACGTAGGAAGACTGAGATTTTTACTAAAATCAAATGGGTACATTAGCTGGAATTAGCTGGAAATAGCTGGAAATTTAACAACTTTCATTATGTTTTTGGAGTTGTTTAATGAGAATTTTACATTTATGCCATTTAGAAAACTGGCAACAGGTACATTGTACATTTGTGTCCAGGAAAAATAGGAGAAATGGCACATAAAATCTGATTCTACCGAAAATTTTAGGTAAATTTGAAGAATAGTTAAAAGGATCTGTGTACTAGGAAATCCATCCGGAAATTAACTTGGTTTTATTAAAAGGTGAAAAATGGCAGAAACATTACTGATATTATGGAATTCCCCTTTAACAGAGGGAACTATATAAAGAAAAAATGCATCTTTTTGTAATGCATACGTACAGTACATGTATTGTTCCTTATACAATGTACAATCACTGAGCATGAAAGCCGAGTCATGTCTCATTCTAAAATACAACATGAACATGGAGCCCTCAAAATAAATTTGTTTTTAATTTTAAAGCCCCACTGTACTACTTGTATCTACTTGCTTCCTCTATAGAATACAATGCCTAATCGGTGACCATTGGTCCCCCATGATCCTCTTTTTCTTATGTTAATTCAGAGCTGAGTTGATGAGATAGCCACCTGTCAGTGGTCTGGGTGGTCTAATCCCTCCTAGCCAAACTACTACAGATGGCCTTTAAAACTTTATACTCATTGTGCATCAAATACAGTAACAATATCCAGTCTACATGTACATGCATAAAGTGAATTTGTCACAATTTGGGTACATGTTATCTGACCTGACATGATGAAATTGCATGAGTTTTGGAAACCCTCAGCAATGAGAACATAGTTTAAAACACACCACTCTTTTTTAGATGACTGGGAAACATGCAAATGCAAGTACATGAAAATTACTCAGGCTCCTCAAAGCCCTTTCAATTTTTCAAAATTTTATTTCCAAACTTGTTCAAAATGTACTGTACATTTTTTTTTATTTTTTATTAATTTGTTTGATTTTTTTTTTATTTTTGAATTTTTTGAATTTTTTTATTTTTATTTTTTTGCCACTACCATACCACTCGGCAGTTTCTCAGGTCCCTCGCTGAAAACGCATGCAACTTTACTTTGAGTTGCAGTTGAAGGCGCTGATTTAATAAGAATAATAACAGTAAACAATGCTGTTTTAAAAACCAAAGATGGCAGAATAATCCATTTTCCTCCAAATCCAAACAGAAATCTGGACATTTGGTCCCAGTTTCTGAAAGGTGAGTTTGACAGTGCTTGAGTTGGGAAACATTTTTACCGACGGTACCATGCCAGCGGACGCCGCTCTCCCTGGCACGGGTAAGCGTGGGCCTGGACATTTTTTTTTTTTTGCGGCCGAATATTCGGGTACAAGAAATCGTACCCGAGTAGTTGTCAACCGTGCGGGTATTCGAGCATTCGACTACCCGTCGCAGCCTTAACATGTAGCAGGAGTCTGCAGGGTCCATTGAACACTTGACAATAATATAAATAATAACCCTTCTTATAAAATTTAGTTTTGGATGCTACATGTAAGTATCATTACTACTCATTAAAATTTAGGGGTCAAAGACAATTATATGAAAAGACCTGGATATACATGTAGATAAGGCAGACTGGCAAATTCCCAAAATTTGAGTTAGGTCGGAGACCCCCCATGATGTACTAATAGCGCATATTTAGTTGCTCACTTGAGTTAACAGGATTTGACAAGCATCCATGTCAATTGCCAAAAGTTCGAAGACGCTTTGGCCATGTTCCTTTACTAGTGTCAAAATATAAACATGGAAGACTCTAAGTTCCTGAGGAAGTAACCTTTAACAAGTTCAATAACCCCTTAGCACAAATACACAACATGCTACAATCATACATGGCTGTCCTAAATTATGGATTCACACATACATGTACTAAAGTGAGGTGTGAATCCCTTTTCCTATCCTCTTTGTGTTTATACAGAGAGCAAAGAGAACCTTACAGTGTATGTTGTTTAATTAAGTAGGCTTACAGTGTATATGTAGCCTACTATGATGTACAACATGCTGTCATGGTCATTCACACACAGAAATTGAATCGATTCGATACTAATTAAAATATTCATGTTCACACAAAAAAATTGTTATGCTTCAAAAGCAGATTTTTTTGTTCTCAATAGAAATGTGTGAGAAGCCCCAACTTTCATCAAGCTTGCTTCGGACTGCAGTTAAAATTTTTCAACTAACGGTAGACGTTGACAAATCAATTTGAGGCTACTGTCCCAAGCAGAGATCGTTGGTGATGATTGTGACTTCTCATCGATGCCTACTACCGTCTAGAAGGAAACCTGTTTATTGCCAACTTTGCCCCACATCAGACATACGGGTCCCAGACACAAAGTAGACGTTCATTTCCTAACTGGTAATTTAGGGAATTTATCCTAAGGGGGATATTGCTGAGTCAAGCAAGCCTTTATCATCAATTACCTAGAGAAAGGTTTCATTAAATTAGCTAAGGCGATGAAAATGTCTCACTCAAATCTAGAGAGAGAGAGAGAGAGAGGAGAAATGAGTTTACAACATGGCAATGAAAACTGTACCTGTATGGAATTATGGATATATTTTTCCTTCTTTGTTGCTTTATTTTTTCTTTTGTATAATAAAGTATGTTTCAAACCATCCAGGTGTAGAACTGTACTGTAGATACACTTAATGCAGGGCTCTACTCTAACTTTTCTGGAGGGGGTCTGGATTGAACTTTTTAAGTACATGTACATGTACATGTATGTACATGTATTCTAGCCCTACATCTACATGGACTGCATGTTAACTAAAATAAGATGCACATGAAAGTCACTTGAATACTTGAATGCAGTCCCCAATTCGAGCATACAAAGTACATTATTGCAGGTCTAAAAAGTGCACCATGAAGTACACTGTACTGTACAGTAACATGATACATTGTCTGCCACCAGAGCACAAAATTTATGCAGGGTTGATGCAATTTGGAGCTTGCATAAGTAGGCCATGCAAGATTTTAAAAACTCAATCATTTGTGAAGCGTACACAACTACACATTCTACAAACAATAATGAGTGACTAGTTGAACTAATGAATCAAGTGAGCCGAATTGATAACAAAATCACATGTTACATCGACTGTCACTATAAAATCCAAGACATTACTGCTTGATTTTGATCATTATTTCAGGTTCCTGATTTTGGCTTTCAAAATTTTCTTTAGTGTAGGTAAGTGCAACCTACAGTACATTGTAAATGCAAACACAGAAACAAATTTTGGACTTGGCCTCTTTCTCAAATGATGTACATGTACGTGTACACTGTACAATGTATGCCTACAGGGTACACTAATTTCAATTCTGTTGTCAGAAAATCAGATGATCAACATGTTTCAAATCAAATACTGTACAGTTGTACATGTACAAGTAGGTAGGCAATATAACTTTATATGTACATTGTACATCAAACACTGCAGTTGGTGATTTATTTAAAAAAGAAAACAAACTTGAAAATAAAGATACAGTGTGTGTAAAATGCTTCTACATGTACTTCTTGAAATCAGTGAGTAGAAGTAATAAACCTGCCTGGAATCTGACAATTACTCATCTCCAAACATCTGCAATCACGTTGGCCAGACTAAGCACGGCTTCAAAAGCTAACAAGACAATGATGTTCCTTCTGGCTCTGACTCATGCATACAATACACATACAACACTGTACATGTACTACAAGCCTCACAACACATCCACTGGATGATGTACATGTACAATGTACATGTAAGCATACACAGTCAAGTGTGCTTGTGATATTTTGCTTTGATATTAATATTACACTACATTCCCTTCCTTTATAATCTTCAAATTGTTTTTAAAATGGAAAAGAAAAGCTATGCAGGCAAACTAACACTGCCTTACACAGCTTTCATATAAATGTAATATTTCTTTTTGAACGTACATGTTGTATGTAAGTACAGTATAGAAGACATATACATTGCACACAATATTGCAGGCTATATGTACATGTACAGTATGCTATTCATTTTTGTATGCAGCTGTAGGCATGAAAAGCAAATTTACACCTTATGGTGGCTAGTCCCAAACAGTACTTGTTGTTTGTAAATACTGCAAAAAGCAGTTTCCTAATTTGCTGATCCTTAATTACAATTTTCCCTGAATTTTTCTCTTTAACCTGCATACTAGGTCATTATCCAGTGTTGGCAAGAAATACACGTACATGAACATGTATTCAGATGATTCATGATTGCACAATAATAAAATACTGCTTTTAAAAATTAACAAGGTACATGTACAATCAAAGGTTAGTCAAGTGCTAATTTCCGGTTAGCACACATGTACACATATGTATACAATCAGACCTGTTGTGGTGGCTACCCCTATAAAGATCCCCTTCCTAATTCAATGGTTTCACAAATGGCGAAAAGATAGGCCCCACATGTACCTCTTTGAGTTTAAATTCCCCTGCAATGGGAAAAATGGGCATTGTAGAAACCGTTCATAGTGGCCACACTTATTATTCCTTGGTTATAAACATGTTTCACTGGGTGTACCCATTTAAAGACCCAAACCTACTGTACATATATGTGGGACTGTGTTGTGAATTAACTGCTGCACTACATGAATTTTAAAATAAACACCAAAATCGATGGAATCAGGAGTATACCTTTGCTACAGACAGGTGACCAGATTCAGGGATTACACTCTGATACAAATTAAATATTAAATTTGGGATATTCCCCTATCTTACATGTACATGTATGTATGATCTACCCTTGGTCAAATACCGCTAATGCACACAAAACCTAATGTAGATGTATAGTGATGCAGGGGTACAAGCTTTTAACATCTGGTACAGGGAATCCTTTACTACAATTCAACCTTCCCCTTACAATATATCCAAGTAGAGACGGTCAGTCAAACCAGACTGAGAATCAATGGAACAATCATCTACATGTACATGTATGTACACAAATCTATAAAATTTTCTAATTTCAAATAAGCTTTGTGGGTATACCCTTGGGATTCATGACCTTTCACCCTAACATGAAATAAATTAAGGCTGTGCACAACAGTGTAATGAGGTAACCGAGTACACTCCCAGGCTTACAAGCAATTGCTTGAATATTCGGACGCCATGTTTTTTTATAATTTTTTTTTATTTTTTTTATTTTTTTGCCACCACCATACCACTGGAGCAGTATGCCAAGTCCATCGCCGAAAACGCATGTAATTTTACTTCCAGTTGCAGTTGAAGGCACCAATTTAATAATAATTATTTATAACAGTAAACAATGCTGTTTTAAAAACCAAAGATGGCAGAATAATCCATTTTCCTCCGAGTCCAAACAGAAATCCGGACATTTGGTCACAGTTTCTGAAAGGTGAGTTTGACAGTGCCCGAGTTGGGAAACATTTTTACAGACGGAACCATGCCAGCGGCCGTCTCTCTCCCTAGAACGGGTAAGCGTCGGCCTGGAAAGTGATATATTTTTTTTTTGCGGCCGAATACTCGAGTAGTTGTCAACCGTACGGATTCTCAAGCATTCGACTACACGTCGCAGCCCTAAAATAAATCCTAAACCTACCGGTACTATCAATTTACATGTAAATTCATATTTGTAAGACAATTGGGAAATGACCCATGTGAATTTGGGGTACAAACTTTTAAAAATCTAGTGCACTAATGAAATCCTATTCCAATTAGTCCTAGAGAGGGTCAACTTGTCTGTTGAATCATGGCATAGAAATTGAAGCCCGTCAAACTATAATGTTGTCTCATATTAATTCCTTTACTCCTGAGACACATGCAGTCAAGATGCTACATGTTCCTCTTGTCCCCCTGCCTCCCTAACATGTTTTATTACGTAAACTACATACATGTAGTTATTGGTACCAAAAGTGACAAGAAAATAGACGTGGAAGTTCAGCTGCTGCTTCAGCATTCTTCCAGTAAAGGTAACAGTAAAATAATTCTCACTTTATTAAACTGACATACCCTGTATGTACATAGATCCAGTTTTCCTTTGAAGAAATAAACAGCAATAGCCCTACCAAAAACTGACATCACCACTGGACTTGAAAGAAAACCGTAATGACATATTCTCTAAAAATAGAGTTTACAGGATTTATTGACATCTACATTACACGAGCGGCAGAGAACGGCCAAGGACATCAAGGACTTCAAGGTTGTTTAATTTCTTACTTGCAATGCGGCCCAAATTGTGAAACACAAAACCTCATACAAGAGTTTGCAACGTTGGTTCTTCCTAAAATGCAAAACCACACGGTGTACAAAGAAAAACTGTTTTCATGCTGCCAATATGATACTTAATTTGCGATGATAGTGATTAGTGTAAAAAAGCGTGTGTGCTGAGATTGTACTAAATAAATTCAGCGGACTCCTTGTGTGCGTATTGTATATAAACCAATTGCTGTCATTGTAAAATCAGTATTAAATTGGCTTTGCATTTCATGCAGAACCACCAACTCTTGTAAAAGGTCAGCATTTTTGTAATGTAAATCCACTATTAAAATTACATGTTAGCTATTATCAGCACATACAGGTACATGTATATTGCACGTATTCCTGAAAGGTAAGCAAATATGCTCTCATTCCGGTGTTAATTTGTCACTTTTGGGGTTTAATTCTTGACTAATTTCAAAATGCTTTGTATGAGAGGAAACTAGGAAAGTGGAGTCCCCTACCAAACTCCAAATCCAGTGTGCAAGGTCATCTAGTGCAGGAATGGGTGATTACCAATGCATTTTAGGTTTTGTTTACATGGGTATGGGTGCCAAATAGATGGTATCAATATCATATTTCATATCAATAGTATCACCTAGCCCTTCAAGCTATTACTGTCTGTGAATGGAGAGGGTTGACAACTGCGAACTTTACCAAAGAATTATACAGACCCCTCCCCTTGCTGTGTTGAGAGTCTAGCAATTACTACTGTAAGCAAGCATGCTGCTACATTTTTGTGCTAGAGAGCCTAGACTCAGCTCACAACTCATGCGGCGACTATGCGCCATGTATTGTAAGTAAGTCCTGTGTAGCTCCAGAGCCTGTATAGGAAAACGATTCAAAGTCAAACAGCAGTTTTGGTCACAGTTTTTTTAAATGTAAAGAAGTAGTAATTACAATTTTGACTTCAATGTTTTTTTACTCCTCTGGGCATCCGTTCTACCAGTACCACTTAAAATTATAATTTGAAGAGAAAGTACCAAGTGCGGTATGTGTTTCGTATGCATACTTTCTTTTCGCATTGTGGAATCGACGATATACAACATCAGTAGGGGCGCTGGCCGAGAATGAGGATCGTCCGCATAAACAAAATGTGCCCAAAAAATAAGGATTTTTTTCCTTCATCGGTGCTCTGCAGGTTTAGGGTCGCTGAACCTCGCCGCTCGCGATGTCAAAAACAGATTCCGCATAAGAAAAAAAAAAAAGTTCACCGTCTACTTTAATGGGTTGTCACTTGTCAGTCTTCCCGAGGATTTATCGCTCATAACGTGAAAGTCTCTGTAGATCTACAAAGTCAATGTAAAATGCATCAAGAAAATCATTGCGGAACCCATATTTTGCATCGCCAACGAGCAGATCGGAAATCAGAATCGTCAGCCAAAATGCGGACAATCCTTATTGTTGTGGACGAATTTGTCCGTGTTTTATTACACAAAAATGATCCTCGTTTGTACGGAGGATCTTTATTCTCGGACCATCGCCCTTGGGTTAGGACGAGGAATCACCCTTTTTCCCCATCAAAGACTTCTTCAAATTATAATTTTAAGTGGTTGATCGGATTCCTAGAGGATTAACAAACAATGTAAGTCAAAATTGTTATTACTACTTCAGCTTCTTTACATTTCGAAAAAATGTGACCCAACCCGCCGTTGAGTCGTTTTCCTAATCCTATGCATAAATGCACAGGGATGCAGGCTCTGTGGTGTGGAGTGAAGTCCCGTGTAGAATTTTTTCACTCACCTGCGATGGACAGAAATAAAAACAGCTCACAGAGTCTGATGAGAGGATCCTTCCCAGCCATTCTCGATCCAGATATGGCTATATCACTCCGATAGGGCCCAAGCTGATGCTAGTGCAAAATAAAAGACAAGTCAACACGAAGGCCAAAGTGTCTTGTCCACGCTTTCTTGCTAAAGCCTTGCCGCTTACGAAAATTCGCATTCAGCTCCACGGCCACGTCCTTCTCGGTTTTATTTCCCGTGCCCGTAAAGATAAACAATCCGGAGGGTGCTGCTAGCTAGCTGGACAGCGTTCAGAAAGAAGAGGTAGAACATACACCCTGAATACTGTTGATGAAAGATAAATAATGATGTTCCCTGTTGAATTAAATAATACAAATATATCACTGGCAGATGGTTAACTAAGCAGTGTCATTAGCCTTCGATTTTACCGAGATATGCCCCTATTTTCGCGCCGCGTCGACTTCGGCTATCTCGGCCGCCTGAGTACAGTGTGTAGGAACGGTCAATATGGCTGCTATGCAAATTACACGAGCGTTGAGCTAGCTAGCTCACTGCACTCGACTCGTTTAGTAGATCGATGTCCCGGATGTCAAAGTTGTTTTGTAAACAAAGGACCGGGTAAGTCCCCGACGTACGCCTTGAAAAGTTGATTTGATTTGATTTGATTTTAATCCTGCTCTCCAAGTGACCGTGGTCATGTTTTGTTTTGTTTGTATTTATTTGTTAATTTAGAGGAAACCTTCAAAAAGAATTTGGAGTCAATGCAGGGTCGTATCATGCAAGTATAGAGGATAGAGCTGGCATAGCCCCCACCCTGGCTATCACCCCGCGTTTGCAGACAGCAGACCATCAGAAGAGGGGGAGGGGGGGGGGGGGGGGTAATCTCCAATATTAGTGTTACCTTATGATTTCAGCCATGGGTCGCGGCAGCCGGACATACTCCATTAAAATCATGGCTCAATTTATTGCTTCAAACTTCTGCATGGAAAGGCAGAATTAAACTATCCCAATTAAGTTTACATGCGGCAGTCAGGCAAGCACTGTTCATTATTCATTTACCACCCCCCCCCCCCCGAAAACAATATTTTTTTGGACTAGAAAACCCATTGGCCCGAATTCACAAAGCAAGGTTTGAGCTCAGACCAAGGTTTGAGCTCAAACCTCCTTTTGTTCCGCCAAACCTCCTTTTGTTATTTACAAACCAAACCTCCTTTTGTTCCGCCAAACCTCCTTTTGTTATTTACAAACCAGGTTTGTAAATAACAAAAGGAGGTTTGGCGGAACAAAAGGAGGTTTGAGCTCAAACCTTGGTCTGAGCTCAAACCTTGCTTTGTGAATTCGGGCCATTGTGTTCCACTTCTAGTCACCAGCGGGGTATCCAACAGGGCCTCGAGCCGTGCAGTTTACACTAACCTTTATATTTCTGGAAGTCCATGACAACAATATTTAAAAATGATAGAACTAGCAGTGGCCCTACACTCTACGGGGGGAGGGGATGAATCCGGAAATGTCCGAAAGGGCGGCCAAAATATTTCCGTCGCCAGCCTTCTCTAGTTGTCCAAATTTCTAACCTTATTCAAGAGCGTCATCTGTGAAAATCTTAAACCCTCCCGAGATTACGAAAGCCTGCACGGTCATCGGCCACCGTCACAAAACTGAGCTTTTTCTGAACGGGAGACCGTCCTGTCGTCCCCCCCCCCCCCCCCTCTTTTGGATCCTAATAGGTCTACAAGGCATACAGGGTTATCTTTGGCAAACCCTGGTATAGGGTTATACTCTCCCCCCCCCCCCCTCCGCAAGATGAGATTACAGGGTCCCTGTCTATAATGCCAGGATTACATTTGCCCCGGGCGCCGTACGAAAAATATATTAGTCTACGATTTGTCGTAGACATCGTAGGAGGCTACGGGCTACGATGTTTGTGTTTACATTATCAACGAGCATCGTGCCATTTATTGAATATTGGCCCTCGGGGGCAGGCCGGGGCAAATCCGTACAGAGGCTGCTCGGAGATTGTACGGAAATCGTGCAATTTGAATGCAGTAGCCGTGCAGTCTCCGCAGCCTCCGCACGGAAATCGTACGGAGACCGTGCAGCTTCCGTGCAAAGGTTGCGCGGAGATGACTGCTCGATATCACGGATACTGCACGGGCAGCGAGCAGCAACCTTGCGATAGCTGTGCAATGGCCGTGCGAATGCCCCACGAGTCTACAATCTCTGTACGATTTTTTTTGCCCCCATATTTTCACCGAAAAATCGTACGTTTGCTGCACAATCAGTGCGAGGCCTCCGGGCGGTGCCCGTGCGGGGATTGTGCAATGCCACCTACGACATGTATACGGGCTACGGGCTTACGATATTTTTCAAATTTGTTTAACTTCTCGCGAAACAAAATCGTAAAGGCTGCGGAGACCGTGAATCCGTACGAAAATCTCACGGCCGCCTCCTGCCTCCGCACAGAGGCCGCATGGAAAAGGGGATACGGGCAGGATACGGGCTCCGTAT
This sequence comes from Strongylocentrotus purpuratus, assembly GCF_000002235.5. NCBI lineage: Eukaryota > Metazoa > Echinodermata > Echinoidea > Camarodonta > Strongylocentrotidae > Strongylocentrotus > Strongylocentrotus purpuratus. Next base: position 53,142,435 of record NW_022145612.1, read on the forward strand.
AGACTAATCGCAGGCCAAATGTAATCCAGGCATTATGAAGAGTTGCGATCGATCCAATCAATCGAAGGTCCTCTATAATGATAAATCGCTATTAAAATATACATAGTTGCAATTGAACCAATCGCAAACAAATTGCGATTAATCGCAACTGTTTATAAGACAGGGCCATGGTCACCACTAACTGATTGGTCTATAGTTGAAAGGTTATTTTCTCTTTCAAAATGGTTCTCAAGAATTGAGCTTGTCTGACATAATTATCCCCCCAAATCTGAGCTTTACAATTTTATTCACCGAGAATAAAAACTATATCGAATATATAGTTCTCGGGGTAAAACCATCCACGCAAATCGATGGAGGTGGTCAGATTGCGAAATTGGTTAACGTGAATGGGAAGGCGGCAATATACTACTACAGTCGTAGGGTATAGAGGAAAGAACACTTTTGAAGCCCTCCCCCCTTCCAAAAATAAAATCAATACTAGTTGTGAGAAGCCTGTTCAAGCACGTGAGACTGTCCATATATTTACAACCCCCCCCCCCCCCCCCTAATGAAAACATCACAGATATCACCCAACTCAAACTGTAGTTCCAGGATATCCTGATCGAGTGACGGGGGGGGGGGGGGGCGAATACCCTCCAGCTTTTCGAAAAGAATGATTATGTAGCGTAGATTAAGTGGATCCGTCTAAATGCCCCCCCCCCCCCTTCTTCTCTTCCCAGCGAGTTCTTAGCTCTCCTTCTCGTCGGTCTGTAGGAAGTATGCGTCATGAAAGTGGCTAGACTTGAAATAATATCGTCATTGGTCTATACCTTTTGTAAGTTATTTCTGAATCAAAGGGTTTTTATATTTCATATGGATTTATTTACTCTGGAGAGTATGGGGTAGTGACGTGTGGATGGGAAGGGGTGGGGTGGGCAAAGACTTCGGCCTTATTTGCCTCCTCCTGAAAAATTCCCCCAACATGAAAACAAAAATACATGAATAGGGACAATGCTGCAATAAAAGTTATTGTTTCATCTGAGTGATAAAGCAAGCATCATGAATTAACACATTTTAAAAAGTCATTGGGGCGATGAGGATACGCGATCCATTATCTCTGATGATCAATATCGCTGAATCTGATATTTTGCCCCTTCTTTAGTCGATTAAGATCGATACGCCAGTGGAAAGTAGGTTCACACGGATGTCATGCAGGAGAATGTGAATGGCGATAGACATGGACTGCTTGCGGTTCAAACGTATCTGAGCGGTCATAGTTGTTATTGTTGTTTAGTTTTGTTAGTTTTATTTTTTATGTTTATTAATATCTCTGACAAGCAAGTCAAGCGGAAAAACAATGACAATTTTGTGTATATGATGATGTCAAAATGATGTCGGGGGTGAATTCACCATTCGCAATGCACCCATGCTTTATTATCGGGTCAGCAGGCGGGCAACTGCTAGAAATCCCGCGAAAATAATAATTTTTTTTTTTTTTTTTTTTTTTTTTTTTTTTTAACGTAAGACAATAATGATTGTGTAAAACCGTTCCGCTGCTCGCTGTTTTGAAAAAAGCGTCGGAAATGCTCAAAATTATCTGGGCTTCATAAGCATGCGGTGATGCTTATTATAGCAAACCGCAGAAGACTACAAAAATGAGTAAAGAATTAATTACTTGCACATCAAATCTCAATTTCTTTTCTTCATCAACAGACAAATATCGTTACTAAATTAAGTTTAACACAAAGCACAAAGTAAAAACAAGCACATGCCGGTTCCTCACGTCTTCTAAGTTCTATAGGATTGCTTAAGAAAAGATGCATATTCATTTGTATTTTAAAAAAAATAGTATTGTTATGTCGGTTACCGTTTGTTGTAGGCCTATATTGATAATTTTTGCCTCAAGTATTTCCAGTAAGGGCTAGTTAAAAGTGCTTGCTTCAACAAAGGTCAATAGAGGCGTCACGAGATGGAATATTGAAGAGCGCCCGCTATCACGAAATACAGTAGTTATGGAGAAGCATCTTTTAAGTGGGTGTCTGTGCACGTGTGTGTATGTGTGTATGTAAGTAATTTTTTTTTTTTTTTTTCTTCTTCTTTTTTTCTTCTCTTAAATGTCTTTTTATGTTCATGCCTTCTTCATGCATGCATGTTTCATGCTTTATTTGATGTAAATAGTAAAATTTCATTTGTATTATTTAGATGTGAATGTAAAATCATATTCTATATAATAATATTAACATGCAGATTATTTTATGTATTGATTTTGTTATTGTTTGTGAAAAGCAATGGAGAAAATAAAATATCATTGAAAACAAAAAAAAAATCTTGAACTTAAATCTCTGCATGCACGGGTCCAAATTGTTATGTTCACTACAAATTAAAATAATGTAGGTCTTTATGTCTGTGGAAAACGGGCTAAATCGTAATCTAAATGGATATTATGTGATTATTTCAAAACCTGCATAAAACATAGCATTGAGCAAGATTTTGTTTCTTCAGAATAGGCCTACACCTCGCCCCCGCCCCCCCCCCCCCCCCCCACTCCGTGAACGGAGTGGTTACCATGCGTGTTCCCAAAATGTCCGGTAAAGGGGTACTTTTCACGCACCAAAGTCCGGCTCGTATTACATAAAAATCCAGCCCGTATTGACTTTACACTCCGGACTTAAGGGGGTGTTTTCAAAAGGAGGGAACACTATACGTACCCTAAATAACACTAAAATGGGGGGGGGGGGGCTGCCCTACACGTACCCTAATATTAACTAAAAGCAGAAAAAATGAGACACTGAAATTAGTGAAAGTTTGAGCAATATCCAACTAAAAATAGGAAAGTTGTGAATTTTTGAAGCTGTCAATCGACTTGGAAGCACTGTGACGTATTTTGCGAGCTCCTCTCCAATTCGCTCTGTACTGAAAATTCATAAATTCAATTGTTCATAATTATTGGTGACGATATAGTATTTGCAATAATTATATTTAGGTATGATTTTAAAAATTCTTAGGAAAAAATAAAAATATATGTATTTGAAGTTTTTTTAGTACAGCTAGGCAAATGGGAAGGAAGCTCACAAGATACGTCACAGAGTTGCCAATTTGTGTCTGATTGATTGCACCTTCAAAAAAAAAATCATAATTTTCATACTTCATTCATCAGATTCTCCTCAAACTTTCACTGACGTGTTTCTCTCGTTTTCTGCTTCTATTAAAACCAAATTAATATCAGGGTGGATTTCCCCTTACCTTATGAAAAATATCATGTTCAAGTTTTTACTGATCAAAATCTGTATAGGCCCTGTCAAGGCACTGCAATGAGACAGAAATCGTATCATTGGTCATGTATAAACCAATTGCTTAACATTTTATTATTTAAAAAAATATTATAGGCCTATATGTTTTGAAAGTTCGATCGAGGATTCATAATAGGAAGAGGTGGATGAACTATATTTTCCTTGTTTTGCCAGCAAGCTATGATAGAAACTACTGCATATTTCCCAGCAAGAAATCGGGCCATATATTCACCAAAAAACAAAATAAAGAAATAAAAAACAAAGAACAAAACAAAACAGAACAACAATAATGTTTAAAACAAAACACAAAACAAGTCAATAACAGAAACAAAACAGAAATCAAAGTCAAAATCAAAATAAATCTCAAACTAAAATAATAAAATTAAAAAACAGCCCTGAAACATCTCCTATAGCTGTAGGCTGTGGAGATATAGGCCTAATAATTTGAAAGTGAAGAAAAGTCAAAAGCTTAAAATCTGAACAAACATCCTCGGCTGAGCGTGATGACCGAAATTTATCTGAACAATGTACCGATGAATTAGTTATTATGAAGATGATGATGATGATGATGATGATGATGATGATGATGATGATGATGATGATGATGATGATGATGATGATGATGATGATGATAATTATGATGGTGATTATGGTAATGGTGATGGTGATGGTAATGATGGTGGTGGTGGTGCTGCTGCCTCTGTTGATGAAAAGGGAAATTGAAAATTGAAAATGTATCGTATTACATAAGTAGAATTCACCATCTGAAAAAAACATGGAAACTTGGTATTCCCCAATCAGAACAAACGGAACTGGTAAAGATTTGGCAATCCGATTAGTCTTTATTGCGCAACTTTGTATGCATTTATTTTAATAACATTGACTAATTTAGGTGTTTAATAATTGCTTAAATACAAAACCATGCTATTTTCTTAAGGAGTTAATTTCCTTTCATTAAAAAGAATGTTAATTACATGGACTTTATTTTAGAATAAAACAATTTATGACAGAAGTATTTTGTTTGAAAGCCCATTTACAGACTAAAAACAAAGGTCAGAGGGCATGTTTCGTCATATGTTATTTCCACAACAATACATAGACTTTCAAGGCGACGGATGGGTGTCTCTAACTAGATCTATATTCTACTTTACAAATATGAAGTGACTGACAAGGTGTATCTATGTATCTTAGCTGCAGATACGTTCTCAAGTTTGTGGTGCAATTTCAGGTATACATTTGAATAGTTTAGTTATGCATTTTTCTAAAGAGAATGAAAATTAGATCCTGTGATGTGTCATTTGTGGCTTGTGTCCGTGCATGTTGTTATTGCGTGTGAATGATTGACATTTTACAGTCCAGTGGCCAGTGCTGTGCATTGCATTGAAACCTTCGATAAATACGTGTGCACCCGTGATGAAGTTTATGAATGTGAGAATGACGTTGATGTTTTTCATGCAATGTGCCTGAGCTTATACTTTGAAAGGCTTTGAAACTTTAACATTCCATCAGCTTGTAAATAACTTTGTTTGAATTTGAAAATGGATCTAGATCTATGATATAATTATAATGATTTTTTATTCCAACCTTTTATTTTTTGCAAATATAGAGTAGTGGCTCCGGTCTCCGGCCGATCGGCGGGAACTGCCGATTCTATTTTTATTGGAATACTCACAGAATACTTCAATACCCTCAATAAAGAGTCCATATACTTACTTATTAAATAGAAGTCACAAATAACATAACTGACCCACAGCGTGGTCAGCATTGACCACGTTTCGAAATGCTTCGAGTTCCCCGGTTTGCGGGCACGCAGTACCGGTTTGCGGCACGCGTACGTCACAAAGCTTTATGCGCTACGTCACGATGAAAGCATGTACCAAATTACTACGGGTAACCCAAATTCTCATGTTTATCTGTTGCTACGGTAAATTTGTCAAGTTTTAAACAATTTCACCTTTTCCTCGAATGGATCATCCCATCCGGGGGTAAGTACTACTAGAAACTATCGGGTCATAGCGGGTACACACATCAGCATGTTATGTGTGTATTAACACCCCCCGCCGCAAACCAGAAAAAACACGTAATTACGTGCCGGTTTGCGGCCACCCCATGCAACTGGCCATGCGGTGGCACAATCAAAATATCTGCGATAGGAGACAGACCACAGCCATCATACTTCCACAAAAACATCAAATTTCACCTCCAATCGGACAAATATCGGACAAATAGAGCTACAATATTGATCTAGTCATGCCTCGATCTCTTAACTTAAAAGTTAGCACCTGCTGGAATTTTCATCGGCGACTGGTGCCGTAGATTTCCGACATCGCTGACGGATACTCCGTACCGACAGGAGCACCTGCTACGGACGTTTTCGGCAAAGCAGAACTTACCGTGGAATCCACGGTAGGTTTCAATGATTATTATCGAGTCATATTCATTTTATTTTTAAAACAAATACCCCTGGCCGCAAACCGGGCGATGCCGCAAACCGGAGACTCTACTCTAGACTAGATCTAAGATCTACTCCATTAAAATTGAGTCCTAAGTTAAATAACTTCAGTTGACAATATTTTTTTTAATAGACACTGACTGAGACAGAGAGTAGCTGCGTGTAGACGAGTTATACAGTAAACAGCAATCTTAGCTATCAATGATTTGTAAGTCCTTGTTAAAAAACATTCAGCGCTAGTTCAGAAGCCTATCCAAAATTTGACCCGTAACTCCGGCGTGGAGATACCCCACTAAAACATACCCAAAAATGAAGAAAATATTCATCAGATGTTTAAATAAAGATCATGAGTTAAAAGGTATTGTTTATTACCTGTTTTGTGTCAATTTTCTTGGTATTTTTTGAGTATTTTTCGGAAAAACATTGATATTAGTGTACACTTTTTCACAGGTTTCACAGCAAACTGCTGCACAATTACAATTGCATACCGATGGTGGGTTGCAGGCGGGCGCGCGCGCATGCCTGTGTGAAGTTATCTACAGACATGTCTCATACCCTTTTCTAACAGCACTGATTTTCATTGAATGCATCCGGATGCATCCGATGAAACAGCCAGTATGAAAGCAACAGAGGAGAAACAGGCGATTAAATAGCCGATGAAAAGAAGAGAAATAGGCGATTAAATTCTTCTGCTCAAGAGCAGGAGAAATTCTCATTCTATCGGTGTGACACCGATGAAACGGCCAGTATGAAAGCGTTCAGGAGAAAAAGGTGATAAAAACAGCAATTAAAATGGTCAAAGGTTGCAATGTACGCGCGCTTTTTCGTAACCAGCTTTGTTTGTTGACTTATGGTTGAACATGCTGCATGCTAGCTAGATGGAGCGCGGGCTTAATAATTACCCAATAATTCTTCACTTCCGGCATGGGCTCGCCACAGCGAGCGAATTTCATCGGCAGTTAGAAAGCGACGAGGAAAACTGCGGTTTCACCTTTATTTACATAAGGAAAATTCAATCGGTATTTTCATCGGTTTGACTCCGATAGAAGCCAGTTTGAAAGCAGTATCAGATCCTCATTATGGTAGATAACTTCACACAGGCAAAACCGTGGAAAATATGCAAGATAAAGGCAAAGGACAGATTGTTAAACTTAAAATATCATTTACTCGTAAATTTATTTATTTTATTTTCATGGTTTTGGATCTACAGTTGTAAATGTATTGATCTGCTCATAGTGACTACTACAATTACAAAGTAATTATACCATTATTCAGAGACTGAATTAGACCCTCTGATATCATCTATTGTAAAAATAAGTTAATTTGCAATTTTATGATATGAACACAGTACTATGAGGAGTCAGATACTACATATTTTTCACATATTCTAAAATGCACTTAGGTATTCAATTCTTGCATTTTTTGTTCCTGGCATAACATTAATATTTTTTCTCTATTCCTACAGGAAAACAACTAGAATCAATAGAGGAAACTATCTAATATAAACCAAAATGGCAGAGTTGAGAGATACTGATACAAGCCCCGTCATTCAGAGTGGGGTTGAGACTGATATTAGCCCCGTCATTGAGAGTGGGCCCTCAACCCATCTGGATGACTTTGAAGAAATCAGCACCAATGTGTCAGAGTTTGCCCAGGTCATCTTCAACAATGTACAGGAGTGCTATGTACCAGGTGAGTTCGTCTAGTATGGCTTTATAGTGAAGCATGTCCTGATGTCAAGTTGTGTTAGATGTGAATCCAAACAAAATAAGAAGCATCAAGAAAGTCTGAGGACATTTTTTTTAATGAACTTCTGGATTCACAAATTCTTTATGATATACAAAAGTTTACAACTCCATTGGTATTCCGTACCTATTCATACATGTATGCAAGCAATAAGCTACTCTCCATTTCTTATCATTAACAAACTCGGTGGCGTTATCTAACTGGAAGGGTTATCCCTTCAAAGCATTTTAATATCACATTTGTTATTGTATTGATACTTGATAGTCTAAAAGCCTGTCCCAAAATAGTCCCCCTATTTCACCCCTTAAGATTTGACTAAGTGTGACTTAACCATCATGGGTTGTCAGACACCCCCTGAAATAGGGGCAATTTTTTTCTTCTTCCTCTGTAAGCCCTGTGAGTGTGACCAAATTTTTTCATGAGAAAGAGGTATGGATGTACTTTAATTACCAAAAGTATAAAAGCTGACACAATTTTCCAAATGATGGTACCTGGGTGTCATATTGTATTGCTTTGCTGGCCCCAAAATGCTCTGGATGTAAAGAAGGAATATTTCTCACATTCCAACTGTAATAACTCAAAGTGTTTAATTAACTTCACTTCAGTTCACATTTACATGGTGCAATCTTCAGTTTTGGAGGTGTAACTTGGGTGTTAATGATCATTTCATTAATAAGATACCGATATTGAAGTGTATTGCTTTCTCATGAGTAAACCCCAAATTACAAATATCACAACAAAATGGACACACATAGAGCACTATTTGCACCATACCTCTTTAGATTGAAATATCTCTGGCAGGATTTACAGTAATCTACATCAAGGATATTAGTCATTGTATTGCACAATCCAGTAAGCAGTTCTACTCAGTCTTTGCCAGAAAAATAATATTGCAGATTGTAGTTTGTCTGTATTCTGTAACATAATGTACTTTATATTAATGTTCTCTTCATTATGGATCATTATTTATAAGTAGTTCAGTACATTATAAATGGCGTCTGCATCATGTATTTTTATGTTCCTGTGTTTTGTATTGATGGCAATGTCCAATTACACAAGCTGTTTTGCAAATTATACACATTAACATGCATGGATTAATATTGGCAACATTATATTGTACTAGTCTACTAGACAGCGTTAGTTTTACAATCTTCAAATGTAAATACTTTTAGATGACACTGATTCAAAGGTACATGTTTATTTGGTAATTCCACGTAATTGTACAGGGTGTTTCAGTAAACATATAACTTCAAATAATTATTGACATCTATCTTTGAATGTAACTTCAACCCCCTCCCCCCCTCCCCCCTCCCCCCTCTCCCCCCCTCCCCCCTCCCCCCCCAAACAAAAATGAAAAATGTGCTCCCATGTTTGGTTAGAATATCTTTAAACTGATAATTAATAGAAATCTGTGAAATCTTGAGGGGTTTACGGTAAGTTGTTGTATTGACACACTTACTTTCATTTTTCAAACATGTACTGTACTACATGTACCCCTTTTAAGGTAATGTCACAGACTATATGTGTTTGTCTGTAATTATCTCATAATATTCTATACTTTATTTCAAGAGTGGATAGAAGAAGAAATGATAAGTATTATAAAATAGTTTGCTCAGTTTAAAATAAAAGGATTTCCAAAAATCAAAAGGTCCCAGATTTAAGCCTTGCCCTTGTGTATGGCAGACATTGAATCCAGTAACGTACAGTTTGTACATGTACAGTACAAGTAGTAGGAAACAATGAGCAAGAAATGGCATCTGTGTACAGTGGAGGCTTTGGAGTTGTATATCAACCGTTTCTTCTCAATGGCAACGGCCTGTTGGGGAATTCCAGAGAATTGTACAGGGTGTTTCAGTAAACAGATAAATTTGAATGATTATTGACATCTATCTTTGAATCAGTGTCATCTGAAAGAGAAAACTTCACAGCTTTTCAATAGTATCTTGATAAATATGACCGAACAAGAAAAGCAGTTGGTTCTGTTTTATGCAAAACATACAGTGTAATAGGCAAGGCTTTGAATAGGCTTTTCAGTCGATGCTGATTTCCATGTACATGTACATACATGTATATTAATTCTTTATAGTGTGGTTATATTTGTATGCTCAACATTTGGTAATAACTTTAGGTCTTAACACAGTGCTTTGATATATGTGTTCGGGCGACAATAGCTCTGGTCTCCAGGATTGATTTTGTCTAACATTATGTTGCAAATTTTTGGTTTTAGGCTAGGATTTGAGTTAATATTTAATAGGATTAGGTGTACTGTGCAATCCACCAAAGAGCGAGTTATTTCATGGAGCTTGTGTCATACAGTCCTGAACATTTTCAATTCATACATGTACAAGTCGGGGAAGTCACTGAGGCTAGAGATGGATTCATTGAAACATCATATTTTCTTCTTCATTTTCTTCCCCTATTTTCTTCGCCTATTTTCTTCACCTATTTTCTTCACCAGGGACTGATCTCCAGTGCAACTATACCCTGACTTCGGCCATCAGGCCCCAGTCACGGGATTGGATCGGAGTCTTCAAAGTAGGCTGGACATCCACCCGTCAGTATAGAGCCTTTGAGTGGGCCCCCACCCCCACCCAGCTGACTGATAGCGACGAATGGACCCAGGATATCACGTTCAAAGGTAGGAATAAGATCCTCAGATTTTAAAGAATATTTCTCCTAAGATGATCAAACCTTTGGAGTCTGATAGTTATAATTAATCAGACACTAGAATTTTAGGGTGAAGGTTATGCAGTCTTTGTAAAAAGTCAAAGGGGTTCAGAAACAGATTCCTGCCATTTTCAAGTAATTAGATACACTTATATGTACATGAACTTCAACCAATCTTTACAAAATCTAGAATGCCTCCCTTTTTAATGATACACATTTTGTATGTTGAATTTAGGAATTTATCAATTTTAATTATTTCTTTCAAAGAAAGATAACTTCAATTTGATTCTGGACTAGTATATTTCAGAAGACTACTTTAAATAGAACTTTAAATGTAAACATGTATGCTTTCTTACATTTGAATGGATATTAAGTAAAGTTAGTAGTACTGCACATCAGGGAATAATGAGCATTTGATTTGCTTTTGTAAATCAGAAGTACATGTATGTCAATTGATATTTGTTTACAAATTTTATCTAGATGTACAAAGTAAATGCGCATCTTGGGATTGTATGCAATACATTTACAGGTACATGATTTTTTTGTAATTGGTATTATATTTCATTACAAGAAAAGAGTACATAACTTCAAATAAGATTCTTTTTAGATATATCTACATGTACTACTTCCCTATATGAAACTTTTTTAGCCCATTAATAAATCATTTTTAATGTTCCCATATTCTTCCACACCTGAACTTTATTACCAAACACTGCAATACAAAGTTCACTACAAGATATGAACTCAATTGTTTGTAATACGAAGCAGAGTATTTTACTATGACATGATTCTGTTACTATTGTATTTATTTAAAGCAAAAAGTTTGGTTCAAAGTTCAGCCAAAGTCTGAAATGTTCTCATTGTTTGCATGTCCTTCACTGTTATTGATGAGGAAGTAGTGTTTAACCGCCCTAATCCAAACTGAGGATTGAGATTCGTAACATGACTCGTTTAATGAGCAGTAGCTTAAATCATTGCCAACAAGAGCATGTAGTAGCTAGACCAATGGAAGATAACTTGATAGCAGGGGGATTGAGTTTATATAGGTCAAATACCCCATGCCCAAAATGATTGTGACACTTTTTGAGGAAACCTTCTTTTAAATGCAACCATGAGCATGTATGTATGGGAAAATATAAAAGAGAATCTGATAGTTCAAGAATTGAGCTACTACAGTGAAGACTATTCATGAACATGAACATTGCCCGTGTACATGTTGCATGTTTTGTACATTCTAAACCAAGAGGGAAACCACACAATTGATGCCTCAATCTAGATAGAGGATTAATCACTTTTAAATGGGATTCACTTTCAAAACCCTATCATACATACATGTACATGTACATGCATTCATGTTGCGTGCTCCTTACTGTAGCATGCTTCTCACCTGGTACACTTGTACATGTATATGGTACTATTTTTTTTTTTATCGGACGTTACATCTTCTGTAAACAAGTTAGACCCTCATTTAACCCACTAGAGCAATAAAGTATTTTATATGATTTGAATACACTTATTAGTTACTCCAAGTGATTACATGAAAAGAAGATATCATTAGATTATAGTAGTGCCTACATGTACATTAGAAATATACCAGGTACCGGTACTCACAAAATTGTAGCTGTCCATCTACAGAATTTTATATTCTTCCAAAAAATGATGTTTCCCACAGAATTGAGTTTTAATTGATTTGAAAGCAATAAATAATCATAACTCTCACCGCTGCATGCGCACAGTTTTTGGTGTGGGGAAAATTACCGTTATGGGACCCGGTACCGCTCCAAAATTTTCAAGTCAAACCTGGGTTGGCAAAACCCGTAATGACTCGGGCCTATTGAAGACTGATAATACAGTATGTGTATTAAACAATATTTTAACTTACCAATTGTTTGACCACCTGGTTTCCACAACTTTCAGTAACTCTTTGATCCAAACGACATGAACAACTTCTTGAAAGTGAAACTTTCTTCTTGCTTTCTGATGCAAGCAGGATTGGTGCTTGGCACATCATTACACTTCTCAGAATGAGTATACCAGTACTTGGAATTTAATCTGCATTCATGCCCCATGTCTTATCCAATGGGGGTCATTGTTACTATTTACCTTTGGGCTGGCTGAGTGTAAATGACCAACCAGACATTGACTTATCATAAACAAATTGTTGCAAAGGCAGAAAGTGTATCTGCTGACCGATAAACAGTATATATGCACTGTACCCTGTTTGTGCAACTAATTCATGAATAATTCCTATTTGGCCTGATAGTCTTCAACTTCAGATTTGTGCTATTTTGGTTTCATGCTGCTACACATGACATGGATATGCTACAGGTATATAAAGTGGATCAAATCAAGCAAATTTCCAAATTACTAAAAAAGGGATCACCAATAAGTGGGGGCAATAAGCGTGATAATGAAAATAAAGTGAAGCCTCTCTAAAATTAATTAATTAATTTATTTTTCCTTTCATTTGATGAATTACCCTCACATGTACTGGACCTCCCTACAGAATGTATGTATGAAAGAAAAGGGCATTTATTCCCTTTCTAATGATACAAAACATATTGTATCTTTTTCAAATTTATGCATTTGTATTTATTAGCTAGTGTGAATTATAAATGGGCCTCCTGCTTGTCCTTTAATCTCTTGCTTATTTATTTACCATCGTTTATCGTTCAACTGAGAAAATATCCTGTACAAAATTATGTTCTATGAATCTATAATATTTCGCAGATAACTAGAACGCTTGATTTATGCTCTGAATATTTTGGTTTCCACATACCAGTTGGAGTAATGTGCAATGTAATTTTGTCACTTGCCGAAGCAGAAAGTATGAAGAAAATAATTATCAGTATCCTGTATCGATGAGATCTTGTTCTGGTACATGTTTGAAGTATGTAAACATCATTTTATTTTTGACCCTCTTGGGGACACATTTGGCATACCGGTATGTTTATTTAAAAAAACAGAGCCATATTGCATGTATAACAAACATTGTGAGGCAATTTTTCCACTTGCTGAAGCAGAAAATATGAAGAAAATTTCAGTGACATGTATTGATGAGATCTTGTTCTGGTACATCGTACATGTACTATTAAGTCGTTGACACCTCAAGTACCTAGAGTGTATCTCATTTCCCTTTAAAAAGGATAATAAAGACATTTGATGCACTTCTGACATTGTGAACCATTCTTGAGGAATTTTAACTCTCTGTTTTCATACAACTTGAATATAATCTGGAAGGCATACTGTATATGTGCAAATATAATGGAAATTATATTACATTTTTTAAATCCCCTTCTCTCATGAAAACCCCTATTAATACAATATAATGCAGGTACACTGTACATTAATATGTATTATTTTTAAAGTTGAGTAAAAAAAAAGGTAAATGTATAGAAATATACAACATTTCATGTTTTTTGCAATTGAAAATCTGAAATTAATTTTTGAGTGACCTTTGACCTCTTCATGCAGCATACTATCTACCCAAGGATGAAGATGGTGAATACTACCAGCTGTGCTACATCGATTCCGCTGGTAAGATGCGGGGAGCCAGCACCCCCTTCCAGTTCCTGGAGCAGTCAGCTGAAGACTTTGTCCAGGTGCTCGATGATTCCATGGATATCCTCATGATACACAACAAGGTACACACCAAACCGGTTTCAGGAACCACCTGTCTGAAGGGACCCCCCCCCCCCCTCCACCTGCCCCCTTATGCACTTTTTCCCCAAAAAAACCTTTATAAAGGTGTTCTGACATAAGCTACTCATGAAGGACCTTAATTCCACAACCCTTGCTTTCAACCAAGGTCACCTCATCTTTCTATTGTAATGCCATATTCTGTCAACTTGTTATATTCATGTGATATTTGTAATGTGTGTTATGAAAGAAAGATGAATAAATTACTTGAACTTGAACTTGAACATTTGCTACAGGCTTTATATTGTGATACTATACAGGCTAGGCATTGTGGTTGCATTTGGGGTTTAGGTTAGGTTAGGTTCATGGTTAGGATTAGGATGTTTAGATAATATTTGTTCCGCTTATTATTTTTTTGTTTCCTAAAGCAGTGATTGAAAAAACAAATCATACGACTGGTCAGATTTGATTCGCCAGAGGACTTTATGATCATCCTGAAAGTGTCATTAAATAATTCTGAAATTAGTTAATTTAGTATTTAGTGTTTATCTTCTGATGGCTCAGTTATAGAAATTCTTTTAATACAATCTCATATGTATGTAGGAGACTAAACTGTTCAGAAACTTCTCTCAGAAATTATTGGCTGGGAATTGGTTTTCTGTGCAAAAAACTGATGTGAATTTGAAGTTGAAAACAATTCAAGATTAATTGAGAATATACATGTGTGCAGATGTCAAGCCTATGACTCTCTCTCTCTCTCTCTTGCACTTTCAGAGTGAATATTGTGTGGGGGAGCTGAAGCGAGTCCAGGAGGAGAAGCTTGAGATTGAAGAGGAGTGTAAGTCACTCAAGGAGAAGGTGATTGCCATGGAAACAGAGCTCCAGGAAGCCAAGGACCAACTAGACAGCATCACACAGGAATATGAGGTAAGGAGACTGGGCAAGCAGAAGGTAGGACTAACTTTTGTTTTCACTGTGACATTGATAACATTTATGATAGGAGTTTAGAGACACATTATGCTGAAGGGTACTGTTTCTCTTTCGAAAATACATTTTGGAAAATCAGCTTGAAAGGTTATAACAATCAATATTATCTGGTTGACAAATTATTTGGTATATGTTTAAATAACTCTTTTACTTATCATCATTTCTTTACATTTATAGTTTATTTTTAAATCAGTGTTAATCTTTCCCCAGTATTGATAATTTTCCTATTTTTTCCCAATTTTGTTGTTTCTACATTTTTGGATAAATTTATTAACATTTAAGTACCTTTACTACCAGCATAGTACTGTTAATCAAATCTATGGAGCCACCCCCCCCCCCCCCCCCCCCCGGACAAAAAACTGATGTTTATTAAAAATTTGCCAGGCTCGCACTCTTGGCAACAAGTCGATGGAGGAGAAGCTGGAGAGCATGACGTGTGAGCTGGCTGAAGCGAGAGAGAGGGTAGCAAACCTTTCTGAAGAAGCAGGAAATTACGAGAGCTCCCTCCAGCAGACAGAGGGCGCTTTCATGGAGGTCGTCAACCGAGAGCTTGCCCTCCGAAACAAGCTGGATGAGCTGGAGAAGCAATACACTCAAGTCATGTCAGATAGGACTAGTCTGAAGGTACGTTTTTTTCATTTGGGTTATTTCCATTTATAACAATTTCCAAAATGTAATAGGAAGCATTAAAAAGACTAAGAAATCATCATTCTGAAAAACGATGGAAACCTCAATGGATAGAGTGACAATTGGGAGGAAAAAGTCTTTAATCCTGTTTATTCTTTTTGTTATAGACAAAATGTTTTAAAAAAGAGATAGTAAAAACCTGATTTCAAAACGAAACTATAGTATAACTTAATTGGGATAATAAAAGGGATTTTAACAAGTTTCGCCTCTGAATTGCATATGACTCAAGTTACGGAATCAAAATATTTTGCACAACTCAGATTTATGAGTATTTTTTTAACATTTTAACGTAAGTACCCGAAATGTGACAAAATTTCAAGGGGGATTACCTATAAAACTGCACATGCCTTTACTTGTTATGTGTAGACCCAGCTGGAATCAACGAATAAGAACAACACGGAGATGTGCGAAGAGATTGATAACCTAAAGCAGCTGTTGTCCCATAGCAATGAGACTCACCAGGAGGTGAGAGAGAGTGAGGTGCGTGTGAAGGAACAGTACCTCAGGATGCAGCAGGACCTACAGCAAGCCAGCATAGAGAAGGTCAGTAGAAGGTCAAATAGAGGTCAAGTAGAGGTCATTCACATAGACAAACTTGATATACAGATTAATAGCCAGATCTTCTTTAAAGTATGTATGCAATGGAAGATATATGAAGTTCTAAAAGGGATGATTGAAATCTAATGAGAATGCCATTTGTTAATACATGTGGATAGTTATAAATGATTGACAGAAAGGTACACAAATTATGATGTGAATATCCAAGAGTGTTTGAATGTTGAATGTTGCAGGTAATCACAATAATTCTGAATACAGTGAAGTTCGAATGTAAGTGTTACATGTAAATTCAGATTAGTGGAACTGTTACAATATTGCATTGTATTTCCTAATCATTATACAGCTTGAGCCTTCTAATACTGGTAGCTGAGGTAGTATTTGTGTATTTCACATGAAAGTATAGACAAACTTCTTTCAAGGAACTAGCATTTGGTATATTCAGTTATAATATTAAAATATGTGTTTGCATTTTTCTATTACCAGGAGCAATTGCAGATGATGGAATGTCGGTTTTCGTCTGCTGAATCGAGCCGTGTCATCTTGGCCAAGGAGCTGGACTCGCTCAAGATGGTCCAGGAAAAGCTCTCCAAAGATCTTGTGGTAAGTCCATTCACAGATTGTTTTTCAGTGTGTAGGTCCATTCAAAATGGGCCAAGATAAAACTTTGAAAGCTAAACTAAGTTTTCCCCTCAACTGGAATAATGATCTAATGAGAAATAAAACATACCAGGCAAGTGAATAACTATTGCATCAATACACGACAGACATATTGTGAAGTAATCTTGATTTGTGTACAGCGCTTTGAAACTTTTATGTCACAAGCGCTATATAAATTTTTGGTATTATTATTATTATTATTGGAACCAAGAGCAAGCTGTGTGCATGTGATTTCTAGGAGACTAGGAGAGTTTATTTTATTTATTTTTTGAACCCATGGATGAAGAAGCATCCTAGCATAGGGCCTATAGATGCAATCTGGTGTTCCTTTCAGATACACAAACATTCACAGAAAATTGTTGATGGAACATCTTTCTCTCAAATATGTTTGATTCTTTTCATCTTTAAAGGCTGCCAAGACTCAGAAGGAATCCTTGAAGATGGCTTTGGATCGTCAGACTAAGGAGATGAAGGAAGAGAAGAAGAAAGTACAGCTACAAAGCCATCAAAGTAGAGAGAAACAAGCCCTTCTTGTGGAACAGATCAGTGCCCTCAAGGATGGTATACAGCAACTTGCACAGGTGGGACTATGAAACCGAATTCAAGCCTTAGGCTAGTTCATACAATCTGCTGTAATCCGTGGCAGCTGTTTGTGTACTAAATAAATGGCAAGAGGATGATAAAACAGTAGTGGAGTGCAACAATGTTCCTATCTGAAATCAGTTATCTGTATGTTATTAGATACAATAAGCAAACCTGTGGTAAGCTGTTGGTTTATATTCGCATACACGAACAAGCCTTTACAAGTGAATATTCAATATGATTTAGTTGAAGGAATTTGAAGTGAAGTTACTTTTAGGGGAGGAAAGCAATTGGTAGGTTTGCGTAGGGGATGGCCATAAATTGAGAATATAAATTCTTATTATTATTAAATTTAAATACCGGTAAGATGTATAGTGTATGTCTCCAAAGTCTCTAAAGCAGTTTGATTTACTTCCCTGAATTCTACTTTGAAACACTTATTCCCAGCATTGCAGTGAGGTCCATTCATTCACAGCACAACAGTCTAGCAAAAAAAAAGGAGAGCATAGTTCTTTTTTTCTTAAATACAGGAATGGACTTGTATACAAGACATGACCAAGATCACAAAATTTCCTTATTATTGCATCATTTGCCGTTACCTTGCATGATGTTTCATACTTGAGGATGCTCTGTTATCCCACAGGAGAAGGAGATGGCCTGCAAGGGCACCAAAGGCTCCCAGGAGGCCCAGCAGATTGCCACCAAGGACCTGAAGGACAAGGTCAGACGTACCCAGTTCCACTGCAAGGAGGAGGTCCGCAGGCGTTCAGAGCTCCAGAAGAAAATGGTAGGCACAGTCCTGAAAGATAATTATACATGCATTTGGAGATCGACAGCATTTCTTTTTCATGATAATCAAACTTGCTATCATTTTTGTATTATATTACATACATTATGTTTTTATTCTTGTATCTTAATGCTGATTTTCACTTAAAGTGACTCGGTAACATCGTCTCAGATTCTGAAACAAAATCCTGGATTTAGCTCATGCTGCAATGTTAATTATAAACTTTTAGGTCAGTCAGGAACCCCATGAATTTCACAAGCCGATCGCCTGTCTGATTATAAAGATATTTTTTATTGGAATTCGAAATCAAATTTTCTGTTTTCCTAACGGTTTTGATAACACTACAGTCTATTTGGGGCCTTGTCACACATAAATACTCTATTCTCATCCCCTCTTTATTTACACATAAAAGAGTTGTTTTACTGCTACTGCAGTTTATTGTGACACGTGGGAATGAGACGTGATATCTTTAATATCTATTATTTCCCTGTTCCATTCCAGCTTGCCATGGAGACCTCTTTCCGTGACGAAAGCAAGGAGTTGAAGCGGGAGGTGGAGGACCTGCGGCTCCGTCTGCAGATGGGTGCGGAGGAGTACAAGAAGGTGTACAGCGAGTGCCGCCAGCTGGAGGCAAAGATGGAGAAGAGAAAGGTTATGAAGGAATCAACTCAGACAATGTCCTCATCAACGGACAGTTCAACCTCATGGAAGGATGCTGAGAAGACCCTGTCGATCGCCAAGAGTGAGTGCTGAGATTATTGAAGCAATATATTGTGAAGGCAAATGTCCCGAGTGCTTATGAGACGTTGATAAAGAGTATGTTGCAATACCGATGCTTCAAAGGGGAAGTCTATATCAACAGCAAGCTGGTTTTAAAAAAAGGATGGAGAAAAGGAAAGAAATAAATCTTTGAAATTTGTGGAAAATCTGAAGAAGAATAATTGGTTTTGCACAGAGTCTAAAACTTTTCATTTTTCCCAAAATATTATATTTTCCCATACAAAATTTTCAGGATTACACCATGAAATCTTCCAAACTTTCAAAGGAATAAAAGCACTGAAAGGGCTAATGAGCTCTTCTAGAAGCTCTAATTTCTATCAAGTCTTTTTCTCTCTCTTTCTCTCTTCCTACCTCCTCCCCCCCCCCCCCCCTCCCGTCTCTCTCTCCCTTTATCTCTGTCAATGTTTCAATTAGTATGCTCTGAGCATATTCAGGTTTATCTACCATGAACAAAGGCTGAAACTTAACTTGCAGGTATCCATTTTGTTTTTTGCCCTCTGGATCTGTGATGGGTACTTTATTTCCCAAAATAAAACTTCAAATACTAATATATGGGCATACAACAATGTAGCAACTCATAAACTTAGAAAGCCAAAGAGATTTCTAAAGATGTCCATGTTATTGTGTGCAAAGGTGGAGAGGGCAATGGAGGTACTCTAGAGGTAGTGAGTAACAGTCAAGGCAGCCAGGTGACTTCAGAGCAGACATCTCAAGGAGTACAGGCTATGAGTAGCCAGGCTAGCCAAGGTAGTCAGATCACCAACCAGGCATCACAAGCCATTCAAGCTACCACAGGTATGTTGGTCATCCATCAATCAAGGTCATTGTAGGGTCTGTCATGAACAGGGGGGTGTTTCACAAAGATCCCAAGTCGAACTTAACTCTAAGTTGTACTTAAATATTATGGAGAGCCATTTATAGCCTTAAAATAAAATATATTAAAAAGCAAAAATTTAAATAGTTTAGAATTTTCATAAATTCCATATCATGAACATGAAATCTCCTTGATAATAGAAAATATGAATGATTTGAATCAACATTTTATGCCTTCTTAAACAAATTTTACAAAATACTTTCAAAGATGCTAATGGCTTTCCATAATTTATTAGCATAACTTAGAGATAAGTTCAACTTAGGATCTTTGTGAAACACCCCCCTGGAGTGATACCATCTCATCTGTTCTTTCCATTCCAAGGATCAGCCAGACTGCTGCTCCATCATCATTTCATCCTTATCATTGCACTGTCACTTGTAACACCTGTTGTTAGTAACTGCTGTGCTACCTACAATGCTGTATTGAGATTGATGTTGTATAATTATATCACTTCCCCATTGAACATCATCCAACGCAGTCCCTTGTCATCTCTCTTTCCCATTGTTACACAAAAACAAAAAACAAAACAAATAATTTTTTTTAAAATCTTGTCAAACCCTTATTGATTTTTGTTGTTGTCGTTGGGTTTTAGGGCTGTCCAATCTGAAAAGATTATTTCCGCCTGTTGATTTTACACATATATGTAACTTTTTTTTTAAAATGCCTTTCTTTTTTCCTTCTCAAAATTCTAATATTGCCTTTGAGAAACATTTTTGTTACACTAATGGTACCTTTTTTGTTGTTGTTGAACCAGGGATCCAAGTCTCTAACTTGTCTACTCAAGCCATTCAGGCGACAACCAACCAAGCCACACAGGGCAGCCAGGTTGTAGGCACTAACGAAGAGAAGAGCACTCAGTCTGGCCTGCCTGCCGTAGCGACGAAGATGGAGGGAGCTCTCCAGAGGCCTGCGTCTCGAGACGACACCTTCGATCTGAAGGAGATGCATGTTCAGATGTGCTCTCTGTCCAAGGCGCTGGATGAGAGGAAGAAGGAGTCCGACGGTTTTAAGCGCTTGTATCAGGTCAGTTGACAAAGCAGACATGATGGCTCATAGTGGTTGCCAATGTTAAAACCCATTTAAGTTTTTCCACTGATTTATTGAAGGCCAAGCATTAACCCTTGAATATCATATGAATTACTGTAATTATGTCACAAGATGAACAAGTAACCTTGATTTAGTCATAAAATTAAAATGAGGAATGAAGTTTATATTAACATTGTGGATTCGAACACAATGAAGAGGTTGACATGGCACACTATAAATCAGAGAACTTTATTTAAGCACTTGGGTGGGGGAGGGGGGGGGGGGGTAAGCTAATTGGTTTTTGAGAATACGGAACAGTTATATTAATAGATGAAAATGTAGCACTTATGTAAGATGTTAGACAAATAAAATTCAGCTCCATCCCTTAAGGTGTACTTATATTTTCTGAAGCACCCATATAGTATGAACTTTGGCAAACATTGATTGCAGTGGTATGATTTATTTATAACACTCTATAAGACATCTTGAGAATATCCTGTTTAATTGTATGTGTTGTTACTTTATGTAGGAGGAGAGAGAGAAGTCTGCACAATTGGAGCGTGTATGGCAGCTGAAATACCAGTCTCTAGAGGTAAAATATCTTCTTTTTCTAATGCATGTTCATCTTGGTCTTCTCCACATCTCTCAATACATGCCATGTATTTTTCCACCTACCTTAAGTGAGGTTTTTCAATTAGATTATACTGACATCATTAAGAAGCTTATCCTTTTTCTCCTATTTCCACTCTCTAAAGTCATTAATCAATGTATTTCCTCATCTACACTCCCCTCTCTTTTTCTTTCTCTCTCCCTCTCTCTCTCTCTCTCTCTCTCTCTCTCTTTCTCTCCCTCCCTCTTCTTCTCCCCCTCCATTTCTCCCTCCCTCTCCCCCTCCATCTCCCCCTTCCTTTCCCCCTCCCTTTCCCCCTCCCTCTCCCCCTCCCTCTCCCTCTTCCTCCCCCTCTTCCTCTCCCCCCTCTCCATCTAGTATCATTATAAAGTAACCAATCCATCTTGCATCCTCTTTCAGAGTAAGAACACAGAGTTTCATGACAAGCACAACAAGATGCTCAATGACTACACCAACATGAAGCACAGCTACGAGAGTCTCAAGTTTGACATGGATTCCCAGCAGCGCAGGGCAGCTCCATCGGCCCCTGAGCCTAGTGACCGACCAAAGCAGTATGTTAACCCCTACGCTGAGCCAGCTAGCCCCACTCAGTAAGTTCAACTAGAGTTTATGTATATTCCAGATGTATTCAAGTAGAATTTGTATATCTTAGAACCTGACTGGCTGAATGAATCTTTGTATTGTAGTGTTGTTTTGGAGGGGAAATGTTTCAGACAAGATTACTATAACATCATTACCCTTTTAACTTGTCTAAATGAAAGAAGACTTGTTACCTTTCATGTTTAATGCAAGTGAGGTTTCTTCATAACAATTATTTAACTTGCCATGCTTTCATTGTACTATTGTTGACATTCATGATTTTGGACGTACTCTGATCAAAGTAAGGGTCATATTTCGGCGAAAACAGGGACTTGAAATATACAAGGAACAAGTATCATATTTCTTCTTGAATACATTTGTGAATTTCTATCTGTTGGTTGTTGCATTTTGATTATGACATTGTTTCTAACAGCAACTGTGAAATCACTAATGCATGGTTCAAGTTTGTTTTGTTTTTGAAGTGCCATTCGTACACTGGTATCATTAGAATCCTCCTTCTCCTCGTCCTCCATGCTTGAGATTTCTTCACTATTAACCATCTTCATCATCTCCCTCCCTCCCTCGCTAGAATGGAGAATGGTAGCCCTGATCCACTAAACTCTCTCTATGGTAATCCCTACGCCACGTCCGAAAGGGGATTACCCTCCGCCCTAATGGAAGTGTCCATCGATAGCCTGGACATGGGCAGCATCCGCTACCCTCCAGATATGGTGGAAGATGCGGTCTTGTCTGATGCTTCCGACTCTATCCCTCCGGCCTTGCTGCCAGAGCCCCTCCAACCGGATGTCCTACAAGAAGGTACTTGTCATCTTCAAGCATACAGTAGCAAACTGGAATAGCATCTGTAGGACTAAGTAGTTATTGTATATTGCAGTAGCCAACACGAAAGCAATAGTTATAGGGCTAGAGTGAAATAAACATGTAGCAAGCATTTGGCAACATCAAATCTTAGCTGCAAGACCCTTCAGCTATTCAAACTTTACTATATCCAAAATACTAAAAAGGACTGTAGGCTTACTTCTGATGGCAAACATATATCCATATCCATATCCATATTCATAGCAGATAAGAGATTTTTATTTTAAATGTAGTAATCAAATGTTGCAGGAAACAACTGTGTGACAATGCAGTTACTATCATATCATAATGCACCTATATCCTACAAGCATGGTTTGTTGTGCACACTGTATTTGTTTCATGAGCATAAGCATGTGAACCTTGCATGACCGTCGTTTGTTTGTTGACTGAAGTTCTGAGATTGAAATACAGACTTCTTCCTACAGTAACATGTACTGCCTATATGTTTTGTTGATTGTAGGGAAGATAGCAGCCATCAAGATGATGTCCTCACAGATGGAAGGGAAGAATGAACAGACCGATGATGATAGGTAAAGACCCGTTCCTTGTTCAAACTAATCTCAAGCCTCAAATAGTCCTATGCCCTATTAAATCAGGCTTTGGAAGAACTGTTTCTAATGCAACCCAGACCTAAGACTCTTATAGTCCAGGCCCTATTAAAGCGGGCTTGGTAAGTCCTGCTTCTCATATAATCTAAGCCTAAGTCCTGTTTAATCTGATTTCGTAAACAGTGTTCCTCATAAAACCACAGTCCCCAGCATTATAAAATCAGGTTTGGTGAGAATACTTTGTGATGTAAGCTGTAATATCTCACATTCTCAAGAAACGTAAATCAGGACAAATCACTTTTTGTTCATACTCCAAAAATTACAAATCTTGGTAAGGGTATGAATAATATAGTTGTTAACTGAACCTTCTACCATTCCAATGACTCCGCAGGGAGGATGCACAGTTCGTAGATGCCCAGGAATTCCCAGAAGCAACCAGCAGCCCCACCCGTGAGCCAACCGCCCCTCCCATGCCGACCTGCCCACCCCCTCCCCCACCCGCCCTGGATCCCAAGAAGTGTCCGGAGTGCGTGATTGAGTTCCCGCCAAACTACCCCGAGGAGGACTTTGTGAGGCATGTGCAGAGGCACTTTGCCAAGCTGTGTCCTGTCTGTCAGGGTCTCCTAGATCCACAGATCAGCGCGATTGACTTCCAGAAGCATGTGGAATGCTGCCTCATGGCACGCAACTGAGAGGTCACTTCCTCCTCAAGGAACTTGACCCGCCCCTCCTGAAACCACAGTGAAATCCCTAACCCCAGTGTGGATGAGCAACAGATTCTTTTCCCCCAAACTTGACTTATCTCTTGCTATGACCAAAGTTTCAACCCCATTGTTGAAGAGCAACTTATTCTTTTTCTCACAGAATTTAATTTGCCTTTTGCCGAGACTAAAATCAGTCCCCTAACTCTAGTATGAAAGGCAAAGAGATTCTTTCTTCGAAGAATCTAACACATCCTTTTCTGAAACTAATACTGGGGCCCTTAACCTCATTATGGAATACCAAGAAGTTCTTTCTCCCAGGAACATAACCTGTCCCCTTGTTCTACACCCTATTAAATGGGGCCTGACACCCCTGTTGATGACATCTGTACTTTCAGATTTCCTCCGGGGCTTGTCAAGGTATGGCTGTATTAGACTCCCGTTCCCCGTTGAACGTATAGCATCCTGTAACTCAACCAGCATTCCCACCATAGATTTACCAATGATAATGGCGACGCTTTACTTTTCCCGTTCCCTTTTACCGATCTCATGAAATTTCTCCCATCACAAGTTAGATTTAAGTAATGTTTGAAATACTAGAAATACTTAATAACTTTGCAATATCTAGCATCCAGACTTATGTACTGGCCTCTGTAATATTTGAGCTGTAGCTCCAACTGCAATAGATTGACTACATTTTAATAGTGAAGCTTAGTGTCGGAGAAAATTCATTGTGTATTAAAATTGATAGCTCCAATATGTTACCAATAGTGCAGTCTCTGAAGCACCCAACAATCTTCTGATTTTTCGTTGAAGGAAAACATTTTGTATAATGAAGTTATAATGTTACAGTATATTAATGATTCTTATTATCAAGAATGAATAGAATACTTCATCTTCTATCATCATGCTTTTCTTCTTTACACTTGTTTATGAGTACATGTAAATATATGTTTCATTCACTGCTGTACATTGAAAAAGAAAAAAAATTACGGTAGCAAAATTTAAGATGAATTTCTTTTGTAGTCTGCCGAAGCAAACCTTTCCTTGTAAAGAGGATATCTAGCCTCGGACTTCTTACGTTTGTTTACAGATTATTGCATTTCAGCAAAAATTTCAAATCATCATGAAATTAGGAGAACATAATCATGCATGTTTCGTTTTGACAGCTAGATTTTTTTCTGCACAACGGATAAAACAAGTCTGTGACAATATAGATACCTATATATATATATATTGCATTTGTGATATCATTTTGGTTTTGTTTGTTTTAAATGAATTTGTCATTCTCTTATAATTTTATGAACTTCATCTTCCTTTATCGATATATTCATGTATCTCTTTAAGCAATCCTTAGTATGCATAACATTTATATTAAACAAAGATATAAAAGCAAACAGTGGAGGAAAAACTAGATATAGGTATATTTTAATGTATCATTGTTAATTTTATCTTGATGAGTGAATTTCTGAATATTGTTTGTATGAGGAGCTTGAATTGAGTTTGTGAATGAGAGGCGAGAGTGAGTTATGATAGAGCCATTTGCAGGTAATAGCCAACAAATAAAAAGAACGAGGGAAAAAAAGACATTAATATAATTTTTGTTTAGTATTAATTAATATTCATGTATATGTGGTATTCAGTTCCATTGCTGCACTCAAACATGATACCAGATAACATGCCACAAATGATAGGATGGGGCCTTGATTAATGCCTCCCTGCTATAGATTCATGCAAGGCAGATGTTTTCAAGGTCTAGATTTATGGGGGGGTGGTGGATCAACAAATTATTTAAATTTGTCCTTGCTCTAGATCACTTAACAAAATTACAAGAACATTTTGTGAATTTTTTGTTCAAGGTTGTAGAAATTCAAATGATAGATTGATTGACCATCATTATAGATCATAAATAATCTCAAATGTTACCATCAAAGGCAAACAGGTAACCATGGAGACCAAAAACGGAGGGAAATAACTTGGCCGTTGAGAAGCTTGTGACCGAGTGCCAAAAATGTGAATGGAAGAAGAAAGGATTGAACTTGTTTTTTTATGAATTGTAATTTAAGAGATTAAATTGTACAGTGCTCATGAATATATAAATATGTCTGTAAAAGTAAAGCAAGATTTAAGATAGCATTTATGTGAAAGTGACTAAAATATAATATTACACATACTTTATATGTTTGTAGTGTCATAATGCCTGAACCAATCTTAATTTGTAAGAAGTAACAACAGTATGCTGTTTACTCTGTTTGTGTGAAATATACATGTTCTTATATCAGTTTGAAAATTGAAACTGCATCAACATTTTTTAAATATCCTCAACAAAAATCTTTTGTCGAATCTCTTCTGACAATAAATAGATGTAAATGTTTTCATTTCCTTGATTTATGTGGCTTGTGCATTCATGCATTGAGTGTCAAGTCACATGGGATCGTATGATTACGTGCATCATCTCCGAAAAGTTATGTAGAGTAACCAAGACATTTCTGACTTCAGATATATAACCATTATGCATTGCATATTTGCAGTGGCTGTATGTGCATGTAGTTAAACCATCACCCAATGTTATTGTTGAGTGCCTTTTGTAGTTTATAGTACCTGTAAGTCCATCTATTTGTGGTATGTTGGAATGCACCATTAGTTATGTTCTTATTTCCGTACTTAAATGTCAATGTATGGGCCTACGTCTTTGTTTTAAGGTAACTCGCAGTGTTGGTAAAATTAAAAGGGATCAAGTTGTGAAGTTACTGTTTTGTGGTTAAACACAACAAATTTGCTTTGGAACACTTGTTTTATTGTAGGGGGGGGGGGGGGTCTGTCACCTCTATTAATTCATTTGATACTGCATACTACAGGTAATATTGTTAATGAAGCTCAAACTGTTGATGGTTTTAAAATGGAAATTGCACTAAATTTAATACAGGAATTAAAAGGGAAATGAGTCAGAAAGATGTATTCTACTCATTTGGACCTCCTTAAAGTTGGAAGGCCAATTTAGATGAATGGTTTAAAGAAAATGTTATCATTGTTATCTGGGACTGTTTAAATGGTCAAAGAAATTCATACTTAAAAATGTACATAAAGTTTACCAACACTTGCGGATTACTTTAAATCCATTTAATGCATTTGAATGTAACTGAGTTCTGTATCTTTTTCATGTAGGCCTCTGCCAGCTTGTGGTGAAAAGTCATGAACTGATTCGATTTAAAAGAAATTCTGTTTATGAAATTCCAGTTGAAAGAAATAGTTTGCATACTAACTGGAAAACTGCATGGGTCAGCTGTATCCATCCACAGATGACCCTTACCTACTGTAGATTTCTTTCATCTGACAGGCTTGCTTAGGTGTGGAAGATGGTTTCCAATGACTCATTAATGGTACCTACTGCAACAATTAGATTTAAAAGTATCTTTTACCTAATAGACAAAAAATATATTGTATACATTTTTATTTGGGGCACTATATTATGTTGGAATAAACTTCTCTTATCATGCAAAATTGTAAAATTGCTATTCAGAATTGTGTTATATCTTAGTGAGAAATAAATGCAAACAGGTACATATGTATGCTGTAATTTGAAAAACAGACTTGATGTGACTTTTATCTGTTGAACTCTTATCTTATCCTCTTCCTGTCACCCCTTACCCTAGGCCTCCCCTCTCCATATCCCTACATATATATCCCCTACTTGAGTTGATTGGTTTTTTTTAATGTCTTTGCAAACATGTTCAGTGTCCTTCATATCTGATCCCTTAAAGGTAAAGACCATTTATGGTCATGCGACTGCATTGTGAAAGAAACGTTGTGGAATCGATCAGAAAAGGTTGATCATCTAGCATCTAGCATCTGCAAGGTTCTGGAATCATCAAAATGATAGGAAATTTGGCCCATTCTTTGTAAAGTTACAAGCACTATACACAGAAAGATGTATATGGGACTACCCTATATCTCTCACAGACCATGAGAGAAACAAATTTACCAAATATATGAATTAGTAGGCGGTTTCCCGGCAAATTTTTTATCATCATGTATTAGTCAAAACATATTCTTTCACATGATTGGTAATGAGAGCTTCCATTTCATTTTTTGAAATTGGGGCGTTTCCAATACTGGCCTTTACCTTTAAAGGTAAAGACCAGTTTTGGAAATGCCCCCTCTCAAAAAATGAAATGGAAGCTCTTATTACCAATCATGTGAAAGATTATGTTTTGACCAATACGTGATGATACAAATTTCTCTGAGAAACCGCATCCTAATTGATATAGTTGGTAAATTATTTTATCTATTTGGACCTGATAGATATCACGAACGTGTTGGGGGCCCATGTCGCGTTGTCCCATACACACCTTTCTGTGTACAGTGCTTGTAACTTTACCAAGACTGGGCCAAATTTCTTATCATTTTGATGATTCCAGAACCTTGCAGTACACACCAATACTTATATGCTAGATCATCAACCTTTTTCGATTGATTCCACGTTTCTTTCATGTGCAATGCAATCACATGACCAGAACTGGACTTTGTCTTTAAACATTTTCATTCCAAATTCAGTCTCACACTTAGACCAATGGTTTTTGTGTTAAGGTCTTTTCATGAACCTGTTCTATAATTACCGGTAGCATACGTTGCATATTTTTGTATATTTTCCTTTGAAAAATGACAGAATATCTCACAAAAATGAAAATATACATCCATGAAAATCAAAGATGTTTCTTCTTTTTTTCATGAACATAAAACAAAAAACTCACAATTTCTTTTCTTGAATGTATCTTTTATTCTTTTTTCGTCTTGTTCACTTTGTTACCTTGATAATTGCATCTTACAAAATACTTGTTGTTTGTTAACTTGTTTTGTTACTGGTTACCTTTATTGCACAACCATGCACATTTCGTTTCTGAATAGTTGTTTCTATAACTTATATAAAGTTTCAGTAATACAAAGGTTTATAGTACCATCTTAAATGAGATATAGCAATTGTCATACACACATCACATTTGTGGTCAAAATATTTCAAAGATTGTTAGAAAACAAGAAATGGCAATAATGTGGAGAGCATATACAGTTCGCACGCATGGACATTGGATCATCTATATACCAACGTACATCGTTTTCTTTTCAACTTTGACACACAATGCTGAATGAATAATCAAATTCTTGTAAAACATTTATCCAATATTCAATTCTAATTTTCTATCTCTCAATAATAATATTGCAGAGTTGGAGTAAATCTACTGCCAACAAATTCAAATTCAATGCAAGTTCATGACATTTTTGTTTTTCAAATATTCATTTAAGTACGAAGAGGAAAGAAGAGTTGCATAGAGCATACATTTGTACAAAAGCAAATCCATTTGAATGGTCTCCAAGCTTGATGAGAAACTTGAATTTTTACACTGTCATGGGCATACAAAACTACTATAACTACAAGTATACAAAAGCAAGGCTTTATCACCAACATATTCAACATGAGCTCACTTCTTTGTTTGTTTGTTTGTTTGTGCTGCTGGACACAAAAACATGACTTACAGTGAACATTGAAAAATCAATTACTTTCTGAGCATTTGTTAAAGAAAAATTAAATTAGAAACAGCCTCCTATTTGAAAGAATTATAAAGAGAGAAAATAAGAAGAAGTGATATAAAACGACATCCATGTACATTTTAACCTAAAACCCTGATCATCAGTCATGTAAATCAAAATCCAAAATGACACTTTACAACTCAAAGTGTCCATTGACAAACAAAATTTCTAAGGCACAGTTAATGCAAAAATGTCAGCAACATAAACAAAAATTTGGAAAGTCAACACCTGTCAAGAAAAAACTGAATGAAGCCAATTTTGAAGAAAAAAAAAGTCAAGAAAAAGTAGAGTAAAGAAATAAAATGCCACTTTACATAAAAGTTAGACATTGAAGAAAAAAAAAGGAACACCAGAATGTATATTACATGTTTTAAACAATACTGTGAAACCAACTGTGTTCCAACTCACATGACTTACAAAACAATATCTTGTCACAAAGTTCAAGGCATAGTTTTCACTAGGTGATAATGGGTACTCGACTACAGTGAAATATACATTGGTTACAAAAGAGCCAATTTCAAAATGTATTTTTGATGACCATGTCACATTCTTCACAGCTGTTTATCACCACGTAATGAATGACCCCTAAAATTGATCAGAAATTTACTTACAGAATAAATTAAGTCTGAAAATACATGAAGGAAATATGGATCAGCATTGAAAATTACTGCAGCATTGCAACATTTGATAAGAAATAAATGATCTTTGTAAATATCTCTGCAATTATGCCTTTTACAACAAACATCTGCTATTATATTACCAATATCGGAACGGTTTGAATGATAATTCATCTAATACTGATTTATCATTCTTCATAGCAATATGAAAGTTCATTCAGAGACAGTCTAATGAATAATTGATTCTCTTTTTAAATACTTTTGCAATACAGAAAATATATGACAATGAATGCATTTGGACAAAGATCGTAGAAAACAATAATGATTGTGCCCTAAAAGTTTATCAAAACAAAAACATCTCTCTTTGACAAGCATTGCAGAAATCATAGCACCAAAATACTGTTCATCTCCATGAATGTAATAAGCAACAAATCTAGAAATATCAAGCTCTAGATGAAAAGGGGAGTGTTCATGAAATTATTGCTTGGTAAGTTATATTTCACAGAGTATATTCCATGTATAAGGACAAAACCAACAAAGGAATAAACTTTACCGGTTGGCACAATAGCTTTGGATTATATAACACATGTCCGTTTTAACTTGTATCAATCTAATTCATGCAGGATGGCTAAATTTTGTCAAAACATACACCACATACAGAATTTTTAAAACAATGTTTGTATGATACCGTTCATGTTTCTCCCACTATCACACATGTACATAGAATTTTAGATTTAAATTCAATGCAAATTTTTAGGTGAGATGCAATTTCTGTCATGTGACATCATGACATTTTGTAAAAAATAAAAAATAAACAAATTAAATTGAACCAGGTTGTGGTTTCATACTACAAAACTGACCCAGTGTCAGATCATTTTCAGTCAAAACCATTCTGAAAAATCACATACCTGAATGTGTGACTATTCTCAGCTTGAATCAAAATAAGTTGGCTGTCTGTATACAATTGTGTAAGATCTGATAGTATGTAACTGAATCAAAGGTATATCCAAAGGACCCAAGCATAAACATTTCATCAGAAATCTGTACCTTGTTTTGGTTTAAGCACTGACTGGAAATGCTAAGGTCATGGGTTCGATCCCTCACTGGGTCAAGACATCATAAATCTAATCTATTTGTGAATACTAAATCATTGACAGCACAGAATCCTAGTTTGGCAAGATTTGTTGTTCCCATAGTCTCCCTATTTAACATCCACATAAACAATAAATGGTAATTTGAATTATAAACATCACTTTTCATACTTTTAGGATAGTAAAAAGGCACATTAACTGGTTGTTTGTCACCCAAATCATCTCAATACAAAATGTTGTCCACCAGAGACTCAAATCTACAAGATTGATCAAAGTAAATCACCAGTTCTTTAAGTTCTCATGCCAGTCTGACTATCAGCTATGGCAAAACATTTAGATATGATAAGTTGATAACCCAGATGTACGATACAACATGCTCCTGAGACAATTGCTCCATGATGATATCCTTCACTTAACCAAAGTCAAACCTTCAACCCTAACCCTAACCTTGAAATAAAGCTCACAGAAATTGTTATCGGGGCAATTGTCGAGTTAACCCACAACCAATAAACGCTGGAGGCATTTGCATCAATAGGAATGACTTATCATCACTGATCATTAATTTTCAAATTTACATTTATCTAAATCTATTGGAGTATTTTGAATTAAAAATAATGTACAAATAAAGCGATTATCTGACAAATTAGTCCATTTTTCAGAAGTAAACTTGGACCATTTTATGAGAGCACCATAATAAGGAGTTATAATCAAATTGATTTCATGGATTGTCAGTCCACTCAGAAACATTCTTAACATTCCGAACATGTAAATTCTTTTTACAATAGACCTGAATACTATTAATCAAAGTTATTCTTGTAATTACTCTTTTTTTTCTTTTACTTGCAAATTTGAAAGTTAGGGAGGAAAGAAGAAGATAGACAGAGAAGGAAAGAGCAAGAATGAGAAGAATTAGAGGAAGTGACATAAAGAGAAAGGGATAATAGAAATAGAAACATATGTATGAATATTTACAAACTTACAATAAGTGGCTTGAGGTTTATGTCTGAGAACACACAAGTAATTCCTGCACCCACACACAAGCTGCACATCCCATATATAATCAGCCATGGTACATCCAGTATAACAAATCAAGTTTTGAACTTGGCACTGAAATATTCACGCTTTCTATTCTATCAAATTTGACACTGTGAAATAATCATCTATACTACGTCAGTTTAACTCAATGAAATAGACATCTATGCTATTCACTTTGACTACCTACATGAAATTGTCATCTTCTCTATTTAGTTAGACTCTATAAAATGGTGACCTCTTCTAGTCAGTGTGACTATTTAAAAAGGTGTTTTTCTTCTCATCTTTTCAGTTTGACTCTTCAAATTTATATCTATTCTTAGCAATAGCACATCTAAAGGTTTACACTTACCAATATGCTCATGCGTGTAAGCAGATTGAGAAATTTAGTTTACAAACAGGTTACAGAAAATCAAGTTCAAAACTGGACAAGACAACACAGTCTTTGTTCCACAAATGTCTCTTCTTTTCAGCTTAACTCCTTGTAGTAGTCAATATATTTTCATTCAGTTTGACTCCTTGAAGTAGCCAATCAATCTATTCAATTTGACTCCTTAATGAAGGCAATCTTTCTATTCATATCGACGCTTTGTAGTCAAACTTTCTATTAACTTTGACTCCTTAAAGCAGTCAATATGTTCACAAACTACAGGAAACTTCTGTTTGACTAATATCTGGTAGTTTCAGAAACATGTTTCTTCACATTTATCCAGGTAATACGAACACATTAATCTTGCATAATAGCAGCGTAAGGCAATGAATAATATGCAGCAGTGTGAAAACAAAGTACCACACTGACATATCTCTTCTGATTTCAAACTAGTACAGTCCAAATTCAAGTTCTATGGAAATCTTCAAATGATGGAATATATCTTGATTCAATTCATATTCTTTCTTGCAGACATCAATATAAATATTCAGACACCTGACCAGTATAGTCACTCGTTCGAGCATCCGTTCATACCACAGCATAAGAAAAACTACCGTTAGTGTAAATTGTGCAATTTTGACATTTATATCAACTAACTTCCCATATCAGTCAATATTTCAAATACTCCAGTCATACCTTAATCACACCCATACACCAACTCTAAGCCGAATCCAAACCGACCTTGTCTTTGACATTTTAGTTAATGTATTTCTTTGTCGGTCTGTTGACGGTCTCATTAGTGTGACCTTTGGATACAAGAACCACTTTTAGAACAGAAAAAACTCACATCATCTCAGCAACATAAGACATTTTGACAATACCTGCACGTTAAAGTTCATATAATACCAAACATATTCATTTCATGTTGGAGCAAATGTGATTGCTCCAATAGTGCATAGAATGCAAAACTTAATTTCACTTACTTTCTTACTTGTTTCATTGTTTCTTTACAGTAAATGAAGAATTCAAAAACAAAACATAAAATGTAATGAAGCAGCCTTTCATTTGGCGGCTAAAAGAAAGAAACAAGTTACCTGTAAACGAGGTATTTGTAATGTACCATAAACATTTATGAACATTAGAGAACTCTTGTCCTTTCAAAAAGTAAGTAATAAAAATAAACAAAAATGCAATTCAAATTTTACAATTCCTTCTTTGTCAAGATAAATCATGAAAAGAGAAATAGAAACCGTGTGAAAGTAAACAAATAACTTCATGAATAAGAAAAGAAGAAGAAATGGCATGAAAAATAGAAATATTGAATGAAATTCAAGTGAGATGTATCAATTTACAGGTACATATAGGGCCTACTTTGGCACGTGAATCCTTCATTCACCCAGGCTAACCTAACGCTCGATTTTGAATCCATATTCAGCACTCTTGGGTCCGATGGGCTGGCGGAGGACAATCAGACGAAGACCTTTCTCATCGTTGGGTAGACTCTGCAGGCGGCGCAGACGCTCAGGGCGTGGCGTGCTTCTGTGCATGTACAAGAGGAGGAGTCAAGGAAAGAAAGAAAGAGTCAGTGACTATTCCTACAGGATATTCTCATTGGATTAATATAATATCCCCTTGCACAAAGAGAAACACAGGTATGATTGAAATATATATCATTGATTTATATTTCTATATATGCTTTAGATCAAGAGCTAAAACATGTGTAAGAATACTTACCATTTTCTATACAACTTTGTGCTTTGATTTCAATTAATTGTAGAAATGCTTTATTGAATCATTCACATTGTCTTTAGAATTGAACATAGGACAAAACAGTTCTGGCCTTTCCCCCTTGTACATTTCATTCAAGGTGTCTTTAACCCAGCTAAGATCTTCCTATCGCACACACTAGAAACGGAGGAAAGGTCCAACTCACGTGACTTTGCGAACATTGACGGCACTCTGACGGCTGGTTCTCTGATTAGTGATCAGGACAAACTCTACATCATCTCCAGTGTGGACATCCCCGTTGATCACTTCACTCATGTGAAAGAACAGCTTCTTGCCATCACCAGTGTCGTAATCAAGGAAACCATACTGAAAGGGACAAAGGAAGAGAAAGAGATAGAATGAGTTCATGACCACCATTATGGCTACATTCCTCTTCTAAAATATATTCTAATTGAGTTCATGATATTCAACACAGAGATGAAGTGAGTTCCATACTTCCAGCTTGATATCTCTAAAGTTTGTATCTTACAGATCGATGAAACTTTAATACAAAGCTAGAAAACCTTAAATAAGCAATCATGTGACTCCTAAACATATGCAAATCTACATGTGTTCTGGGTTTAGTGCTGATTAAATCTTAAGTTGAAATGTTAAACAAGGGAAACGCTCTCGGCGGTCTCGCCTGCATAACGCAATTCAATATGATAAACCAGAACGTCAATGACATAGCGCTCATCCATATCTCGCAACAACAAATATCGTAAATTTTATGTGGTACACTTTTGAACTGGTCAAAAAATAAAAATTTGATGCCCTGGAAGGGACATAATTTCATTTCATTTGCATAAAGTACCATAAATAATCAATAGAGCAAAATCTCACAATTCTGTGTAGAAGTTCAGTGTTCCAAATTTAGCTCTACCAGATAAGGCAAACCAAATCCAAATTGGTCAAGAAATGAAGGAGAAGAAGCCTTTTTTGTGATTTCGAATAAATTTGCATAAATTAGCATAATTAATTAATGGAAAACAATTTCAAAATTCTGTGTAGAAGTTTAGTGTACCAAAGTTAGCTCTACGATATAAAGCAAACCAAATCAAAATCGGTCGAGAAATGAAGGAGAAGAAGCCTTTTTTATGATTTCGAATAAATTTGCATAAATTAGCATAGATAATGAATTTCACGATTCTGTGTAGAAATTTTAAATCCCCCTCCTAGCCCTATCATATGAAACAATCAGAATCAAAATCGGTTGAAAAATAACGAAAAAGAAGCATTTTGAAAATCTTTATGTGGTGCCACAACAAAGTCTAAGTTTGTTGACCTTAAATGACCTTTGACCTTAACGTAGTGACCTGAAATTCTACTCACATGATTCGGGAGACTTGATAACCCTATAGTCTAATTTTCATTGACTAAGAACTTATACTTTCAAAATTATATCAAAAATTCAAAAACTTAACCTTAGGTTAAGTTTTCGATGATGATGCTACAACATAGTCTATGTCTGTTGACCTGAAATGACCTTTGACCTTGACTTTGTGATCTGAAATTCTACTCACATGATTGGGGGTACTTGATTACCCTATAGTCAAAGTTTCATTGACTAAGAACTTATACTTTATAAATTATATCAAAAATTCAAAAACTTAACCTTAGGTTAAGTTTTTGATGTTGACGCCGTCACCGTCACCGTCGCCGTCGCCGTCGCCGTCGCCGTCGCCGTCGCCGCCGCCGTCACCGGAAAAGCGGCGCCTATGTCTCGCTTTTTGCTACGCAGGCGAGACAAAAATTGTGGTGGGCATAATTGGAAGTTGTGGTATAATTACGGCCAGACTAAAATGTACCCCCCAAAAATGAAAAGTTGCTGATAACTAGCAACATGGATACAAACACATAAGATAGGTGAAAATCTACTTGGCCTGGACATACTAGTATTCTTGACATTACAAAGTGACTTTCTCATTTTAGCTAAACGCTCAGCATTTACAAATTTTCTTCCAGAAACATTTGGCAAATGCAAATTATTCAGTTAACGATTGCATCAGATTCTGCTTGAATGTGTTTTTAATCATTACCAGAACTCAAGATCTTCCAATCCAACACATCAGGGTCATCAACATCTGCCCATGGGCCAGGATTATTATTTCCCATGCTAATAGGATGTACAAACAATCTCAAGAACCCAATACTACAGCATCTTCACATGACACAAAGACAAAGACCTACCTGTCCTTTGATAGAGTCCACCCTGGTCCTGAGCAGACTGCGTACTGCAGCCACGCTACAGGCCCAGAGCTGGTCAGAGTCAGGCCAGGTACAGAGTTGGAAGCACACGTTGTCAGCCTTCTGAAGGAACTCATGCTTGTTCAGCAGGCTGGTGATTGAGTAGGGGTAGGTGATACCGGTAGTTCCATCTATCAAGAACAAATCAACACCCATTTATTGGTATGAAGACTTGCCTTGGAGGTCATGTCATTTTTCATTGCACTCTAATCAAAAATATATTGAGGTTCTGGATCTGAAGTTATGACTCAAAAAGTTGTGGATTATCAAAGTATGAATAGAAGTGGAGATAGTGTAGGGGTAGATGGTGCCAGAACTTGCAGATTTCCAGGACAAATAAATATCTCTCATTCAATTTGGACACTGGAGGTACCATAATATTAGGAAAGTTTTTTAATTTTTTTTACCTTTGCCTTTTTCAATTGGTCAATATGTTTCATGAATCTGAACAAGAATCTGAAATCACAGCTTTCAAACATGCATGTAAACATATCACTTTGAATGAACCACATTTTTTTGCTTTAAAAAAATAAAATTAAAAAGGCCTTATGGACATCCAGTATTCGATCTTATTGCTTTTGCCTTGTAAATGAAAAAACTATTCAAATAAGATTCTGCTCCTACTTTGAAGACCTACCTTCATTGACTACGGCTACAAGTCCAGTGTATTCCTCTTGGTTAGGGTCTACGTTACGTAGTGGACGGATGACAGTTCCATTGTGTTGGCCTGGTTTAACATCCTAGTAATACGATCAATAACATCAAATATTAGAAATAATTTTTTCAGGGATGAACGTCTCATTATAACAAAGTCCCTAGGACCATGCAAACAATTCACTTTAAAACATGATTGTACAATAATAGCACACAACGATGAACATTTAAAGATAGAGAGCAAACAACCTTGTAATAACAAATATTCCAGGAGTAGGAGAGGAATTCATTCTGTCCCAAATATGTCTCTGCTTGGCATCATGATATATTTGAGCATTTACCTTTCTTTAGAAGCTGAGAAAATGATGAAAGATATTCAGAGTTTGGCCTACCTTTGGTGGGATGACTCCGGCTTGTACTTTCTTGACTTCTTCGGCACTTAGTTTTGGTCCTTTGCGCACCGCGATGTAAGAGACCTCATAACCTACATCTAGATCATTCAGGTCTCCGTGGAATTCACTTCATTGGAAATAATGTGAAAGGATGTCGATATGAACAATAAATAGGCAATGGTTTACTAAGAGATGTATTTGAGAAACTACAAATATTTCTGTAAGAATACGGTATAACTATGCAATGGGAAGAAAAGTACTGGTATGCTTTCAAAGACTATTACAGTAGTACAATGAACTATATGCATGTATAGGACATACAATATGTCTTATGTACCAACTAACTATGCTAAGTGTGTAGTATATAGGACAAAATATGTATAGGTTATGTATATAAACATCAAATAGAAGTCTAGCAGTAATGAAGCATGGTAATAAATTACATAAAATACATGAACACCAATTGAATGATTTTTTTACATCTTCCCACATATGTATAAGTGTAGGACAATTGTGTTAAATTTGTTTCCTCTTTTTCTGAAGTATACTTTCATGTAATCACAAGGTATGGATATCATTTACAGTGCCTAAGATAAACTTAATGATTAATGATTTCCCCTACATAAGATGGTTGAAGAATCAAAGATTATACCTAAAATGGAAGAAGATTTCTTTGTCTCGCTTGTCGCTCTCGATGAATCCAAAGTTCTCCTTCATGACCGAGATGACTCCTATCTTACGAGAGTCAGAGCTCCTGTTGAGGACATTGATATTGACTGCCATGCGGGAACCATCTTTCTTGATCTCAGCCACATTGAATTCAACCTGTTTAACAACAACAACAACAACAATAAATATAGTAGTCTTGAAAGCCTTGTTTATACCTCATACACAATACCGAGGCCAACACTAGACAGACAATAGACTGACAAATTAAAGTACTTGAAATGGCCAAGATTTTGTAGGTTATCAGTCAGTTTGGAATAGTGACTGAGGCAACTGACATGACATGAGAAAATGCCTAAAAAGAAACAGCCACAGCAAAATAAAGACCACTTAAAGTGTAAATACACTAGAAAAGGCAATGTTATGGGAGAGGGGATCGTTGTCTCTACAGGCCCAGTCCATACATCCTGGTCTGTGAGTTATGGGATATATAATTTGACATCTCATTATCTTTGGTCCAAGCCTTGAACTTATTTCAATTTGTTAAAGGATTATGATGCTTTTTATTTAAAACAAGTTTTACGGAACTGGGTAGTGGAAGTCAATATACTGACCAGGTCACCGATGGCAGGTGGTACTTTGACATCAGTGTCCTTGGCATGGAATGCAATGTTAACTCGACTTCCATTCTGACCGTAGGTGATGAAACCTATATCAAGTTCCTTGTCTCGGTTCTTACCGGGACTACGACCCCACTGAAACCATGGAAACATCATATAAACATTGTTAGAGGCTGAAAGGTAGGATTCCACATCACAAGCATTATCAGCATGGCATGAAAATCATATTTGGGATTGTTAGGAACAACTGAACACCTATTGGGCAATTTTTGAAATTATGGTTGACTTTTAATGCTAAAATAGACCTGAATTACATAATGTGCATATTCTGTATTTATACTAATGATAAAGTTAATCCATATATATTGCTTAGAACCACAAGGCTGTTAGCCCTGCGTTAAAGGATAGTCTGAACAAACAACCTTCTGGCTCTCAACAGACAATATAACTGATAAGGATTGCTTGTTATCCTTGATCACATTGTGTTGAATACAATTATAATTAATCTTATGTGCACGGTGCTAAAGGCAATAAGCCAACAGACTATTGCTGAATAGGATTGCTTGTAATCACATTGTTTTACATGAAATTATAATTAATCTTATGTGCACTGTGCTAGAGGAAATTAACCTTTTAAACAGCCAAATTCAGTTTATCAGTTTATACAGAGCACTATTCAGTTTGAGTGTCACGAAACAGGCATGTATAGACTCAAAGTCCCTTTATGTTGTCAAGTTCGCAAACGTCCAATTCCACTCACCAGGTTAGCAGGCACTTTGTCGACAAGACCCTGGACGCGATCAGGAAGAACAGTCTCAAAGGATACGCTACCCTTTGGTAGGCGTTTGATACGAATGGCTATCTGGCGTTGAGGTGAGGTTGGATCCTGTAGTGAGAGTCAAAGGCATCATATTACTCATGAGTCAGGTAGCCCTCAAAGAATACTTAGCCATTCATTTGCCAGAGAGGTTATTCTGAATGGCTAGCATTCATGAAAGCTTACTAACTTTAGTAGAGTATACTTGGGTACATTTCCTCAACTGATTTATGAAAAAGCCAAGTGTCAATATCTTCATTCCATAGAAAAATTATCACAATTTTTTAACTAAATGAACAAAAAAATAATCATGTCCACATGAATCAATCTCTCATTTTCATTCTCTGAAAGGCTCCATTTCTTTTATTCATTTTCCTACAGAATCACAAAAATTTATACAGAAGACAGACCCTTAAACGATCCCTAAATGGTTGGACCAATATCTTTCATCTTTCTTAGCATCAGCCTTTCTATGAATAAAACCAAATTATGCACTTGAGGAAATCATGGTGTGAAACAGTGGAACTCAATGAAGCCCTTTCATTACCCAGAGAACACTTGATTCAGAGTAATTTCTGCCTGAAATAAAAAGTCAGAACAACATTTCGATTTTAAAATGGTAATTTTTTTCATATTTTGCATGATAGTCTTTGTGTTTACTGCTCCTTAATATATTTACCCATAATTAGTATTGGATGGTTCCTGTACTAAACCTATGGAAGTGACAATATCAGTATTCAGTGGATTAAACTATGTTGTATACTCACAGGTATCACTGAGAATTCTGTTTCATCAGACACACATATATCACCCTGTAGAAGATAAAAGGAAAAAATAAAATAGCATGAAAATGAAGCATGAAGAGAAGTATCATGCAGAATACTGGTATAGAAAGACATAAATGACAGCAAACTTGCAACATATCTATCGGTTTTCAACAAATATTACTATAGGAGAATGTTGCTTTAAATTTATGATAAAGGATGTCACTGAAGGATTTCCACTTGCAATTTTCTGAACAACCCCCATCATTTCTATAGAATATTTGGAGGCTCTATGGCAAACACATCATCACAGTGCAGTTAACTCATTCCCAAACATGATAGTGATATTCCACTGTCTCTCCATTCTGTCTAAAATGTAATCATATATTTCTCCTCCTTTATAAAGTCTCCTCACACACAAAGCATAAAGTTAAGAAAACAAATTAAATTCATACACAAATCTTTATTTTAATGTCTTAAAGCCCAACTGCACTACTTATAGCTACTTGCGCCCTCTATATAGCAAACAATGCCTAATCGGTGCCTGTTGATCCCCATGAGCCCCTTTTGCTTACGTTAATTGAGAGCCGATTTGATGAGATGACCATCTTTCAGTGACCTTGCAGGTTGGTCTAATCCCCCTGGCCATACTAGTACACACAGGCTTTAAGATAATCAATGAGGTACAGAAGCCATCTCTATGTAATCACATTTATATCCGCTGGAAAAGTCTAATTCGTGGATATATAAATGAATGGGGAAAAATGATACAACTTACAGCTTGGAGCATCTCACTGAAGTGAAAGAACATCCTAGCTTCCCTGCAAGCACACTTGATGAATCCAAACCCATCCTTGACGGCAGCTACAGTACCCTGTCAAGGAAGAGAAATATCAGGCATGATGAAGATTCATCTCAGACTCAACAATTTATCCATTGTCCATCTAGACATGACATACTGCTAAAATATTTCCTCTTTATCTACGACAAATGAACTACAAGGTTTACAGGGCCCTGTTTCATAAGCTACTGATATCGTTGCACTTGATTGGCCGAGAGCAAATTTGTCATAGAATTTTAACATTTGTTATTGATCAGCAGTTTCATAAACAGGGCCCAGAATTTCATGGATTTGTCAGTGATTAAAGGAGGTATTTTACACATTAAACAGCCATCACATCCAAACATTCAGCGTTACCCTATTTAAACACAAGGCAACATAAAGAGACAGACTAATTTCTTTGAGGGTCAATGAAATTGCCTCAATTTTCCCTAATTTTGAGTGATTTTGCTCAAACGTCCTCACCTTCCCCTGACAGAAGAGAAATAATTTTCTAGGTTTCCCCGATTTCCAGGATCGCGCGGAACCCTGACGTAAGAGCAGCATTATGCTTTTGTTTCTGTCTTACTTTGCTTTGCTGACAGCCACAAATGGGTTCTTGCATACTATACAAGGATTGAATTGTCTAATAAATTCTTCTTCTCGCTTCACTCACTGTTTCTCGTTTCTCTGTGCCACAGGTGAAGGTCTCTGCCGCAGCCAGACTGATGTTAGTGGCCCTCTGTAGGTGGTCTCTCCTGTCCGTTGCAACGTAGAAATGCACGATGTCAGCTACCAGGAATGTGTATGAACGCAGTGTGTCCTTGTCTCCAAAGGAGAGCTCACGTTTCCTACAGGTATGACATATCAGAAGCAAATTACAAATTTATTAATGGAATGAAAAATTGTGGTCTGTGCCGTATGTCCATGTAGGATATCTTGTTATCTTTCATAGATCATGTTGGTTCATTAGCCTGATCTTCTACTTTTACAGAAAAGTTGCTTATTTAGTAAATACCAGCATTTCTGGAGGAACGAATGCTGATAGTTTCCTCTTCTTCCCCCCCCCCCCCCCCCCCCTCAGCATGAAAAATGTACTTTGATCTGATAGGTAATGCATATTACCATTATCACAAACAAGGTTAGGAGTGCCAATATCTGTAGTGTCAAAAGCTAACCCAATTTAATTTATTTGCAGCATTCATCAGAAAGAAACCCAAGAATGAATAACCTTGTGCAGTTGGGTATACTAAAAC
Source organism: Strongylocentrotus purpuratus (assembly GCF_000002235.5). Taxonomy (NCBI): domain Eukaryota; kingdom Metazoa; phylum Echinodermata; class Echinoidea; order Camarodonta; family Strongylocentrotidae; genus Strongylocentrotus; species Strongylocentrotus purpuratus. The sequence goes on from NW_022145612.1 coordinate 53,185,180, forward strand.
ATTTATACTCTCTGCTTTGAAATGGTAAATGCTGTCCAAGTCCAAACTGCAACAAGGTTTTGGTGTACATTATCCAAAATATTCGAAAAAACCTGACATAAAAAAACATTCATTGACGAAAACAATAAAGGGTTTTCCTTTGAATGTATCTTTTGTTCTAAACGATGCTCACCCTCCATCCTTTGTGTTGTAGATCAGTCTGCCTGGGAAAGGCTCAGCAGTCTTCTTGTTGGTGAAGCGGGGAATGACTTTGTTGATCACTCCTTGGTAGACCTCCTGGCTGATATCTTCAAAGACTACAGTCCCAGATAGCAGTTTCTTGATCTGGGTGGCAACCTCTTTCTCCTGGTAAAAAAAAAAGATTGTTCGATTTGTTTATTCTACTTTATCAAAGTTGTTATATTCATAATGGATTCAAGCTCCTGTATTTTCTCCTACAATGAATACTTAAGGTAAGATTATAATTTAATGTCTAAGGATTTGCAGATTAATGCACAATTATGTGCAGGATATTTGACTTATCCTCCAGTGACAAAAAAATGGTTAGAGTTAGGATTTTAGTTGGGTATAGATTTGGAGTTAGGTTTATGCACAGTGTTGCATCTGTGGAATAATTTAGGGATCCAACAAGCACAGTGCATGCATATATGCATTATCTGCAAGAGGGTCATTGAAATGTGGTTACTTGAATAGAACTATGCAAAATTCTGTACTAGAAAGCTGTTCTGAGAAAAATGAGCTCTGGTTATCCAAAACGTTGACTTACATTGCGATTTCCAATTTCAAACTCGACATCATCACCAAGAATAAGATCACTGACGTCACCAGTAAACTCACTGTAGTGGAAGAAGATCTAAAAGGTAGATATAAAAAGTAATTGATATTCAAGCACATAGTAATATGGATGAAACTAGAATACACTACTCATGACTCCTGTAGCTTAGTGCCCAGGCTAAGAATGAAAGCAAAGTTTTGCTGTATTAGCACACAAGATATAAAAATGAACTATGTTTTTCTAATCTTATTGTCAGAACTCATACGCATGCATCATCAATTAGATATTGAGCTCCTTTCACATACTTGAAGCCACTGTAAATCACCCATGTGACAATATCTTTCACAGATGTTACATGTTTCAATCACATTCTTCTTAACATTCAAGATCCAGAGGTATTCCAGGCTCATATGCAATAGCATTTGCAATAGCATTATTTCATGCGCACACCCAGTCCAACTTGTTTTATTCCATCAGAAATGTTGAGCTATAGCTCATCAGATTGAGATTCTGTTCGCTTGGGTGATGGTATTTACATAATCTGACTTAACACGAACCATTGTTATAAAGGATGTCATCAAAGTGATATTTGTCGGATAAAAGAGCTTGGGTGTACATGTAGCCTACCTCTTTGACTGCATCAGCCCGCTCAATGAAGCCGAAAGATTCCTTCATGGAGCAGACGACGCCTTGGTAGCGGGGCACTTGAGCAGACTCCAGGAGCCTTAGATTCCTGGCTTGCATGTTACCATTCCTAAACAGGGACAACAAAGATTATCCCAGCAAGTGAGTTTTTATCAATGATCATGAAAGCACTTGCAAAACATATAAGTTATTAAATAAGTTAAGTAGGTCACTGATTTAAGATTTTTTTTTTTAAGGTTTACCTGGTAACACCGTTTCTCCTATTTATATTATTTTATTTTGTTTTTGTTCTATGTTTTAATTTTAATTTTTTAATTTTCTTTTTTATTTGTTTTTGTTTTTGTCACTAATATTGAAAGGGTTATCTTAATTCAGATATGAATACAAGTTGTAATAGAAATTCACTTGAATCTAGTTTTGTTTAAATAAAAGGTATTTGTGCAAAAAGTATATCACAGCCCTTCTTAACTACCCTTGAACAATGTCCTTTCGAAAAAGGTGCATCCCCAAAGTCAGGAAATGAAGTAAACATACCCTACTTCCTTCATGACCTTCATGGTTTACCCTAAATCTATTTCACATAGTGTTACTTGAGAATGCCTTCTGGACTAAAACACAAGAGTAGATTTTACTCACATAAAAGGGAGGGGGGATGTAAAAACTTTAAACAATTAAGAGAGATAAATTGTTGCCGTGTACTTCAGATGTCAATTAGGCTTCATAAGGAGGAGGGGAGCATGGGCCATGAGTTAGGAGATACCCAACAAAGATATTCTTGTATAAGATTTAGATATGGGCCCTGTCTTACAAAACACAGAGTTGCAAATGATCTGAATCAAGCACAACTCAACTTGACTTTCATATCGATCCCAACTCTATACAAGGCAATTGTAGCACAGATTCATTACATAAGTCACAATCGATTCAGATCATGCTGCAACTTCTTGTAAGATGGAGCAAAGGACTAGGGACTCACTCACCTCTTGTCCGTTGCAACTTGGAAGGCAACCTTGTCACCCTTCTTGATAGCAGGTACCTCAGGTGCATCCTCATAGCTGTACATCAAGAAGAAACTCTCCTTTGGACAAAGATAGAAATGATATTACATCACGGCACTTCACATTGTATATGCAAACTACTCAATATAAACTCTGCATAAGTCAAATATGTTGGGACTGTAAAAAACTACTTCAACTAATGCAAAATTTGACAACATGTTTCAATAGTTTGGTGTTTTTGTTTTATTTAAATGATATAACTTAGGTAAAATTATCTGTATATCTAGAACGGCATACGTTATTCGACATTTTTAGAATGCTCTAGAGACTGTTGACTTTACAGGTGATGCTGAAGGTTATGGGGTAAGACGAGACATCGACTGGCTGACTGAGCTTGGCTCAGTGATGTTAGTGTCAATAATCAAAAGTCAAATGTAATGATCGAGAAATACAAACCTTGGGTACAAACCTTGGGTACAATCCAATTTTTTTTCTCATTCCAACTATCCTGTTTATGATCTGCAAACCAATTTAACCAACTACATTCTGACATACATTCTGACCAATGGGTAAATTCAAACATACAAAAAATGTAAGGAGGTTGGGAAAACAACTTACCCCACTGATCTCATATGCCACTTGTCCAAATTCAGCTGGTCCGGCATGCTATAAAGAAATGAAAAAGAACAAGATATCAATAGACAAACCTTTTACCTACTCGAGAGATGAGCCTGAATTGTTAAGAGTTAAAATACTGTCTATGACACTGAATATTTTATGGATTCTAATTTCAGCGATAGTTTTATTTTCTAGTCTCCACAATGACACGCCAGATACTACATCGAGGATAAAGCATCACGTGACATCAAATCTAAGAAACGCACAAGGATATATTGTTTATCACGTATTTTTAATGGCATCCAATAAAAATAGAATAGAAAACCATGTCATAAGGACTTGCGAAAAATTTATCAATAACAAATGTCCATGGAAATTCATCTTGACAGAAAAACCACTGAAGGTCGCCACTGTGCGGCACCCAAGAGAAAGAAAGAAAACAACTTTATGTTTACTCACTCCTTTGGTACTAGGTGGTTTAGCCTCGGTGACGATGATCCCCTGCAGCTGTTCAGGGGCTAGGATCTCTGTACTGACCAAACCCGGTGGTAACCTCATGATCCTGCTGGCGATGGGTTTGCCTGTACGACGGTCACTGATCATTTCAAACTCTACAGGGTCTACAAGCAAAAGAGGAATTCTTATTAGAAGGTGGCAGGAGAAATGAACATGGTCATTGATCATCTCAAACTCTACAGGGTCTACAAACAAAAAAGAGGAATTTTTAGTAGAAGGTGGCAGGAGAAATTGACATGGTAATGAATCATCTCAAACTCTACAGGGTATACAAGACATAAAGAGGAATTCTTAACAAATAAACTGACACATCCTGACAAGAACATAAATTTCTGATTGTAATTTTACCCAAAATAAATTAAAACAGTAAAGGATTCTACTTGCACAATGTTAATTGATATAAAAAAAATGAATAGTGAAAAAGATAATGAATTACACATCTCTATTTTTGACCTACTTTTTGTTGCATTTGAAATTACATGGCATGGAGTAAGCTTCAATTTATTACATTTTTTTCTTCTTCAAAATATTCTTTTTACTGTTTTTTGTCTTCTACTATGCTATTATCAAAGCAGTCTTTCATTGCTCCTAGTAATATTACTGAGAATATTGTTGATACTACTGCTATTAAATCACAGTACTGGTTCTAATATTGAAATTTGTTTTTACTCATTAAATACATTAGAAGAGTGTTTTTAGGATGAATTTTCTCCAAAATATTTTCTTGATTCCGATAAAATAATAAAGAATAGTTTTTATACTACTGCTAATACTTCTCGTTATCATTTCTTAAGCTACTGCTTCTACTATAGTTATTTGCTATTCTCACTAACAAACAGCAGTAGGCTGTTTACAGGATGACCGTCAACTTACCTCCAATGTGTAGGGTATCAATGGGCCCTTCAAAGTGGCTGTAATGAAAGAATAGTCTTCCATCTCGGTCACAACACTGAAGAAAGCCATAAGAAGACTGGAATAAAACAACGAGGAAAAGACAAGTTACCGTATGAATGTAGTAGTTACAGTTGTGTACTTTTCGAGTTTATTGCAATTTAGGGCTATTCTGAAAATACAAAACAATATGATATGTGAGGTATCTTAGCTAATACTGATGTACCATGAAACAACTTCAATGCAGAAATTACCTAAAAAATTAACCTTAAAAAAAAATGGAGTTCCATGTTCTTTCTTTTTAGATAGTTTGATTAGATGTTTTTTTATTTTAAAGAAATAAATATCAAGCAGATGCAAGCTTATATTCAACTACTGTACGTCGGGTAGGCAAGAAAGGGAACTGACAGCAGAGATTATCAGAATAAAGCTACTGACATTCTTGATACTTACAAGCATTTTTTCAATGATTCCAGTTTCTCTGACAGCCACAGGTGCAATGCTGCAATCAAGTAACAAGAAGAACAATTACCCTGAGGTTTGGCTAGATATTCATAGTCATTACATCAACTGCATGGACAGTGTTTCAGCGGACACAACAATCTTTTCCAATAATAATTGAACGATCAATTTATTTCAAACACAGCGTTACTTCTGATCATTGCCAAAATAACAAGAGGAACATGTTGAAAAAAAAGCTCTATTTAGATCTACCAGTGTTTACATTCCACAATCCACACAATATTTTACATGGAGTCAACTATAAAAAAATTGATGGTAACCATGGTGCTCTGATCATTGGAAAAAAAGAATACATCATCATATTGCTTGTGAGCTATTGTAAATTTGAATTAACAAAATGAACATGCACATTCACAGGAGCCTTTTCACATTCAACAGGGGGACAAAATCTTCTCAGGAAGGCTATTTTTATATATTTTCAAGGCAGCTTTCAGAGCTTCTCTAAGCCTCTCTTAGCTACTTTAAATCTAAAACTATAAAAAATAAATGAAAAACTAATTACCAGTAGATACAAAAACTACCAAACATGACCAAAAAAATCTTTGGCTGAAAATAAAGAAGCAAACTCTAGAACTTACCCATTGTTGATTTGTGGGCCTGGTCCTGGGTAACTTGTGGATCGGTGAAAAGTTAGGCTGCCACCATTAGGGGAGAAGCTCTGCTTGTTGTAGTTGGAATTGTTTGATTGGTCTTGGGAGTTACAGCGCTGAAAAGGACAAAAATCAATATACATCATATCATAAGGAGGGCAGAAGCAACATGTCATAAAGAGGATAGAAATCAATATACAACATACAGTGTACATGCATTAAATAGCAGGGCATTCTTCACTGTTTTTATACAAGTGGGAGTAATGCCGGAAAAGGCACAGTGATTGATCCAGATATCTGAGTACTGCTCATCCAACCCCTGGAGTCTGATCAGAGATTACCAGTAATCTTGTCATGTTTACATTAAAACCCATAGAATTATCCAATAAAAATACATCATTATCATGTCATTTAACTTAATACAATAAATTTAAAAAAGAAGTCATTGGGTTACATTAAAACTAGATGGAATTTTGACTGCGCGCAGTCGAAAATGATGCCTCCGCCATAGAGCAATTTAAACAAGTTTGGAGTTTAAACCTCCAGTGGTTCTTGAGATATCATGATAACAATCTCAATGTATGGAATTTCATAAGTTGACCTCTGTGACCCTTGACCTTTGACCTACGTGCTCCAAAATCTAATCAGATTGTCTTCCTATGGTGATACACACTATCATTAAGTTTGAAGTTTAAATCTCCAGTGGTTCTTGAGATATTATGATAACAATCTCAATGTATGGAATTTCATAAGTTGACCTCTGTGACCCTTGACCTTTGACCTACGTGCTCCAAAATCTAATCAGATCGTCTTCCTATGGTGATACATACTATCCTTAAGTTTGAAGTTTTTACATCTCCAGTGGTTCTTGAGATATCATGATAACAATCTCAATGTATGGAATTTCATAAGTTGACCTCTATGACCCTTGACCTTTGACCTACGTGCTCCAAAATGTAATCAGATTGTTTTCCTATAGTGATACACACTATCACTAAGTTTGAAGTTTGAATCTCCAGTGGTTCTTGAGATATCATGATAACAATCTCAATGTATGGAATTTCATAAGTTGACCTCTGTGACCCTTGACCTTTGACATACGTGCTCCAAAATCTAATCAGATCGTCTTCCTATGGTGATACATACTATCCTTAAGTTTGAAGTTTAAATCTCAAATGGTTCTTGAGATATCGCGCTAACAAACTCAATACAAGGAATTTCATAAGTTGACCTCTGTGACCTGTGACCTTTGACCTATGTACTCCAAAATCTAATCAGATCGTCTTCCTATGGTGATAAATACTATTCCCGAGTCTTAAGTTTAAATCTTAAATGGTTCTTGAGATATTGTGATAACGGTCAAACGGGACGGACGGACGGACGTACGGACGGACGGACGTACGGACGGACGTACGGACGGACGTACGGACGGACAACCCGAAAACATGATGCCTCCGGCACCACCTTCGGTGGCGGAGGCATAAAAACTAATTATAGATCGCCTCATTCACCTGTATCATATTGAAACCGAAAGAACTCCCCTGAAGCAAATGATTTCATTACAAAAGGGCCGGGAATCAATCAAGTCTCTCATCAAGCATAAAAGCATTTTCTTTCATAACTCAAGACACACAAACTACAATTTACCATTACACATTTTAAAGAAAACTACTGTATATTTTACACATTTAAAAGGGGAAAAAAGCATTAACTTCATAAAGCAGCATATTAAGAGACTACACAAAGGACTGTCTAAAATGTCATGTTAAGAACCTGATACATGTACACAACCTGGCTTGCATTACATCATCACAATTGTGTCCATGCCAAGACCATTGCCAAGTATGGCCTCAGACTTAATTATGGCTTGAGCGGTTCGAGACGAAGATGCACATTGAAGAATGTAAGATGGCATCCAAATGCTTAACTATATGCATGCACATTGTCTACGTTGTTGTTACATGCAGTACATGTATGAACTCCATGCACTACATCACAATTTGACTCTAATGTACATGTAGCATTAAAAATAATGTGGATTTTTGTTTTCATAAAAGATGACAAAAAGATGAATCATGCTTACTATACAGGCTAAGGGTACATTCCTAGAATTAATTCTTCAGAAAAGACTGGTTTCTCTCTGTTTCCTAAATCTGTCTGCTTGGAAAATGCACAACATCAATTAAGATAATCCTCAAAACATTCACTAATATATTTCCTCATTTCTTTTATTAAACTCTGTACTGGTTCTTGCAATTAGATTGGATCCGTGTGACACATCTTCAAAATGTGAGTATGTGATGATATGATAAGCTATGGTGTAGATCTACATCTGTTTGTTTCTCATTACTTGAGAAGCCTTTTGCCACTCAAATACGAAACATGCACAACATCATTGGTTGGCTCCGACAGATGTACGTGCCATGCAAACAGCAGACGGGAAATCATGCAAACAGACATTTAGACTACCACAGTTGATCATGCTCTACAAAGATAATGTCATCACATATTCACACACAGACGTGACAAGCATGAAGGAATGCGGTAATAAGAAACCTACATCACAAGCACGTGATCTGGGTTAACTCGCATGCTGCTGTGTCTTACAAACTACCCCAGGTAGAGCCTCATAACAATAAATACAGGATTGATACAAGCATGTGAAGTGATTGTGTACATCTGTATGTGTAGTTTGTGTACATGTACATGTCATGCATGTCACAAAATAGTGATATTATGTTGCGGTTGTTGTATCTTTATCCATTAATATAAATTTTGAAAGTACAAAAAACGTTGCAGCATTAAAGGCAAATTAAGGATTGATCACAATGTTTGTTTGTTTGTCAATTTCATTTTGCTTTGTTTTGTGTTGATAATAGATTTCTAGCCGGTTGGTATTCCATGGGATGATAAGTGTTCAGGTACCGTGTAACTTCATTGTTGAAAAATCAGACTAAAATAGGGGAAGCAAGATTATATGGGTGGTGAAAGTACTCCTGCAATTACATGTATAACTATGATTTCAGAGTTATGGAATTGTTAATGTTCTAATTGAAAATCTAAAACTAACTTTCACTTTCTTAGCATACAGGTAAAGTACATGTAGGCCATTTTTCTTTAAACTTCAGGGATGTTATCAATCACATTGTCAGACAACTAGATACAATATATATATTTATTATCTATAAAAGGCTTCCAAGTGGTACAATAAATCAGTGTATTCAATATCTTTAGCGCAGTACCCTGAGGACTGACCAATATTGTTTTCATATTGCTCAGTCATCCAGGAACTTCAACTATCGATATCGATATCATGATGATTGATATCACACAAAAATAAAGCAATATTTACTGAGGTAAGTCAAATTTTGTTATTTCACTAGTCAGACTAATATAGATAATATTAAGAATATTGTATGGCTTTGTTTTTGTGTGATACAAAAATAGATATTGCTCTCTAAGACAATATTAGACTTACACGCAGCATCTAATATTAGACTTGTCTTTGACTCGTCCAATACTGTCGTAGCTCAAGCAATATATTCTTGTATCACACTCAAAGCCATCCAATATTATATAAATATTCAATTCATGTTTTTGATTGCCGTGTTATAATGTTACATAATACATAGTGCCTTTTAAAATGCTAATTCAATCCCCAATATCAATGATTACTGACACAAACTCTTCATAATATGTTGCCACCTAAAATGACTGTAATGGAGAACAAAAATCAAACTTACCTGGATCTTCCACTGCTGAGGACTCGCCATTTTGTAAAATCCTTGTTTCTGACAAATTCTATCTGAGATTGATACAACTTTTAAAATTGAACAGTGGAGTTGAAAGGTCTCTTTAACAGGAAAGCGGAAAGTCAAGTTGGTATTTCAATAAGTCTTCAGTTGGCAAAGTGCTGTTTTTCTAAAGTTCAAGTGTAACGTTAGTTGACTCGACTTGCAGATCTTAGTATTCAAGGTGCTGTGTTGAGCTGGGTTGAGGTGACGGATAGAAAGACTTTTCAGCAAGTATTGCATCTCATGGGGTAGCTTGAATGAAGATAGGGAACTGTCAAAAGAAAAAAAAAGAGAAGAGCCTCATCATCATGAGTTCGTGGAAAATCCTGAACAAAATGAATAATTATGACCGGGTGTGATTATGACAGCACTATTTTCAAATTTAACAAGTAATCAAATATTACATTCCAACAAACTCTAACCTCTTTCGATAGTTTGCCATGTTAGTTCTGCCTGAAATGCAAATACACACGGTGTACGCCCAAAAAAATGTGATCCCATTGCCAATTTGTTACTTACTTTATGATAATAGTAAGGCTGCGACGAGAAGTCGAATACTCGAGTATTCGCACTGTTGACAACTACTCAAGTACAATTTTCTCCTACTGGAATAGTCAGCCGCCATTTTTTCTTCTTTTTTTTGCCCGCGCCTGGCACTGTCCAGGCCGACACTTACCCATGCCAGGGAGAGCGCCCGCCGCCGGCATGGTACCATGGGTTAAAAAATGTTTCCCAGCTCAATCACTGTCAACTCACAACTCAGAAACTGGGACCAAATGTCCTTATATTTGTTTGGACTCGGAAGAAAATGAATTATCTGTCATCTTTCGTTTTAAAAACTGCATAGTTTACTACATGTGTCATTATTATTATTAAATCGGCGCCTTCAATTGCAACTCAGATTAAATTCGTGTGAGTTTTTAGAGATGGACCTGGGATACTTCACCCGTAGCATGGTGGTGGCAACAACAACAAAACAACAAAAACAAATTAATTAAAAGAATTATAAGAAAAAACATAGCGTCCGAGTATTCAAGTATTGGCCTGTAAGCCTGGGAGTGTACTCGAGTACCTCATTATAAGGTTATGCACAGCCTTAGATAATAGTGGTTAGTTTAGTAGAATAAGGCACACAAATGAAGTTTACAAAGTTCACTGCACTCATGACTTTTTACACAAATCGCTATTATCGTAATGCAAGTATCAAATTGGCAACGCAAAACATCTAGGACAACTACCCCCTCTGACAACTACCCCCCGAACAACTACCCCTCAGACAACAATCCCTGGGATAGTTGTCCGGGGATAGTCGTTCTAGAGGATGGTTGTAATAGGGGGTAGTTGTCTGAGGGGTATTTGTACGGGGGTAGTTGTCCTGTGGGGTAGTTGTCTGGGGGGTGTTTGTCCCGGGGGTAGTGGTCCTGGGGGTAGTTGTCCTAGGGGGTAGTTGACTGGGGGTGGTAATCCGGGGGGTGGATGTCCAGGGGGGTAGGTGTCCGGATACGTTAAATCGCATATTAGGTCGTTAGCTCACTATCATAAGGAACATGTAGAAGGTAAGCAAATCATTATTACTACTGTTTCAAATTTTCCAATTTTTGGTTGAATTCTTGACTGATTTGAAAGTGCTTTTTATAAGAAGAAAGAAGAGTCTATATACTCAGTCGAACTCTGAAGCCAGTGTGCACGGTTTGTCAGGTACGGGAAGATTTGATTACTAACATATATATATATTTGGTTTTATTTACAGTACTCTTCACGCAGGGGTACAGGTGCCAATTAAGGATACATGAAGGTGATATCAATATAATATTATTATGATCACCCATGACGGAAGGTTTTGCTCTCATAGCAAACTTTTTCAAGAAAACGGGCAGATTAGCTGAAAATAAGTCGCTTTATTTTGATGTTTTACAATGGTTTTGGATGGTATTTTGATGGTGTATGAATATTAGATCAATTTTCTTTCGAATCATTTTTTTAATGACCAAAGTGTTAAAGATAATACAAAGTTTTGGGATGGGGTCATGAATTTGGTTCAAATGAACATATTAGAAGCATATGCGATGCTACAATATTCAGGGATCGTTGTTGCAGTTGAAATCGAGTCTAAAGTTATGAAATTGTAAATAATAAAATCTTTATATTATATAGCTCCCTCTCAAGGTCAAGGTATTAATTAAGCTATAAAACAATGTTTATTGACTAAAATCGTTTGGAAATTATATATCACAACTACATATTCTGAGATTTTCATGGTCGCAGCTACCATTGTACGGCCGTAGGCGCTAATTGAAATTTATCAAAATTTACCGGGAGCACCAGTAAATTTTTATATTCAATTTTTCTCGAAAGGATAAGTGTTTTAGGGGCTAATTTTTCTTGTGCTTATAAAACATCCACAGGGGCATCCAAATATATCAAAATTGTAAAAAATCACTTACCGCCCAATTTTCAATTTTCCCAAAACTTTGTATTACCTTTAAGTCTTGCTAAAGTAAAACAGGGAAGAGGTTTTCACCATATTTCGGCAAAAACTGATATCATTCTCCCCCTTAAAACCAAGGGTTCCGTCTGTATACAGTAGGGGCGCTGGTCCGAGAATAAAGATTGTCTGCATAAACGAGGATCCTCTTCGTAAACACGGACCGATGCGTCTTCAAAAATAAGGATAGTCCGTATTTTCGCAGACGTTTCATATTTTCGATCGGCGCCTCGGACAACCCATAAAAGTAGACGTTGAACTTATGCCGAATCCATTTTTTGCATCGCCAGTGGGCGATTTGGTAACCCGAAACCCGCAGAGCGCCGATGGTGGGTTGCGGGCAGGTGCGCGCCTGTGTGAAGTTATCTACCGTAATGAGGATCTGAGACATTACGGTAGATAACTTCACACAAGGGTATGCACTTGTATTGTGCAGCGGTTCGCTGTAAAACCTGTGAAAAAGTGTATACTATATCAACGATTATTCGAAAAATACTCTAAAAATAACAAGAAACTTGACACGAAACAGGTAATAAACATAACGACTTTTAACTCATGATCTTTAAGTTTATTTGGACATTTAATGAATATTTACTTCATTTTGGGTATGTTTTAATAGGGTATCGCCGGAGTTACGGGTCAAATTTTGGATAGGCTTCTGAACAAGCGCCCTTATTTTTGAGGACGCATTTTGTCCGCGTTTATGAGGATGATCCTCATTCTCATTCTCAGACCAGCGCCCCTATTGATATGGGGAAGGTTGATAAATGTAAGTTTTATAAAAGAATTCCCCATGCCAGACGGTTATTTCTGTCTACCCATGCCATGGCCAAGGCCAAGCAAACACAGTCACACTAATTACTCACAGGCAGTCATCATTACTGAGTCATTCTCACATGTAACATCCACAGTCCACATTGTGCTATGCAAGCTCTCATTCATTCATTCATTGACTGTAGGCAGAGCAAGTGCCGTCGGTCGACTCTTTGTTCGAGAGGTGAATAAAACATCATAAACTGACGAATGATTGATTACATGTGAGATATTTGAGATCATATCAATAGCTTCGATATAAAAATCACTCAAAATGCAATTCTTTATGTAAAAAAGACATTTAGCAAATAAAAAGAAGATATAGAAATTCTCACCTCAACACCGCACAACAGCACTTCTGCCCTCCGCCATAGTTTCACAAGCAACTTACTAAGTACGCGCGCGCGGCCTGAATATGTGCGCTGCGCGCGCGCTTGTTGGAAAAAGAAAAAGAATAAGAAAAATAGACCTTTAATATACATTAAAGGAAAAAGCGGAAACAAAAACACAGTTCTTGGTTCTTGGTTCTTGGTTGGTTGGTCCTCCAAAATACTCGTCTGAGTTTTAACTGGAGGTTATTACGTTGAAGCTGGAAACAGCACAAAACAAATAAATTAAAGCAAACAGACCGTCAACGAAAATAAATCTTGACCCCCGAAATATAACAATGAATAATAAATAAACAAAAAGAAAAACCTATTATTTAAGTGTAATGTTCAGCTCTTTTGAATATGAAATTGCATTTTTGAATAGATTTTCGCTCAGGCAAAATAGTGAGCCTGTTCCCCCATAACTATTATTTCTCTCTCTCCTCGGGTTTTATGATGAAGACAATTAATAACAGTGACGGATTCAGGGGGCACAGGGGGGCACTGACCCCTCCCCCCGGTAAAAAAAGGGGGAAGGGGGAAAGAGAAAGGGTGAAAAGGATAACTAGGAGGGGAAAATAGAAAAGGGAAGAGAGAAAGAAGAAGAAATTAGGTAGGAGAGAAAAGGGGAGGGGAGAAAAGGAGGAAAGGAAGAAAGGGGAAGAGAGAGGAGAGAAAAGGCGTAATAAGGAGAATAATGAAAAGCCAGCCTGGAAAAAAGAAAGAAAGGGGGATGAGTAAGAAGTATTATCGGGAAAGGGGCGGGGAGCACGTAATTTTGCAGTGTGCTGTGTGCATAATATGGGGACCCTCTTGCTAGGCGTGTAGCCCCCCCCCCAAAAAAAAAAGCACAAGAAGAACACAAAAAGAAGAGATGGAAAGGGGGGGGAGAATTTGTTGTGAATTCAAGATGAAAGGGGGGGAATGAAAGATAATTAAACAACGATAGAAGAGAGGTACCAGAGCATGAGGAATTGCATCTGTTTTAAAATAATAATGGGATAACATCCAGGGTCGTCGCTAAAGAAGGTCGTGGGGGGGGGGGGAGGGGAGGTCTTGCACTCCCGCCCCCCCCCCCAACGAACTGTGACTTTTTATCGGAAATAAGAAACACTTTTTTATAAATTCAGACAATGATTAAGAGTCGGTACAACGAATCGTCTTCTTTCTCTAATAATTTAATGAAACGTCATAACTTCTGCGCTTCACGTGGGAGGGGCGAAACAAGAAGTAAGAGTCGGGAACGGTACAGCGAATCGTCTTCTTTTTCTAATAATTTAATAAAGTGTCAAAGCTTTCGCGCTTCGCACGGGAGGGGAAAAACAGAAAAATAACTTAGTTCCTGGCCCCGGGTTTATAGGGTTAAATGTGTAGACATTGATTGGCATGTATGTATTTGTCGGTAATTATAGCTAGTTTTTTCGGTAAGTTGGTGGCCTCTACTCTACACCCCCCCCCCCTTCCTTACACCGATAAAGGTCTAACGACGCTCCTGATAACAAAACAGTTTATACACTCGAGATATTATTTTTATGCAAGTACTACTGGTGAAGTACCAGACCACCTTCTCTGTGCATTGTGCAGCAACGAAGCATAATTATACAACGTCTCGTGACGTGACAGATCACTTTTCTCTAACTTCTAACCAATCAGAAGTTTTTTTCCAGGAAGTGCCGGTGAACATTAATGCTCCAAAAAATCTCAAATTGCAAAAGATCCCTACTCTTGGAGGGGGCAGGGGCGTCGCCAAAGGGGGGGTGTGGGGGGTGCGACACCCCCCCACCTGTCAGGATTTTGTCGGTAAAATTGCGCTGCCGTCGGGAAAAAGAGAAAAGGGGGGGAAAGAGGGAAAAAAGAGAGGGAAAAAAAAGGGAGGGAAAAAAAGAGAGGGAAAAAAAAGAGAGGGAAAAAAGAGAGGGAAAGGGAAAGAAAAAAAAAAAGAAAAGGAAAAGAAAAGAAAAAAAGAAAAGGAAAAGAAAAGAAAGAAAGGAAAAGAAAAGAAAGAAAGGAAAAGAAAGGAAAGAAAAGAGAAGAAAGAAAGAGAAAAAAGAAAAAGAGGGAGGAGAGGAAAGAAAGGAAAAGAAAGAAAAGAAAGAAAAGGAAAAAGAAGAAAAAAGAGTGAAAGGGAAACAAAAAATACGGGGGATGAAAGAGAGGAGAGAGAGGGGAGATAAGAGTCTGAGAGAGGAGGAGTGGGAGTAAAAGAGAGAAGGGGTTGTTGGGTGGAGTCGTCTCGTCGAGGGAGCAAGCAAGACACGGGTAAATATGTTGCTGTGTCGTGTCAGCTGTGTCGGTATTCTTGCTCGATCCTCGTGTACTATATCAATGCAGAAGTTTAAAGTCGGTGAGATGTATATTGTTGGTCGGCCGACAAGTTTTTTTCCCTACGAACTGTGATTTCTTATCCGTTGTGACCATTTCGAGAGTGACTACAACTACAATACTTGTATTTTCTCGAAGTTTCACTTTCCTATAAGTTCAGCTAAAGAAATCAGAGGTTTAACATTTTCGGGGAAACTCAATTCAAACAAGGTATGAGAATCAAAAACGGTACGACGAATCCTCTTCCTTTCTTTATACTGTGATGGAAGGCCAAAAATTCCGCGCTTCGCGCGGAAGGTGAAACTTCATTTAGACGAGTCGAGAACGGTACAACGAAATCGTCTTCTATCTCTAATAATTTAAGGAAACGTCAAAGCTTCCGCGCTTCGCGCGAAAGTGGGAAACTGAATTCAGACAAAATTAATAGGGCTTATTCAGAGTCGAAAACGGTACAACGAATCGTGTTCTTTCTCTAATAATTTAAGGAAACGTCAAAGCTTCCGCACTTCGCGCGAGAGGGGGAAACTGAATTCAGATGAATAGGCCTTATTAAGAGTCGAAAACGGTATGACGAATCGTCTTCTTTCTCTAATAATTTAATGAAACGTTTAAACTTCCGCGCTTCGCGCGGGAGGGGGAAGCTTCATTCAGATAAGGATTAAGAGTCGAGAACAGTACACCGAATCGTCTGCTTTTTCTCATAATTTAATGAAAGGTCAAAGCTTCCGCGCTTTGCACGGGAGGGGGGGGGAACTGAATTCAGAAAAGGATAAACAGTCGAGAACGGTAGAGCAAATCGTCTTCTTTTTTATAATAATTCAATGAAACGCCAAAGCTTTCGCGCGGGAGGGGGGGGGGGAACTTCATTGAGCCAAGGATTATCAGTCGAAAACGGTATTATATTAATCGTCTTCTTTTCCTAATAATTTAAGGAAACGTCTAAGCTTCCGCGCTTCGCGCGGGAGGCCCATCACCCACACCCCCTTAATGAGCGCGCTTTTAAGTGATTCTCTTGCTCACTACCGCCCCTCCCTAAAATAAGATCCAGCTCCGCGCCTGCATTAAAATGTCTAGCTATGATGCTGACTAAATTGAAGAAATAATTCGTATATTTATGTCGTCGAGGAAAATGACCATTTTGCGCATATGCAAGTACAAGAGATAGTCCATAGGAAAAACAATTTAGCCTTCGGCCCCAGGTTTATAGGGTTGAATTTTTCGATATTGGACATTTAATTTTGTCGGTAATTGGTGGCTAGTTTTGTCGGTAATCGTAAGCCTCTACACCCCCCCCCCCCCCCACTGAAAAAGGTCTAGCGACGCCCCTGGGAGGGGGTAGGAGAAAGCAATTTAACGTCATATTACTCCAGGAAGTGCCTGAAAGTTGCAAATGCTTCCTATTCGTGAAATATAATACGAAAATGGAGAAGAGAAGTTTGACATTAACTATGGAAAAAACAGAGAATTATAACAGGGGGAGAGCAAACGGACTTGATTTATAAACATTTCAAACAATCAAAAACTTTTTTGTTAATGCAGGATGTGCACCACCACTATCATATCAACTATATTATGTCGCGACCATTGCATGGCACACCAATCACGTTTGTAAACAAGGTTAAAGAGGTCATGTTTACGACTGCGACTTGACCTGTCCATTTAACCCTGAATATTGTGACTCTATAGTGGAGGAGAGCAATCGAAACAGTGGGGAAGGGGACTTTGCCCCTCGATCCTTACCAAAACCTAATTCCCCTCACGCATATAACATAATCACCCCCCCCCCTTTCCTCCGCGTTTACTGTCTCTCCCAATATTTGCATGAGAAAATCATCTCTCAAGAATCAGCACGATAAAGCTTTCATGATTGTATATAGACCGCCCCAACAAACAATTTTAAAAAAAGTAAACAAAAAGAAAGGGATTGAAAACTTCACAAGAACCATCACACTGGCATGTACAAATATGATCAATTTATTGGGATGAAAGTCCCCGGTTTTTGTATTATCACTAAGTGTACTCATGATTGGCAATGCCGATTTACAGCTATGTATATAGGCGATGCTTAGAGAACATGACTGTCTTCGTTGACTAGACTGTATGCACCCCCCTTTCCTCTGCAACCCCACCCCTTTATCCTAGCACAAGGGCGACTTGACCTAGCTTCCATCTCATTCCGACCCTCCAACAGCCGCTCACCAAGTCCAGAATCTAGCCAATTTTTTTTACATAAAAAAATCTATGGCTGAGCCACTGACTCTATACACTACAGTTCAGTAGGCTGGGCGCGTACACGAGTTCGTTGATAGCTCCATCTACGGTGACTTGGCAAACTATGAGTTTGATTTTGACTGAAGTTCAAGCCAAGGACAATCCACAGCTAGCTTATATTATTTTTTGTTTGGACTGGCATGTACATAATTATTGTATTTTGACAAGGTTAACTCGCCGGATGTCGGTTGCGCCACTTTGTGATTCCAAGAGCAAAACATTTTCCGTGCGGAATTTCAATATTGCTTCTTCAGCACAATTAATATTTTCAATAAAAGTGGGATCCTGACATTTTTTACCAAGCTTGAATCATTCGTAGTGGAAATACATCAAATCGTATCCAAAATAAGTTTGTGAACTGAGTCTTTGGAACGGACTTTGATAGAATTACCTGAAGGCTGCAGCGCAATTATTAGTACTGTATTTGTAGGCTCTTTGATATAGGATTTCTACCGTGACTTACTTTCCACTGTACTTTAGAAAACATCCATAGTTAGATTTAGTATTCATAATCATGGATTCGAACGCTTCAATGAATTCCACATCGACTCTGGATACGCAGCCCTTTACGGCCATCGACTATGTGGTCTTCCTTGGTATAATGTTAGCTTCGATCATCACGGGACTCTATCACGCTTTCGCCGGGGGAGGACAGAAAACAACTTCGAGGTGAGCCAAACGAAGGGATTCAACGTAAAAGTACCATGTCTAATGATAGCCTTTCTATCTTTTCCCTCCACTTTATACATGCAATTATTGCTTTAAAAGAGGATGCAACTATTATGATACAATAGCATGGTGTTTGATGATAACTAATTTTAATGCTGATTTTTGCTTGAAACGTTCTCTCTCTCTGTTTCTATCTTTCAAATTAAAACTTTGAAAAGCAATTCACCATGGCACAATAGGCATATTTGAAAAAGTTAAACATCTTATTAATGCTTAAAGATACTATGTCCCTTTTGCAGCCGACATCAAATTCTGTAAAACTCTGCAGGAATTATGAATATGTCATTGTCATGTAATTATCTGTGAAATTTAAACATTAGCAGTGTCCTATTCAAATTATGCAAGCCCGTTTACCTTCTAGATCACTGTCAGACACTATTGAGTGACTGACCGACATCTTTTTTTTTTCTTTGGTATAATAACATACATAAAATGAGCTCTATACATGTACATGAACAATTTTGTCTACATCAATAACTTACTATTGCAATCACTTAAGTCGATTCGACAACATTACTAATGGTCGTTATTTTCCTATACTTAAAGACGTTTTCAAGCCCTTTCGGTTTGAGGGAAGTTCTGAATTAGTATTGTCTTTCAAATACGTACGTTGGAAATTAATCTTTTCATTTTGTTTGGCCTGCAAATGGGACATATTACCTTTAAAATGTCGATACAATAAACTTAACGAGCTACCTGATTATCGTCTACTTTTGCTAGAATTGAAATATTTAACGTTATATTGGAGGACCAATTATTGAATAAGTAAGCATGCGGGAAGTAGAGCAGTAATTAAGTCGATGAAATTTACCAGAGTACGAAGCTCGGAATACAAATGAAAAGAAAACTGTGGCATAATAATATTGTTTTATATGTATAAATACAGATACCTTGCCTTAATCAGCGACCACATGTATTGAAAGACCGATTGGTTGTAGAACGTTTTTTTCTTCTCTCTCGTGCAGTAATTATTTTATACATTGGATTGGAATGTGCATCAAACTAAAGGAACCTGTACACAACGGCTACCTGCCTATTATATACAAAAGACCTCTTTTCTATTCTTCAAACTTTGAGTGGTCTCTACGTATACATTTTATGTGATTATCAATCAAGCATGATGTAACCATTTTTATTTATACATTTTTTGTTGTTACATCTTTACCACGCAATTAAGTTACCTGCTCGCTGATCGTAGCATGAACAGTTTACCCATTGCGTTGTCGACCGTCGTTTCGTTTCTGTCCGCTATCACTCTTCTCGGTATCCCTGCCGAGATCTACACCCATGGTGTCCAGTACTGGTGGACTAGTTTTTCCTGCCTCATCATGATGTCTTTAACGGCCATCATTTTCATTCCTGTCTACTTCGGGCTTGGTCTAACAACTGCGTATGAAGTGAGTATCATGAAACCAACATCATAACAACCGCAAGAAAGTCTAACTTCGAGAAAATAATTTACACTCAGACAGCTACTCAAAAAACAACATCTAGGACAATAATGCACACCTTGCATCAGCAATGATTATGACATAAACTGCTATATTATTATAGGGGGTAGTTTCAAATGTCTGCTTTGTGTCGTTGTACAGGTTTAGTTGTCCGGGGTTAGTTGTTGTCCAGCGAAAACTGTCCCAGGAAAGTATAAGTGGCCTATAGAAAGTAGCTGTTCGATGGTTATTGCATTGGGGTTGTTGTCAGAGTGGGTACTAACTTAGTGTCTGGGGAGTTATCCCAAGGAGTTTTCTGGGGATATAGTTTAATAGTGGAGTTAGTTAGTCCAGGATTTTGTTGTCATAGAATTCAATCGAACATTATTGTGTCAATGTTTTGACTTCTAACAGGCTTTTAAGCGCATGGTCGAGTTTTGATTGATAAGATATTGTGGATTTTTAAATATTAAAACACAACTTGTAAAATCACAAGTAATCTTAACGTTCTTACAGAATAATTCCAAGGATAATCTAGTACCGCGTATATTCTGATTTGCTTTATATAAACATGCCCTATTTGCATTCTTATTCATATAGTATAACAATTAAGTTCTTTTTCATCTTATTTCAAATATTTTTATCATGATACCCCTTCATCCACGCTAGAATCTTAATTAGGGATTTAACTACATGAGAGGGGTGCAAAATATATTTCTTTCCAACACCACACATCCATGAACGACACCATTGGTCTGTATACTTTAAGCGATATAATATACAAAATTAATATTGACTGCTCATGAAGATGATGGTAGGAATTATCACTCCCAAGGTGGTGTTCATACCGGCCCTTCTATCACCCCCGAGGCGAAGCCGAGGGGTGATAGAAGGGCCGGTATGAACACAACCGAGGGAGTGATAATTTACCCCACCATCCAATTACAGAGCAGTCCACATTTGTTTTTTAACACTTTCTAACACTTTAGAGATGGAAGACAGGAGAGATATGGGCCTGTAATTACATAAATCTTAAGGGGTCACCCTTTTTAAAAAACGGAACAACTTTTGCCAGTTTCATGACGTCGGGAACCGCACCCTCGGACATGGAAAGAATAAAATGTGTTCTAGGGAAAAACTATTTCGTGTATAATATTTTTCAACAAAAAGTTACTGACTTCATCATGACCCGCACTTCTCTTTTCTTTGAAATTTTTAACAAGTTTTAGAGTTTCAGATGAGTTGGTTGGACTAAAAAATGTAGAATTCTGATTTTTGTTCTTCAAAAAAGAATGAAAGGGGTTTTCGACAACAGGAATTTTTTTGGCAAGATTGGGTCCAATGTTTGAGAAGTAATCATTAAAGTGATTAGCAATAGATTCTTCATCATTGATGGTCTTATTACCCGCTCGGATTTGTTTTATTTTTTTTTTCCCACTTTTTTTGTTCAATGCCTTCTTAATAACTCCCCATGTTTCCTTTATGTTGGATTTCTTTTTTTCAAACTGGGCACAATAATATCTCTGTTTCTCTAATCGCATAATCTTTGTCGATGTGTTTTTATATTTAACATATTTTTCACGAAGTTTTGGTTTGGGATTCGCACGAAATTTATAATACAAGTTTTTTTTTTCCTATTAATTGATCTTAATAGAGATTAGGGTTACGTGGTTAATGTCTATAACTAGAAAATTTGCATCTCTCTAGAGGAATACATTCGTCAAGAGCTATTTTTAGAACGTGGGTAAATTGTTATAAGACACAGTTACATCAGTATGAGCCAAAACTTCTGCCCAATCAATCGATCCCATGCAGCTTTCCCTTTAATTTATCAATTTTGGAGGCTGTAAATTTCCTTACTATTTTTGAGGGGTAGGTGATTTAGTAAGATTAAATAAACTTTTAAATTTGCAATAAACTGGACAGTGATCTGATATGTCAGACAGTATGATGCCAGATTCAGTATGTAAATGATCAACATTTACAATTATCGATGAGAGTACACGAGAGTGGATAACCGCGTGGGTTTTGATATTACTGGAACAAAAGAATACGAAAGCAATGTTTTCAGAAAATCATGAGAGAACTGATTATCATTACATTTTAACAAAATAATCAACGTTGAAATCTCCCATAATGATGCAATGTTTATTTTGAAGAAGGGGGTGCACAAGTAAATGCTGCATTTCAACTAAGAATTCGTTGTGATTTGAAGAAGGGGGTGATAAATAGTACCAACTACGATATTTTTCTTGTTTTGTAAAACTATTTTGAGAAAGACCACTTCCATTGTCAGATTCATTGTGTTTATATCAGAAAGAACTTTAACATTCAGATGATCTGGAACATACATTGCAACGCCCCTACCTCTTTTATTCGTACGGTTATTAAATATGAGGTTAAATTCATGAATAGGTCTAGAAAATAAATCCAATATCAAGAGTCTATATGCTCAGCACTACCGAGGGAGTGACAATTTCCTCCACCATCCGATTACAGAACAGTCCATATTAATTTGTTTGTATATACCTCATCCTTTTCATTGATTCATGAAAAGGTCTAGACAATAAATCCAATATCTAGAGTCTATATGCTCATCGCATTCAGTACTATATTTACAGTCTTTTGAAGCTCAAAACAGTTTTAAATATCCAACGCTAAAAGAAATCCAACATACGGAAATCCAATGTATACTACTTTGTGTACAGGTAGTGCAGTAAGGTAATGCAGTTACTGCGGCCCAGCGTAAATAGCATGACTTGAGCACGCATTCAAAAATATGAAAAGTTTGGAACATATATCCCCCCCCCCCCAATATTTCAGGTGGGGGGATGGCCTGTACAATCATTCCCCCAATAATTCACCATCAAAACAAACAAAAATGAAGAGAAAAATTAATAATGATAGCCCGATGGTTATTAATGGTTATGCTCGCAAGATGACCATCAATATACACATTTTGCTATCTCATTTTCATAATATATTATGTAAATGAGACAAGAATAAATGGAATTCTCGCTCATACGGCTTCATCAGAAGTTGATGAATTTATTCAATTTATTCAATCAACAGCATTATAGAAGTGCAGAGCGCCAAATGCAAAGTCGCAGCGTTAAAAAGCAACGAGCTAAATGTTAAGCGCGAAGCGCAAAAGTGCAAAAAAGAAGTAGAGAGTGGGAGAGAGAGATAATGAGAGACAGAGAGGATACAGGCGCGTAGCCAGGGGGCGGTGGGGCGGTCGCAAGACAAGGATTAAGAGTCGAGAATGGTACAACGAATCGTCTTCTTTTTTTAAGTAATTTAATGGAACGTCAAGAGAAACTGAATTTAGACAAGGATTAAGAGTCAATAACGGTATACAACGAATCGTCTTCTTTCCCTAATAATGTAATAAAACATCAAAGGGGGGAGGGGACTGAATTCAGACAAGGATTAAGAGTCGAGAACGGTACAACGAATCGTCTTCTTTCTTTAGTAATTTAATGAAACATCAAAAGAAACTGAATTTAGACAAGGATTAAGAGTCGAGAACGGTACAACGAATCGTCTTCTTTCCCTAATAATGTAATAAAACATCAAAGCTTCCGCGCTTCGCATGGGAGGGGGAGGGAAACTGAATTCAGACAAGGATTAAGAGTCGAGAATGGTACAACGAATCGTCTTCTTTCTTTATCAATTTAATGAAATGTCAGAGCTTCCGCGCTATGCGCGGAGGAAGGGGAACTTCATTCAAACAAGGATTAAGAATCGAGAACGGTACAACGAATCGTCTTTCTCTAATAATTTAATGAAACATCAAAGCTTCCGCGCTTCGCGTGGGACGGGGAAACCCCCCCTCCCTGCAGCCACCCCCTAGGGAGCGCGCTTCGCGTGCTCACTACCGCCCCCTAAAATAAAATCCTTGCTACGCGCTTGAAAGGATAATAACCCAAGTTGCAAGCCCATGTGGGACCCACATGGGTCCCATATTCTCTGAAATGTTATCTTTATTGAGGGTGACTTGAAAAAAGTTAATAACTTGTAAGGGAGTGGGTGCAACCTGCCAGACGCTTCTACCTCTTGGTTGCTTTGATCCATTGCCGAAAATATTTTGGCACCTATCATCCCCCCCCCCCCCAACCACGGATGCAAATCGACAGCTTTTAGCAGACACTAATTAAGGTTTAATTTATCCGACATATTCGCAAGTTGAATCGAATACATTCAAATTAAACAAACAAAACATTAAAAGTATCATCAGAATCGTAAGGAAATCCCCCCCCCCCCCAAAAAAAAAAAAAACAACAAACGTGAATGTGAATGTGTCGCGCTTATTTTGCGCTAATTTTAGACCATGGTTCATGTAAAATATGAAGATTTAAACCATGGGTTAAATTTAAATCTACTTTGTGAATTCGGGCCTATGTGTTTGCTTTATGATCAATAAAACGGAGTAATAATCCGATACTTTTGTCAATATTCTTTCTTTTCATTTAAACGGAAAAGAACAAGCTATAGAGGAGTAGGTCGTCATCTAATAAAAAAATAATCGTAATGAAATGATGATCCTAGTAGAAAATATTTGTTCATTGTAGTAAGCAAATATTAATCGACTACGAGGGTTATGGTACAAATTATATACCTCACTTAAGAAATCCAGCCATCTGATTGGTCGAATTGCATTCATAAATTTCAATTGTTCCTGTAAAATTCCCGGTAACCATGCTTAAAACATTTCAATATTTTTAATAACCATGGTTATTAAAAAAATAGGTCAGTCTCCATGGTTACCCCATAGGTTTACATGTTAAAAAATGGTTTGAGCGATGGAGGATACCATACGTGTGCGAAAAATTGGTCGGCAATTTCAATACAATTGAATCTCGATCGATCTTACCGACAATTTTATCTTGCATTGTTGACATGAAGACGAAAATTAACTCTCAAAACAAAAAAACAACATCTGCCGATAGATCTTGATCTAAGTTCGTGCCAATATGCATTGCAAAAGTAAAAGAAGGGTCCGTTTCATATGGAGCTTTTGCGAAGCATCCCTCACGCGGAGCCGTTTTCAATCCATTTTAATGTATATATTGGAGAAAACTGCCAAGAATGTTAACGGCGCGCGATAGCCGAGTGGTCTAAGCGTTGGTTTTCGTTACACCTCTTGTTGTACGCAAGAGTTCGAATCCCGTCTTCGACAAAAATGTAAATTATTTTTTATTTTTTATTTTTTAGTCTATTTTTTTTCGGCATATAAAAGTATTAATGACTGCTTTAATATTCGAGAAATAGTTGTTTTCATACGCTCTCGGGAAGGTTACAATTGGGCTATTCCCCTCGGCAAGCCTCGGGGAATAGCACAATTCTAACCTTCCCGTGAGCGTAATAAAACAACTATTTCTCTCAAAGCAGTCATTAATACTATACTATCATCGCCGAGATATCCCACATTGTATTTCAATTAAGTCAATAAAACTGGTAGAAGTCCGAAAGAACGATGAACTTGTCAACACATAACATATCATACATGTCTACAGTGTATATGTACACTAGAGACCAACGAGGGGATGGTAGTTTGTACTGTAAAAAGTACTATCACACCCCTAGCTTACAGCCATGAAGTGATGGTAAATCTATCATTGTTCATGTGACCTCGTTTAGACCAATCAGATTGCAAGATTCTAAGTAGGCCTATATGCGGGATATAGGCATTCGGACATCATGAACAAACACTCAATAATTATACCCAAAGTTCATTTGCGATCAAACTTCCATGATCTGCATGTGTCGACTGGATACATCACAATAACAGTCACATGAATAATAAAGTATCATAAATGAGTGCTTTTTATTTCCCTGCATTGTTTGTTGTAAGACTATACAGTATACTTTTATGACATTACAAAAGATATACACTGTTGCTCATAACGGTGGAATATTTTTTTTTATCCCAATTTATGGAATTATTTTAAAAATAATTTAAAAATACTAGATCTAGATAATAGTATACAGTCTCAGATTTTATTGAATAATAATTTGCCAATATGTGTTTTGCGTGACTGCTAAAGCATGTATATTATGCTACTATGTTTATCAACTAGGGGACCTATGCCCTTAAGTCATAAATGACAGTAATGAGGATTAATGCCTCACAAAAGGGCACTAATATAGCACATCGACACGGTGTTGATCCTGGGGCCTCACAGTTACGAGGCCATTGCTTTGTCACTGAACCATGACTGTACGCAGCGGGGGCTATGGTAGGGGGCAGTTTCCATAAATTAAAAAAAAAAACAGAAAATGCAATAAATTTTCAATAATTTATTGCATTCTACCCCGGTCCCCAACATAAAAAAAATCTTCTGTGTGCCCATGCCTTGAGCCATAATGCATGGCCGTCCAGAGGATTTTTTTATGTTGGGGACCGGGGTAGAATGCAATAAATTATTGAATATTTATTGCATTTTCTGTTTTTTTTTTAATTTATGGAAACTGCCCCCTACCCTAGCCCCCGCTGCGTACAGTCATGGTTCAGTGACAAAGCAATGGCCTCGTAACTGTGAGGCCCCAGGATCAACACCGTGTCGATGTGCTATATCAGAGCCCTTTTGTGAGGCATTAATCCTCATTACTGTCATTTATGACTTAAGGGCATAGGTCCCCTAGTTGATAAACATAGTAGCATAATATACATGCTTTAGCAGTCACGCAAAACACATATTGGCAAATTATTATTCAATAAAATCTGAGACTGTATACTATTATCTAGATCTAGTATTTTTAAATTATTTTTAAAATAATTCCATAAATTGGGATAAAAAAAAATATTCCACCGTTATGAGCAACAGTGTAATTGAGAATTAACAACTCGAGTTGGTATATATCAATATAATAAATTTTCAATGAGGGGTTGAGGCTCCGAATGTGAACAGCTATTGCCTTCAAACTTTAAGGAATGAAACGATGTAATTCTGAATTAAACTCAAGTACGAATAAATATTTTTAGAAACAAGAGTGAAATTGATTGAAATCATATTGAAATGATGTTTTCTTTCAGTACCTCCATCTCCGGTTCGGTATGACAGTACGAATTGCTGGGACCATCTTGTTCATATTGCAGACAGAGGTTTACATGGCTATAGTAATATACGCCCCTTCATTAGCAATTCAAGCAGGTAAAAGTAGTATTAGTATTAATTATTTGGAAGAGGGGGTGGATTGTGGAGATAATGGGGGAGGAGGAGGAGGAATGGGGGGGGGGGGTGAGGTGTCAATACTTTGGTGAAGTTATACGACGATAAATTTTACACAATGCACGTACCAGTACCACCAGTTTAAGGTATGGCAATTACTCGAAGACAACAAATAGCCCATTTTTGTTTATTAAACAAACATTATGAGTACTGGTATTCCTTGAAGCCTTTCTCCCTTTTAAAGTTTATACCTGTAAACCGGACTTGATTTTGTAAACATTTCGAAGAATTTTATGAATGTTAGGCCGACATTAACACACCACTTTGAAATTTCGCCCGGTACTCTGAAGGCATCGTATCAATATACCGGTTACTAACATAATTATTCAAATTTGGATAGACCGAGGCTAAACCATGCACCTAGCACCAAAACGAGTGAGTCTATAACATAAAGTTTTATGAATTATTGCTAGATAGAAATATTTGCCCCCCCCCCCTAGGGTGCCGAACAGTGCTGACCTACAGTGGTTTTTCTATTAAGATCAAACGTATACCGGTGAAAAACAAATTTCTGAATGGATAATAAATGGTTTATTTCAATTTCAATTTTAATTTGATGTTTCAAAAGTGATATTAAGCATTTTCCCAAGTGACGCATTTTCGTATTTCTACATACAGATTCTGTTATTCATAACATAAATTATGGTGATATTTTGAATTGACAATTTTTCGCAAGTCTATGTATTGTGCGGTTTAATACATGCCATAGTTTTCTATGTGTGTGCATTTGTCATAGATCAGGGCTTTCATAACGAATCTTAGATAGGGGACCAAGGAACCCCCCCCCCCTCCTTCCTGTTAATTTTGGATGTTTCTTTCCTGGGGACATATAAAGTGACGGATTATTCCAGTGACCTGTCATTAATGAATGAACTACAATACTCTGAATCTAGTCTGTATAAATATATTTATATATATATATATATATATATATATATATATTACTTGTTGCTATGTCGAACAAGCCTATGAAAAGCTTTAGGGTTTTCAACAACCTTTATTTCATAAGTATGCATAACATTTGAAAATGTTAGTAAATCGGTCGACAAACCTCCTTTGTGAATTCGGGCCAGAATTGTATTTGCCATCTGTTTTCAGTGACTGACCTGCCGGTTTATGCAACCATCCTTCTAAGTGGAGCTGTATGTATCATCTACACAGCATTGGTAAGGTCAATTCTAGTCCTGACTTCTTTCTTCTAGACTCTCAAATTTGAAATGCATGTTACCTTGACATTCTGTGGAGATTATCCTTTTATCATAAACCCTTTTATCGTGTACGCGCCGTAACGGTGCCGTACTTTGGAAACGCAATCCAATAATGAATCCCATTCTTGCGCCTGTTGGGGTTTTAGGCTGTGTGGCAGTATATACTGGTGTAATTTCGATTTGATTTGATTTGATTTGATTTCTGCATTTTTCCAAATACAATAACTTAATAACAAAGAACACATAAACGTATAAGGTATAATACAAACAATAATAACTTCATGTCAAAATGTTATTTACATTTGTACATAACGAACTTAATATTTCTATAATATATTAATATAAATTTAAAGTATTATCCGAATTATCTGTGGAAAAAGTGCAGGAGACGCAATCGTAAACGATGCTTGACTATACTTGACTAGGATTGCGGCCTCAAAAGAAAAATCTTAAGGTGAACTTTGAAATGAAAATAGCTTGGCTGTAATGTATTGAAATGATGTTGACATTGTGCTTCATTGCTGACAGTGGGATATTATGTAGAAATATATGTGGTAGCAGAGAGGCCGAACGTTATAAAGAAGAATTAAATTACTGCCCGATACAAAATGACGTCAACGCTGAAATGTTCTATAGGTGTCTCGAAAGAAAAGAAGCAAAAAGGCAAGAAAATAAAAACAAGAAAAAGAAGAAAAAGAAAAGCAGGAGACATGCAAAGAAATATAGAAGGAAGAAAAGAATTTCAACAACAAAAAAACCACACCGTTACAATACACACTTCACAGATCAGCCTGAATCTTTAAGAGAAAATGTCTTAATGAAACTACACGTATTTTTGTAAGCCCTGTTGTTTTTCAAGACCATGATTAATAATAGCTTAATCGCCATTTACAAAGAACTCCCTGAAACACTTTTACCAATATATAGGGTGGAATCAAGGGTGTCATTTGGGCTGACGTTCTCCAGTTTCTCGTCCTCTTCGTTTCTTTCGTCCTCGTTGTCGTTCTCGGGTGCATCCGTGCTGGAGGAATTGACTACGTCTGGGAGTACAATAAACAAAATGATCACCTGAACTTCTTGTGGTAAGTTTATAGGCCTGCATAGGGTTCTACGACACACGCTCAAGTTGCAATTGCTCCAAGTCCGCGGTCGATTTCCTACCTTAATCAAAATTATTTAAACACTTACCAAGTTTTGTAATTTTATTAAGCATGTGAACAAATTGATTTGTTCCGATTTGTGTTTCTTGAGAATGTGACATGTAAAAGTAATTTAAAAAGGTCTTTATTTTAATTACAGAGCACCAGGAGTGTCAAGTCTGAAAGACATGGGCGCTATTATAAGAACCCACTATTATTATGTTAATTATTATTTATTATACCAGTCCACCTTTGATTCTTGAGTAACGAAAAACAGAAAAACATCAAATTTATAATTATGAATAATTTAATTGTTGACTGTAATATATTAAATATCTCTTTGACCTTTCCCTCTACAGGTTTTCTCCTGATCCGACCGTACGTATCACTTTCTGGGGTGCTACGATCGGGGCAGGATTCAGCGGACTGGCCCAATATGCCGTCGGTCAGATAGCAGTCCAACGTTTCCTCACTGCCAAGTCTGTCAGGCTTGCTCGCAGGTGAGAGTGGAAGGGTTAATTATCGGTGGTTAGTGTCACTACGGGGAGGGGAGAGGGGGGGCGTTGTTTAATTCAATTTTTCAATTCAATGTATTTCTCCACAAATGCAAAACATAGGGAGATACATAAAATAAAATACATACATACAATACAATAATAGAACATGTACAATATATATAGAACGACTCCATTTGGAGCAATGTATGTTTTAAAAAGGAGAAAAAATCAGCAAATGTGGAAGGGGTAGTCAAAAATCAAAAATGATTTGTCGAGGACTACCCCCAATAATACAAAAAAAATTATACAATTAAAACTTAAAAGTAAATATAAGGTAAAATGATGAGGTGGTACCAATAACGAGAAAGAAGAGGGAGAAAATATCAAAGACAGGGGGGGGGGGGGTGCATCTACCTTTATGTGAATGTTGTAGGATTGATTACTTATAAGGAATAATCTTAACTTAGCCTTAAATGAATACAATGAAGAACAATTTTTGAAGTCAGGTGGATGATGACTCCATAACATAGGTCCATTGAAGGGTATCCGTTTTTTGTAAAAAAAAAAAAAGTCTTAGCTATGGGTATATGGAAACTACTTGCATTTATTGTAGCACATGAATGAATAAAAGAGTTCAGTATAAAATGGCAATCAAAGACAGGTGGCAAGCTGCTATGTTTGTACTGTGTTCTATCACCTTTGAACTCCTTAATAGCCCCTTCACATACACGTATCTTACGAGTCCTCATGGATCGCCAACTCGTAGTCAATCGCAAGCATCCGTAAATAACTCGCTGATACCCCTAACTGCAATCACTGTTTCTGTCTGTAAACTTGCATTTGTCTCGTTTGAAATAGAAAATCTTTGTTGGCAATTTTCTTTTATAGGCAACTTTTATTGCCGCTCCTGAGCTTCGTCAGGCGCGGATCCATGGGGGGGGGGGGGGGCAACGAGCCCCCTGGCAAAAAAAGAAGTTGTTTAAAAGATGTTAACCACAAATTAACCTTTGTCTTTTTTTTTCGTTTAAGGGGTAACAAATATTTGGGGGGAAAAAATATATTTTTAGTGCTCACTACCCCCTCAATATTATTGAGCGAAATTAACTGTCTGCGCTATTTTATAAATTTCCGCCCCCCCCCCCCCCTTATTGAAAAATCCTAGATCCGCCACTGTGCTCCGTTGCATGAATATTGGTGGCACTGATTGTCACTTTACCATTAATGATAACTTCCATGTAAACCTTGATTTGATTGACTGATGTGGGATGTTGACATGGTAGTGTTGGGATGCTTATAAAGGTAGTATTGGTAAAGCCAACGATCCCTTCGAGTATGGTGTTAATGATGGTTATTGACGTTACACTGTAGAGTTGCTGGAACTGGTGATGGTAATATTGGCAGTGATGAATGTCACAGCAGTTAGGGTGATTCCGGTGGTAAAAATAGCGTGACGATGGTAATACTGGCGGTTATGAATGTCACTGCAGTTAGGGTGATTCCGGTGGTAAAAAATAGGGTGACGATGGTAATACTGGCTGTTACGAATGTCACTGCAATAAGGGTGATTCCGGTGGTAAAAAAAAACTAGCCTAAGGGTGACGATGGTAATATTTGGTGGTGATGAATGTCACAGCAGTTAGGGTGATTCCGGTGGTAAAAAATAGGATGACGATGGTAATACTGGCTGTTATGAATGTCACTGCAATAAGGGTGATTCCGGTGGTAAAAAAACTAGCCTAAGGGTGACGATGGTAATATTGGTGGTGATGAATTCTCACTGCAATTAGGGTTACTCCGGTAGTAAAAATCGGGTGACGATAGTTATATTGGCGGGGATAATATTGTTTATAGATGATAATAACTGATGGCGACGACGATGACGATGTGATATTGCTTGTAATGGCGACCCCAATACCAATAATTGGTGGTAATGATGACGATGAATATTTCGGTAATAGTAGTGACGATAGTAATGTAATGATGGTGAAGATGGTGACGACGGTGATAATTGTTGGTAATGACGATGACGATACAATAACTAGTGGTAATGAATGTGACGATGGTGGAGATTTGTGGTAACGATGGTGACTATGGAAATTATTGGGCTATTCCTATTAATGATTACGATAATGCCAATGATTGGTACAAAATGACGGTGATAACGGTCATATTGGTTGTGATAATGTTGAAGATGATAACAGTTGGTGGTGATGATGGTGACGATCGTATATATATTGATGGTAAAATGTATGAATAAGTGATATTAGTTTATCATTACAGTGTCGATTGTGGTTCTAGCTGTAATTACGGTGACGATTTTTCACCAGTGTATATTGCTATAGTTATGTTTTGTATAAAATACAAATAATACTAGAAGTTTGGGGATTGATGTCGCTCATTGAAGTTTCTGAAAGATCAGGACATAAATGGAGCTATCCCTATATCATCTCTGTTCTTACAGGTCACTATTGTATGGTATACCATGTTCCTGGTTCATGGTAACGTTGGTGTCACTCAGCGGCCTTGTCATATATGCTTACTACAACAGTAAGTATTAATACCTCATACCCCAGACACACCGTCGAGACCGATATCAAACCGAAAATAGACCGACCGATAAATCTACATTACCGCGAATGGCAAAGAATCTGTCGGTTTCGGATTCTGTTTGAAATCGTTTTGGTTGTGTGACAGAGGTATCTGTCATACTCGTCTGACCGACTCCAAACCGATCGGTAACCTACAACATCTTATTTTTCAATCTGTTTTTGATCTCATCGGTATGACGGCACTCAATCATTTATGCATAAAATAAGTGCTTTCAAATATCAGTAAACTCAATTCGTCTCAAAAATTGTTCTATGCAAATACCCGAGGATTAAAATACCCGAAGATAGAAACAGTGCTTATGTCGATGCTTATGTCCATATGACCAGAACATATACACCAAATGGAATAATGTAGAAAATAAGGCAGAAGGAAAAAAAAAGAATACTTCAGCACTATTATTGGTTTCCGATCGTTTTTCAATTTTATTTGATATTTCATTTATTTCTCTTCGTGGTTCACTTTTCGTATGTAGCCTATTCGTTTATATTATGACAACATTATATTAAAACGGAATTATGGTTAATATATCAAAATGAATCTTAAAATCGGTACTTTCAAAATATCAGTAATGAGAGGCCGACTAAAACGTACCTCATCAATTTGTGTCAAAGTTATTCTAAGCAAAATGCCTGAGGATTTTAGAGACACTGCACTCATATTAATGTCTACTGCAGTGGCATGTTAAAAGGGCGCGTGATCAGAAAATATACTATAATTTAAAGGAATGTAGAGAATCATCTATAACGGAAAAAAGAAGAAGACATCACTGAACATATTAAAGTAATATTTCACTGTTGGTGGTTTCAGATTATGGACAGTTATGTATCCAGAAAATTTTTATGATAATAATTTTTTTAAAGTCCACTCCAAATTTTATTAAGCTAAACCGAAAATGGAAATTATTTTTGCCCAATTGATCGTGAGCCCGGCAGCCATGCACTGAGCAGCGCCAGATCGACGTTGCTCTCAGTATCCCTTATTGTTGAACGCCAAACAAGGTAGCAGCAACTCCCGTCTATATTTCTCTGTATGATCTTATTTTGCATTCATTTTTAGCATGCCCAACAAATCTAAGTGAATAACTTATATTTTGGTATTTACATGATTTTATGTGAAACAATGATTAGGAAGCGATGATCTTTTTTTTTAACTCAATAAAAATGCTGATGCCTCTTGAGAGTTCATTACACCATCAGGCTATTTCTGAACTTGAACAATATATGCCTTATATATTTATTTTCTTTTCTTTTGACTGACTTTTACTTATCCAATCATTTTAGATGACGAAAATGGGAGAGGTGAACCGAATTTCCCAAAGTCTGATCAGGTAATGGGCCCGACATGGATTATTTAGAATAACATTGTTTTACAATGTATGGCAGTATGGGTCGATAGTGATCATTTACTGGCGTACACAAAGATATATTGACGAAAATCAATGATAATGCATGATCTTTACTTTTTAAATCCTTCTAGTGGCATGACTAGTTCTTATGATTATGGTTCAAAATTAATGTTTGAGGGTTATATAAATACCTTTGAATCAAACATAATCCATCAGCAGAGGCGGTGGAGCCGGGAGTGGGGGGGGGGGGGAGGAGCACAGCACCCTTCCCATTCTTATAAGTACCTCTTGCCACCTCTGATAAGTGCCCCCTTCACCGATGATAATTGCCCTTATTCTAATCTGAGAGGTGCTGATTTTATTTTAACAAGTGCCCTTTTCTTTTGTAAAAGTGCTTTTTCCCATTCTGATAAGTACCTTTTCACATTCTGATAAGTGCCCCTTTTCATCTTTTCCCTTTGGATATGTGCCCCCTTTTTCTTTCACCGTAAAATGTGCTCCTAATTTAAAGCTACTAAGAGCAAATTTTTCTTTAATTTCACCCAAAGCTCTCTCGCATTTAAAGTTGATATGATTATGTTTCATATATGAGATCTTTTCAGTCTTTCATGATAAGGTTGTGCTGAAAACCCCATCAGGATTGTTTGTTTTTCTCTTTGCAAGATGTAATTGTTCACACTGCAACCCCACAAATCTTAAATTTTTGCTCACTCGCTTCGCTTGCTCGCAAATAAATATTCAGACATCCCACCCAGCTGCACAATAATGATGCTTAAGTGGTATCTTGGACCATGTAAAGAGAGAAACAAACATTGAAATCATCCCTGATAATGTTATCACAATGTAGGGGTATATACCAATGTCTAAAAATTGTATATTTTCGCTTTAAGGTTTCGCTTTGTAGGTGCCCCTTTAAAAAAAAAAAAAATCCCTTTTTTGTTGGTGCCCTCATCCCCACCCCCTTCCCTCCCCACACTTTGAAAGACGCTCCGCCGATATATAATACTGAAACTATGGGCAATAATTGAGTAGGAAGACCAGTATGACGAAAGGGGATCTGAAAAAAGGGGAAGATACCCTGCTGTACATCGAGTGGATGGAGCGTTTTCGGTATGTATAAAACGTGATTAAGATAGAGGTCGCTGTTTGATCAGTCATCTGCCGCTAGAACTGGACACAATTTATCTAGAAAGTCAAGGATGAGTAAGTGTACGCTTTAACATTCGATTTTTTTTTCTTCCTGCAACAGATCTTGATATACTTTGTAAGTCAAGAGTTTGGAAAGATTCCGGGAATTCAAGGGCTCTTTATCGCAGCGCTGTATGCTGGAACGATTAGGTATAACAAACATTAAGACAGATGTTGTGGATATGTTTGGTTGCGCGTTATAAGATGAATATTATAAAGGAAAATATACGCATCGCGTATGCAATTACGATAGGATGAATTATTTGTCTCCTTATTTATAATACATAAGATTTGCTCATCTTCTTTTCGAAGCTGGAAAAAGAATTTTGTCTACACCTCTTTATTATCTTAATCTCTGTCTGTCGCCATCTCTTTTTCTAATTGGTAATGCGTGCATGGGCATGTCTGTCTGTCTGTCTATCCTTCTCTCGAGTCTATCAAAGTTAACTGCTAATCATCACGATGGCATGTTCCAGAGACAGTTTTTCCAGGCCTTTACGAATTCCCGCCAAAACGCGCGAAAGCAATGCTTGCTACAAGCATCTCATTAAAGGTAGCCCTACTATGCCCCATTTGCAGGGCAAAACAATGAAAAGGTTAAATTCCAACGACATTTTGAAAGACAATACTAACTTAGAACTTCCCTCAAAACGAAAGGGCTTGAAAATCTATCTATCTATCTATCTATCTTCATATCTTGATATCTATCTGCACACATACGTTTGACAGCACGGTGACCTCGGGGTTAAATTCACTGGCTGCCGTGACCCTTGTCGACATCGTAAAACCATGGAGGAGGTGGAGGTCAAGACGTCGAGGGGAGGTCGTAGAGCCCGAAGAGACGGTAGAGCAAGATCATCGCGATACATGGTTCTCCAAAATATACAGTAAGGAATTGGGGAAGAAAGGGGGAGAGAGAGAGAGAGATTAGTGAGAGAGAGAGAGAGAGAGAGAGAGATGGGGATGGTGGAGAGAAAGAGAAAGAGAGGGATATATATTAAGAGAAGAGAGAGAGAGAGAGAGAGAGAGAGAGAGAGACAGAGACAGAGACAGAAGGAGAGAAGCAGAATTTAGAAAGAGAAAGATACTGAAAATGTGAAAAGAAAACAAACATCGTATTTCAATATTGAATCGATATTTTGATATCTCAAAATGCGCCCATCAAGTAATCCAGTAACTGTAAATCGTTTAATTTGTTACTACCGGTAAAATGTATTTATTTCCCCTTGATTCTTAGAGAATATTTGGACATTTTTCTTGATCATAATGATAAAATATAGAGAAGAAAGTTATCTATTCAATGTCTCTTTCTGTTTATTCTCTCATGTAGCCGTTGTCTACGGTTGTATTACGCTCGGCCTGGCTTTCGTCGCCACCAAGTTGGGGTCACTGATACAGATGTCAAACTCCGTATTGGGGCCAATCGGTGGACCAATTGTCGGTGTCTTCTCGGTCGGTATGCTCTACAAGAGAGCAAACTCAGGGTAAATCCGTAGTATTTAATTTCCTTTCTGTTTGACTTTTAAAAACGGGGTAGGATATTTTACACAACAATGGCCTGTTAGGCTGATGAAGGACAGCATAAAATCAGAAAGTGCTTATTAACGGTTTTTGATGTAAATACGATAATACAAAAGGACTTTGATTCTTTAACTTTGAGATGATTTTAGCATGTATATATTACATGATATTATGTTAGGAGGTTAAGGAAATGGTAAGGAACAAACAATGGAGGCTGTGATTATTTTGGTCTCATATACCGAATATCTTGAACTACTGAGAGTTTCTAAATTGGAAAAAATAAAAATCGTGCCGAAGGTGGTTTAATATTTACTCTGGTAACAACTGCTCCGTGCTCTATTTTGTCAAAATTATAACAGGTAAACACCAGGGCTGAAATTTGGTTTAGGTTAGATTTAATGTAAGAGTTGTGTATAATGTTTGGTCTGGTGTTGACTCCACAAGAATGAAGTCTATTAAGACCCTGTCCGATGAAAATACAACTTTATATCAGTTTCCCTTTCAGTATTGCACAAAAGCAAATTAAATCGACATTTCCCGCACCCCTCTAAATCACGAGACAACAAGGGGGAACACGGGCCAGTTACGATGATGACAGGATCTATAATAATTTGTCGCATGAGAAAGTGTTGTACAACCTTATTACCACTACAAACATCTTTAATTTCTTTCTTTATTTCATTCTTTCTTTCATTATTTCTTTCTTTCTTTCTTTCTTTCTTTCTTTCTTTCCTTTTTTCTTTCTTTCTTTCTTTCTTTCATTCTTTCTCCCTTTTAGAGGAGCCATCGCCGGTCTAGTTGTGGGATCTGTCTTTGGTATCGGGATGTCCGTTGGATCAGCTGTTAACCCGGACTCGGACTTGTGGATCTTAAAAGTAAGAAATTAGAAGCTTAAGGGAAAACAGTCCCC
Source organism: Strongylocentrotus purpuratus (assembly GCF_000002235.5). Taxonomy (NCBI): domain Eukaryota; kingdom Metazoa; phylum Echinodermata; class Echinoidea; order Camarodonta; family Strongylocentrotidae; genus Strongylocentrotus; species Strongylocentrotus purpuratus. Next base: position 53,222,600 of record NW_022145612.1, read on the forward strand.
TCCCCATTTTTTTTTCGCGAGGCACATGTAGAAAAATAATGCAGGAACCTACAAGACACCCCCCCCCCCCCAAAAAAAAAAAAAAATATATATATATATATAGAGGCCTATATATATATATATATATATATATTATATATATAAATAAATAAATAAATAAATAAATAAATAAATAAATAAATAAATAAATAAATAAATAAATAAATAAATAAATATTTAAAAAAATATATAGGCCTCTATAATAGAGTCGCACCGCTTCTGAATCATAGGCTGATCATCCCTTGCTCTCAAAACATTTATTATGCAGGTATCATTCATGTGGTACACCATGATATCCTGTTTCACAACGATCATCGTCGCCGTTCTTGTCAGCGAGGTCGTACGTCTGTTCAGCGACAAGGAGAGGAGTCGTCAGGTTGACCCGCTACTGTTGGCGACATTTCTCCGGTGAGTACATGTACATAAACGGTATGTGATATAAACGTGCATAGTGCCTTCTTGTGCCAGTATTTGGTGACCCAAAGATTCGTCTTTGAATCCAATTAGATTTTTCAACACGACGGTGTGCAGGCGCGGATCTAGGGAGGGGGGCGAGCGGGCCTTGCCTCCCAGCTGTTAGCTCCCCTCCCCCCCCCCCCATCAAAAAATAAGAGACAAGGAAGGAAAGAGAAAGAAAAAAGGAAAAGAGGAGACAAGGGGAAGGAAAAGAGAGGAAGAAGAAAAGAAAAGAAGGGGGATATCAGTTACAATTTTCTCGCCAACAAATTGTGGATCGGGGGGGGGGGGAGGTCCTTGCCTCCCCCAAGCAAACCTAAGACAGAGAGAAGGAAGGGAAATGAAAGGAAAAGAGGAGAGAAGGGGAAAGAAAAAAGAGAAAGAAGAAAGGTAGGGGAGATCAGTTACGATTTTCCCCGCCAACAAGGTTTAGATTGAGGGGGAGGGGGGGGGGGGGGGGCAGGGGGGGGGGGGGGGGGGGGGGGGGGGGGGGAGGGGGCTTGGGGTGACAGATGCCCCCAAATATAATTCAAACGTGGTTTATTTCTAATTCGATACTGGTGATTCACAAATGTCGCTGAAATTAGATCATTTTCTGAGATTTTTCCTCAATGTTTTAGTAAATTATACTTTTTTTATGCGTTTGATGGAAAATGGCAAATTCGTAATAAAAGAAAGAATAGTGACCTGCCTTTGTCACAAAATAATAAGGTGTCAAAATTTGCTCATCTGACCGTGATTAAATGCCTAAAACCCCTGAACTTCCGGGGGCTCTGCCCCCTGGATTCCACCTAGGGCGGCAACTGGATGCTCATCTGACGGTAATTTAATGTATAAAACCCTTGAGCTTCTGGGGGCTCCGCCCTTGGATCCCACACCAATTTGTGTCCTGCCAGTGTCACAAATAAGGTATCAACATATGCTCATATAACCCTAATTAAATGCCTATACCCCCTGAGCTTCTGGGGTCCCCACCCCTGGACCCTCGCAGGGGCTTCGCCCCTAGACCCCACGCCAATTTACGCAACGCTCTATACCTGATCGTTAATACCCCCCCCCCCCAACTACTTAGAAAAACGTTCAGCGGGGCCTGTATGTAAGAGTGGGTTATTTAAAATTTTATTTAAATATTCAGAATCCGAATTGCATATTTATTACGTGTTTTTACACAAGACAAACCATCATATTTTACTTACCTAGCAACTATTAGTGTATGCAATTCACAAACTAAGTATTGAAATGCAATCATTCGTAGCAAGTGTGTAACAAGTGATTGAGGTAAGATGTAACGAGTCATGGAACAAAGATTTGTGCATTAAATTTGATTGCATTACGATTGTCTATTCTTTCCTAGTTCTTACTCTTTATCAATTTGGTCACCCACCAACCGACTATAATAATACGAGTTATTGCTGTTCTGTACCGTTACAGAGATGGCGCTATACACCATTTTTTTTTTAAATGACAGCGAATGTCACCGATTTCTGATAGATGGCGCTAGTCTGTTCCTCATTACGAACAGGACAGTGCTCCTAAATGCTGTTTATGCTAGTTTCCGTTATTTCCTTCTGCGTTCTGTGTAAAGAAGGCAGGATTGAGAGCGCAATTATTTTGTTGTAAGAGTTTATGCCTTCTTATAAATTTAGGCTATATGTTTGTGTTCTGTTGGGGCTACTTCTCAATGATTCTAAATCACTATTATAATTTTTGTTTAAGCTAACGAAAATCTGACTTTCTTTATAGAATCATCCCCCTTTTCACCGTCTCTATCTGACCTTACGTTTCTAACTCTCTTTCTTTTCTCACCTTCTCTTCTTTCGTAATCCCCTCTCTTTCTTATCTCACCTTCACTTTTTTCCCCTCTCATTCTCCTCTTCTATGTCCACTTTCGCTTCTTTCAGTAATGTATATTGCCCCCCCCCCCCCTCCTCGCCTTTCACTATATCGTCTTTCTCCCTTTTTTCCATCTTCCCTCGAGTCCCTTTCTCTCTCATCACAACTTTATGTTTACATTTCTCTCTCTCTCTCTCATCCCCTCTCTTTTTCTCCCTCTCCCTCCCTTTCTCGCCTCTATTTTTGTTCCTTTTCTATTGTTTTCCTTCTTTATTGTATAAGTTGTGATTTCGGTATAAATAATGACAAATACACAAACAAGATCACAAATACAATGAAAATCTAAATCATAATTAGCGTCCAGTATACACCAGTATAATTTGAGAACAGAAAACAGACTTAATTTATCTTTCATGAAAATGATATCACAAAATAGTACCATAATAATAAAATACAGTGGAAGAGTTATTAAAATTTCAACTTTCAACAATTTATAAAGTGCCTTTTCATAAAATACAAAGCGCATAAAAAGAAAATAATTACAAACAAAGCAAGAGAACATTATTATACAAAGCATAAATTGATAAAGAACAAATGAATATTTACAGAAATTGGAAAAGATGTGTTTGAAGACACGCATTGCAAGACAGGGGGTTAGGCATTCAGGGTTTTGGGGCAATAACTTAAAAAGCCCTATCACCTATTTGTTTACTGGGTCTGGTACTGGTCCTGGAGGGCAAGTGTATTACTAGTGACAGAGCGTTTAGTTTAAGTTTAATGAGACCAGGGAGTATCATGTCAATCAGACATAACACCATCAGATACACTACCATCAGGACTGGAATAACCCCATTCACCTTGCTCACTTGCACTTGACTCACAGTCACTAGGAGATAGATAAAGTTCTGAGTCTGAGTATTCAACTTCCCCTGTAAGAAGAACAGACAGATGTCTTGGTACTATGCCCTCATGCGGGATCTTGCAGCGAAGGATTGTTCTTGCTGCTATTTCTTGAAGAGGTAACGTTGTTCTTGGTGGGGACAGCAGGGTCATTAGCTCTTCATTTTCTGGTGCATCTGGATCAAATTCATAACGTCTACTGTTACAGATATTCTCTTTCACTGTCAAACCATCAGCATCTCGTGCTTCAATATCACACCCATTGCGGATAAGGATCAGAGCAATTTCCTTTGTGAACTGATGTCTGGCATGGCCATCAAGACAGAGTAACGAATGCAACATTGAGTTCCCGTTAGAGTCAATTTGAGTTGCATCTTCACATCGCATCATCCTTAAGATCAAACGCCTCATACGATTCTCTTTCAGTTGCCTTCGACGGTACTCATCCTTTTTTACCCTATCTTCGGAAAACCCCCAATACAATTCCTTAACGCGTTCCAAGATACGGTGAGAGATTGATACACAAGATTTTTCACCAATTTGCATTCTTATAACTCTTACCATTCCTTCACCAAACTGAAGCAGTGGTTCAAACATTTTCTTAGACTTGGCAGAGTCAAAAACTAGAGCAAAATCGAACAATAAATCGCCAACTTCATCCACCAATTTAACGTCGAGTTTAAGGTCCTGGGAGTCTTTACTAAACACCTGCAGACAAAGGTCTAGCAACTTGTAACACTCATCAACTTCTTCATGTTCAAGTTCTCCTCCGTAACGGATACCTGTCATTAGGTAGACAAGGACTGATCCAAGCTCAAGTTTTGATTCCAACTCCAACTGTATTAATTCTCTACAGATCTGAGAGCATTGTGACAGTGTTTCCTGGTTCCTTCCCTTGTGAAACATCACGCCATCAAGCCCATGCTCGAAAACTCTTCGAAAGATGTAGCTATCTTTTATTTCTTCTGGGAGCACTCTTTCTGCAACCAAGAAGCACTGGTTCTTTAAAGACCACTGATCTGACTTGATGTTTTCCCAGTCTTCTTGAGTCTTACATTCCTTTGTTTCAGAGAAAAGAGAGAAAGAAGCAGCTACTTCAGACTTTCCATGATTCCCATAGGGTTTAATACTATTTTCCTTGTGAATAGACAGAGCTCTGCAGAAATGTGTACATGGGTGCTCCTCACCTCTGCAAGTGGGTGCGTTGAGGTTAGCATTAAGGCCCACTGCCACTCCAAGAATTTCATAAACTCTTGCCTTTTCTGCATTGGACAATCGCAATTCATGGGTTTTTCCCTGCACAAAAAATTCAACGATGTCTTGGAAATTGTAAATTGCTGCCATGCAAGGAGGATCGAGTCCATTTAAGTTACAGGTCAGTGTTGCGCCATGATTGATGAGAAGTCCAAGGATCTCCTTTCTTGACTGCATGTCCCAGCCCTGACGGGAATAAAAATAATCTAATGGTGGAAGTTTTGTACAGTTGTTGCCAATGGAAGCAAAGTGCATTGGTGTGTTTCCATCTTTGGAGCCTTTTGCATTGGGGTCAGCTCCATGATCAAGGAGGAACTGGACCATTTCCTTCTTATCTTTACCACAAGCGATCATCAGAGGCGACCAACCACGTTCGTCTCTAGCATCTAGATCAACATTTTGGGACGCAAATATTCCTTTCATGTCATCAAGACTCACTGGATTAGGCAATTCCATTCTTGAAGCCAAGTTGAATGGTTGCTGGTCCTGGTTGACTGATGCCATTTTCCGTCAAAAGTTTCACTCGACAGCAGATCTACAATTGAAAACAATAACAGACCAAAAAACACAATATAATTGATTACCGTACAGACATTTACTAGATTTTTTGTTCTACATTTACCATGTAAGAAGTGGTAGTCCTGAATAGAACTAGTAAACCTGATAAGAGCAGTTTAAATCTGGTTTACAAGTTCTCTCCAGGGCTTAATCACCCATACATGACAGAATACATTTCATTCTAAATCTTTGCAGGTCTACTTCTCTCTATAAACAAATTCAGGTAGTCCTTAATTATGTTAATAGGATGAAACAAAGAATACTTCTCCCTTCCTCTCTCTTTACTCATCTATCATCTTTCAAATCCAATTCTCTTTCAAGTTTCAAGACTATCTATCTTCGCGCAATATGCAAAGTCAACCATGTCAACCATTACCTTTTCAAGGATCATTATGATTACAGATACTGGTAGTTGTAGATTTACAAATTTATATTCATCAATTTATATTCATCAATTTATATTCATCAATTTATATTCATCAATTTATATTCATCAATTTATATTTAGAAATTGTTTTTTTAGTTATAAAATCTATGACCTATAGCTAAAAATATGACTTGTATTCATATATTTAGGTATTAACTATAGATCTTTATATTCTATATATATATATATATATATATATATATATATATATATACAGTGCGTCCCAGAAACCGAGAATTATTGATGTTTTTTCATAACTTAATCACAATTATAATTGATAAATGACACATATTTTTAAAGCTTAGATCCTCCTCTTTCATTTGATGAAACTCATATAATGCATATTTCACGCATGTATGATAACAATGAATTTGAAGAGAGCAAACCAAAAATTCTTTTGGCGGGCGGTATCTAAATTTCAAAGAAAAAATAATATTTCTAGAAAGTTCATTTTCTGCCCTTTCATATGACACCTCAATCAGGAAAAATGAGCCAGGAATAACAAAGTTCTGTTTGTCTAAAGTTTTGCTTGCATTTCCATAATTTTGTTAAACGAATTCATTTTCACTGGCTGCCTGCCGTTACGTGCCGTAGCAACAAACGGAATTAATAAAAGACTTAACTCCGTTTCGTTGACAATCAGCCGTAGACGAAAGACTTCATGCATGTGTGACATATGCATCATACGAGTTGCATCAAAATGAAAGAGGAGGATCTAAGCTTTACAAATATGTGTCATTTATTAATGATAAATGTGACTAAGTTATGATAAAAGTAACATTGATAATTCTTGGTTTCGTTTTTTCTGGGACGCACTGTATATATATAGGGTCTAGACTGTATATCTTACATGATGATATAGGCCTAGTAATACACTCCTTCATATGATATAAACAGCCTACCGTCAGATATTGCACTACTACTACTACTACATTGTAGCTGCTTAAAGGTAATACAAAGTTTTGGGAAATTTTTGAAAATTGGGTGGATAGTGATTCTTTACAATTTTGATATATTTGGATGCCAGTGTGGATGTATTATAAGCACTAGAAAATTTAGCCCCTAAAACACTTCTGCTTTCTAGAAAATTTGAATATTAAAATTTACCGGTGCTCCCGGTAAATTTTGATGAATTTCAAATGGCGCCTACGGCCATACAATGGTGGCTGCAACCATGAAAATCTCAGAATATGTAGTTGTGATATATAATTTCCAAACGGGAATAGCCAATCGGTCGATTATAGTCAAGAAACATTGTTTTATAGTTAAATTCATATTTTGACCTTGAGAGGGAGCTATACAACATAAAGAGTTAATTATTTACAATTTCATCACTTTAGACTCGATTTCAACCGCGACAACGATCACTGAATATTGTAAGATCGCATATGCTTCCAACATGTTCATTCGAACCAAATTCATGACTCCATACCAAAACTTTGTATTACCTTTAAATGACGTCATTGGTAGCATAGGCGCCGGAAGTGGGGGGGGGGGGGGGGGGGGGGTCCTACAAAAGTGGGGGTGGCAAAACACAGTTTTGCCGCCCCCCCCCCCCCCCCCCCCCACCCCCTCCCTCCTAACTAGCTACCCTGACAGAAAGAGAAGGTTATAGAATAATAGATAATAGAATAATAAAAGAATAATAAAAAAATAAAAAAAATACACAAGAGTAGATGTTAGAAGAAAGAAACAAAGAATACAATAAGGAAAGACAGAAAGAGAAAGTGATAGAATGATAAAAAAAAAAGAACAAAGAATAACAAAAGAGAAGGTAAGAGAAGGTGATAGAAGGACGAAACAAAGGATAACATATAAGGAAAGACAGAAAGAGAAAGTGATACAAAATAGAAGTAAAAGGAAAGATAGAAGAGAAGATAAATGATAGAAAAACAAAGAATAACATAAGGAAAGACAGAAAGAGAAAGTGATAGAATGATAAAAACAAAGAATAACATAATAAGAGAAGATGATAGAAGGAAGAAACAAAGAATAACATAGGGAAAGACAGAAAGAGAAAGTGATACAAAATAGAAGAAAATGGAAAGATAGAAGAGAAGATGAATAGTAAAAAAACAAAGAATAACATAAGGAAAGACAGAAAGAGAAAGTGAAAGTGATAGAATGATAAAAACAAAGAATAACATAAGAGAAGATGATAGAAGGAAAAAACAAAGAATATCATAAGGAAAATAGAGAGAGAAAATAATAGAATAATAAACGGAGAATCACATAAGAAGTGATCAGAAGGAGAAATGGAATAGGCGCGTGCGGGGGCCATTACGTCATCGTGTAGAGAATGGGCGTCGACTAAACAATGAAAAGGGTTATAAGGTAGTGAACAGGACAGGTGTCTGACGCTAATTCGCATCATTAGAGGATGCGAACGCCGTCCTCGTCCACACAAACGAAAAGCCCCTAGGCCTCCTATCGCAGAGACAACGTGGCTGAAGTTACGCATTCTGCTTACTGCTTAGCAACATATGCGTACGCTTTGCACACGCTTGCATATCGCGCGATACAGCCGTTTGCCTAAATTTAAAAAAAAAACATAATTCTGTGTGTACGTCTTTTTCATCGATTCTGACCAAAATGCTATGAATATTGCAGCGTTTTGGAGGGGCTGTATCTTTTGATAGAAACATCAGTGAGACTTGAAATTTGAAATGTACTAAGTTAGATCTATTCTGATTACAATTTTTATTCAATTATCAAACAAAAATGGTGAAAAAAGACCCCAAATTGAAGATTGAAAAATCGTTCAGACACCCTAATACTAATAGTAATAAACTAATACAGCTAGGCGAGATCTAAGCATGTGTGAGCTAGACTCGTTTCTCACTCGACGCCATCGCCATCGGCATCGCAGATATATGTACGAGCACTCCTCAAAATCAGTATGTGGGACCGAACGCGAACCTGCACTTACCAATACCAGCTCACTGTGTCTTGAAACACTCCAGTTCGGCGTCAGATTTGGGCTAGTTTAGACTCTAGAGCTCCGGGGAGAGATTTGTGGACAGGATTCCGTAGTCTGGAATTTACTTTTCCCCACTCAACAGACTGACACATGGATCAAGGTATCTTTTTGGAGACACTTCTGACTCTGAGGGTCAATGCTTGTTGTTGTTGTTGCGATTAATGGCGTTTCCAAGGTTTCCATCGTCATTGGATGATTTTCGCCAGCCCCCCCCCCCCCCGGCCCCCCTCCCCCCTCCCTATTCAGCGGCTGGCTGAGTCGTTGCGAAATTTTTGAGACCAAAAATACAAAAAAAAAATATGTCCTCTTATTTCCCTTCTTTTTTCCTTCTTTGTCTTTCATATTTTGGGCATGATAATAAAACTAAATTGTTTCTATCGTCTGGCATTCTACACATAATAGTCCAGTGTCGTGTTTTCTAATTAAATATTTATAGTAATTCAGGTTACATTTACCAAGCCTGAATTGGTGGATTAATCTTTCATCCTTTCGGTTCAAACCTTTGATTTGAAAAAACATATTATTTACATTTTTATTGATGCTATATATATTATACAGGTGTCTTCCTTTCTCTAGCTGCTTTAATTATCACATGGATTTATAGTAAATGTCTGATTCTCTTATGAACTCACTTTTGCTTTGGTTTACTATTATATCTGTGTTTGGGTTTTTTTAAAGCTTGTTTTGCCAACAAATTAGCTCGTTCGTTTCCTGCTAGGCCGTAGTGGGCTAGTTCAATAAACATATTTCTCCAGTTGCAATGGCATTTCCCCCACATTCAACTTGTAAAGCTTTTAAAGAATTAGTTAGATGAACTCCTCCAGTAATAATGTAATGTAATATAAAGGAGTGGAATATAAAGAAATAATGTGATATAAAGGAAGTGGAGGGGCAGGGTGATGGGGTGCCGGGAAGGAGCATTAATGGGATACCTATACTTCGTTTTTTTAATTTTATTGTTAATTATGAACAGTGGATAGGATAGTTTGAGGTAGATGAGAAGGGGGCGGGCATAGTGATACAAGGGGGTACAAGCACTGGCAAAAAAAAGTGTTAAAAAAAGACAGGCCCCACCCCTGGTCAAAGGGGGGGGGAGATGTTAACCACCATATGACCTTCAAAAACAAACAAATTTAGTGCTCCCCCCCCCCCGCTTATTCGCCGCAAATGAAAAAAAAAGTATTGCTCTTTACCCACCCCCCCCCCCTGCTTATTCTCGGCCGGTTGATCGGCTGATTTTTTCACGAATTGAGCCCCCCCCCCCCCCCCCCCCTGCTCGCCGCCGGCTGGATCCGCCACTGGTGTAATAGTGGATAGGATTGTTTTTGGATGATGAAAATAGGATGGGCATAGCGATGAAGCCTGGTTGGTTAGGGGCTAAGCGGGGAAGAAGGAGTTTAAAGGGATATATAGATATTGCTACTTTTATCTTTTTTTTGTGTGTATGTTTTAATTAAGATTTTGTTGTTGTATAATTTTAAATTATAATCCAAATTAGAAGCATATATGTGATGCAATTCATAACGCTTTGAATATGTGATTGATGTTAATACATATGGACAATTCCACGACATAAGGGACAAAGTTGTCATAAATTCAAAATACTAGATTCAAATACCTCATATAGTTACACAATTAGAGTTTTAAGAATTGTCATATTTTGTACAAATGGCGGCCCTTTATATATTCAAAATGGCTGCCGAATTATTTCAATCACATGGATGAAGTTACCAGAGAAAAACTTTACCAACTTCATGGGGACAAAAAATAATGTTTCATTAATGAATCTGACCAAAATCTTGATTAGATTTATACCATGGAAGATAGTATATCGGTAAAGCGCTTATAGAGACATTGTATTAAGCGCTAAAAGCGGAATATGATATTAACGTCAATTACCAAAACATGGATATTTTTATTTTATTACAAAATGAGGTGAGTGCGTCCGAGAAAAACGAAACCGAGAATTATCGATGCATTATCATAACTTAATCACAATTATAATTAATAAATGACACATATTTGTAAAGCTTAGATCCTCTTCTTTCATGCAACTCATTATGATGCATATTTCACGCATGAGTGATTGAAAACAATAAGAGAGGGTACCAAAAAGTCATTTGGCGAACAATATCTGAATTTATTTCATAGAGAAAAATCATAGTTCTAGAAAATTATGTTTTTGCCTCTTCATATATGACACCAGGCGCGGATTCAGGGGGCCGAGTGGGCCTTGCCCCCACCCCCCCCCCCCGCAAAAAAAAGGGAGAGAGAGAGAGAGAGAGAGAGAGAGAAGGAAAAGAAGGGAAATGGAAAGTGGAGAGAAAGGGAAAGAAAGAAGAGGAAGAAGAAAAGAAAAGGGGGAAAAGAAGAAGATCGGGGGGGGGGGCGAAAAGGCCTTACCTCCCAGGCTATTGCCCCCTCCCTCCCCCCACCCCCCACCATCAAAACAATAAGATAAAAGGAAGGAAAGGGAAAGAAAAAGGAAAAGAGGAGATAAATGGAAGGAAAAAGAGGAAGAAGAAAAGTATATCAGTTGCAATTTCCCCGCCAACAGCTTCTGGGGCCTCCGCCCTCTGGACCCAACGCCAATTAGTGTGCTGCTTGTGTCACAAATAAGGTATCGAAATATGCTCATCTGACCGTAATTAAACACTAAAACCCCTGAGCTTCCGGGGGCTCTGCCCCCTGGACCCAACTTGGCCCTATTAAAGACAGGACCCTGTATGCGTATCTGACCGTTATATGCCTAAAGCCCCTGAGCTTCTGGGGGCTCCGCCCCATGGACCGCTCGTCAGTGACCTGCCAGTGTCATGAATAAGGTATCAAAATTATGCTCATGTGATCGTAATTAAATGCCCATACCCCTTGAGCTTCCGGGCGCTCCGCTCCTTGACACACCCCCCCCCCCGGGCTATGACTCTAAACTCTACGCTACCTGATCGTAAATACTCTAGCCTCCCCCCCCCCCCCCACGCACTTTGAAATACGTTCAGCGGGGCCTGCATGTAAGAGTGGGGGTGGTGCGGATTTTTAGTTCCCCCCTCCCGCCAAACATTTTTGCTCATTACGCCACTGCTGGTCACCATAACGTACCAATATTTGGCTTGCATAATTTCAAACTTGAGCCCCCCCCCCCCCTAAGAAATTCCTGGATCCGCGCCTGACGGTGACGGTGTGGTGGTCTAATTATAGAATTAGAACTTATATTTTCCTGGCCGCCTCTGTGTATGGTCAGAACGAATAATAATAAACTTTGTAAATTTATTGCTCATCTTGTCTAGATAATTAATGTATATATTCCCCCCTATTTTTTTCTTCTTTTCTTTATTTTTCTAGACCTAAATCCTTTCATGCAGATAGTGCGTCATCATTTGAGTTGGAGGCCAAGGAGGAGAAACATGGAAGAGAAGGAAATATCGACATTACAGATGAGATCGAATACAAAGGAGATAGTGTTAAAAAGGGAGACTAGTTTAAAAATTAAATCTTAAATAATCAATAGCACCACTGGGGCTTTAAAAGTGGAGGGCCTATGTAGGTTAACAAAAATGGGGAGGCGAAGTTGGAGGATAGGATCAAGAGATTGAATAATAAACAAACAGATATGTGTAATTGTTACCATCAGTACAAAATATGCTTAATCGGGAAGAGGGTCAAAAACAAAACGCACACGCACTAAAAAAGCACCCCCAAAAAAATTAAAAAATAAATCCACCCACTTCCCTTTTTATATTCTCAGACGCCTCTAATATCAATGTTAAACAGCAACTTCTTGACCTTTTTTTAAATATTTTACAGAAAATCTATTGCGTGGGTTTTGAAAAACCTCTGCAGCGAAATTTGTTGCTATAAGGCGAACTGTAAAGTTGTACTATAATTATTTCCTTTTTCTGACAGATTTTGTATTTTTTGAGTATTATCAGTTTGATGTCATATTGTTCTAATTATAATTAGAAGAAAATGAGCAAGAGGGGTGGGTGGGGAGGGGGAGGAGTGAGATAGAGAAGATATGGTACGGAAAACGAGAAAGAGGAGGGAAGGAGAAAGAGAGAGTGAAGTGGAGAGAGTCGGGCGTAGTTGCTTGGTGTATTCTCAACATTTTGTAATCATGAACTGCAATTAATACTAATTGGTAGTATAACGTAGTACCGTATGTAGAATACTTCATTTCTTTTTAGACTGTATAAGAAAAACATCCTTGCAAAATATATCAATCAGTTACGTCCATTTCGATTCTCAACATTGTTATTGCATTTTATTATTAAACTTGTTATTCTGACATGTACTACCCACTTGAATTGCATGTACATTCCATATGAACTTTTGAGGAAATGTTTGGTCAAAAAAATAATCTGATATCCAAAATGGAAAAAGGGAGTATTGCATTTTCAGCTGATTTTGGGGGTCTAACTTTGCCGCCGGGGTCACAATTTTATCTTGTATTCAATAAAAAAACATGTACATTCGAATCTCCCTATCCTTTGTTTCATGTACGTTCAATGTATAATAGATGAAGAATTCGTCATGGACTCGGATCCAAGAGATGATCATACCTGTAGCAATAGTATTGTGAAATATACAGGTTCTACTTGTATACTTTTTGAATAAATGAAGTCTATATTCTCTTTATTGCTATGCGAATTCCCTTGCTTAACTGTACAAAGTAAACATACATGTAAAAACTATTAATATGACATTAATCTGCTTGTTGCTGTCTATCGTTTTCTGTCCTTCCTCCTCAAGGCCAGTTAAGATTACTCCCGATTATCTGTCCTATTGTTTTAAAAAACAACAAAGACCAATATACACTACATGGATTCATCTCTCTCTTTTTTTATTTCTTTATTTCTCTCTGTCCCTCTCTCTCCCCCTCCCCCTCTCTCTCTCTCTCTCTCTCTCTCTCTCTCTCTCTCTCTCTCTCTCTCGTCTCTCTCTCATCTCTTCTTACACTCCTTATCCTTCTCTGTCTTTGATAGGAAACAGTGATTCCATGGTCGCGGTTATTCTATACGAATTGATAAAAGTACATAATCATCACACCACTTTGTACAATAACATTCATGATCTTTATTTCAATTATTTTCAGTATAAAAAGTCATTTACAGAACAACAAGTTATATAAACATTAAATCTGAAATTACACATATTCACAAACACAGAAATCTACTTCTACCGTTTTATCAAAGAGGCCCCTCCCACAACTAGAATAAAGTTAAATGTATCTTTCAAGCTAAATAAATAAAACTGCATCTATCACTAAACAACCCACACAAAGAGAAAAGAAAAATTGACCTATTCCCTCTCCCAATAAAGAATAAAAACCTAGGACCCTAAGCAAACAAAAGTAAAAGGCAAGCAAAAGTATCAACAGAAGAAATGGAAGCCTTTGAAATATAAGTTCAAGTGATGAACTGGTACAAAGTTGCAAATATCCTAATCCCATTGCACGATACACATCTGTACTAAAAATGGAAGTGTTTGCCAAAGGACATTCAGTTTTTCAAACTTCAGTGTTACTGTGTATGATATCTATTATCTAGCTCTTATTTTATGGATCTTTCAACCAAACATTGCCTGCGCTGCTTTTAGCAAGTATTAGGTAATAGTCAATAATAGAATGTCTTGAGATATCTGAGATTGGTGCTAAAAAGAGATATCATAAATACACAAGGCACTATAGATAAAGGGAACTAAGTACATAGATAGCAGAAAATAAATTAGTCATAAAGATAAAATAGATCTATGTCTAGAGCAATGTTTTCTACCATCTTTTACAATGTTTTTGTGTACTTGAGGACTGTTGAGAAATACATACATGCAGCACACACATTTCTTAGCATCAGCTGGTCAATAATGTAAGAAAGAAAGTCAACAAAAGGCAGTCAATGACACAAGAGGTTGAGACATGAAGTCATGTGCAATACATGTATGAATGATAGTATGAATATAAATATCTTCAATATGTCCAATTAATGATATGGTTTACATACCTGAATACATGCATCTGCATGTTCTGATAAAAGTTTGGAAATCATGACATTTTAACATACTCAACTTTACATAGCCTTCCAATTAAAAATTAATGTATGAGGGGTTCTGAAATACATGTAGAAGAAAACTTAAACTATGATTATCACGTTCCACTAAAATATTTATAAGTATTACAGCACAATTGATATGCGACTCATTTTAAGTACAAGGCGCAACTCGAAGCTGATTTACAAATACAGTCTTGTTTGGAGCCAGGAGGGCATTGACTCAAATGATTTTACATTGAGTTAACGTCCTTCTGGCGACAAACAGACGATATGCAAATGAAAGGTGTCAATGCCACATGTAGTAATGCCATGTAGAAAGTGAAATGCTCTCTTGATTTGTGGTAAGGTAAAAAGGGGGGGGGGGCATTGAAAGTCTTAGCTTTGTCTGACTATTGTTCATATTAACAGGAGAGGCATCTTATCCATTTCCAATCTAACCAGAGAGATTTTCAAGTATGAACAAGACCAAGCACATCTAGTAGCTTACTACATATAATTTGGTGATAAATTACAGGCATGAAGCACAGAAGGTCGATTCGTTCTTACGCCCGGTCTGAAAATGTCTATTTGAGTCCTAGTGTGAAAGTGATCACTAACATCAAAAGTGAAAGCAGCAGGTAGTTAGGGGTGTGTTTAGACTAGAGGATAGCTGGCTGAGGTAGCGATACCACACTGGTTGCTCTTGTTTCGAGACATCTTGATGTAACCGCTGAGTCCCCAGGTCTCTCCCCAGCTGTGAAGGTAAAAAGGAAGGAGGTAAACGTTGAGGATTCAAATTTTAGCATATAAGTAAAGATGTGAGATATCTTTTGCTGTATTGTGGAGAACTATCTTATTAGGAAATCAACAGAGTTTACTAAAGAGTAGTGAATTTTGTAATATTATATTTAACATTATGATTCCACACTAGGATTCCTAGAACTAATCCTCCATTTTTATATGGAAAATCACAAACATGGTCAAGTACTAGTTATAGAATTGTGTATGTGGGAAAACATGAAAAAGTGGCAAATTGTAAACCGTTTTGAATATGAAAGCATTTCAAGAGCATTTCAAAAGCAAAACACTATGTGGGGCATTGCTTTAATGAGATTCACTAACATGGAAGGGAAAAAAGAAAAGGAAATCTACCAAATTGTTTCATATTTACAAATCAACCTTCTTTTTGAGTAAGGAGAAGTATTTACCTGTTCTTAACAAGCCAGTAGTCCTTTCCTCCATCGGTTCCATAGCCAACAACGAGTACTCCATGGTCAAGCTCACTGCTACTGCATTCAGGCTCATCATACACACCTATCAATGATCAAATACAAGAGTGAAAGTCAAATACAGAAGCTGGCATAAGGTTCCGTGTTAAAGGTACTAGTACATCAATGGAATAATGCAAGGTTACAAAATTGTCTGTTGAGAGCCAGAAGTGCGATAACTTTCTTTAAAAACTGTAAGTATATGAGTCAACACAATTTTTGTTCCAAACAAAAGCCTGTGACAATGAGAGAATTGATTAGTCAGCAAGCTGAAGTAAAGCTAGGCATGGCATTTCAAGACTCACCAGACTCGTACAGCTGGAATGACTGGTGGCTAGCATCAATGGCAACAGAGACGGGTCCAACTGAAGCAACGGCTTCCATCAAGGCTTGTTCATCCCCGCTGGTGACATCGGTGAATCCAGTGACCTCGGCAGAATCACATGATGCTTTGTAGTGGCAAGTCTCGTCCTACATTGAGAAGAGAGGGAGAGACAATATCACAATTAATTCTTGTCAAATGTAGAAAAGTGAAGCCCACTGGTGTGCAGCAAGCAAATAAAGCATACATAAACTATAACGAGACAACCTCACGAAATGAACAACGATGAACAGCCCCACCAAACCCAAGAGCAGTCAGGAGAAGTCCACTGTTTGAAATGTTCATGTTGTGGGGTATAGTGGGGTTCAGGTGCAACAACAGAGTCAACAGCTCACAAATTACCTGTGGGCATTAAGGAGAGAATGGATCTTTCTTGCGTTTTCCCATATTTCAGTAGGAAAGATTTTTTCTTTTCTTTGGTTATAAAATCTTAGTAACTAGTGGTGTGGCTACCCAAACAAAGAGGACAAACAGACAGGCACAAAAGATAGAAAAACGTGCCCCTCAAATTTAACTTGAGCAATTGGGAACACAAGCCACATGTATACCTCTTCTGATTTGACATTAAAGTATCCTTATCAGTGACTATAGTATGCTTGGAATGTCTTACCTCAGCATCGTAGGGGTAGCAATCCTCAGAGTCGATACCATGATTGTCGATGACGTACTGGAATCCTTGATCCATGAGACCGCCCTCGCAGCCCATGTTTCCTTCAGTCCTAGAGCAGTCCACCAGGTTCTGTTCGCTGAGGCTGACCAGTTTGGAGGTCTTCTTGAAGGTCTGTCCTTCGAGGGATCCAGTGGTACTGAAGGCCCAGCAAGATCCGCATTGGCCCTATCATGGTCAACAGTAACAAAAGCAAGGGAAAGTGGTGTCAGACCTTTCTAAAATGTACTTTGTAATAGGCAAAGTTTCTATTACTGTATTGCTGATTTGCACTGGTTATACAATGGAACAACAATACTTCATCAACATGTACAATTGCAATGTGTAAAGAAATTGTTTGACACATATGACTGTACACATTGTAAGAAAGTTGATAACAAATAATCCAATTTTCCTCCATGATCGGCAGATATAACATGACATTAACTATATATCTGCTACAAATCACATTCCTAAACTGCCACTTTGTTTTAGAGTGTGTGGCGATGCATGACCACTGTATATGTGACATAATTCAGAAAAGGCTAACCACTGTTTGTTCCATTAGTTGAATAAAGCAGAAAAAGATTAAACTGAATTAGGATCTGACAAGTGAGAAAATGTCACAAAAATGCCCTTTTCATATCTTAAAAAGAAGGTTCTGATTACCTGATTCTTGACGGGAGTGACGTATCCCTTGGTCCTCCAGTCGACGGTGTCTGGTACCTGGATGTTAGATGGGGTCAGGAAGGCGCTTCCTTGAACCTTGGTCACGTTGGAGTTCTTGTAGCCGTTCATGGTGGAACGGACCTCATGCAGTCTCTGCACAGAAGAGAGAACAACATGCAAAGGAAAGGTAAGCTGTGAATTCGAGAACTAAACAAAACATAAACCAAAAGTGTGCATCTACCATTTAAAAGTCATTGAAAACTAATCAATGCCCTACATTGTGAATCCAATACATGCAGGATAATGAAATAGATAATCATCTGGATCCATGACTAGTTTCAATCTGTTATAAACAATCTTGGCATGGAACCACATTCTGTTGCATATTCACTGGAGATAATGCAATCATTCACGGGAATAGGAAGCATGTGGGCCTTTTAAGGTACAAAACAGTGGAAAACTTAAAAAGATTCAATGAGCAGTTTGACCTCAAGTGTGGATAAAAGCCAAGTAAAAGGAGAGGACACTCGAGAGACTCTTATGCTGCAGTAAAATCCATAAAAATAATAAAATAAATATATGATGTCCATTCATATCTGGGGTAATTCACATGGCATACAAAAATATTACAACTGATTTTGTTGTAAAAAAGGATGGAAAATTGAATTGAAATTAATAGACAATGACATGAAAAGGTAAAATGATAAAGGAGCACCAATAATAATTGATTGCCATTAAATGACCCATTATTTAATTCAGACACTTGTGTGATGTAGCCTAATAGCAAGTCTTGACAGTCTTGAAAGATAAACTATCAGATAATCACAGGATATATGGAAGTCAGGTGATGCCATTACACACTATGAACATGACTGACAAAGAAAGCGGACAAAATATACAGTTGCTCAGGTAGACAAAGGAACATCCCTTCACTGCTATTATGTAAAAATGTGTAAAACAGGTGTCACATGCATATTTACTTTTTACATAATAGCAGTGAAGGGATGTTCCTTTGTCTACCTGAGGAACTGTATATTTTGTCCGCTTTCTTTGTCCGTCATGTTCACAGTGACAGTCATCAATCTTGGAAATTTATTGTTGAATAGAAGACAATGTTGATACAGACTACCAGGTCCTCTTTATTTCAAATTCTTAGATTATCAAGTATTACCGCAACCATGTGACTTAGCCGCTGTCAAACTTTGTCACAAGACTGAGAGATTTTTACAATAAGCTTATGGAGGCCTAGACATAGTCGTATAATAATTTGGAAGACAATACAAGTTTACATGCCCTTCTGAAGATACCAATCATGTGACTTATCTCTTATTTGACTTTGTCACAAGTTAGATTGTCTTAGTTCATCACAAAATAGTGTACTATTTGGAGAGTAAATATTTGTGAAACTAATCTAATATGACACACAACAGCTTGGCCTTGGGTATTAGTATCAGGATATCTATATAATAGAGATTTCACTATCAGACTTTGTAAACAAGCCTTAGATCTATGCCAAGAAAAGAAAATATGGTGTAGATACAATTTGATAAGATACAGGTCTTTACAAATGATAAGATAGGATAGACTAATAATACAGTCCTATAAAACTCCTTTAAGAGGCTTTGTCTTACACCCTACTGGCATACCAGTACCCGTCAAACTGATGGATTTTACAGGCATCACATGATCATTTACGTACCGGTAGTTCAGAATCACCTGACACTGCCTCAACAAACAATTGGCAAAGCAAGGTCTTGTGACTGAAACCTAAACTCATATTGATAATAGCGGAAAGGATATGGGAGGATCAGGAAGTCATTGTAAGTTGGTGTTGGGGAATTACACACTTTAGCCTGGGCATTGGAGTTTGATGTGAATAATACAATTGAAAATGAAACTAAAACTGGACCCAGGATCAAGAAGTCATCCTGGTATTTTACATTGGGAAGGCCTTGATATAAGGAAATCAAAAATAATTAGTTAAAGGAAATCAAAAATAATTGGTTCAAGGAAATCAAAAATAATGTTCAAGACAATAAAACATATCAAATGTTTTGTGGAGTGCAGTGGTTTGTAACATGTACCAACTACAATGTAGATCAGGTTCCTGATATGGTTCTACCCTCACTAAAATGAGACTTAGTCAGTGTTATATGTATTGTATTACACAACATAAAAGATAATGAAAGCAGGGTGGGAATAAGGTGTATGTGTATTTTTATTTACAAATCTTATATGTAGGTCTAATATTGCTTGGTAAGATAATAAATAAATAAATGTTCACAGATAAAAAGGAAGTATGAAGCAAGAAACCAAGAGGGGTATGAAAAAGAAAAATGCACTATCATCATAACATTTCTAAATCATTTTTAAATTTCATTCAGATTTGGAAAAGAGGGGCATAAGGGCTGAGGTTAAAACTACTGAGTATGAAGCATATTGTGTGGGCAGAAGTTGAAAAGACCTACCCATCCATATCTCTTATCTTTGGAAATGAACAATGGGCGTCTAAACAACCCACACAAAGAGCATAAGCACGTGAGTTTGCATCAAGTTTATAGATAACAGGAATAACTGCAAACAAAGAAACGAGGGTTACAGGTACTGGTTTTTTTAGCTTAGTCATTCCACAACATGCACTGTGATGTATACGCGCATCACACTCTTGAGTTTCTATTCAGTCAAACATGTTCAAGTGGAAGATTCCCTTTTTTCTGAACAGAATTTTCTTCTTCCTCTTCCTTTTTATATTCTGAGCAGGAAACTGATTACAATAAAAAAAAATGCAAAGATCATGGAGGCCTACTGCAGCATTTAATGTCCTTATAGCAAAAATGAATGTTGGACATTTAGACAAGTTTCAATTTTCAGAAGAGGGAGAAAACTAAACTTATACATTATAGCAGCCAATGAAATACGTACTGCAGGAAATGCAAAGGATGATTAAGAGCTAGAACATTGATTGAACGAGGAGTAGACTAAACTCTTAACTCTAAAACACAATAATTTAGAATGGATAATGATGGATACATGTAGTTAGTGAATGAAGATCTAGAGGAAGGAGTGTCTTACCATATCACCATATTCGTTCATTCCTAGCCTGAATCCCTTCTTGTGTAGACTGTGGTCTAGGTTGTGCATGTTGATCATCTTAACATTCTCCTCCCAGACGAGTCTCCTCTCCAACTCGTGCATATCATTTGTGTAGCTCTTGGTGTGGGCTATCTTCCACTCCAACCACCTTGAGTCTAGGTCTGGGTTGGTGGGCTTCACAAAAGCAGCAGTGGCGCAGGCAACAAGGCCAATTGCGACAAGGAATGTTAGATTGGACATGATGATAATGGGAGCTTTCTGCAAAACAGAAAATAAGAGAAAATGTTAATCAACAAGATTTCATAATTGAAATTGACAGCAATTCACATGGCCTGCCTAAACAACAATCGATCTAACATTAACATTATGACCAGATCTAGATCTAGTTTACATGAATTCTCACAAGAATTTAAAATTCTTCATTCATTCCTCAGCCTCAGGAATACAGGAAAGGACATGATGACTATTGATGTACAGATAAGTAGGACTACAAATAGTACAATGCAATGTAGATGCTCAACAAATTAGTCTAGAATCTAGGTGAACTTCACACGGCAAGGTTATGGTACGGAAATTGACAGACTGTTTGCCAATGTACAATGTGAGTGAGGGTCATGGATCAAGTCAACAAGAACTAGAAAAAGTAGACATGATTTTGTGCTAGATCTAGACTATACTATTACTGGTACTCAAAATCAAATCCAACTCCAAGCAAATTAAAGTTAAACTGAACTTACCTGCTTACGTAGTACTTAGCCTAATTACCGCCAAAGGCTGAACTTATGTTTTGACTTAATTATGGCTTAAGTTTCGGAACACTTCTGTTTGTAGAATAAATTTAATTATCATGAATGATACTGATACTAATAACTTGCAGTTGCATTTGTAAATTCTGTTCTGTTGACTGTTCTTGAACAGTTGAGCAATTTCAATTTGATGACAACAATTAACGAATAACGTTGACTAACTTAATCGTAAATGCTACGGATGATTTCAGGAAAGAAACTCGTAACTCACCAGCTTGCTGAAAAGAGGAATCAGTCTGTAAATTACTTTCAAGAGTACTAGAGATGATCACTGTTCTACTGGTTTTTATAAGCGATGTCGATGGTCTCGTGACTTCCGTAATTGTGGAGCGACTAGCCTTCAAAGTCCGTGATACACAGAAATACAATGCAAAGCATGATGATGCAAGCAAGGGGGCCGAGGTCTCGTGACTTTTCATCAGCATGTGACCAAACAGGTGACGTCACCAATACTAGTAGTCTTTGAATATAGACACATTTGTTACACCACTCGGGTTAATAACATTATGTTCTTTTCCTCACAATGACGAAATGTAAAAGTGAAAAAATAGCGTGGTATGTATAAAGACCCAAACATAATATATGAGATATATTTCAATGTTTTTTAATCACTGGAAGTATCAGTGTTTTCCACTTCAGATGTAATTATGAATTACGAATAAATGGATAAAGACTACGTATAGGCCTACGTTGTATTTTTTTTTCCATACCTACCTATATAGTCTCAACTATCAGACAAAGATATATTATGATTCACTGTCGTGACCGATAGAAAGATAATGATGAGTTATACGTTACAGTGGCGGGTCCAGAATTCTTTTACTGGGAGCAGGGGAAACTGGGGAAAATCTCTAAAAAATATCAAAATAGAAAAAGAAGGGGAATTTCGAAAGAGAAAGGGGGAGAGGATGGAGAGAAAGCGAGAGAACTAATGATGAGAGGGGTCGGGATGCCTAAACGGGGGGGGGGGGGGTCTAGGATGACTGGGTGTTTTGCACCACTTGCCTCAATTCTTTCCTTCTTTTTTTTAATGTTAAAACAATGAAAGTATGAACAGTGGCCAACAGTGGCCAACAGTCTTGCCAAAGTCGAAATCAAAATTTCCTTGTCAATTAGACAGCTAACAGACAACCAGCGGTGGTGCTATGACCTACTTTTGTATTGAGAAGGTTATAGATTTGAGAACTGGGCAAGGTGACAATAGTTTGTGAGTATTTGCATTATTTGTATATAAGTGTGGAGTAGTATCACCAGGGCTCAAATTAATTTTTTGTCCACGGGGGCTCTTCCCAAAAAAAAAGAGCCCCCGTGAGCCTTCTCACGGGGGCTCTTTTAGTGCTGACGGGGGCTCTTCTTTTAATACAAATTTCCATTGAATTTGTACCCATGAAACTCCTTGTTTTTTATCATTATCATTTATCGTCCACGAGCCGTGTGGCGGGGAGGCGATTTTTGTTGTTGCTATTTTGAACCCCGTAAGACAGTGATGTTTACCTGACATCTACTAACATGCGGAGCATCGTCCACGAGCCGCGAAGCGGCGAGGCGATTTTTTTGGTGCTATTTTGAACCCCCGTAAGTGATATTTTCCTGGCATCTACTAACGTGCGGAGCATTTTTGGGGTGCTCTTTTGAACCCCCGTAGGTCATGCTTTCCTGGCATCTACTGACATCTATACTGTGTAGGTCTGGACACAAGATGGCATTTTTCTATGCACATTTTCACTTGGCAGCCCAAGGGGGAGGGGGGGGGGGGTAGGAGGGTTAAACCACCTAAACCGCCTAGATCCGCCCCTGCAACATCTTTGGTCTTGTTCTTCTTCTCGATATTAATTTACTGGTCGAGGTACATAATTTGCTGGTCTTTTAGAATCACCAGATTTCCGAGGATTCACATTTTTCACAACGAAAAAAATTCTGCATATTTCAGTCTTTGCGTGATCGTCTCCAGCTCCAGCAGATATTGGGCGTATTGTGCAAACCTGTACTACCGGCGCAGTATAGCCACTGCTGACGACCGCACAATATAGTGCGAGCTTCCGTTTTTTTATATCGGTAATACTCATAGAGATGGGAGAGATAACGCCATCTAAGTTCCATTTCATTGGTTTAAGGTTTGAAAATTGATACTCAATATTGTGTTAAAGTTATATCAGAAAAGATAATCTTTATTTTATAATTCCACGGGGGCGATTTTTAATTTTGCAATCGCCCCCGTGAGCAACCTGACGGGGGCGATTATGGAGCTCACGGGAGCGAATCGCCCACCGCCCCCGTGTATTTTGAGCGTTGAGTATCACAGAAGAAAAACATTCCCTAGATATAGAGGATGACTCATCAAATGCCCCCATATTCGAAATATGACAAGAGCTAATAATGTTGTGGATCGTGTGTAGGACCTATACCGTGTGAGTCAAAAAAAGTTTACACCTAGAAAATTGCTAATCATTTTTAAAATCATCTATGAACAGTAAATTATTATACAGCTTATGAAAGAGTGTTTCATCCCAAATCATTTGGTATCATTTTTGTGTGGTATGTGTTCACGCTTGGATGAACATGAGGCATTGTTTGCGAGAGTGCAAAAATCGACTTGCGCCAAAGTGATGCCTACAGTATGTATTATGTTGGGATAAGCGGAGTGAGAGAATGAAGTGGATGTATCAAATGAAATGCATTGCATATGCTTTTTGCAAAGAGCAAAGTCACACACACCCACACACACGTGCACAAATGTTCGTTGATATTTGATATTCGATATTTGATATGTGTGGCCTGATTAATTTTGTTAGGAATGTTATTTGGATCTGCAAAGACCGAATTAATACCCAAATCCCAATTGTTTTATTCAAACATCATTAAAGCAACTTTGGCGCAAGTCGATTTTTGCACTCTCGCAAACACTGCCTCCTGTTCATCCAAGCGTGAACACATACCACACAAAAATGTTACCACATGATTTGGGATGAAACACTCTTTCATAAGATATATAACAACTTAACGTTCATCGATGATTTTTTTAATAATTAGCAATTTTCTAGGTGTAAACTTTTTTTGGACTCACTCTGTACAGTGCATGTGACCACAGTGACCATTAGCAAGAGCCAATTTCTTATCATTTCGATGATTCCAAAACCGTTCTGATGTGCTACATATCTTTCTAAACGCTTATACACACACACTTTCCTTCCACATTGCTATTGCATGACCAGAACTCAACTTAATCCTTCACGTGACCTCGTTAACTAACAATGAATTAATAATAATTAAACATTAAAAAAAAAAATACAAAAAAGTAAATAAATAGAGAGATAGAAGAATAAGTAAATAATCAAACAGATAAGTAGATAAATGAATACATGAATAAATGAATAAAATGAATAAAATTAAATATAAAAGTGACAATGCATGATGACAACTGAATAGCCACATAGAATGATGTGATTGATATCTGTCAATAATTTTGTTTGTTTTTTGTTTTGTTGTTGGTAGTATTCTTTATTGTATTCATTCAATACAATGTACATGATACATCATACAAAATTGCAATACATAACACAATATACACAACTCAATTATTCTGAATGAATAAATCTTATCGTAATAACCCCCCTCCCAAATTAAAACACAAAACTTTGACGAAGCCTTAAAAAAACTATTAATTTTTATTTTAAAAAACAAAAAAACATTGGAATGAGATAAAGTCGATATTTTGTGACCATCATAATTATAGCTCTTCGGAAGGCCTTTCAATTTTTTTTCTCGCAAGGCTACATACGTAGACCCTATAGTGTCTACAAACTTGACAGGTTCTCTGATTTAGAATCAATCTTTTTATACGAAGTTCGGAGCTTTAAGTGATATTATTTCATGACAATAGATTTGTTGCGGCTTTTCTCACCTATTACTCAATTCTGTTTGTCATTATAATATCGTTCTGAAGGAAAGACTATGTAACAATGGAATAATAGAAACTGTCATAATAACATCTAAATGACTGCACTCGTGATAGACTGTCACTTCGAAACAAACACATCCTATACGTGTGAATTGAATTGTGGTAAAGTTAATTTTTCAAGATATGTTTCCCTTTTATTTGCTGTTTTCTTTTATTTCTCCTGCACGATCATGACTGTATAGATGCGTTATAAAAGGGGAAGCAAGAACGAAAATAAGTTTAAAGGACTGGTGGTCACAGGGGCGTACGCAGGGGGGGGGGGGGTTTGGGGGTTCAAACCCCCCTTTGGTATTCTTATCTGTGTAAACCCCCCTAAAAAAAACTAAACCCCCCCTTTGTTTTTTGTTTTTTTTTGTTTTTTTTTAATTTAAAAAAAAAAAAAAAAAAGTTATGCCCACGGCTGACGTGAAGTGACCTTACCCCCCCCCCCCAACGAAAAAAAATGTCAACTTTTCAAATTTCGAGACCAAAAAAAAAAAAAAGTGTCCGCTTACCCCCCCATTTTTTAAAGAGGCAAATGCTGCCTATATAGCAAAGAACGCTAAAAGATATCAGAAAAGTGGTGATTTTTAAAAACTAAATCAGGAAAAAATTTGAAAGTTATGCATAATTTAAAGTTATAATCTTTAAACGTATATGGAAACTTCAAATTGACTGATTAATCGGTAATGTAACCGTGAAGTATAGTGCCGGACACATTTCCCATCTCTTCTAATAAACTGGCACACAAAATGACTAGACAAATGTCTTTTTTTTTCTTCAAAGTATACTCGGGAATGTATTTTCTCTTTTGAGAATCTGTAATAATATATACACATCAGACAGGGAGGCGCCAGGTTATTTTGTTAGGGGGCGAATGGGCGCGCCACGCAGGGGAGGGGGGGGGGGGGTGTCTGAGGGAATGGGCCCCTCAGAAGTTGAAGTTTTTTTTAAAAATTGATGCTTAAATGCCTCGCTTTAGTGCATACTTTTTGCCAAATTAAAAAGAAACAGTAGAACGGAGGGGTGTCTGAGGGGGGGGGGGGGGTGTGCCCCCCTCAGAAGTTGAAGATTTTGTTTTAAATTGATGTATAAATGGCTTGATTTGGTGCATACTTTTTGCCAAATTAAAAAGAAGACAGTAGAACGCAGGGGGTGTCTGAGGGGGGGGGGGGTGCCCCCTCAAAAGTTGAAGATTTTTTTTTTTAAATTGATGGTTAGATGGCTTGATTTTGGGCATACTTTTTGCCAAATTAAAGAGAAAACAGTCTTAAGTTCAACTAAAATGAACAAGAACGCAAGGGGGGGGGGTAGATAGATTTTGTCTTTTCCATTGAACAATCAGCCATAAGTTTTTGAAAATACAAGGGTTTTTTTTTCTCATCGTAAATCAAAGTTTGAACTTCCGGTAATGTAAATGTAATATTAATGACGCTTCTATTAATAAAATCTGATCGCCTGAATTGGCTTGATTTTCTCAACACAGAGAGAAAAAGAGAAAGAAAGAAAGAAAAGGAGAAAACAAGATTTTAACCCCAAATCATGGGGGGGGGACATTTCACCACCTGAAAGTTCGTGAGGGGGACGTGTCCCCCCGTCCCCCCAGGATTGACGCCCATGCATATGGCAAACAATTTGCTAGAAATGTATAGTGGCTGAGTAATGAGCATACTATAGATAAGGAAACTAGGAAATCCGGGTAAGTAAATATATAGACCAAACACTAGTTATGTGCCAATGGGAGTTGTGGCTTTTATCGAAGATGATGATGCCCAGTAAGTTTTCGTGCGTTTTTTTTTTTTTTTCTTCACTGGTTCAAACAACCAATCTACTGCAGAATACTGACAATCTAGAATAAATCATAGCAATTTTCTCTCAAACTACGATTCCCATATTACACTGGACAGAGCTTTACAGAGTGATTGTTGTTGGTGGTGCATGGTAGTTGTTTTATGACGTCCATAATTATTATATCTTCAGTTATGAAAAGTCAGTTATCCATCAAGAAAACTGAAAATGACAAATTGTAATAATATAATTAATTCACCAATATCGCAATTCATTAGGAGTCTTTTGATGGTTTACAACTTCATATTTCTGTTTTTATCACGTTAATTAATCTGATCAGCCCGGTTTCGAATGCATTGAAAAGAGTGTATTTTGCAGTAGTATATATTGTTATCAAGGAGGCCTAAGCCAAATCAGTTACGAGAACTTTCTTCCGGTCAAATGATTCTGTTTGACAGAAATGGTACCCATTATTAGGGGACTTTGGATGAAAAAACGAAATGAATTGATTTCATTTTGCGGGATTTTGCATCTGTAATTTTCACTTTAGCGAGATTATGGGCGAGATATTATCCTGGAGAAATTATAACCCATATTTAAGGCCAAGATTTGAAAAATGGGGGCACTAGGGATTTATAAGTCCGTAATAATGAGTACCATTTTCTGCGAAAATGAGTCAAAGGGTTTATACGCTTCAGCCGCACATCCCCGTCCAAACCAAATCTGAGTACCCCCCCCCCCCCCCCGCGCAAATAATTTTTTATTTAAAAAACGTTTTAGCCCTCCATAGGCTATTTTATTGAGTTAAACAAAATATTTTACAAATCAATGAAATCAAGTCTTTCTTTAACTCTAACAAAACAAACTACTATGATGATCATTTCTTTCCTTTTCAAGGAGTGTTTCAAATGGATGAAATCAAATAATGAAGGATTGTTTTTTGTTTTCAATGATATTTTATTTTCTGCTTTTCACAAACAAGAACAAAATTTATAATAACAAACAATAACAAAATCAATACATAAAATAATCTGCATGTTCATATTATTCCATAGAATATGATTTTACATTCACAGCTAAATAATACAAAAGAACTTTTACTATTTAAATCGATACTTACACCAATGTTCAAGACACTCCTATAATGTTTTAAACAAAAGATGGCGCTAGACCGCATTTGACAAGTTTTTTTCCTTTTCTTCCTTTCCCCAATAATATTTCATTTTCTCCATTGCTTTTCACAAACAATAACGAAATCAATACATAAAAAAATCTGCATGTTAATATTATTATATAGAATATGATTTTACATTCACATCTAAATAATACAAATGAACTTTTGCTATTTACATCAAATAAAGGATGAAACATGCATGCATAAAAAAGGCATGAACATAAAAAGACATTTAAGAGAAGAAAAAAAAATGAAAAAATGAAAAATACTTACATACACACATACACACACGTGCACAGACACCCACTTAAAACATGCCTACATTTTGTGGGAATCTCGACCATTATATCAGCCATGTCCATTCCATTGCTTCTATTCGCTTTCCTTATTTTATCTATTCTGCACGAAGCTATTCTAATTTGTCCCACTTTCTAAAATGATATGTGAGTGTACCTCGGTCCCCAGCTAATTTCTTCTCCTCCTTTCTATTTTCTAATAATCTTTTCTTAATCTCCAAATAAGTTGGTGGTTTTTGTCTATTTTTACTATCTATAAATATCATATATTTTATC
Organism: Strongylocentrotus purpuratus; assembly: GCF_000002235.5. Lineage (NCBI taxonomy): Eukaryota > Metazoa > Echinodermata > Echinoidea > Camarodonta > Strongylocentrotidae > Strongylocentrotus > Strongylocentrotus purpuratus. The sequence goes on from NW_022145612.1 coordinate 53,251,402, forward strand.
AAAATTATGATATGATTTAATAACTGTTCCTTCCCTATGTTAAACTCAACTACCCCTACATGGATACCTTTCCAATTTATATTTGTAATCTCTACTAAATTAAATAAATTCCCACACTCTTCCCAAATTGGTTTTACTTTCTCACAAAGACAAAATAAATGCTCATAAGTTTCTTCATATTTACCACAAAAAGAACATAAATTACTATCAACCATTTTAAATGTATATAAATGTAATTTAGTATATATAATATTATAAAGCATTTTAAATTGAAATTCTCTAAGCTTACTATTCAATGTGCACTTTCTAAGTCTTAAAAATATTAGTTGTATATCTTTTCCATGAATATTATAAGTCTGTTCTAAATGTCGTTCTGCATACGATTTTTCTACTCTCTTATTTAATAAAAAAGCGTATATAATTTTTGAGGTTATTTGATCTAACATATATACCTTTTCAAACATAATAATATCCATATCTAATTCCCTATCTATATTTGAGTGAGTATTTTTATTTAAAAATTGTTTCCATGAAGACGGGATGCCAAGAAAAATATGTTGTATTTTACTAATTTCTAAACTATTTAAACCTTTTCTTTGAAATTCCTCATTAGATTTTATATTACCTTCCTTATCAACAATATGATGCAACTTATACACATTTTTGTTAAATAATCCCTCATCAAAAGGAACATGACCATCGATAAAAACAAATCTATTACTATAGATAATCTCATTCCTCCTAGAAACACTTTCCTTTAACAAAAATATTCTCGTAGCCATCCAAACATCCAACATGTCTCTATAAAATGCTGGTAATACTAATTCAGATATACCTACGGTTGCATTATTATAAAATATCAAAATTCCTCCAGCATCTTTAGTTAAATAATTAAAATATTGTTTCCATCCCATGTTTGCATCCCCCGTTAAAAGTCTCTTTACCCACATAATCCTCTGCACTAAAATAAATAAATGAAAGTCCGTTAATCTTAGTCCACCTCTACAATAATCCAAGAACATTACATTTCGCTTTATCTTATCATTTCCTTTCCACAAAAAGTCAAAAACCAGTTTATCCAAATCTGTAAATACCCAATTTGGTACTGGTGTCAGCGCCGATACATAAATCAATTTTGACAAAATAAATGTTTTTATCAATTGAATTTTCCCCATTAAAGTTAAATCTCTTTGTTTCCACCAAGACAACAACTTTTTTATTTTACTCAAAATTTCCTTATAATTTGTCCTTTCCTGAATTTCAACATCTAAAGAAAAATATATACCCAAAATCTTGACCATTTGTACTACTTTACCAAATGGAAGAGCAATATTTTCATTTTGAGAAGGGCCCAACAATAATATAAAAGTTTTTTCTTTATTAATTTTTAATCCAGAATTTCTAGCAAAATTTTCAAACAGTTCCCCCACCTTTTTAAATGAATTTGAGTCCCGAATAAAGAGAGTCATATCATCTGCATAAAGAATTTGTTTTACATGTACGTTATTAAAAGTAAATCCTTGAATTTCAGGGTCTTTATATATTGAACGAGCTAAAATTTCAATACAAAGTATAAACAAATATGCGGACAGGGGGTCCCCCTGTCTAACACCTCTCTTAATATCAAAGTACCCAGTAGATGAGCCCCCATTAAAGACACAACTTTGAGCATTATTATATATAGTCTCCACCCATCTACAAAATGATGGTCCAAAACCAAATGTAAACAAAACCTTCTGCAAAAAAGTATGTGAAACTGAATCGAAAGCCTTTTCAAAATCAATTATCATCATATATCCAGGTATTTCATTGACTGATGTATGATGAATTATATCATCTATCATTCTAATTGCTTCACCTATATTTCGATCCTTTAGATAACCCACCTGGTCGACAGAAATTAAATCATTTAAAACTTTTTTAATCCTTATAGAAAGCACTTTAGTCAAAATTTTGTAGTCTACATTCAATAAAGATATTGGTCTATAATTTTTTATAAATAAGGGATCTTTTCCTTCTTTATGAATCAAACTAATGACCGCCTGCTTTTGTGATGAGGAAAGTTCCTTCTGTGCGTTTGTTCAGGTTGTTAATTATTGACAAAAGATGGCGCTCTACAAAAGACGGAAAATCTAAGAATACATCTTCTCATCAAACTGTGACATGTATATAATAACAACGAAACCAAAATCTAACTTTGTCTTTAGATATCATTTACTTCAAATCAAAGCCCAGTGTTATCATAAAATAGTTGAAAGGTCCTCTTCTGTTGATGAATTTACCCACAACTGTTTTGAATTGTCGAGGAAAAGTGCAATTGACGCAGGAAAAACGTGCATGCCTTATTATCTTCCTTTTTTCCACTTGGGGCTCGGAACTCGCCACAATAATCGTTTTCGGTACAACAATTTCATCCATTTGAGACACTCCTTTAATTCTTTTTTTTTTTTTGGGGGGGGGGGGGGGGTCTAATAGATTACTGAAAAAATGTTGTATTCCCGAAATAAAAGCCTCGGTCTTTTGGCATAGGCCTACCAATGGTTTACACATTTTCTCATTCAAATCATATATAATTATGCAAGAGAGTGCAGCGACAGAGCGAAAGATTTTCAATTAATCGTTCTAACACAGGTCAACTGTTAGTCCATTCATTTTATCTTTTTTTTTTGTTCTACAAACTTTCCGACGGGACAACATTTTCCGAAAAGACGCTCCCCCCCCCCCCCCCCGCCTCCTGAACGCTTCTCCTATAAGCATCACTCTATTCAGTCTAAGATTGAACTCTCTCCTTCCTCTCCTCATCTTCTTGTGGAACAACTATTAAGAGTTGCTGCAAAAATACTGTCAGATTATCTGTAAAAACAAACCGAATAAAAAATAATCAATGTACATTATGGGATGGACAAGACTGCTTTATAACTGCTTTTTTAAGACTAAAATGGGTGTATCTCATAAAGAGGCACGGGAGGCATGTGCCTCCTCCAATCGAAAATGACAAAATAGTAAAAAGAGGGAGAGAGAGATAAGGAAGGAAGAGGGGGAGAGGGACTCGGATAGAGAGAGTAGGGATATATTATATATATATAGAGAGAGAGAGAGAGAGAGCGAAGAGAGAGAGAGAGAGAGAGAGCGAAGAGAGAGAGAGCGAGCGAAGGGAGAGAAAGAAAGAGAGAGAGAGAGAGAGAGAGAGAGAGAGAAGGAGATGGAAAGGGGGAGGGGTGATGGTTAAATTAGAAGGGGGAATGGGGAAAGAATGTGATGATAAAAGAAAAAGACTCCCTCTCGTATCCCCATTCCATCGCTTTGATCTCTCGCATGGCTGAGATCCATTGGCCGATCAGTACAACGTGTGGATCCACACTAGACTACTAAGTACATATTTTACTTACCCATTGCATTTGTGAACCATTTAGGTTTGTTCTTCCATGCCACGCCCACATAGTAGACTGGTATCCCGAGTAGAGTGATGGCTAAACCTATTCCACAGTCTACAGGGCTGCTGTAGACAGACATACCCACCAGGAAGAGTGCACAACATACAAAGATGATTGGTATTACCAGAGGAACCTGTTAGGATATGAAAAGACTTTTAAACTTTAATATCCCATCTTCTAAAAACGATCGAGTGATGTGATATACTTATGAATGCATTCTCTCTGTGTGCAAATACGATACTCATAAAGACATCAACAGTAACAATGATGATAATTATAATCTTGAGAATGCTGATGATCACAGTATAAATTCTAGCAATTACAATTATGATGATGGTAATAATAATGATAATAATAACGATGATGATGATGATAATAATAATAATAATAATAATGATAATAATAATAATAATAATAATAATAACAATAATGATAACAATAATAACACTAAAAATAATTACAATTATAATAATGACAATGACATCGATTAAAAGAAGAAGAAGAAGAAGAAAAAGAAGAAGAAGAAGAAAAAAGGAAGCAAAATAGAAGAAGACAAAAAGGAAAGATATGATGATGGCAATGATGCCGATCACGTTCCTCAATATGTTTGCCGATCACATCATATCCACTGCCTAAACACACAAAAACACGTCAACAAAAATGATATAGAAATACGAACTGCCCAATTTATTTTACTGGATCGTATACTTGCAACACTATAAGCATTTTATTACAAAATACGTACCTTAAAGGGTCGTTTAAGGTCTGGATACTTCCATCTATAATATGGGATGATTGCACAGGCTAAGGCAGTAAAGAACCAGCCGGCAAAACCAGTATAGTTGATGAGATTGCTGACATCTCCGCTTACCAGCATTATTATGCTGATAGGTAACTATATAAGCAAGAAATAAGAACTGGTAAAATTCCTATATAAAAGCGATTTCAAGCTTCAAGACCTCGCCTACTATGTTCGATCCAGATAGAACGTGTCATGAATTTTGTCTATAGAGCATTAACGGTTTCCTGCATTAATAATTATGAAATTAACTTCTCATGATTAAAACACAAACTCTTCTGTTACTAATTGTTACACATGCACTGTAATTAATTATATTCGATTACCGTTTAGGACTTGATAGGATTTGTCTTCTTTATTTCTTTATAAAATATTATAAAATAAAGAAACGTTACAGCCGGTAAAATCCGTACTTGGGGTCATACCCTGTATATATTGTCTAGATACAATTTAATTTGACTATGTCATTTTTGATTCTTAGAGTCGTATTACAACTAACATCAAATAGCCTGTAAGCTCTATATGTTTTTTGTCTTTGTAATAATATACAAGGGTATACTATAAAACTATAAGTAACAAGATTATCATATTGTAGGTGCCTTCGTGGGTCTAATACCGTTACCTATATATTTTTAGGGCGCAATAATTAGGAGGCCCAATTTTCTTAGTGAACATAATCCAGGTTGTGTGTGTGTGTGTGTGTTTTTTTTTTTTTTTTTTTTTTGGGGGGGGGGGGGGGGGGGTGCCCACCCGTTATATTGATCCGCCGTTGAAGGCTTTGCTTTTTGTGGTGTAATTGAAGGTAATTGTTGGAGGATGATTTACCAGACTTGCAGCAGCAGGGAGGGGTGTCTTCTGATCTATGTGTACCATTGATATGACTTGGGGGATGTGTCCTTCACGTGATGCTACCAACAGGGTTCTATTTGGAAAAGAAAAAAAGGGCAATGATCTAGCGAATGAGAAGTATTGTTTTAGTATTCAAATGTATCGTATAATTCCAAAAAAATAAAAAAATAAATAAAGTAGTATTGCACTTGAAAATGAAGGAACACTGATAATATAGAGATAGTAGTTATGATAGTTGTTATTGGTTGGTTGGTTGGTTGGTTAGAAGGGGTGATGAAAGTTATTGGTGGAAAGAATGTCGTTACCTTTTGAAATATGCTTGTGCTCTTTTTAGTATATAGGCCTATTCAAGGTGAGTGGAAACTTTCATGTTGAAACTATAAAATGATGACTAATATGGATAAAACAATATACTAAATTAATAAAAAAAAAGATAAACTATATAGTAATAAAACATATTCAGTACCATTATTATTGCTTACTCGTACCTTGCAAAAGTGATAGCTCCACCGTTCAAGTTGCCTGCTATAGATATAGCAACTATAACACTCAGAATCCATGACCAGTTTCCGAAAACACGCTGACCAAAGTCCTGGTGTACAAGAGAATTGAATTGTATTGATATTTAGTGACATCACCAGAATGTTTGGAGTAAACGGGAGTAAACGGGAAGGGATGTCACTAAAATTTGCCGATTTTTTTGACCGATAAATTATTTAGAACTTGTTTTTTATTACGACAAAATGTGCGACAATACTTTGTGCCCGGACTTTGCGATGATAGTCTTGATAATTTTTATGATTCAAATCGACTAACAAAATGAAAATGAAAATAGAGGAAAAAATAAACAAAAGACAAAAGATAAAAAAAATGGTAAAAGGAACACATACACACAACAAAAACAACAAACAAACAGAAAAACCAATGGTACAAACTAACCAAGGCAACAGCGCTGGAAGCGAGGAGTTCGGTTGAGTTAAGCACACTGAAGTAAGCAATGTTGGCGAGCACGTAAACAAATGTGATGAAGGCGACTGATATTATAATCGCCAGAGGAATTGTCCTGAACAAGAACAAGAACAAGAAGAGAATTCATTTTTATTTCATTCAGATGTAACAATTAGATTGATGAGTCAATATTATCTATATTATCTATAGTTTTTTTGAATTAGTTATTAATTCTTAATCATTATTTTATTGTACAATACTGATATTGGATATTTTTTTATTGCGCACATAATAGTTATCCACCATGCAAGTAGTCCAAAATATGGGCGATTTCATTTTGATCTCCACCCACTATGAATATGACGGACAAAGAAAGCAGACAAAATATACAGTTCCTCAGGTAGACATAGGAACATCCCTTCACTGCTATTATGTAAAAATGTGTAGAACAGGTGATACATGTATCACCTGTTCTACACATTTTTACATAAAAGCAGTGAAGTGATGTCCCTTTATCTACCTGAGGAACTGTATATTTTGTCCGCTTTCTTTGTCCGTCATATTCACACCAACGCAATGCGACCTCTCCCTACTTACTCGCTGCCAGCCGAAGATGGTGTGTGATCCTTATATTTAAGTCATAGGCTGGGCCCTGGGGGCGTTTCACAAAACTTTTCATCAGTGACAAATGACACTTTTTGTTATAAGCTACTGAAATTCTTGCTTCTGATTGGTTATCGACAGATTTTGTCACTGAATTTTGTCATGTGTCATTGAAAAAAAGCTTTGTTAAACGGGTCCCAGGCGGCTTTGATCAAGTTTAGGGAATCTAAAGAACCGGCCACATTCTGGACTACCATGCAAGGTGCTCAAGATATCACTAGGCTAGGCTACCGATTTCGGTGCTCACAGCATTCAGGCATTGTTCTTCCTACCGGTATACCCGTTTGTACCCTGGGTGGTGAGTGGCAAATTTAGATTAATGTCTCACCAAAGGATATTAGTCCCGCGCCGGGGCAATATTTGGGTGAGAAGGAAAAAAATCTTTAAATAAATATTTTATAATTTCATGTACTTTATCTGTAGCGAATACAAATTGCAGCGGTTTCTTTCCAACTACGAGTTGATAGCCGGGATTAAAGTTTATAGTCCTTATTTCACCGTTTCAAGCTTCTCATACGATTCACGTCAAACTATTTTTGTCTCATTGACGTCGACGGATGGGGAAGGGGACGGAGGGAACGGTTACCCCCATTGTTTCCGATTAATATTTTGCATAATATACCCCCTCAAATCCTTCCTAAAAACGTCTCTTTCTTACCTTCCTGGGTTGATGATTTCTTCAGCTATCGAAGGAAGAAATTCCCTGTTGTGATAGGAAAAGGAAGAAATGCTTAGAACAACATCATTTTTTTCCTTGACATTATAAATACTCCTTTCTCAGGTGTGTTTTGAATGATTGATACTTGCATGAATATGATGTAGGTTTGTTGTACATAACAATAATCAATAATGTGAAGGACCTGATCATTATGCGTTATCAGTGTTTATGAAGATAATTTCATGATCATAAATGGGAGTATACTGGGATTTAAAAAACATAAAACATAGGTCTAGTGAAGGAAAACACAATCATGTGAAAAAGGGGTACTATTGATTAGGAAAGACAAGTAGTGAAAATTCCGTTTCTCTTATTTTGAAGCTCATTTTAAAAGAAAACACATGATTGTACAGGAGTGCTCCCATACTCTGCTAACCAATTTTCAAAACAAAATTGAAGAGCAGAACATTTGAAGTGATACTGACAAATTATCTTGCCCCAAAAAGAAAAGTATTAATGAACTACTGACCATCCGGAGTAAGCGTAGAGTCCAGAGTAGAAGGCAAGAGGTAATGTCTTCCATTTTATAGACCCTTCAGAGAATGCGGTTTCTATATTCGATGTATTACCTGTTTGTAATGAAATCAGACAAAATGAAACATGTACATAAACAAAGTTTGTAACCTATATTTTTATACTGACATTTATTTATAAGATCACAGAATAGTAAATCGGACATTACAAAGTAATATATCAAAAATTGAAAAAGAACAATTTTAAATTTCAAAAATTATTGTTTCAATTTTCTACAAGTTGTCTTGCGATATTAAAGTGTTCGGACAACTGATACTGCATAGCAGTGTTCCTAAAACATTTTGAAATCGGAGGTCGGACTAACTTTGCAGTCATAAGAGAAAATAAATGGCCGTTATATTTTAAAATTCGTCGGAAGAGGTTCAAACTTTTTCTTTCGAACCCGAAGAATATTGTGGAAATAATTTGTTTGCGATTTTAGCGATGCCTGATCAAGTTCACACTCTTTTTTTTTTGGGGGGGGGGGGGGGCAAAAGACCAAGGCAATTTTTTCTTAGCCCCTGGTGTTTGGTATTTGATAAGATATTTTGTTAAAGTACACACAAGTTTGTTTATTACTCACCTTTTATAAGTTGGTAAACACCGGCAACGACGATTGCGATAAGACCCAACACTTTACAGAAGGATGTTGCAACTTGGATCTTACGTGTCAGTGGAACGCTTAGGGAGTTGATGATAACGATTAACACTGTAAAAAATGGGAGCTAACTGTTAAATTTATGCATACTGTTACGGCAACATTTTTATACATATTCATTTAATATGCTGATTATGCGCGCACGCAGATTCAGTCGCCAGCATCAAGGAGAAGACAAGAAACACCACAAAAACAATGGTAGGTTTAAACTTTTTGTAGTATTTTTTTTGTTGTCTTAAAGAGGTGGTGAATGATCACTTACATTTAGTCAGCACTGACTGAATTTGACCAATCAGAGGCCTGAAAAATAGTTGGTGACAATATAATTGTCGGTGAAAATGATATTAGTCGGTGAAAACCATCGACTAATTGTTTCATGAAACGCCCCCCTGGTGATAACAATATAACAGCGGTAACCAATGAAAAATCAAGTATCATTATAAACTAAATCAACAATTAATAATTCGTATTAGATGTCCTCATAAACGAGGGAAATAGGCCCTACCTACCAAGAAGTGCTGCTCCTATGAGTCGAGTAACTACAAATGGGACCTCACATCCCATGTAGAAAGGTAAAAGGACGTAATACGCGAAAGAGACCGAGTTGATCGCCCTCGAGCCAGTCCGGACAGCCACAATCCTAGTCCATATGCGAACAAAGGCAGGAACTGGTCCGAAAGCATCAAGGATGTACACGAAGTCTCCTCCTGATACGGTGAAAGTTGTACCCAGCTCAGCATAGCAGAGTCCTCCAAACATGGACATTACTCCACATAACACCCACACCACCAACGCCCATCCAGTGCTCCCAGTATTGACTAATACACCTGTTTAACAAAATCATAGAACAAGATCTTTTTGAAGTTTGTTTTGTTTGTTTTGTTTTATTTTCACTTTTTCATATCAATACAAAGAAACATACAAATGAATATAATGAATAACATGTAAGTTTGACAAAATTTGTTTCTAGTTAAAATAAAAGTTTCATACAAAAGGAAAAAGCAGGAGACCACATGTCGTAAGCGAAAATGCTTGAACATGACCGTGGCCTCTGCTGAGTTAACGAAATAAAAGAACAACCCATGCAACTGCATTGTATTCGATGTTAAATGAGATATAATTGAAGTGATTAAGAGTGAGCATGGCTGAATTAATTTTGAGCGAAAATAACAAAACAAATTTAGTGAAATATTTCGTTTTGTGAAGTGCATTTGTGCAAGGTGCAAACATTTAGCTTGGTGGAATAAAAAGAGACTAATACCGTGATATTAATTGTGTGTTGGTTTCAGTTACGGGTGATAAAATTAAATGTATGCAGGGTCCATTCCTGTTGACAAACAAAGACAGAACAATTCAAGACATAACAAATTAGATAATTTTTAAATTTCTAAAGTGGTTTAATTATTCACTTGTCTTTTATTCAAATGGTTGAGGGTTCGAAACCAAGCCCGGGACCAACGTCCTTTTGCAAGACATTAATCCACATTTGTCAATCTTTATTCAGATAATGACTGGTACATAATTATTTGGTCGCTCGGCTATGACCAGTGTAATAATTTTGGAAAGGCAGGAGCCTCACGGCGTGATGGCTTAAAGGGATAGTTGAGTTTTGGTATAGAGGGCGCTAAACAATTTTTGTGTAAGATGAAAAACTGAGTGTCAAATTTGAAAGAGCATACAATAATTCAAATGACAAAAATTATCTTTGTTTGATCAAAAATCGGTTCAGAGACGGCTGAAATATCCATAAATATAACCATTTCTGATATTTGCGGGGCCCCACAAAATAATATTCGATAATTTTGAACCAACAGTTGAAAAAACGAGATAAGACCTTATGGCCCGAATTCACAAAGGTTTTCGTACGTCATATGACGCGTTTTACGCGTTTTTTACAAACCTGGTTTGTAAAGAACAAAAGGAGGTTTGAGCTCAAACCTTGGTCTGAGCTCAAACCTTGCTTTGTGAATTCGGGCCTGTCAATGCCAATATTGAGGTTTTGTTGGCTTTTTATTGTTGGTTATATACGCACAATCATCAGCCGGCCCGTGTAATGTTATTATTCATTAGTTAATTAATCAATGGTCACCGTATTTTTTTAAAGTGGAGCTGGATTGGTATGATCGTATTGTCTAAATTTCACATATTTTGGGGTCTAAAATTACCTTCATAGCAAGGGCGCTAGAAATGTCATAAGTTAGAATAAGAGCCTTAACCATGTACTTTAAAGGCATTTTCGGACTTAGAACTCAACTGTCCCATTATGAGTTTTAAAAACAAATCAGGAAACAGTAATAATCGAAATACATAAGTGGATAGAGGAAAAGGGAATGTAAAGTTGGGAGAAAAGGGAAAGAGAGCTGATGCGGAGTAAAGAACGGAGAAGTAAGGACAATTGAAGGAAGACAGAGAGAATAATTATCATAACATGATAAAGGCAGGCGCGGATCCAGGATTTTTTTAGGGGTGGGGGCCCAAATTTGAAATCAATTTGAAATTTAGGGGGGGGGGGGGGTAGTAAGCACTAATTTTTTGTTTGGCCCTCGAAAATTTGAAAAATAGCTAACCCCCCATTTGAACGCCAGGGGGGGGGGGGGGTGTGTGGGTATATCAAAAAAGGTAAAATTGACGTGTTTTTATACGTTTTTTTCCCAGGGCGGAGCCCTCAGAAGCTCAGGGGTTTAATACATCAAATTATCGTCGGATGAGCATAATTTGTATACATTTTGTGTGACACTGGCATGTCAATTGGCGTGGGGTCAAGGGGGCGTAGCCCCGGCAGGTCAGGGGTTTTGGGCAATAAATAATGGTCAGATGAGCATATTTTATACCTTATTTGTGACACTGTCAGGTCACGAATCGGTGTTGGGTCCAGAGGGCGGAGCTCCCGGAAGCTCAGGGGTTTTAAGCAATAAATAACCGTCAGATGTGCATATTTTTTATACCTTATTTGTGACACTGCAGGACACAAATTGGTGTTGGGTCCAGGGAGCGGAGCCCTCAGAAGCTTGGATGTTTATACATTAATATTTATCGTCAGATGAGCATAATTTTATACCTTATTTGTGACACTAGCAAGTCACATATTGGCGTGGGTTCCAGGGGGTGGAGCCTCCGGAAGCTCAGGGGTTTGAGGCAATAAATTACGGTCAGATGAGCATATTTTTATACCTTATTTGTTACACTGGCAGGACACAAATTGGTGTTGGGTCCAGGGGCGGAGCCCTCAGAAGCTCAGGTTTATACATCAATTTATCGTCAGATGAGAATAATCTTATTTTGTGACACTGGCAGGTCACGAATTGGCGTGGTATTCAGGGGGCGGAGCCCCCGGAAGCGCAGGGGTTTTCGGCAATAAGGTACGTACGGTCAGATGAGCATATTTTTATACCTTATTTGTGACACTGACAGGTCACGAATTGGCGTGGGGTCCAGGAGGCGGACCCCCGGAGGCTTAGGGGTGTTAGGCAATTAATTACGTCAGATGACTCTAAATATACCTTATTTGTGATACTGGCAGGTAACTTATTGGGGGGGGGGGGGCAGAGCTCCGGAAGCTCAGAGCTTTAGGCAATTAATTACGTCAGATGAGCATATTTATACCTTATTTGTGATACTGGCAAGTAACTAATTGGCGTGGGGTCCAGGGGGCGGAGCCCCCAGAAGCCAATGGGTTTTAGGCATCAAATTACGGCCAGATGAACATATTTTGATATCTTATTTGTAACACTGGCAGGACACTAGTTGGCGCGAGGTCCAGGGGGCCGAGACCCCAGAAACTCAGGGGTTTTAAGCATTAAATTACCGTCAGATTAGCATCCAGTCGTCCGCCTTAGGGTCCTAGGTGGGGTCCAGGGGGAAGAGCCACCGGAATTCAAGGAGTCTGAGGCATTTAATTACGGTCAGATGAGCATATTTGATACCTTTGATATTTTCCCCCTTTTATTTCCTTTTATTTATTTTTGTTTTCCTTCTTTCCCCCCCCTTTTTTTTCCCTTCTTTTTTTTTGCCAGGGGGGGGGGCGGGCTCCCCGCCCCCCCTGGATCCGCTACTGGATAAAGGTATTGAATAAGATAGTGAATGCATTCATTGGCGATAGTCTAAATAAACATATTTACTATTTAATTACTTAACAGAAACCCTTACTCGACTGTAATAATTCAGCTCTCAAGCGTCTTATTAACGTAAATAGATTTATCGAAAATCATACTTCATAACCGAGGAGTGCAGCATCTTAAGCATCCACGGTTTTCTGGTCATACCTCTCTTGTTATTCTGTTCTTCTTTGAAAATAAAATAAAACAGAATTATTGTAAATAGATTTTATCGAAAATATATCGTATGATGCCCATTAAACTGTACACAATGTGTCTTTCGTTACCTAACTCAGTAACTGGAAGCAAACCCAATTTTGCACAGTTCAATTTGCAGTCAAATGGCGCTTCAAAGATCGCCAAAGAGGTTCATGCTGTCCTACGTTAGAAATAAAAACGCCTTGTGTGCAGCGGACATTAGAGCAACATATTTTAAAATTTGTGTTTAAAAACTTTCCCATTCTAAATATTGGATAGGCCGATACAATATTTACCTTTTGGAGATATGAAGATCCCTCCGCCTATGATTATACCAATCACTATGGAAATACAGTCGATTAAAGTCATTTGACGAATCAGTCTGACACCGTCTTTATCACCGCCGTGTTCGACAACCGATGGCGATGGCGATGATGACAAACGGCGATTTATAGACATTGCGTGTCCTTTTCCGATAGGGATGGACTATTGTAGTTGGATTCGTGATGCTTTTTGAGGAGCTCCAAGTGATTGCAGATTATGTTCATACTTTTTTTGTTTTAATCAGTGGCGTCGTGTGAGTCCAGGCAATGAGGTTGGGGGGGGGGGGGGGGGCACGAAAGCCATTTCAATGATCGGCACCGGTGTTAACAGGTGAATGAAATGCTAATAATAATGGACAAGACTGTTATAGGTAGGGGTGCATAATCTCCTATATTTACGTCGCCTTTACCCGCTTGATAATTATTTTTCTCTTTTGTTTCTCGCCATTCGATAGGGATGGGGTTGGTATACCTAGAACTACGCCATTGGTTTGAATAGCTTCCATAACTCGGCAAACCTATTTGTCGTGTTTGTACGAGCGTTTATTGCTTCTCTGACATCAAACGAACGTACCGAACTTTCTCGTATAAAGCAGGAGCTATTGATCTAAATAGACTAATCTGCTTTAAAGAAGACCAATAAATGAAAAGAAATCGGTCTGTTAAGAACCATGAGGGCATTAACTCTGTGTTTAAAGTACATGATCTAAGTCCTTTCTGACTCTCATCACTACACTCAGACTTTGAAATCAATTTCACAGAGAATTGACAACGACTACCCCTAAAAGAAAGTCACGTACCGCCATCAAAGTTGTACGAATTGTATGCGACGGTTATAAAGTGCGTTGTAATAAAACCCTGTTAATGCTTTTATGGAACTCCCAAGTGATTGTGGGTGGTTATAATTACTCGATAGTTGTTAAGGGTAATACAAAGTTTTGTTATGGGGTCATGACTATAAAACAACGTTTCTTGACTAAAATCGACCGATTAGCTATTACCGTTCGGAAATTTATATATCACAACTACATATTCTGAGATTTTCATGGTCGCAGCTACCATTGTACGGCCGTATGTGCTATTTGAAATTTATCAAAATTTACCAGGAGCACCGGTAAAATTTTATATTCACTTTTTCTCGAAAGCAAAATAGCTGTAGGGGCTTAAATTTCCTAGTGCTTATGATACATCCACAGGGGCATCCAAATATATCAAAATTGTAAAGAGTCACTATTCACCCAATTTCAAAATTTCCAAAAACTTTGTATTACCTTTAATTGGGGGGCTTTGGGGCAGCATGGGTCCAACCATTGAGGGAGCACTAGTGTCATTTGGGGGAAAGGCGGCATCGGCCTACCGAGGTGTAATGGTAAACATGGCAAAGAACAGCTTCATAAAATTGGAAATGTTATTTTAACATGCGTTTCATTGCTCCTCTGATTGGATAATATACAGCACACATTTGTAAAGTAAGGGTTGCTGACCTGAAAATAATAATTTGATGCCTATACCGACTTTGAAATCAAGTTCACCTAGCACCAACCTTCGACAGATTTACCAAAATAAATAACTTGACTAAAAATTTCCTGTAAAAGATCGTCCTGTCATAAAAGTTGCCGATATATTATATATCGAGTGTAAGAAATTGTTCCATAGAGTAAAAATCATCGGGGTGTTTATACAGTGCATTAAAAAAATATATACCCACATTCGATAGATTCCTATCAAAAAGTGATATCCAGCGTTACCTTGAATCATATTACCTGATATTGTTAGTCAGTCAAAAAGACAATTGCTGACTTATTATTCACAGTGATTCTTTGCTTTAGAATAGAAAAGGTGACCTTGTTAACTGTTAACTCAGACTCAAGAAATGGCTCATTATACGATGGCTACGATGCAGGGGCGGCGATTTCTTTTCATGACCGGGCAGGGGGGGGGGGACGAAATGCGATGGGCGAGGGAGCAGTGGCGTACTGAGGGGGGCAGAAAAAAAATCTGCATCACCACCACCCTTACATGTTACATGCAGGCCCCGCGGATCGTTTTTCAAAGTGGTGGTGGTGGGGGGGGGGGGGGGGCTAAAGTATTTACGATCAGGTAGAGCAAAGCGAGGGAAGCAAGTGGAGCGTAATTGGCGTCGGGTCCAGGGGCCTCTGGAAGCTCAGGGGTTTGAGGCCTTTGATTACGGTCAGATAAGCATATTTTGATATCTTATTTGTGACACTGGCATGCAGGTCACCAATTGGAGTGGGGTCTAGGAGCGGAGCCCCCACAATCTCAGGGGTTTTAGGCATGGTCAGATGAGCAATCAGGGGCCCCGCTTTAGGGCCCTTGAAGCTTCCGGAAAAATCATGCCATTTCAGCAACATTTGTAAATTAGTGGTATCGAATTAGAAATAAACCACCTTTGAATTATATTTTTTGGAGCAACTGTCCCCAACCCCCTCCCCCTTCAGCACGGTAGTGCGAGGGAGCATAATGGACGAGAGGGGTGACGTTGACGGAAGTGACTACCCCCTCATAGGTTTTTGAAGTTTTTTGAAAATATGTGTTGTTATGACCTTTGATTATTGGTATTTGGTTTTACCAAAGTCAATGAGAGAGAGAGAGAGAGAAAGCGAGAAAGAGAGAGAGAGAGAGAGAGAGGGGGAGAGAGATAGAGAGAGACGGGGGGGGGGGGGGGGGGGGGGGAGAGAGAGAGAGAGGCGATAGAAATGAGAGATGGAAAAGAGATATATATATTATACATACTTAGAATCTTCCATAAATGCCATGATCGTTAACAACATCCCCATACAGGGCCCGTTTTATACTAGAGCTGAAACTGATTACAAAGAGTTTGCAAATGATTCGCCTATCTCTTTAGTACAGAGTTTCGATTGATATAAATTCCAAATTATTTGTAATAAATCGCAGCTCTTTTATACAAACGGACACTTTTTCTTTTTTTTGGTCTCGAAATTTCAAAATTTGACATTTTTCTTTTGAGGGGGGGGGGGGGGGGGTAAGGTCACCTTATTTAGGTTAGCCGTGGGTATAATTTTTTGTTTTTCTGTTTTTTTGTTTTTTTAATAAAAAAAAAAAAAAAAAAAAAAAAACCAAGGGGGGGGGGGGGGGGGGGGGGGGAGTATTAGGTTTTTGGGTTTTTTTTTTTTTTTACATACATAGAAATACCAAAGGGGGGGGGGTTGAACCCCCAAACCCCCCCCCCCTGCGTACGCCCCTGCCGTACCTAGATAATGAAAAACTATGGGGAGGAGCAATCTTTTTTCGTTGATAGAAACGGGGGGCGCTGAAAGGAGAGACATCGTCAGATCATTTTTGATTCAAGGGGGTTCTGACCGAACGTGCAGACAAATTAGCCGGTCATTTTCCAACAAACATCGATAAAGGTCTTCAAATATTAAAATTTGCCGCAAAATGACAAATTTGGGGTTGGGTGTAATTGTGAAGGATAAAATTGACGTACATGTAACTTTACACACAACATCTCAACAGTCGGTTAGATTTAGAAACAAACGATAAACAATCCTTTCAAAGTTGTGATATTGATTTTAATTTTGGAATCCTCTTATACTGTGTGATCAATAAACCAAACGTTTACGAAAAATAAAGTAAAAATGCAATCAACTTGAAAGTCATGAAAACATTCTATGGACTGGTTTTGCTAATAACGCTGCTAGTCAATGTTTAAAACACTAACCGTTATTTGAATACAACATAACTTTTAAAGCGTATCCGGACACCTACCCCCCTAGGACAACTACCCCCTAGGATAGTTGTCCGGGGGTATAGTTGTCCTATAGGGGTAGTTGTCCGGCGAGTAGTCGTCCTAGAGGATGGTTGCCCTATTATAGGGGGTAGTTGACTGGGGTGGTTATCCGGGGGATGGATGTCCACGAGGTAGAACCGTTTTAAAGCGATTCTGCTGATAAGTTTTTGTAGGTAAAATTTGTGTATTATTGTCTATTTAAGTATTTGACATGAACTAAAACGTCTTTATACAGACCGAATCCAACTCATCTTATAATGAACATGAAAGGTTGAAAATGTCACCTTGTTTTTTAATACCATTACCGGTCATTTATAATGTCAAAGATCGTGAGAAGGGGGAAAACTGATTGGGATGTATTTATCTTCTTAATTTCATTAAAAAAAAGTACATGTCATAGTTTCGGGCCATTATAGTGTTTTAGAACACATTTCTAAGCCTAGTCCATTATCTGAAGAAAAACAAATCAGTATCCAAGAGCTTGTTGGCCTTCTCTGTACACCAAATATCCGGTGAAAAGCAGCGGTCGATCCGCATCCGCGTCCAGCAAACCCGGTGCCAACCGCAGAAAAACCTCGTCGTCGCGTTTCAGTTCTACCATGACCGAGGCGCTGGCGGAGTCGAGCGGGCTAACGAGGGCAGGGGTGATGCTCTGGAAGACCTGCAAAGTCGCGGATTTAAGATCCTTTCCAGCTTCGAGTTTGAAGAGTTCGACTCGGGTCTCCTCATCCATTGTCTCACTCGAAAAGCTGTAGTAGAAGTAGTAAACGCCTTCCAGTGGGACTGCATGGAAAGAAACGGTGCAGTCGCTAATTATTTCATCAAGGGCGTCACTAGAAGGGGGGGGGGGGGCTGAGTAGTGACGACTCATTACGAATTTTGTGGGATTTGAGGTGTATATCGTGAGGACATTAATCATTCAGGTACGAATAATGGGGCTAGCAATATCTTTGAAAACTTCGCTTTTAAATTTATGACCATCTCTCAAACAAAGTCATTCGATTAAGGAAAAAGGGGGCAAATATCAGATCACATGTCCTCTAATCATTGGTGCATATGGGCACAAAAGACCATTTTCTTTATATGTAACCAAATTTTATTTTATTTGCAGACGATACGGATATATTCTTTAAACACAACAATCGTAATTATTTGGAACAGACTATGAACTCAGAATTAGATAAAAGACAGTAAACTAATGGTTTTTAGCAAATACATTAGTACTAAATGCTTCAGAAACTAATTTTTATGGTATTTGGAAATACAAGCATTGATGATAATCATAACAATGCACCAGTTCAAAGAGTCAAAACTTAAAAATTTTGGGAATTTTTGATGGCGAGGATATGACATGGTAATATCCAGATGCATCGGAGCTACAAACAGATTTAATGATACTGTACCTATAAATATGTTTTATTGGTGTTGTACAATACAATGATTTTACCCCATTTGAACTATGGTAACATTATATGGGGATCGTGAAATACTATCTTCTAGATAGATTATTAAAACTACAAAAAAGAGTCGTCAGAGAAATATCACATTCTTATTCACGCTTACATAATTATAGTGTGACTATTTTTGAAAGTTTAAAAGTTTAACCAATGTATGAACTGCATGTTTATAAGGCAGGAATATTCAGGTTTTTTTGTCATAAGAAATTATTACCAAAATCATTTGATTCTTATTTCAACGTAATCTTGCCGTACATAATAATAACACTCGTATTAAATTTGATTACCGTGTTGCTTATGGTAACACTTCCTTCTCACGTTGCATTATTCGGTGTAGAGGTCCCATATTATGGAATGAATTACCAAAATTTAATAAATATTTTAATTTTTAAGTGCATATAAGAATAGAATAAAAGACTATGTAAAGAGTAATTCATTTAATAATTCATCTTGTCTTTTATTAATAACGATATATTGTGTTATTGCTTGATGTGCTTTATGTTGTCTTTAGACTAGAATAAATGCTTCTAGACAGTACGGGATCATGGACACAAGTTTTTACAAACTTTTTTTGATCGCGCCACATTTACATTTTATGTCTTTCAAGTCGTATAAATTTGTCCTTTTATCTTCTTGATTTGCATGTATTATTTTGATGTTTGTTTACTTGTTGTATTTTTACTTTTGTATATAATTATTTTTGTATTACTAATGCAAATGTGGAAATGAATCAAATTCAATTCAATTTAATGCGTACGTCTTTGTGAAGTGCCTGCACGGGTTCGAATGATTCGAAGTGCCCCTTACGAATAAATGTATTTCAATAGTCAGAATGCGAATTGCATATATTACGTGTTTGTTAGGTGGGGCAGGCTATAAAGTTTTGTCCTGCCTAGCAACAAAATAGTGTATGCAATTCGCATTCTGATTTATATTGAGATACAATTACTTGTCGCAAGTCAACGAAAGAATTCGTATAGAGGCACTTCACAAAGACCGCATGCATTAAATTTGGTTACTTTACGAAATTGGCTTATTTCGCCAAGGGGCCGAGGTCTCTTACTCAAATATCATATTCATTTCAAAGTTTGCGAATGAGCGAAGCATATCGAGAAATATTTATCACTTTTATCAAAACAATACAATAGCAAAATATTATTCTCGGGGGTTGCGGACCCTTACCACCCCTTTCTCCCAGCCATATACACATAGGCCCTCGTATGCAAGTTACGATCTCTGCCCCTCCCCTCTCTCTCCTTACCTTTGAATCGTCCTGTGACGACATCCAGCGCTTCACCGATGTTGAGATAGATCTTCTGCGAGTTCTTGTTAAACGCCCCGATGTCCCTCGAGGTCGTCGAGTCGCTCATATCGGCCGTCCTCTCCACGGTGAACGCGATAGTTCTCTCATACTTGAAGTCACCCGACACTGGTTTGTTTAATACGAACAGGAGAGCGATACATGACCCGAACAAGATGTGGAAGACAGACGCGCCCGACATCGTTGCGTGAATATTTTCAAACTGCAAAAGAAAGCGCATTATATATAAAGATTTGTTTCAACTGAAGTTTTATTCAATTTTACGGACTCTAAGTTAAAAAAAAAACAAACAAACAAACGAATTAAAGAACTGCTAATTTAGTGTACCCCGAGATTAATAATCTCAATACTTAGCGTATCGTAAGGAAAATTAATAAGATGCAGTTTGCTGTGGAGATTATCGTGTTAAACCGTTTAAAATGAAAAAGATTGTTGTACATAAATGAAGTACAAATCGAACACATGTCCCAAATGAATAACCCCTTTAAAGTTTCTTCGAACCCTGAAATCGATTCATTTTCTTCAAGGAAATCTTAAAGAGAAGGTTCATTGATTTAAAAAACTAACTTTAATGTCATTATTGCAAAGGTGACACTTTGATTGGCCAAGGTTATCAAAAGCCAATGCTTGGAAACATTCAAAGTAATGATTATTAACAATTAAAAAACGCTTAGATACAGCCCCGACATAGCGCCTGAAACTGAAGCTCCCCGGTCGCTGCTGAGATATGACGTCACATGTTGAACATGATGTACACAAGCAGACGATGTCCCATGACATCTCACACAATTTCAGTGCCTGTTTTGTCATCTTTTCTTCTGTTATTTCTCTTACTTCAATACCCTCAGGCGAAATGTTTAATATATTGCCTCACTCTAAACCCCGTGCACTGTATTATTTTGATGAAAAATGCAAGGACAAAAAAAAAGGGAATCCGTCGCTTGTAAACAAAATAAGACGCCATTGTATTTTCAGCTGCATACGACGCGGCATGTTCGGCGTTTCAAGAGGGAACGTCTATGCTATCATTCCGGAGGTTTTTTACTTTGAAGGTGTGGTTTCTTTGATGGTTCATTAACCCCTATCCTGTGTATTTACAAACAACATAATTTAGTTATTAGAATGGGGTCATATCTCTTTGTGAATGGTGTAAAATTCCATCACATTTATATACACTAAACTCATTATAATTTGAGGAATAAAGCATTGCAATTATGTTCATTCTTTATGGGATGTCGTCTGCTTGGGCAGGGTTGGTTCATATTGTGACGGCATTAAAACATCGATATTTTTCCGGCGAATCTCTCACATATCCCAGATGATATGGAGGTTGTTTTATTTGTAATTTTATAAATCACCGAATATGTAGTTAACCTAAAAATTGCATGATGGCCATCTGTTAGCTTACCAGTTTCTTGTAATACGCTATTTGCCATATTTATGATTTTCTATGAACCCGCACTTTAAGTAGATGAGAAAATCAGTTTTAAAGGTACTATGTCCAATTTACAGGCCAACACTATAACACCTACCAGAAATCTTCATCATAAAGGCCTATACTATATATAAAAATCCACTCACCTTTGAATCGAGTTCTTCACAAAGTACAGGCTGCAATGTCCGTTCTATATGCGTCTATCAGATGTATTCCACCTTCTCAGTTCTCACGCCTTAAATGCGACCCTTTCCGACGGCTACCAGGCTAAAGAGTGAATGAATGTCGAGAATCTCCAACTTTCTCTGTTCTTTGGTTGGGCTGTGTGCTGTGCTTTCTTTCTTTTTTTCCGTTTCTGATTCTAAGCAGATATCTCGCCTATAACAACAGGTGGTGTCAAACTTTACATTCTAGGTATCCGAATTTTCAATGAACTTCATGAATAAAAGATAATGATATGTAAACATGTTATCAAACGCACAGCATAATTTGCATTCTAATTGCGATTCTCAAAGGCGATGTTCATTGTAAGCACTCTCTTGAATATTTTCCCCACAATATGTTGCCAGGAAATTCGTTCCTCATCCAAAGCCAGTCGTAAAAACGCCCATAGATGGATGGCATCTGGACCTCCGTCAGAATAAAGGACTAAAATGTTTACCTAAAACGTGCCCGTGATAGAAATAACTGTCTGGTATGGGGGATTCTTTGATTAAAATGATACATATTAACTTTGCCAACTTGTTGAGGAAAGCCGACAAATACATTCCTCATACTAGGCGGAGCATTCTGGATGTGCAAAAGAGGGCTATTTATTTGAATATAATTACATGCATGAAGATCATTCGTAGGACAAGTACCTCTGGCCAGGGAGGTGATAGAGGAAGAGTGGAAACTCTTGTAATTTAATCAAAATAATGCACGCGTGAGTTCTAAAGCGTAACAATGGGATGCGTAACGTTCCACTTGGCTTTGGAGTTCCATGCTCCGAGCCGCTCTTCCACTGAGGGGAATCTCGGAGGCCAGGCACCAGTTTCACATTTACTAAATTACCGGCAAAATTTCTGTGTAAATTATAAACTTTATATGGGGATTGTATTGGGCAGGCGCGGATCCAGGATTTCTTGGGGGGGGGGGGGGGGGGGGGGCCAAATTTGAAATTATGCAAGGCAAATATCGGTACGTAATGGTGACACCGGCAGTGGCGAAATGAGCAAAAACGTTTGGGGACGGGGGGGGGGGGGGTAGAAACAAAATCTGCACCACCCCACTCTTACATGCAGGCCCCGCTGAACGTTTCTCTATTAAGTAGGAGGGGGGGGGGGTAGGTATTTACGATCAGGTAGAGCTTTGCGTAAATTGGCGTGGGGTCTCGGGGCGAAGCCACTGCGGGGGTCAAGGGGTGGAGCCCCCAGAGGCACAGGGGATATAGGCATTTCATTACGGTCAGATGAGCACATTTTAACACCTTATTTGTGACACTGGCAGGTCACTTAGGGTCCACGGTCAGATGAGCATCCAGGGGCCCGCCTTAGGGCCATTGATTGGGTTCAGGGGGCAGAGCCCCGGAAGCTCAGGGGTTTAGGCATTTAAATACGGTCAGATGAGCATAATGATACCTTATTTGTGACACTGGCAGGGCACTAATTGGCGTGGGGTCCACGGGGCGGAGCCCCCAGAAGCTCAGGGATTTTAGGCATTTAATAACAGTCAGATAAGCATGCAGGAGCCGCCCATAAGGCCCCTGGTGGGGTCAAGGGGTCAAGGGGTGGAGCTCCCAGAAGCTCAGGGGTTTTGGGCAATATATTAACGTCAGATGAGCATATTTTTATACCTTATTCAGGGACGGATCCAGGGGGGGGGGGGGGCACAGGGGGCATATGCCCCCCGGCCCAAAACAAAATTAGTGCGAACAATTTACAATCTTCGATAAAAACTTTAGGTTTGCTTTTTGTATTTTTGTATTTTTGCATTTGGAAAAGAAGTAAGAAATTGCATAAGTTTGTGTTCGCTTGTTCAACTCATTACACATTCCACAATTGAAGAGAAGTCATTGAAAGGGACAGCGAACATTTGCTGAGATACCATTTTCTGATGTAGGAAAATCCTGATATCCCATGCGCTCTTTTATCTCACCACCTGGTTACTAGTTGCAGATTAGCGCATAACTTTCGGCGGCTTAGAGCATGGGGTCAAAGGAGAGCGGCTTGATTCCACTCCTTCCCTATTACCTCCCTGCTCTGGCACACCATTCCCAGGACAACTGAACAACTATTCCCTTGGATGACTACCCTAGACAACTTTCCCCTCGAAAGACCACCAAACGACTACTATGCCCTTTGAAGAATACCCTAGCACAACTGTCGCCTCGGATGACTACCTAGGAAAACTGTCCCCTCGGATGACTACCTAGGAAAACTGTCCCCTCGGATGACTACCTAGGACAACTGTCTTCTCTGATGCCTTCCCTAGGACACTATCCCCTATGACTACCCTATATAGGACAACTCTCCCCTTAGATAACTACCCTAGGACAACTCTCCCCTGAGATAACTACCCTAGGACAACTGTCCCCTCTGATGAATACTTTAGGACAATATTGTACCCTCGAATGACTACCCTAGGACAACTCTTCCCTAAGATGACCACCCTAGGACCACTGCTCCTCAGATGACTAACCTGGGACAACTCTGCCCCCTTATATGACTACCCTAGGACAACTCTTCCCTAAGATGACTACACTAGGACAACTCTCCCCTAAGATGACTACCGTAGGACAACTACCCCCTCAGATGACTACCCTAGGCTAGGGCAAGTGTCCCCTCGAATGACTACCTAGGACAACTGTCTTCTCTGATGCCTTCCCTAGGACACTATCCCCCTCAGATGACTACCCTAGGACAACTCTTCCCTAAGATGACTACCCTAGGACCACTGCTCCTTAGATGACTAACCTGGGACAACTCTGCCCCCTTATATGACTACCCTAGGACAACTCTCCCCTAAGATGACTACACTAGGACAACAGATCCCCTAAGTTGACTACCATAGGACAACTCTCCCCTATGACTGTACCCTAGGACAACTGCCCCATCCTCTGACTACTCTAGGCTAGAGCAAGTGTCCCCTCTAATGACTACCCTAGGACAACTGTCCCCTCGGATGAATACCTAGAACAACTGTCCCTTGTAAGACCAACTAGGACAACTGTTCCCTCTGATGCCTTCCCTAGGACACTATCCCCCAAGATGACTACCCTAGGACAACTCTCCCCTTAGATGACTACCCTAGGACAACTGTGCCCTCGGATGACTACCTAGAACAACTGTCCCCTTGTAAGACTAACAAGGACAACTGTCCCCTCTGATGCCTTCCCTAGGACACTATCCCCCAAGATGACTACCCTAGGACAACTCTCCCCTTAGATGACTACCCTATGACAACTGTTAGATGACTACCTTAGGGCAAGTGTCCTCTCGGAAGACTACCCTAGGACAACTGTTCCCTTGGATGACTACTCTAGTACAGCTTCCCCAGGAAAAACTATCCTGACATCTACCCCAAAGAGCTACCCTTCATTAATGACCTCCCTCGGATAACAACCCAGATAAATAACTAAAAGTAGCCATGGTATTCAGAAATGGGCGTAATCACATGGTGGTTGTTTTCTCCAGAGGGTAGTTTTCCATCAAACAGTCCACCAATCAACAAAGCAATCAATTTAATACGATAAGTGAACGAGAAATGAAGGAGAAGAAGCATTTTTGTGATTTTGAATAAATTTGCATAAATTAGCATAGAAAATGAATTTCACGATTCTGTCTCCTAGCCCTATCATATGAAACAATCAGAATCAAAATCGGTTGAAAAATAACGAAGAAGAAGCATTTTGAATATCTTGATGTTGATGCCACAACAAAGTCTAAGTTTGTTGACCTTAAATGACCTTTGACCTTAACTTTTGACCTGAAATTCTACTCACATGATTGGGGATACTTGATTACCCTATAGTCCAAGTTTCATTTACTAAGAACTTATACTTTAAAAATTATATTAAAAATTCTAAAACTTAACCTTAGGTTAAGTTTTTGTTGTTGACGCCGCCGCCGCCGCCGTCGCCACCGCGCCGTCACCGGAAAAGCGGCGCCTATGTCTCGCTTTTTGCTACGCAGGCGAGACAAAAATACAATATGAATCAATCAATCAAGCAATCAATCAAACAATCAATCAGATGTTCAATAATTGAAATAATATATTAATCAATCAATCATCAAATTGACCAGGCAATCAATTAAATATCTAAGTAGTAAACTGATAGAATATCAATCAATTACACATCCACTTAATTAAGTAATACATGAGAACCAAGTGTTAAAGGACACTGTTGTGACAAGGGTTATTTATAGAAGGTAATTTTCTGGTCCCATATTTTGGTATTTATTTTAGCGCTAATATAACAAGATTTTGAAGTTGCACTGTAATTACCCCAGTACCATGGAGTTTGTTATAACGAGGTTCCACTGTATTAATTAATTCATCACCAAATCAACCAACCACATGGACATCCAAGCAGTAAGACAATAAATAACAATCAATGAGGCAACTTGTATATATAAAACATGATCGTTTATTGAGTATTTTTGACATAACACTTCTTTTTTTCCAGTAGTAAAAAAGAGAAAAGAGGATCTTTCATCTAAAACGTCACATGCATGCCCCCCATCATTAATAGCTGGCTTTTCTTTTTTTAAATTCATAATATGGGAGTGAGAAGACTGGAGTCATTTCCTTTTGTCATAGGCAAGGACATGGAACATGATATCGGAAAATAAAGTCTATGGGCTCCCTTCATAGAAATCAGCAAACAAATTTAAGATTTACAATCACTGAATTTAGAGTCAGGTGAAAGAAAAATTATAATCCTTCCTGTGTCACTAAAATTACATACCAGTATGTGTATCTTCAATGAGGCCCATTCCCATAGGATACAGGACGATGCAACATTTAATAAAATGTGGATGTGACTCAGGGGCGATAGTCAGAGTTAAAAAGTTTGCGAAATCCAAGCAAAGCGAGGTGCTGGGGCGTTTAAGCAAGTCATGAAAAAACTGCACCTCACCCACCTAATTTCAGATCTCACGGATCATTCACTTTTGAAGAAAAAAATCATGATTTAAACATTTTAAAAATTTAAAAATTTTAAAAATTAAAAAAATAATCAGGGAATTATCAGGCCTGATGTGAATGACAAGGAGTAGCCGAGTTCAACTAAGTTCTAATGCAAATTAACTTATCTGGTTACTGGTTCCTCTTTTTATTGTTTACCTGTTATGAAAATACAGGTCATGGTATCAGCTTAAACAATCCATATATCAAGCTGAACTCTAAGAAGAAAGACAAGCTCACTATCAAAACATTTTAGGTACAAGATAAAAGCTATATCAATATAATAATAAAACAATAAATCTGGATTTGTATATTACCTCTAAGAGCTTGACAGATATCATTACTAACCCGGTCATTGAATTCATTCAAGTACACAATGTGTGGACCATCTTTATTCCCTTAGGAGTATTCCTAATTTAATCACTGTGAGGGTATACGGCAGATACTATCACAAATGAAAGATGGAAAGGGAACATTAAACAAGGAAAATAAAAAGTAATTTTGTGAAAGGAAACCAAACCAAACCAGGACTTGGCAATCAGGCTGGCAGTACATACAGTTGTTAGATTCTGCACAAAAATGTTGTTTGCTGTCATAGTAACAGGAACTGTTCCTGTTGTTATGGCATCACAGGTCTCATTAGGGTAAGAATTGCAATGAGTGTGAAGACAAGCAAACCGTACCTCTGGAGGGATCTAGATGATCGGTCTACCGTAGACCAATCCAACAAAGTGAGTGAAATTGGGGTCTTACTAAACAAGTGGAATGCTCAATCTTTTTGAGAAACGTTCGCCAAGCAGCCATAGTCCACCAACAAGATGGAAAGATAAATGTCCTGAATTGGTATATTATTTTTTCAAGTTTTCATGCCTCTTAAGCATTGCATTCCAATCATCTGTTGAAGACTGAATTCCCTCATTCTCATAAGGTTAAAGGTCATGTAAAGTTTCGGTGAGCCTTCACATACTTTTTTTCAGATTCCTTTGCTTTCAGATGATTAATAGCAAGATACTAGCAATGCTAATATGATGTCAAACTTTTTCTTTCCTCAAGTGGAATATCACACAAATGAGGCAAAAGATAATTCATATAGGCAGCCTGTGATGTAAATTCAAACAACATCACTGAATAGTACACAGAGGTAAAACCTTTCACAGTTGTTGAGCTCTGAGATTATTTTGCAGGGAGACGTTTGGGTGGAAGGGCCCCCACTACACCAAAATCGTAAATGGAATATCAAATGGTCCGCACGTTTGGGTGGAAGGGACCGCTACACCAAAATCATAGATGGAATATCAAATGATCCTGCACGTTTATCTTTTGATACAAGGTGAACAATGTGTGACTATATTTAACAAATAATATCATGCCAATCTCCATTTTGCTGCTAAAAATGTACATGATTTCTTAATACATGGTCGGAGAGCGTGGTTTGGAGTGCGTGGTTCCCATATGTAATGGGATAGTGGACTTCATTCATTGGTTGAGTGTTGATTGGTGTACGGCTGAGGTATCAACCTTCATCACCTCTCTGAGGGCCATCGTAGCGTAGCAAGAACTAGGGAGGGAGAACTCTGCCTTCAATGCTGAGTGAGACCCATCTGAAATTGAAAATAATGATTATACATGTGTAACATTATTATCATGAATGATAATAATGATGATGACAACTACAACAACAACAATGATAATGATTAAAAAATATATATAATAATAATATTAGTGACAAAATAATTACAGTATCAAAAGTAGTAGTAATAATTCTACTTTAACAATGATCTTTTCCTACTTAATGGTGCTTTTGAGTTTGTGTATTGCATACAAAAGTGTTTAGTCCACTGTCTGGACTGTTTCTGTGTTGCGCGCCAAAGCAGATGAGAAAACAACACACCCTCAACGCTAAATGACAGTCCTTGCCTTTTATCTCACCCTCAACGGGTGTATTTACGAGGGTAACGCGACCTGTGTGGGGTAGGTGGAAGGGAGGAAGACATAGATAATTGAAGAATAACAAATTTATAAAAACGGACAGAATCTGATCTCCCAAATGTGCAGTTCTAACATTATGTTTGTACTTTGCAAAATCAATGAAAGAGAAGTTTATAGCAGTTAATTTTCTTGAAATAGTTGGATATTTCACATGTTTGCATTACATTATATACCACTTTCAAATAGTATTTATACCGCACCAAATTGTACAACAAGAGGACAGCTTGATGTATCCTACAGACCAGCTGCATTAGCTGCTAGTACAGCCATTGTATAATCAAACCCAAACTTCATTCACAATTCTGAGTCTGAACAGAAAGACTAACAGTTGTGTACCAGTCAATACAATAGCACAATGGTGCATGACCTAACTGAATATTTCGTGTTTGCTTTATAATTTTTGAGAATGTAGTGACATTCAGTGAATGAGTCAGCAACATTGAACAGACTGCATGGACTCAAAGCAGGGAAAGGCAGATTTTTAATGCATGACATAATAATAGGAGTACTGAAGTATTTAAAGATGATAAAAGTAATAGCAACGGTAATACTAATAGTAAAAAGTAATGGTAATAACATTACTAATAGTGACAATAATAATGATATTAATAATATTAGTAATATTAATAATATTAATAATAACAATAATAATAACTATAATAATAACAATAATAATAACAATAATAATAACAATAATAATAACAATAATAATAATTATAATAAAAATAAAAATAAAAATAACAACACAACAACAACTACGATAATAAGGATGATGATGATGATACTATCTGTACTACTACTTCAACTACTATTACTACTACTACTACTACTACTACTACTACTACTATTACTGCCGGCACTTCTGATGGTGACTTCTATACAGTGCTCGATTCATTGCTGAGCTGCCTAATAATATACATGTAGTGCTCTAGCATTTAGACTGTTGTCAATTGGTCCTATACGCCCTAGTACAATGAGTATGAGAAATTATCATCTGCGATTGTCAATGTTTCCACTGATTGTGTATCAATGACAAAATTTCTGATCTATTGCATAGTCAAACACTGTCAAATCCTTCCAGAAATGCAGGTAAAAATTCCTCATACTCATCGTTGAGGGCGTATAAAATGAAATACATTTACAGATAGTGATACACAATAGCTATGAATATAATTTTTTTGCAATATTTCTTTGTTAAAATCATCTCCAATATCATATCTATACAAAAATAGGGGTAAATAGTCATACAGCAGTTTGGAATATTAAAGAAAAAAAAGCAATTAAAAAATCATTAAAAAAACACAAATCATAATCTTTAAAATGCTTGTAATTTTTTTTTGAAACAATGTGCATATTCTTTAATAGTTATGACATTTTCTTTCCAAAAATCCTACCAAAATTTCCCCAAAAAGCATTTTTTTTTAACCCGTTGACAAGGGACTAATATCAGGCACCTGATTTAGACCACTAATATCTATTAGTGCCAGACTTAGGTTTCAACTCTCAACCTTATGATTGTAAGGTAGTTGAATAAACCACTGTCATTCATACATCTTTATATCTCCCCTCATCTTGTTACCATGGAGACATAATTAAAGCTGAAATGGTCTCTTCAGAGCCAGAAGGGCATTATATGAGTTAATGCCCTTCTGGCTCCAAACAAACATTTGTACCTGATACTTCTTTTGGTTCAGGTTTATTCTCCAGCTTCTCAAGGTCAGTCAATACCAGGGGAATCTTGACATCGTTATAATTGTATAACTCCCTGCAAAATGAGCACAAAAATAGAAAAATACATTTTTTTAATGAGATGTGTACAGTGTAGACAGGACATTATTTATTTTGCAAAGTCACACTTTCTTTTGCTGAAACTGGAGAAAGAAAATAGAGCAATGAATTAATCAAAAAGGGAATATTTTTACACAAGTATAAGGAATATAGGTATCATTTTTTCACTACTTATCATTTGTCACATAAGACAAAAGGATCATAGCAAAATTGAGCTGAATTTTAAATTTAAATGGCATTTTGATTCTAGTAAAATAAAATAAAACTCCTCCAAACATATCTCCCCCCAAAAAATC
Source organism: Strongylocentrotus purpuratus (assembly GCF_000002235.5). Classification (NCBI taxonomy): domain Eukaryota; kingdom Metazoa; phylum Echinodermata; class Echinoidea; order Camarodonta; family Strongylocentrotidae; genus Strongylocentrotus; species Strongylocentrotus purpuratus. The sequence continues at coordinate 53,281,826 of NW_022145612.1, forward strand.
ATTACACCTTGATCTAGCATAAATGACAATAAGCTAAAATACAAACAAGACATGTGTGACAACAGCATCTCCAATATGCCTCCACCTGAATTTAGTTAAATCTATGTTCCAGAAACATAACTTTCACCTGAGTTGTGGTAAGAGGGGACTTGGATGCCATTCAAGATGTTATTATGAATTTTTATATTTTTATGGATAAAGCTAATTCGCATATCATGTAAAATCTACTGGTTATAGCAATCTTAAAATGAATTAACCATGTACAGTGACATGGGTAAAAGCAATTGCATATGAATTGATTTTACTTGGATCTTAGGCAGCAGATTTTGATAAAAATATGATTCTCATTATTTTTTTGACAAATAACAATTATAATATTTTTTTTAATGTGTCCACCTTGTTCACTGACCCCAAAAACATTGAATTGAACACTTGATTTGTTAAAATTGGTTATAAATGATATTCAAAGGACCTCCACAATTTGATTTTTTCTGTTGTTGAAAAATATTGGTGCATTATGCAAATCACATGCAATACATTATTTCACTGCCTTTGAAAACATCGGATTGAACATTTGTTTCAATCGGATACATATACATGCCACTTTCTAGGGCAAACATGAATTTAAATATCTATATGATAGATACTTGTTTGTACACAAATGTAAAATGTATCTATCATGTGTAATAACATTGGGAACATAATGTGGGGCATTTAAATTGTGTAAGTCTGGTATTTAGATGCAAAATCATAAAAAAATTGATATTTTTCCCTCATTTTTCTTCATGACCTATGTTCAACAATTTGCATATTATGCAAATTATAGACATAAAATGAGTTTGAACATGTCATGGTGATTGCTGACCTTATAAACATCACTTCAAGTGCTAACACCCTGAAAGTTTAGTGCAAATGTATAGTAAAAATATGAATTTTGTATTATTTCCTGTACCTCCGATCTGTCACTTCTCTTTGTCATGTAAAGCATTGTCTTGTCCCTTTCTCATCTCTGTTGGTATCCCCCTTTTCCCCCTATTTTGAAGTTCCTTTTGTAGTTACAGACTTGTAATTTAATTACTTATTAGTCCCAAGTATCATTTCAGGTGTTCACACTTGTACAAGTATTCCTTTTTAGTGGACCCTTCTGTTTCCAATGTGTATTTCTACATTTAAAAAAAATGCTTATAATTGATTTGTTGGTTGGAAACATGAATAAATTGAAGAGAAAAAAGAGAGCTAATTTGCATATTATGCTTTCCATTACTTAAATTTTAGTTTGTTGCTTAAGAATTATTCCAAAGAGCACTGCAGTGAAATAAATTATTTTGCAATAACTTTTGGGTTACCCCCTAAAATTCAATGGACTACTCTTCTCGAAGATGCGAATGCATTCATCAGGTACGGAATGAATAAACATCATTGTATCATATTCAGATATACACTATTGTGTCTGAAATGTATTTATAAACTTGGGAAAACCAGATTTGGAGGCTCCCGCAGATGACTGTATATATAAAATAGAGCGCAGAGAAAAGTCATACGAGGAACCAAGGCGGAATTATATGCTACGCTGGACTTGTTACAATGAACAGCTCACCGTCTTGGTAATCTGTGTTGTAATTCTTGAGTCCAGAGAGGCCATACTTTACAGATATCCTTGTCAAACCAATGCCTATCATGTAAGTTGTATTATCCATCTCATTTCATTTAAAGGGAGTGTATCATGGGAAATACCGGTTAATGCCATCTACGTCTTCTTTTGGAAAACTGCATGTAAACGAATGCACTTGATTAACTGGGTCAGCGCGCGCTAAACTGTGTCAGCGCGCACTAGCGTTCGCGAAACAGACCAAAATTCTCGTCACGCTTCGGTTTCGCGTATTGTTGCACGGACGTGAATGCTGCGGTTGCATCGTCCGTAGTTGTATTAAACCCAGCTTGGCCCCGAGTAGGCCCACGGGAAAGACACATAGTCTCCTCATGACACACTCCCTTTATTATCCAGTCAGACCACAGTCTCTGTGAAGTTACATGTATTTATGTGAGTCGTATGCATGGCATCTAAGGTCTTGAATGCTAAGTGTGAGAATAAATTCCCAACATATACAATATCCAACGACTGTCTGCTCTAGTTTGGCCAGGAGGGATTAGACCTCCCTGCAAGGTCACTGACAGGTGGTTATCTCATCAAATCAGCTCTTAATTAACATCAGAAAAAGAAGATCGGGGGGGGGGGGGGACCAACGGGTACCGCTTAGGCAATGTTTGCTATATAGAGGGCACAAGTAGCTACAAGTAGTGCACTTCTGCTTTAAAGGTATCGTTTAACAATGTTTAATCTGAGATGCATGGCCCTACGTGTTATCAGTGTCTGTGTTATGGTGTGAAATATTGAAACCCTTAAAGGTATTACAAAGTTTTGGTATGGGGTCATGAATTTGGTTCAAATGAACATATTGGAAGCATGCGATCCTATAATATTCAGTGATCATTGTCGCGGTCGAAATCGACTCTAAAGTTATGAAATTGTAAATAATAAACACTTTATGTTGAATAGCTCCCTCTCAAGGTCAAGATATTAATTGAGCTATAAAACAATGTTTATTGACTAAAATCGACCGATTAGCTATTCTCGTCCGGAAATCATATACCAGAACTACATACTCTGAGATGTTCTTGGTCGCAGCTACCATTGTACGGCCGTAGGAGCTATTTGAAATTTATCAAAATTTACCGGGAGCACCGGTAAATCTATATATTCAATTTTCTCGAAAGCAGAAGTGTTTTAAACGGCTAAAATTTCTGGTGTTTTTAATACATCCACAGGGGCATCCAAATATATCAAAATTGTAAAGAATCACTATCCACCCATTTTTCAAATTTCCCCAAAACTTTGTAATACCTTTAAAAAATTGCATTTCAAATTTTTTTAAATCTTAGAGTGATTGGATTTACCATACTCATTTCCCCAAAAGACTGTAGTGTTATAAAGACCGTTAGGAAAACACAAAATTTGATTTAGATTTCCAATCATAAATATCTTGATAATCAGACAGGAGATCGACTTGTAAAGTCATGGAATTCTTGACTGACCTAAAGGTTTATAATTGCAGCATGAGCTAAATCCAGGATTTTGTTTCAGAATCTGAGGCAATGTTACTGGGTCTCTTTAATTCTGCTGAAATAGTGTATATTGACATGAAACTTACAGATCAAGTATTTGTGCAATATGTAGTCTTGAATATCAATTGGCAATTGTACTAGTTATTTCATAGTAAAAGCACCGACTGATATTCAAGACTAGTTATTTCTCCTACCTTACTGACATTATTATTCAAGACTAGCTATGTTTTAGTGCTCTTACCAACTGATATTCAAGACTAGTCATGTTTCAGTATTCTTACTGACTTATATTTTTGAATAGTTATGGTCTAGTATCCAATCCAATTGATACGCAAGACAAGTTATGTTTTAGTATCATTACCGATTTATATTCACGATTGGTTGTATTTTTGTTTCCTTACCAACTGATATTCACAACCAGTTGCTACGTATGGCTTAATTACCAACTGATATGCAAGATCTTGGACTAGGACAGCTAGAGACAGAAGAGAATGGAAATGTTATGAGGAGGGCTTTGTCCAACATCTGGATGAACTATAGCCTGATAGATAGATAAATAGATGCAAGATCTAGATATATATATATGGTTTGGTATCATTGCAAAGTGATATAAATATGAAATAACTCATTAACAAGGTTAGAATGCCTTTCAAATGAAAAAAGTGTTAACATGGATGGGAAATCCTATATCTATAAAAGCAAACATGATTAACAGCAAATAGCTACAGCCCAATGGAGAACTCTTGGGCTTGTTATGTGTTTTTCGATTTTTTTCGATGTTTAATTCTTTTTCTTCTAGATCCATCTCAAACAATGGCAAGTTATCAGGGAGAACCGTCCGATCCAATGGCGCTTGCTTCAGCTGAACCTAACCTGCCGAACCCTGGTCTACTTACATTCCGAAAACTGGCAATCAACAAGGGACAAATCACCCGAGTAGAAGAAAAGAGGATGGAATCTACCATTCAAACCCAAGACAATATCCTTCACAGTAAAATTTACAGTGAACAGTTTTACAATGCTGCCCGAAATGTCAAAGGTGAGATAATTACAAGAGTTATAGTTATACATAACCATACAAAGTGCTTACGCTATAACAACCCCGGTAACTGGATTCTGTTATGATTTTGCACTCTACAGCGAACACTCTACACTCCCTTGGGAAACATTCCAGCCAGTTGCTCTGTTTATGTGTGTGCACATGCTAATTCAATCACATTGAAATTTGACCCCATATAACACCTGGTGGAGAGAAGCGATCCCAATAAAATGCATTGCCCAACGACATAAGTGCCATGCAGGGTATCGAACCCTGGACATTTGAATTTCTAGTCAAATCATATTAGACCACCTGACTACTACACCACGAGGGAAATATGGGTCTGAAAATATGCAGAGTTTCTATTGATATCAAAGTAAAGGCTATTTATCCAGTAATGCAAGAGATGTTATCAGTCAAACTCTATTTTCTCAATGATGGGGTCAGGTTTATATATGTTGATATATAAGGCATTCAAATCAATGTATTTTTATGTTTACTTTAAGGTGTGATGCTCTACCACTCCTACAAGAAAAGTGAGGCAATCAAGATATGGGAAGAGACATTAGCATCAGATAAAACCAATCTTAATGCACTACAGGACATAACACTGGCATACCAAAAACTACGCTACAACCGGAAGGCACAGGAGTATGAAGCAAAGCTCAGGAACACAATAAAGGCAAGCCCTGATGAGAAACGGATGATGTTTGCTAGGTGCCAGGTTGAACAGGGTTATGCTTTATCTCAAGATCTGCATACACAATCCTGGATAGGGATCAACCTACGTCAAGAACAAGTTAATTGCTACGAGGCCGCGCTTAAAATGGCTGAGGGTCTCATAGGCCAGAAGGAAAAAAGAGATTGGCTTCTGTACACTGGTAAGGCATATGAAACGCTTTGCCATGCTTCTTTCAGGGCTGGTAGACAAGATCTATACAAGGATTCCATAGGGAAGGCAATAGAAAAACTAGATGAAGCACTCCAAATGCCTGATAAAAATCCACTGTACCAGGCAGAGATATGGCTCATGATTGGGAACACGTTTGTTCAAGATAAGAGGTGGGAAGCATTTGTTCCTCCTCAACTTGTTGAACAATGCTACAAGGAAGGCTGGGAAAATCCAATGATATGCTACGAAAAGGCTTTAGAATTGGATCCCAACAATCTGTGGTTTATGGGTCGTATGGGAATTTACCTCAAAAAGCAGGGGAATCTCGAAGGTGCCTTGAAATGGTTAAACCGATCCATTGATGCTACTGACAAACTTCCACCTAAGGACCCACAGAGGAATTCCTCCTGGAATGCTCTGTGCTACAGAGCCCGGATATACATCAAGAGGGCCAAAACGAATGGCTTTCAAAGTAAGCATGAGGATGCCCACTCGTTCCTTAAGAATGCACAACTGGATGCAGACAGAGCATTGGAATTAAGGCAATCCCCCACGACACTTGCGTTGGCAGGTGAAGTTAACCATTTGCTCACCAAGAATCCACTGACCCCTTCGAAAGAGGTTGATCATCTCAGAAACATAGCTCTTGATAGATTCTATGAGGCATCAGTCTCACAGGATGGTTCTACTTTCTCAGACGTATATCTCAAGTGGGCAGAGTGTCTTCAAGATGGGGAAGACCTACAATCAGCAATCGAGTTATTCAAAATTGCTTTCGACACCATCACAGGCACTGGGGCAGACTTTCGTGCATTACTCGCGTCAAAACTGTTGAATGCCATGTTACGAAACTACAAGGACCTTGGCAGGCCACAACAACTGATTGGGGAAGTTGCATTTTGGTTCATGTACATCCATAAATCCAGCCAGGCTCAACAGAAGTACATCAAAAAGCTTAACATGGAATATGCTCCTGAGATCTTGGATATACTGGAATACAGCAGCCAACATGTTTCTGACGAGTCAACCACAGCAAAAGAAATGATAAAGACTTTCAAAGAAGTCATGAATGAAAGATGCATACGAGATAAGAACTTTAAAATGAGACTGAGCAACCTTGGTGAGAAGAGAAACCCCAGTCTTTCACAAAAGCAAGATCCTGAACCATCAGCAATTCAAGAGGATGATGTATCTAATGTTTGCCCACTGACATTGGGTGTAGACTTTGACTTCTACATTCTTCATGAGGGAAACAACCCTGAGATAAGAGGCTGGATAAGGTATTCACTGCTAAAGGGTCTTGAATGCAAGTTCTATGCCTTAAAAGGCTACTACCATCAGAGAGACTCAAGACTTGGGACACTGGAACATGAATCAAAGGCCAAGGCAATGGAGAACTCTGCTAAGATTCTCATCGTTTTAAGCCACGGCTTTGAAGGAATCAAAAATGTAACAACCGAAATAGCCCAGTGTTTACAGGCTAAAAACACAGAAAAGGTCATTGTCCTCCAGAGAGAGCCTGTCGAAGTGCCTACTAAGCTAAGATGTTACAAGAAGTTTGATTTCACTGTGCAAGTAGACCTTCCACAACTGGCAAGGTACCTACTGCCAGTACCTTCTCTATGGGACATCTAAGAAATGTCTTTGAACAAACTCTATGACACTTTGTAAGAGACTGCAATCCAAGCCTAGTAACTATATTATGTGCTCAAATCAATTTACTACAAATGAGTAAATGTACATGTTTAAACAAAAGATCAAGTTCTTGTAAAGATGGAAAGTAATTTGTGAACTTTTCTATTCGTTTTTATATTGGTGAGGAATGGAAATACCATAGAAAAAAACATGGCAAATGCAATTGGGCCTGCTATGTATGCCTTTGCCCTAAATTCAGTATCAAATCTGCAATTTAGAAGCCTTAGCTTTTTGAAGGTAACACACATTGATTACAGAGTTTTATGTCTCTTACCAGTTCTTCTAACTATAATAGGCCATTAAAATCATTCATGAACCAACCTCACACCGGATCAAATGCATGACCTCATCAACTTCTGCCTTACCTCAAGATCCTTCAAATAGACAGACAAGCACAATACCGGCAACTACAAGGCGCAGCCATGGGATCACCATGCACTTTCACCTGTTATAGTCAACATCTTCATGGAACACTTCGAAAAAACAGCACTACAGACATTCTCACATCGTCCTTCTCTCTGGCTCCGATACGTTGACCATCATCTGGCTCCACAAAAGACATAACTTAGACCACATCCTCGCCCACATCGACCAGCATCACCGAGCATCAAATTCACCATGGAGACCAAGCAAAACAACAGCATCTCCTTTCTAGACGTCCTCGTCACCAGATCGCTATCCGGCAAGCCCGCCAACCAAGTCTACCGGAAACCCACATACACTGAGAGATATCTTCACTATAGATCCTTCCACCATCCAGCCATACCACAATCAGTCCCCAACACCCTCAGCTCTCACTACCATCAACAAATACCCAAGACACAAAATCAAGACCAGGATTCCAGCCAGCAAGCCCACAGCCAACACCACCCCTGAAGAGAACCAACCAGCAGCTACATCACCAAAGCTAACAGTTGTTCTACCCTATATTGGTCAAGCCTCCCATAAGAATCAACGCATCCTTCAAGCAGCAGACATCCAAGTACGGCACAGCTCTTCCAACAAACTTCACTCAATACTTTACTCCCAAAAAGACAAGCATCCACACCGCAAGAAAGCCAGAGTCTACAAGATACCGTGGAAATGTGGAAAAGTCTACATTGGCGGAGCTGGGAGAAATCTAGAAACACAACTCCAGGAACACAAAACCAGCTTCAGACTCAGTGATTGGGACAAGTCGGTCATCATCGAACACACCCAACAACACAAACACATCATTGAATGGGAGAACAGTCATCTCATCTCCATCATCAAACACTGGAACACACGCCGAATCCGAGAAGCCATCAGAAATTACTCCAACAACACTGTGCCCCAAGACTCAGGATTATACATCAACGACATCTGGAAACTACTCATCAACAAATACACGGACCTACATCCACCACCGCCTACTTTTTTTCTGCAGCCACCCATACATCAACCACCGCCACCCAGCTAACACAAAGAGCAGCCGCCAACCTCACAGCAGACGACAGTAGACAACAGCGCCACCAACGTCGGCGATACACACAGCATCTCGCTGACACCTCACATCACCCATGGACAGGTAGTAGACCCTTGTCTGCAACCCGGTGACTCAAGCCCACACGGACATGTAGCACCCCCCCCGAGTCCGCAACCTGGTGACTTAAGCCCATGCATGCCAGCTTATTCCCCACTCCTGACGATGAACAGTCAACCTGTTTGAAACGTCAAACCACTCCTACCATCTATCTTCTCCTACCGGCACTATAGTTCTCTTTAGAATTATTAGCTCAAGAAAGATTACCAACAGTCCTTTTCAGAACTCCCCAATCACCCCTTGTACATGGTGCAACCGTAAGCCTACTGTATAAAATCATTTTTGGTTATTGTAATGTTTTTCTTATTTTTTAAGATAGAGATCCTGGTCCTAGACATCTCAACCATGCATATTCCTATTTTGTAATCGATTGAATTGCTATAATTTCTCATATTTGAGGTCTTGGGGGGGGGGGGGGGCCATTAAAGCCGAGATCTCGGTCATGAAACAGCCGATCGCCACGAGAATTTTCACACATGTCAAGTGAAGTGTATAGAATACTATGGTAAATTCAATTTTTTGAAAAATTCACACATTTGCTTATTTATGGTAATTTATGCAAATACGGTCATAAAATTCACCTTTTTACCCATAAATCATATTTTATTTATATTTACCGGTAAGCATTCTTTTTCACTCCATGTATTCGGTAAACCATTTGAAACAATAATACAACAAAAATTTGGAAGAGCTAGGTTATTCCTGATGTTATCTCTTGTTTTGAGAATTTTTTATGTATGTTTTTCAACTTTTGTATTTTATTGTTTTTTTAATTTTTTTAAAATTTCTAACTACAATTCAACTATTTTGACTCCTAAAACAAATTAAACAAGACCGAATACCCAATGTTTTATCTCTTTTTAGGAAAAATGACATTTCCACATGTTTTGTACACAAATCACGAAAATTAGTGATTTTCAGGCTGACATGCAAAGACAAAAGGTCACCTTTGTAACTGTACCCCCGATTTAAAAAAAAAAAATGTTTTAAAAGATGCGCAAGACTCGAAAGAAAAAATTAAGCGAGCCTCGGGGCAGGGGGGGGGGGGGACTATATTGTAAACACAAACAATTCGGCCAACAGCTGCAATGCATCCTTGACTTAAAACCATTCTTAAATTAAGTTGAATGAAAAAGTTTTTTGGCCATTAATATAGATTTCCATCTCCAAGGGCTTTCCAGATATTATCGTTACCCCGGTCATCAGCTTCATTCATGCACACAGTGTCACCAATTCAAACATCTGGGGAATATTCCTTCCATTATGTTTGCAGTGAGTGCATATGGCAATTTCCTTCACAAAGGCTTTTATCATCCTACCAGGTCCCCATTTCTCTCCTGGATATGGAGTGGCAAATATAGATTAATGTCTTGACAAAGGACATTAGTGCTGTGTCTCTGATGGAACCCACGACCTTTGCACTTTCAGTCAAAAGCTTAAACACCGGACTACAACACTTTAACCTGTCAACTATACCATATTCCTTTTCATGAAGAACCAATTGGTTTGATTTTAAGGCAGTAGTTTAAACATCATGCAGGCAATTATTGTGGGTTAGTATTACAGGCAGGTGAACAAAAATAAAACTGACTGATATGTTGTTTCTGTTGATTTCATATTTGCCCTCTTTTTACTGACAAGATTGAAGTTTACAGAAAACATTCTTTAAAATTATTATCAATATAATGAGGTAGATGTAATTTCACAAGGTACACAAGCTCTGAATTGTTTAACTGAAAAACTAAAAAATCGGACCTATAGTTACAAGGTCACGTGACCTTTTGTCTTTGCATGTCAGCCCGAAAATCGCTCATTTTTGTGATTTGTGTACAAAACATATGGAAATGTCATTTTTCCTAAAAATAGATCAAACATTGGTTATTGGGTCTTGTTTAAAGTTTAGGTGGTTGTTTTGGGAGTCAAAATAGTTGAATTGTAGGAAGAAATGAAAAAAAAAAACAAAAAACAATAACATAAAAAAGTTTAAAAAAACAATGAAATACATAAGAAATTATCAAAACAAGAGATAACATAAGGAATAAGCTGGCTCTTCCAATTTTTTTTGTCGTATTATTTTTCAAATGGTCTAATGAATATATGTAGTGAAAAAGAATGCTTAAATATGAATAATATAGGATTTATGGGTAAAAATGTGATTTTATGACGTTATTTGCATAAATTACCATAAATATGCAAATAAGGGATTTTTTTCAAAAAATTGAAATTATCATATTATTCTATACACTTCACTTGACATGCGTGCAACTTTTCGCGGAGATCGGCCGTTTCACGGCCGAGATCTTAGGGGGGGGGGGGGGGCATAATGGCCCCCCCCCCCGGCCGTAGTAAGACTTCAAATAGCCCGGCCTTATTAGGGTTAAACCTATTCTCAGATTGGATGCATATATTTATATATACAAATGCATGTAAACAATATATACAAGTATATGTATTGGTGTAAATAATCATATACAAGTTTATCATCTTGTGTGCATATGGCTATTTTGTTTCTGAATTTTTAATTTGTAAAAAATGCCTTTTTGTACAGATTTTTTTGTACAACCAATAGTTGTGCACTGCTTCTGCATTCAAGGTCAGAAAAGTTATGAGCTAAGCTCAAAAGCCTTTTGAGTTTTCAATTTAGAATTAATAGAATAAAAGGAAATCTCATTGGAAAAATACTAAGAATTAAGTATCATTAACATTTGACATTGACAAACGTACATGTTGTCAAAGGTTTTATTTCGTAAATCTTTGTCGTTGTTGTTGTTGTTGTAAATGTTGTTTGGTGTTCATATTTCAGAGGTGAGAGTTAATAGATAAAAAGAAATAGCATTAAGAAAGTTTTGAGCAATATGCTTTTGTAAAACTGCATAAATACATGACAGCATTTTGTATATATAATAATGATAAGTGTATATATAAGTGATGTATTTTGTAATGATTAAACTTCATACCAATTATAGAAGCGTGTCTCAGATCATGTATATACAAACACATGAAAATATGGGACATATGCTGTATCATGTCTGTTGAGCATGAAAGACTGCAAAGTTAAGTGTTAAAAAATGTTTGTAATTGCTTCCATTTATGAAAAGATAGCATACAGCAGTATGTACTACTGATTTAGAATATGATAATGTTGGTTGTACTTGTCAAAATAATTTGTATTTGTTGATATTACTTTTGCATAACAAGTTCAATCATTACATTAAACCTCAATGCCAAGTAGTTGTGTATATAATAGAACAAGTCATTAGTATCTGAAATTTGGTATGTAAAATCATAATATTTTACCTTGTTTTTTGTTTGTTTTGTAGATATAGCAAAAGATGATTTTACCAAATATATAACAAGTTATAACAGCACAGCTAGAATTATTGAATTCCATGTATACCATATTTCATGATTCTTAAAAAAAATAAGGCCGAGATACAGAAGGATACTGCATTTTAGGCAATATATAAATATGCTATAAGAAATTATAAAAAGGTTCAAGAATGTAGCCAATCATAAGCGTCGAAATGGATCACGTGTGCGTGAATTAATTTTTACAATATGTACAATAAGTGCATTTTCCCTAATGCACTCGCAAACATGTATTATTTGTATATATCATTGCTCAAATTTTTAATGTGGCAAAAGGGATGAAAGTAGTAGTCCATGATGTTTGAGTCGATGCCTATAGCTGACAACTTTGATCATTATCTCTACAGGTACATTAAATATGCGTACAGATTATAATTATACAGTAAAGCTTGATCCGGCCTTAGAGAGAAAAATGATGATTGCTTTGACTAACAGCACAGAAACACATAAGAGAGAAAAAAAATTACAATTATGTCAAAATTGGGTTAACATTCTTTCTTCAAATTTTGAATATTAAATGATTGTTTGTTCTGCTCAATGCAATTACTAGATATGAAACATATTAAAATGGGAATGCTTCTTGAAAGTGACTTTGTTATTGTAAATGCTTATGTTTAAATCTGTTGTGAACCAGAGGAAGACAATAAATGGTACTTATAATTAACTTACTTGTCGCATTGTGCAAATAATTTAGTACAATAATGAATGTGGCAACAATATTTTGGCAAGTCTATCGTTTATGCAAATTTTATGCTAATCTATTCTCTGGAAGCATGTATGCATACATCAACTTGTCTACTCAACATGTCATTACTGAAAGTGTATTTAGCTGCCCGATCTTTCTCGAAGTAGTATTTGAAGCTCTATTTTTTGTAATACAGTACAAAACATGGAACCCCTTTATACTCAAGAGCAAAGCATGTTTTGTTTTGGTGATTGGTACACTTTAAGGCGAGATAGAATTAGAAGTAGATGTAGAGCACTTTAATAAATTGCCAATGTCTAATTTAGTAATACCAAAGTAGCTCTCTGATGCGGGAATTCCAAAGCAAGCTAGGCCTTACTAATAGAGCCCTTTAAACTGACTGCTTTTAGAAAATATATGATAACCACTGCTGTTAGCTTTGTGTTAAATTATATGCTATTAAATTTTGAATGGACACCAAGTGGATGGAAAATTATAATATTTTAATTTGTCAATCTGATCAAGTTTCAGTGCATTTATGTAGAAGAATAGACAAAAAGGGCCAGCACATTTAGACTACAAAACTGAAGCAACATGCTGCAGAAGACTGTAAGTCCATATTAATAAATAATGCACAACGGTTTCCGTAGCCATGGTTCCGATCGCCATGGTTCCGATCGCAATGGCATCATGCTTCGTTCAGAGATGCGTGCGTGCGTGCGTGCGAGCTGTGCTGCAGCTGTGTGATGGTACTGTAGCAGCCAACAAAGATTCGCTATCAGATTCATTCACAACAATTTCATTTACAAAGCATTTAACGCAAAACGACAAGAGGAAATGGGTTTTTTCTATGAAACAACCTTGGGATGACTGCTCTGAGAAAGAGACAAAGTGTTGCAGGATATATATGATCTACTGGCAAGTGAGTTTCATGTAGTTTGTGGTTAAAAGGAAGAATGGACATGCGCAAATGTTTGTATACCCAGAATAGGGAGGCCGGTACCTGGGCGTAGGCGTTCTACACCTACGATTTGTGCACTCGTCGTCAAATTCTGAAAATTGCTAGATCTATAAAAATTAAAAAAATATCTATTGAACTAAATTTTTTACAAAAAAACAATTATTAACTCCACAATATACCTAGATCTATAATCACAGATCTGTAATGGTCTTTCACCATTTGTTGAAGATCTTGCAGATTTTGACAGATTTTAATTCATTTCTGCTATAAACTTTTCAAAAGCTATCAAAACATCAATATATGCAATTGTTGATCTTTTGATTTGATTGATTAATGAAATGTCAATCATATCGGGAAATGCATTTGATGTATTTTAACCAAGATGTTGAAGGGAGTGTAGCCTGACGAGACTACATGCCTTGCCCGTGGCCTGACTTGGGGCCAATCAAGTATAACATGACTACGGACGGCGCGACTGCAGCAATCACGTGCGTGCAACATATGCGAAACCGAATCACAAGGAGAACTTTGGTTTGTTTTGTGAACGCTGACCATCTAGAGATTGAGTGGCTGACTACCGTTAATCAAGTCCATTTGTTTACGTGCAGTTGTCCAAGCTACACTCCCTTTAAATTACCGCTGAACAGTAGCGGCCTTTCAATCTCAATCACGCATGCTACTTGAAACAAGGGACCAATCAGGAGGAAGCAATCGACCAATAAAGGGGTTATAGTGTCTCAAAAACGTCCAATCAAAAAGGAAAAGGGACATTTTGCATGTCTACGTCTTGCGTAATGGAGTAATGTCCATTTTTGTTTGCGTACTCAGAAAATAGCCGATGTAGCAAGGTAGTTAGAAAAGGAGTTCAAAAATGAAAATAAATAAACAATGCAATATTTCAGCCAGTCATGAACGAGTCCTGTGCATAATTTTTCCCCCCTGCTCCTGAAGAATGCATTATGCACCTCCGAGTACGACTGATGTTGTCTTAGCCAATCGTAACGGCCTCTCCGATAAATGTGCACATGAAGAGCAGGAAAAATTGCCTGTTAATTTATAACGGGAATGATTAACAATGTTTTTCTTTGTATTAGGGGCACTGGACTTAGTTTGTAATAGCTGAAATCTCTTTATTGCAGATCTCATTAGGAGAGGTTCAGTCAATCCTAGGGGAATCTTGGCATCATTATAATTGTATAACGCCGGCTAAAAAAATATCTCCTCCAAACATATCTTTAAAAACAAAACAAAAAAACATTACACCTTGATCTAGCGTAAATAATATTAGGCTAAAATACAAACAAGACATGTGTGACGGCGCATCTTCAATATGCCTCCGCCTGAATTTTGTTAAATTCTTGGCTTGAATAAGTGTTGGAATATTGGAATATCATGATAAGAAAGAAAGCCATTAATTGTCAAATGATCTTTATGACCTTAGACCTTTGAGTCATTGACCTGACAATCCCAAAATGTGATCACTTGTCTCCCTACAGTGATGCAAACTAGCTTAAAATAGTCATAGGTTTGGCCATTACAAGGTTAATAAACCTTTAAATTCATGTAAATTGATTGATCTTAGACATTTGACTTTCTTATACCCAAAAATATATTTCATTTGTCTATGCATAGTGATCCACACTTTTACCAAGTTTAAAGTTCATGGATCAAATCATTCTTGAGACATTGCAATAACAATGCTAAAACCCATGACCTTTGACCTATTTACCCTATTTATCTACCAGTAATCATATCTTCTTAAACATAATATTTGTAGTGAATATAATTTGCATAATGCACAGATAATCTTTAACCAAAAGTAAATTAAAATTCATAATTTTATCTTTATTGTTGTAAATTACTAATTTGAATAAATCAAGTGTTCAATCCAGTGTTTTGAGGTCAATAAACAACGAAGACACATTTTAAAATCAATATTATGGTTAATGCTTTCAAAACATGCAAATACGCTTCCATCAAAAGAAATACAAATTCATATTTTTGTCTCAATTTGCCATCTGTAATCCCAGCTGAATCAACTCGAGTGATGTTACTGATGTTGGCATCGTCACCGAACATGATGAATACTTGGTTCAAATAGTAATTTATGCACCATATGCAAAAAAGTTTTCACTCAGGGTGATAAAATAGAAAGTTATAATTTGATGTCAAAAGTATGTGAAAATGTAAATCAGAAAATTATTCACCATGTTCCATGATCCTGAAACGTAACTTTCACCTGATTTGTGGTAAGAGGGGACTCAGATGCAATTCAAGATGAAATTATTAAATTCTGATATTTTTATGGATGAAACTAATTCGCATATCATGTAAAATCTACTGTTCAGTGGCATGGGCAACAGCAATAACACCAGATAGCAAATTTTGATAAAAATATGATTTTTATTATTTATTTAACTCATTTGCATAATTATTTTGTAAAGATTAACCATAATATTAATTTTAAAATGTGTCCACCTTGTTCACTGACCCCTAAAAACATTGAATTGAACACTAGATTTGTTTAAATTGGTTATAAAAGATATTCAAAGGAACCCCACAAATCACATGCAATACATTATTTCACTGTCCTTAAATACATCGGATGAAACATTTGTTTCAATTGGATACATACATAGCAAAAGTACACATTTAAATTTCTCCATGGTAGATGCTATTTTGTATACTATGCAAATCTTTGGACATCAAAATGTATCTATCATGTTTAATAACATTGCAAACATAATGGCCCGAATTCACAACAGTGGTACAAAGAGGGATTGTACCATGGGTGTGGTACAAAACCCCCCTCCGAGGTTTAAACCTCTGATTTTGGTATTCACAAAGCAGGTTTAAACCCCCGGGGGGTTTAACTACGTCATAATTTGGTCTAGATTTTGTACTACCCTGAGGTGTAGTACAATCAGTGGTACAATCAGTGGTACAATCCCCCGCGCGTGCGCAAACACCACATCGTCTGCTCTTCTTGAAATTGGCGCTGAAATTTTTGAACAAAAATCACAGACGACATTTACTGAAATTTATGTCAATCATATCGTGTGCGGCAGAATTCAAAACACGAATCGTAAGTAAATCGATGTATTTCCGTCGGGAACATTCATTTACTAGTTATCAAATGTGTTTGTGCAATTTATTTCTCGTTCATTTGATGAATATATAAATTCCACTCGTAATCAGACCATGCCACTGTTGTTTTTCACTTGGGTTTTATCGCAAGAATTGTTTTTATACAGTCCCATTCGTTCATTTTTACGTTGGCTGAGCCGTCATTTTCGGCCGGCCCAGTGCAGCTCATGAGCAGCAGTGGCAGCGCTCGACACATGACATAGTCATAGCTGCATTAGACTACTAATCCTGGCACTGGCTGTGTATAATTAAAACCTGTTTTATTATTGATTCACAACATTTCAAACACAACTGTACAAAAATAAACTGATTTCACTCAAAATCGGTACTTTAGTGACAATTGATGACACGTAAACGTTAGCAGTAAAATAGACCTACAACTTTACAAGTTTTTCAGTAGAGTAAAGTACCCGGTTTTCGGCCACTTAAGACAAAATCCTATTTATTGGACTCTTTACTTCCTATTTATTATCATTTCTTGTTCAAATCATGAAGCAAATATTATTATTATTTAAACAAAAAAAGAATCCCCCCAAAAAATCACGAATTGCCATGACAATATTCATTTCAATTTTCACTGTTTTGGAGCCGGTTATCGGCCGAGCGTTTCAGTTTACGGCCGCATGTACAAAGTCAATAGGAAGCGCTCGCGCGCGCCGTGCGTTTCTGCGCTGATGTATAGCACAAGCGGGCGGAGCAGGTATCCCACGCGGGAGCTCCCGGGTGCTCGCCTGGCCGAATACAGGCACAGCGGTGATCGGAAGTTGGAATCTGAATTAGACAGACATATCGTGTGTGCGTCGCGGTGTGCGGCTGCATTGATTTAATACATGCGATGAGATACTTTTGAGCTTGCGACCAGCACAAAATCGGGCTCTATATCTGAAAAATACTTGAAATAAAGCTCATTTTATGGTACCCATATTTCTTACATACACGCGTAAGAAACTCGATTTTTCAGATTTGGGTAGCGGGACCGCCGATTACATCGCTAAAATGTGATATTTTAGGATATATTTTTCATTGCAAATGTGGTTCTTCAGTGACACTGGCATGGTATGGTATGTGTGGGATATGTGTTATGCTATTATGCGATGTATTTTAAAGTGATTTTACCATGTATCCAACCAATTGGCCGAAAACCGGAGCTGACCGATTACCGGGTACTTTACTCTAGACCCTCTAGGCCTAGGCTAGGCCTAGTTTTTTCAGTGTTGGCATGGTTAGTAGATCTAGGTCTAGATCTACTGTTGGGACCTCTAGATCTAGGTCTACTGTCAAACTTAGAAAATCTAGAACAGTTAGGCCTACAGCCGGCCGCATCGGCATGATTGTATAGACTCTAGCCTAAAAATTTTGTGAAAACCGGGCCGAGACAGGAGGCGTTCCATGGATTTATCAGGTGGTGCCTTAGGCCATTTATACTTAGAGTCTATAGGTCTAGATCTAGTTACAAAATTATGCAAAAAAATCAAAATCTAAAAAAATTGAGATAGACCCTAGGTCTACAAAGTACAAGGTTTTGTCACCCCACCGACGGTATGCATTTGTGTATAGGCCTAGACCTTCTAGATCTAGATCTAGACAGGGCTGTCAACTTTGGGGAACTGCTTCGAGGTAGAAAAGTTTCATAGACCTAGAATCTAGAGTCTAGATCTAGGTCTAACTTTAATAATAAATAATTAATAGACCTAGATCTAGAATCTAGGCTCTAGATCTATGCAATTTTGGGGGGGCTTAACAAAATTTAAAAACAGGGAAGGGGGGGGGGGGGTGTTGAGTAAGAAAACAGAATTAAAGTGCTCACTACCCCCCCCCCCCCCCCCCCCCCCCCCCCCCCCCCCCCCCCCCCCCCCCCCCCCATCTGATACGAGTAGACCTACGCTGGTTCATTTTATACGATCTATAAACTTTGGTTAGTTAATTAGCTTGTGTTTTACTTCTATGGTAATGTAGACTATGAAATAAATGCATTTTTTTTTAATATAGATGTTGCCTTTAGTAATTCAGACTCCTAACAATTTCATTTCATTATTGTTCCACAGACAACTGCTGAACAAGAAAGAAAAATGGCTTATCTGCATCACCTTCGCCGCATCCAGAGAGTGAGAGAGGTAGGATTAATTTTTTTTTCTTTCTTCTATTGAATCGTCAATAACTTGTTCAATTTAATTGATTAAAATTAAGAATAAATTAAGGGGTACGTCCAGGGGCGTAGACAACGGGGGGGGGGGGGGGGGGGGGGGGGGGGGGGGGGGGGGGGGGGGGGGTGGGGGGGGGGCATGTACAATCATCCCCCCCCCCCCAGGTTTTGGGAATGATATTTGCTTAGTCTATAATGATAACAATTATAATATTAATAATAATAATAATTATGATGATGATAATAATAATCCTCATCATTATTGTAATTGTGTTTATTGTTATTAGCCGCATTCACACGGTGAAAGCCAATTCAGACGGTAAAAAAAAAGAAAATCTTACAAGTATTTTGTGGTTATCTTGTGGTTTGGAAACCACAAGATAATCACAAGATTAAACAGGCGCGGATATACGGGGGGGGGGGGGGGGGGGGGGGTGATTTAGGGGGTTTAAACCCTCCCTTGGGCGGCCCAAAAAAAAAAAAAAAGGAAAAAAAAAGAAAAGAAAAAAGAACGCACGCTGGAGAGAAACCCTTTCAAGTGCAAATATTGTGAGAAGATATTCAACTCATCTGGTAACTTAACCAAACACATGATAACTCTGGATATAACTGTATTTAACTGTTACTTGATTTAAAAAGACGTTATCATGCACTGCTTTTTATGGTCTCCATTGTGTTAATAGATGCCAGGAAAACATCACTTACGGGGTTCAAATTAAACACCCCAAAAAAAATCGGCTCGCCGCTTTGCGGCTCGTGGGCGATGCTCTGCATCGTCATTATTGGTCAACCCCCCCCCCCCCCCCCTTAGCAAAAAGCTAGATCCGCCCCTGAGTCATCCCCCCAGGTGTACGAACCTGTCTACGCCACTGGGTACGTCTATCTAAATTGATAGATCTAGTAATTTTAGGTTTTAAGAGACACGAGGACTGTTCATGAATGTTGTTACGCATACCACCAAGTACCAGTACCCATTAGGCCTAGATCTACTTCCTTTTTCTTTGCAAATACCCATTTGAGTAAGACTTTAGATCAATTTTTTTAAATATTTACATCTTGCTGATGAAATTTGAACTCTCATATTCTACGAATCAAGTTTGAGTAGTATGAAGACCTGGAATAGAAATGTGTTGAATCTACATCATGTCATTGCTGAGATTGTTGACAGAATATCTTTCATGATTCACTGTTTTGCCATGGTTTAAAAAGAAATGTTGACTTCAAATGATCTAGAGTGGGGGGGGGGGGGGGGGGGGGGGTGTGAAGCCAATACCCAGCTCTAAGAACTCCCAAAATACCCTGACCTAGTTAGGCCTAATTGGGAGATCAATCCTACGGTACGGAAGAGAATGAAAGATGACTATAATGAAAATCATTCTTTAGACATGCACTTTTTTATTGAATATTTCAACTCATCTCATCAAACTATATCTATCTTTTGCATACAGGTACCTCAGCCGAGACCTATTCGAGGTCTAAGGGATGCGAAAAATCCTCTTGAATTTTACGAGGATGAAGCGTTTCAACTGCGATACCGTTTCTCAAAGGAAACGGTAGTCTACCTCATCAACATGCTTGAAGGGGACTTGAAGAGGAACACAGAGAGGAATGATCCACTACCTGTTTATCTGCAGGTTTTGACGGCTCTTCGTTTCTATGCCGTTGGTGAGTACTTAATTTTTTCTTAAACTAAACTTGTGTATAACCGTACACCGTTTTTAAAGGGTTCGTACAGGTCATTGAAAATTGAACACCAGCCTGAATTTGACTTGAAAAAATATACCTTTTTAATAAAAAAATAAAAAAATCTCTCTTGAGCATTACCTTCTTTCATGTACATGATCTTCTTGGCAATTTTTCTCCAATGTTAGAAAATATTTTTCAGACAATCTTCTATTAACCTGATCTCATTTTCAATTATAGGATCATTCCAGAAGATGCATGGTGACGAGGCAACAGTATCACAGTCCTCTGTTTGTAGAATCATCAAAGATGTTTCGGAAGCTATTGCAGGAAGGAAGAGGCAATTCATGAAGTTTCCAACAACGAGAGATGAAATTGAAACGACCCAGCAGCAATTCTACGAGTACTGCGGATTTCCAGGGGTCATAGGTGCTATCGATGGGACTCATGTCTACATCAGGAGTCCTGGTGGGGATCAAGCCCTGTACTTCATGAACAGGAAGAACAGGTATTCTGTGAATGTACAGGTAAGACTAGTTACATTTTTTCTTATTGACTTTATTGCTAGCTTACAAAATGTTTGCAACCATTTTTCCAACTTCCCCGTTGGCTTCTTTGATTGTTCATCATATTAAACTTTCATTTTTAAAAAATACTTTTGCCTTGTTTGCCCCCTCTCCCCCCTCCCCCTAGATACGCCACTGGTTACTTTATTTTGTATTGGGAGTCAAACATTTGTTACAATAAGTAGCCTAGACAACATTACACTTTGGGAAAAATATGATGAAAATGTAAGAAATGAAATGCATGTGAAAATAAAGAAATTAAAGTCTATCTATGAAGTTCAGTATGAGTTTAAGATGTGTTTTTCTCTTCAACTTATTGGTAGGTTGTTTGTGATCATGCTGGGAAAATGACAAGTATCGTGGCAAGATGGCCTGGCAGCACTCACGATTCCCGGATTTTCTCAGAGTGCACACTGAAGGAGCAACTAGAGGCAAGGGCAGATGGTTCTGAGTTGCTACTTGGAGATAGTGGGTATGTGGATTGGTGTTTTGTTAATGGTAATCCAATTGTAATCACAAATGCAGACATGCAGTACATGTTGATACATATTCTTTTAAAAGTCCTTTGTAGGATAAAGATACCGTTTAATGAAAATTTAGATTGACCATTCTTTCTTGAATTATTAAATGCATACTTGTTATTTTGAGTAAGCAGTAGTGTTGCGGAAATTGAGACATTTGGATAGATTTGGACCTATTCTTGCAGGCATTAGGGCAATTCCGTATGGGAAAGAGGAAAATCACCAAATTCTTAATTTGATCCAACTTCAATAATTTAACATTTTCCATGTAGTCAAGAAATCACTTGTGACAGAACTGAAAACCGTTTTGAAATATCTTTTACGGTTTTTCTGAAAAATTTATTTGAAGTTGGGGCTATTTTGGGGGCCACAATCACATGATCATGATTTAATTTCTTAAAATTCAGTGGAGCAATGTATTTAAAACTTATTCCTCTATATTTATTCCTAATTGAACAACATCACAAATAGGAATCAAGATTTGTAAATTATTTTCAAAAAATGAAAAAAAAATTTGTGTGAGAGATTTTTCAATTTTACCCTTAAAATGGCGTAATTCCGTTACCAAAATTTGAAAGAAGTTTTACTCACAAAGTTATTTTTTACTTTTTTTTTTCGAAGTTGCAAATTCTCTTCCTTTATCTACCTACCAACAGCCCTAAACATTAATTTCAGAAGTATCTACTTATTTTCCTATCAAAACACTGGTAACGGAATTACATGGTAACGGAATTACATTGGTAACATAATTACAAGGGGTAGCAGCATTAGTAATGAGTGGTTCGTTTTTCAAGAGATGGACCTGCTGCCTCATGTACATATAATGTATGCTGTGTTACAACATTTTTAATGGATTTTGCCCCTTTTTTTAAGTAGTGGCTTATTATATTAACTGTCTAACTAAAGACTAAGGATCTGGCTTCAATAAATTCAATGAATGTTTTTTAAAAACTTTTTTCAAATTTGCATAAAGACTACAAACTAGGCTGGGAATTTTAGATGTGTTTATTTTCATTCACTCTGAACTTGCAATTAAAATTGTACCAACATCTCTTATGAAACCTTTTGATTTAAGCATGGAAATACTTCATATTATTTCACCTATGGCGATTTTAAACAGTGCCTTTTCTGATTTTTATTTTTCACTGATCTCATCTAATCTATCGAAAAAAGAAAGAAAAATTTCATTAGAAGTTAGAAAGCTAAGACCATAGCGCACTAGCCCTCTTGCAGACTGTGAATTTCCCTACTCTACGTATTATACATATGGGACTTGTAAAGGGAAAGGGGGGGGGGGACAGGGTGACTTTGACGATGTCCGCTAGCACTCAAAGAAAATACCCCACGAAAACACCCTAAAAAACAGCTAGGTGGAGGTTGGAAAGCAAGGTCTACAATACATGTAAATTACCAAAACAAAAAAAGGATAATTCATTAAAAGTTAGATGGCTATAAAAGACCATAGTGGACTAGTCTTCTTGCAGACGGACACTTTCGTTATATGGATGGGGCTATTGGAGGGGGGGGGGGGAGGGGTGACTTTGAATCAGTCCGCTAGCACACAGACAAAATACCTTTCCCGATGACTATATGTAGGTGGAGGTTGAAAAAGCAAGGTCTAATCTAGCGAAAAATATTTAATAAAAAGTAAAAAGGCTTTGGCAGGTACCGGACTAGTCCCGTTGCAGACGGTTACTTTGCCGACTCGTAACACGTAAAACATATTGGACTGAGGGAAGGTGTCAGGGTAACTTACTGTACAGGTCCGCTAGCGCTCAGAGCAAATACGTTAACAAATGACAAGGTGGAGGTTGAAGGGGAAGGTCTAATCTATCAAAAAACATGTATTTTATTAGAAGTTACATGTAGATGGCTACGACCATAGCAGACTAGCCCTCTTGCAGACGGTTAATTTCCATACTCTACGTATTAAACATAAGGGGAGGGGGGGGGGGGGGATGGCAGGGCGCCTTTGACTAGATCGCTAACGCTCAGAGAAAATATAACTGTTTGGAATGAGGAATGATGACAACGGTCAAGTTTGTTACATGTTGTAACAAATTCAAGAACACTGATCAAGTATGTAATTAATTTTAAAAGAATAATAACCAACTATTAAAGAATGATAACAATTTATTGAATTGGCGTAATGATTTACAAGGTTTGACATTTTATTGCAACTCTGTTGATGACGTTATCTTAATTAATTAGTTTTGAATCGGGTGCTAGCTTTTGTGGATTGAAATTGTAGTATGGAATCATCTGACAAGGTTTGTAATTAATTTTAAAAGAATGATAACCAGTACTCCCTCTAAGGCTCTACCATTAATGTCGCAAAATTGGCTCAGCAGGTTGAAAAATTGGCTCGACAGAAATATGAGATAGGGGAATGATTTACAAATTCTGGTGTGAAATATTATTGAAACGCTGTTGACAAAATGATAGCTATATTAAGCTCTCTTTATATAATTAGTTTAGATTTTGGTGGTTGGCTTTATGGACTGAAATCATTATAAATAAATATTCATGTGTTTTGTTTTTAATTTACACCAAGATCCCTGTGTTGGGTGTAGGCAGTGTTATTAGTATAACTTAAGTGTTTTGGAATTGTTTGAATGCTTAAATGTAACCATCCACGACGAACAGGTTGTAATGTTGCAATTTTCAATCGATTTTGATCAAACCTCCATAAAATAAGCTTTGAAATAATGTATTGCATGTGGTATTTGCTAGGTTAATAGGCCCTCACAATAGTCAATAAAACAATTGAATATCCTTTGTTTCCTATTGAATACTGTGGAGTTTATTGACCTGTTTCTATAAATTGGTCTTGGCGACTTCACAACCAGTTTGTCATGTATGGTCACAAAAGTGATCTGTATATGTGTAATTCCGTTACCGCCAAATGGGCAATAATATATGTAGTTTGTCATACTTTGTGTGATGTTCCTACTTGCAAACTAAACCAAATTAAAATTAGTTGTAAACTAGTATATGATAACACATATTGACATAAATTTAATCACTACACACCAATATTTGCTCAGAAATGTCATATTTACTTGCTATTTAACAATATAAAAGACACGTTTTTCAACAGTTTTTAGAAATGAAGTGCACATATGAATTGCTTTGTAGTTTAAATCAATTATTGCAACCCCTGAAACAATTAAACAACAATTTAAGCCTAAATAATGTTTACAAAATCCCCCTTTTTCAAGCTTATTTCAGAAGACGTAATTCCGTTACCATTAATGTAATTCCGTTACCGCTACCTTCTTTCATAAAACCATTCGGCATAGATAAACCATGACAACTTCACCAAAAAAAATCTTGCCATGGGACAGTCAACAATATAAGCTCCCTTTATTAGCATTACTTCACCCCCAATTGGCTGCAGATTTCAGACGAAATCTTTTCAAAGTTAGTGTAAAAAATAACCTGATTTTTCTGCCGTAATTCCGTTACCGACACACTTTTGGTCCTGGGGTGTTCCGAATGTTGAAAAATATTTTTTTTAAATTTGATTCGCTAACAGGTGCATAATACAGAAAGAATAAAAAGATAAATAATCACCTAGGTCTAACCACCTGTCTACAGTATATCAAAATAGAGCCCAAATTTCTCTGAAATGTAATTCCGTTACCGTGGAATTGCCCATTAGTAAGAAACGGATCACGATAATTATTTTACTTTGTACTGAAAAGCACTTCAATTTAAACAACAAATTTTAAGAAATTGAAATTTTTCTCACACAGCCAATGCAGACAGTTTATTTTGGAATGCTAGATTGATATTCTAGATTACTTTCTTCTACAATTATATCATTATGATGATGTAAATTAAAGAAATGAATATCTATAGTACTTATAATTTCCTTAAGGAAGGAATAACAAGTGAATTTTTTGTTTTTATCTTCAAATTTCAGGTACCCGTGCCTCCCCTATCTCCTGACTCCTCTCCTACGTCCTCAAGGACGGCCAAATGTGCGCTACAATACTGCCCACAAAAGAGGGCGGTGCGTCATTGAGCGCACATTTGGCCGTTGGAAGAGGAGGTTCCCTTGCCTCAATGATCTGCGCGTGAAGGTGGACACTACATTTACAATTATAGTGGCTTGCTCGGTCCTTTGGAATATCTCTCTCGACCGCCGCGAGCAAGATATTCCAGGACCTGAGCCCGATGAGATGCCACTTGTCCACCTTCCTCCTGGCCTCCATGACGCTGTCGCTGGTAGGTTAAGGAGAGATCAGATCATTGAGGATCACTTCACCCATTAACAGTCAGTACGCTGCTGCAAAAAAAAGAGCCTGTATTTATCGTAGTTGTATGCAAGCCCAGCGGTCAATAATAATAATAATAATAATAACTTTTATTTACCCAGGGTAGCCACTTCAGTTATGAAACTGATCTTCCAGCGGGCCCTGCATAACATAATATGTTATTACTACCCTTCTCCAATCTAATATGCTGAGCGCCTAGCTAGAAGGCAGAAGGTCCCATTGTTATAAGTCTTTGGTATGACTCGGCCGGGGTTCGAACCCACGACCTCCCGTTCATGAGACGGGCGCTTTAACGACTGAGCCACCATGCCCGGTTATTATGCATATGCAATAACACAGACATGTTTCTACCTATACAAAATGGTTTCTTGTTGATCATTTTGCATGAATGATAGTCAAATTGAAGAGGAAAAACTGCTCTTTCATTAATCTGAATGAAATATAAACTGGACTACCTTATGAAATACTTTGTCATCGAGTACAAGCTTACCAGTACCTTTTCCCTATTTCTGAGAATTTAGACATCACTCTTTGTATGGTGTGAAGATCAGGTAATTTGTTGACTCGAATTTTGGGGGCTACTTTTCAAGCTTGCTTGCATGAAAATAACACTCTTTAAAGGGATCCGTTAACTTTTTTTGTCTCAGATTCTGAATCAAAATTCTGGATTTAGCTCATGATGCAATGATAATTATAAACCTTTAGGTCAGTCAGGAACCCCATGACTTTTACAAGCCGATCGCCTGTCTGAATATCAAGATATTTATGATTGGAATAACAAATTTTGAAAACCGTTCGCCTGACGGTTTCATAACACTACAGTCTATTGGGGAAAGCGAGTATGGTAAAACCGGTCACTCAAAGATTTTTACTTTTTGAGGCACTTCTTGATCATTTTGAAGCGCAATTTTTTTAGGGCTTCAATATTACACCCTATCACAGACACTGATAACACGTAGGGCCGTGTATATCAGATTTAACATTGTTAAACGATCCCTTTAATTTGTTTTGCATTGAACTCTATGCAAATTTTGGGGGCTCTTTTATGACTTTCGGGGGCTCTTTTGGGCATTTTAAACATGGCTGCTCAAAAAACTGCGCATGCGCGAGAAAATGGGAGTCTACATCATCCCCTGCAATATTCATAAATGAGAAATTTATAAAATTTTAATAATGAGACTTCATTACGTGATGCTGTAAAAACGTCCATTTCGCAAAAATATATCAACATTTCATATCATTTGAAAGGAAATATTCTGGAGATCGACTTCCGCAAATGGAGTCTACATCATCCCCTGCAATATTCTTGCACGATATTGTAACTTCTAGTTTGTGGATATTATTGCTCAAGCTGTTTTGAGACGCACAATAACTTACGCATGATATGCTAATTAGCGAGCGTGCAGCGGTCTGACTGTTAAATTAAAGTAGCCACTCAGAACTATCTGCTCTGCCTCCAGCGGTTATTTCAGTTCCTGCAGAGGAAATCCGGGAATTGTGATGCTGACAAGGTACTTGTTATTTTTCCAGCATGCAGGGTTTTATGCAACTACATTTGCAACTCGATTACATTCTACATCATAGTCAGGTCTTTTTTTCTAAGGGGGGGGGGGGTCTTGGCTATTTTGTTTGTATTACAAACAAAATAGGATCCTTTTGCTCCTAATCGCTAAATTAAAATTCGCAAATGCATATTTTGTTTATGGGTCATCTGTGTAATATTCATGTTATTTGAATGAGAACAAAAATTAGTATGCATTATGCATGCCTATTCATTTTTTGGAATATTTGATCAGACATGTAACTCCAAATTTGTACATGAAATTTCAAAATATTGACAATAAATAAAAGCTTATATTTTTTGTCGCAAATTACATCAAACTTAAACTTTTCGCTTAACATTTCAATCATTTAAAACGATGGCAAAAAAATGAGAAAAAAAATGACATGAAAACAGAGCTTTTTTGCAAAACATGAAGAGTGGGGACAAATTCTGCTAGTGGCCTGATTAAGGTTAAAAACCTGACAGTGTGGAGACCAGAATTTGAACAGGTTTTGATTAATATCTATGGCGTTCCAATACTGGCATTCTCCTACTACTCTAGAATGTAATTAAGAATGTAAGTTTAGCTGTATGCAGCACTGCAAAACAAACAACTTTTGCATAAAGCGGTATCCTGTGATTCCTGTGAAGAAGTAATTTGGCTGTTTCCTACCACCGATTCCTGATCTAAACATATCTCATCGGTACACCTAGCACTCCTGGTTACCTGTAGTACTAGTAAAATTGTTTGTTGACTTGTTTCAATTTCTTCTGTCAATGTTTTTAACCTCGGGATTGCATCATCCTTCTTGCACTAGTTTTCTTACCATCTTAGATGATTTACATGACTGTGGTATTGATGCCTCGTCATCATGGTGTCGAACCTGTAGCTGTCACTACCTGTTATTTAATGGAGTATTTTTCTTTGTGTTTCTCTTAAGAATATCCTCAAGCATGTTGATGAAGTAATATACTGTTCGCTTCATTCTCGTAAAATTCAAATTAATAATATTTGGAGCCAATACCACCAAATTTTCATTGTGAATTGCTGTCACTACTATTACAGATATTTTATGCCATATGTTAGATCTTAATTATTACCCAAAAAATAAATAAATTGCTCGAACGTGTTACTTTGTGTCAGTTTTTGTAGGTAGCAATTTAGTGAAATAATAGAAAGGCAGAACAAAAATTTAAAACGATGGAGAGTTGTAATTTATTGCTATATGTACAGTGTAATTCCAAAGTATTGAATGGCATTTATGTGCAAGAAACATTTGAAAATCACATGTTAAATCAGTTTGTGATCAATGTAGCACTATGTTGAACAGAAAACCTTTGCAGAGTCAAACAGATCTTACTTTGCAGCTGTTCATTCGAAGACATGTTCATATATACTTTATATTTACATTGGCAATGGCATTTATGTGCAAGAAACATTTGAAAATCACATGTTAAATCAGTTTGTGATCAATGTAGCACTATGTTGAACAGAAAACCTTTGCAGAGTCAAACAGATCCTACTTTGCAGCTGTTCATTTGAAGACATGTTCATATATATTTACATTGGCAATGGCATTTATGTGCAAGAAACATTTGATAATCACGTGTTAAATCAGTTTATGATCAATGTAGCACTATGTTGAACAGAAAACCTTTGCAGAGTCAAACAGATCTTACTTTGCAGCTGTTCATTCGAAGACATGTTCATATATACTTTATATTTACATTGGCAATGGCATTTATGTGCAAGAAACATTTGAAAATCACATGTTAAATCAGTTTGTGATCAATGTAGCACTATGTTGAACAGAAAACCTTTACAGAGTCAAACAGATCCTACTTTGCAGCTGTTCATTTGAAGACATGTTCATATATATTTACATTGGCAATGGCATTTATGTGCAAGAAACATTTGATAATCACGTGTTAAATCAGTTTATGATCAATGTAGCACTATGTTGAACAGAAAACCTTTGCAGAGTCAAACAGATCTTACTTTGCAGCTGTTCATTCGAAGACATGTTCATATATACTTTATATTTACATTGGCAATGGCATTTATGTGCAAGAAACATTTGAAAATCACATGTTAAATCAGTTTGTGATCAATGTAGCACTATGTTGAACAGAAAACCTTTGCAGAGTCAAACAGATCCTACTTTGCAGCTGTTCATTTGAAAGACCATGTTTATATTGTAATTGCATTTTAAGTGCACAAAACATTTGAAATCAAATAAATGTTTGTGATCAATATGGCACTACATTGAACAACAACTTTTGCCTATTAATCACACATCATACATTGTTGCTGTCCATTTAAAGACATGTTTATATTAATAATTACATTAGCAATTACAATTGAAGTGCAAGAAATATTTGAATCAGGCTAAAAATCAATATGTGAACGATATATCTTAAATGTAGAATTAAACATGTTTAACAGAACAGCTTAAATTATTTTTGATTAATTAGTTAGATGAGATGTATTACCCTGTGCTTCAAGCAGTTTGGCTTCAGCAACCTGTTTCTCTATTTTGATAATTTCCATACGCAGTTCATGCTCTTTTATTTTTAAATTGTGTTCTTTCCATAAAATGTCCAGCCTTACGGCATGCTCCTCCTCTGCCAATTCAACCATCCTATCCTCTGCTAACCGACATTTCTTGTTTTGAGAGTTGTAACTCAATGCTCGCTTAGCAGCAGGAGTCCTCAGAAGAGCAGTGTTGATTTCTGTATTGCTGTATGGTTCACATTCAGAATAATTTGATACATGTTAATCGTTGCATATATTACTACATTTAATTTGTTGTAAATATAACGAACATGGCTTAAACCTTGATTGTCACAGATATTGAAAGCTTTTGAAAGATATGTAGTAGCTGTCTGCTAAAAAAAAAAATTAAAAAGAGTTTTGTGCATATAATAGACAAGATAATTTTATGCAAAATGTATTACACTTTAATTGATTAAACAATGTTTGGTAAATCATAATTGTTATGTAGGAAGGAATAACAAGTTGTTTTTTTTTAAAGAATAAATTACTCAATATTGTATAGTTATGGATACCTTGAAAGGGATCGTGGGGTCGCTGTAGATGTACTAGGCTGGGAGGCGAGACCTTCGGACATAACTTCGGATGAGGTTGTCCTATTGGGATAAAAAATAAAATATTTTTTGTAGTTATGTATGAACTTGAACAATGTTGCAAGAATTTTACTTTGGAATTCAGGTTTAATTTATTAATGTCTTCAGTATTGAAACTACTGATCCTAATTTCATGCAAAATGTAATACATTTTAATTGATAAAACAATGTTTGGTAAATCATAATTGTTATGTAGGAAGGAATAACAAGTTTGTTTTTTTTAAATAATAAATTACTCAATATTGTATAGTTATGGATACCTTGAAAGGGATCGTGGGGTCGCTGTAGATGTACTAGGCTGGGAGGCGAGACCTTCGGACATAACTTCGGATGAGGTTGTCCTATTGGGATAAAAAATAAAATATTTTTTGTAGTTATGCATGAACTTGAACAATGTTGCAAGAATTTTACTTTGGAATTCAGGTTTAATTTATTAATGTCTTCAGTATTGAAACTACTGATCCTAATTTCATGCAAAATGTAATACACTTTAATTGATAAAACAATGTTTGGTAAATCATAATTGTTATGTAGGAAGGAATAACAAGTTTTTTTTTTTTAAAGAATAAATTACTCAATATTGTATAGTTATGGATACCTTGAAAGGGATCGTGGGGTCGCTGTAGATGTACTAGGCTGGGAGGCGAGACCTTCGGACATAACTTCGGATGAGGTTGTCCTATTGGGATAAAAAATAAAATATTTTTTGTAGTTATGCATGAACTTGAACAATGTTGCAAGAATTTTACTTTGGAATTCAGGTTTAATTTATTAATGTCTTCAGTATTGAAACTACTGATCCTAATTTCATGCAAAATGTAATACACTTTAATTGATAAAACAATGTTTGGTAAATCATAATTGTTATGTAGGAAGGAATAACAAGTTTTTTTCTTTTTTTAATAATAAACTACTCAAGATTGTATAGTTATGGATACCTTGAAAGGGATCGTGGGGTCGCTGTAGATGTACTAGGCTGGGAGGCGAGACCTTCGGACATAACTTCGGATGAGGTTGTCCTATTGGGATAAGAAATAAAATATTTTTTGTAGTTATGCATGAACTTGAACAATGTTGCAAGAATTTTACTTTGGAATTCAGGTTTAATTTATTAATGTCTTCAGTATTGAAACTACTGATCCTAATTTCATGCAAAATGTAATACACTTTAATTAATAAAACAATGTTTGGTAAATTATGATTGTTATGTAGGAAGGAATAACAAGTTTTTTTTTTTTTTAATAATAAATTACTCAATATTGTATAGTTATGGATACCTTGAAAGGGATCGTGGGGTCGCTGTAGATGTACTAGGCTGGGAGGCGAGACCTTCGAACATAACTTCGGATGAGGTTGTCCTATTGGAATAACAAATACAATTTTTTGTAGTTATGCATGAACTTGAAGACCTGTTTATATATACAAAAATAATACTGCAAATAATCCAATTTCGTTATGTTAAAAGAGTACTACATTAGGAAAAAAATGTATGCCCTACTGGTTTCATATAGTATTATCAAAGAAACATGATTGTACATTACCCAAGTAGAAAATATTACTGCAATGTATATATATATATGTATTAAAATTTCTTAATAAAAAGGACATTATTTTGAAAAATGTATTTTTGATTTTATAATGCCGTACTCTTCAATACCTTGGTTCGAGAAATGATCCTGTTGACAGTCCTGTGTTTGTTGGTGTTGATCTTGACCTGAGAATGTGAGAAAAGTAACTCTTTTTATTAACAGAAAAAGAAGAAAAAATCCTGAATGAAAAATAACCTAAGTCCAAGTTTTGCCCAAATTAAGTTAAATATTTGTTTTTGTTCCTTGATCGTACAACTATCTTATGTATAATAGGTAACCTTTCATTCACCCTGGATGTTTTGGTACCCCCCCCCCCCCACTCCTTTAAAAAAAAAAAAAAAGGGGAGGGGGAAAGAAATTCCAGTATCAATCATCTCTATTTTTTGGAAATTAAAAAACGAATATGGAATTCCGTCTTTTCTGACATTATGAAATGTAATTTATTATCTAACATTCACAATTGTAACATCGAATGGATTACATTTTATTATGGTGGATTATGTATGGTAACTGAGAGGACTTATGATTTCTGGAGTGGTGGATATGAAGTATCAATACCGTCGTGCTCTTTCCCTTGAGGGTCGAGGAGTCCTCGATATATGAGAACATGACAGATATTTTTAACAATCATGTCATTCTAAAAAAAAAAAAGGCAAATTGTTAAGAACCTATTTCTCTTCATTTCATTTAGCTGAAAAGATAATTTGCGGCTTTAACCCCCCCCCCCCCCCCTCGCCCCCACCAACAACAACAAAAAAAATTGAAATTCTTTCATTCTATTAATTCTATCAAAAGAAACAAGAAATACATACCTACTAATCATGTACTTTTAGTATCAACAAAATTGATAAGAGATTTAGACAACTGTTTGAAAGTGGTTTCTGTATGGATATATTTTTATTTGTTTGTTTGTTTGTTGTTGTTGTTTTTTTTTGGGGGGGGGGGGAGTGGCATCATTGTGAATTAACACTATCATTTTTATTGTTTGATAAAGAATCGCCCTAGAGGATTACATTTTTCATTAAAAAAGAATGTAGTGAACAATACATGTAAGACTAAACATTTACAAGCTTAACTTTAAGGAATATTTACAGTGTAAAACAATTAATGAGAATCTGTCATAAAAAAATAAAAAAATAAGTACAGGTAGACTCTAGAACCAAACGATAGACAATTGGTCATGTTTGGGGATGGGGGTTACTTCTGCTTTAATATTTCACTATCTGGCTTGCCATATAAAGAAATGTAACGTTCAGACGTTAGTCCTTTTTTTTTCTTCAAACGCCAACTCGATCGGCAAACAGAATGTTTGTTTGTATGTTTGTTTTTTAATGTAGATGTAATTTTTTCTTTAAAAAAATAAAACTTTTGTGTGGACATTGGTAGGCAAGTGATAAGTTCAAATCTACCTCGGATTCGATGATTTTTAATAATTTTTTTATTTCAAGAACAAACATGACGGTTAAAAAAAAACCAACGTAATTTACTGCGCATGTCACGTCAAGAAAATCCATTCACAAAAAAGTTGTGGAACTTCTAACAGAATACTTTAGTCGAGGCCGGTTCGCTCCATTCCGACGGATATTTTTTCATATAAAATTAGTTTCATCACTGATTGTAAGTAGTTCAATGAACATATTTAATGATCAATTCATTATGCTTTCAACGAAAATTGGAATTTTACTTATTTGAGGCTATTCAGGCCAACTTTTAGATGCTAGTAACCCCTACGTCGCAAGTGATGTCTGTGAACAACAAGCCGAGGCGTGCGGAGTCTTCTCGGCCAGCTAAACGTTAGGCATATTACTAGATCTAGGGTGTTGCTTCAATTTCATGACATTAATTTCTACGGATGGGACTGATCTCGGACGAGTGACGATGAGCAGACGATCGTGACTTGTTCGATGTTTACTGTTTTATTTCATTCCATCTAGTAAATGTAAGGTGTTATATAGCATCTTATGTTATTCATCTTGCAATGAATGATACATTTTTAGCGATTTTAGTGGTTTTATTTGTTATATTTGCACATAAAAAATCTCAATCTAGCCAACAGAGAAAGAGCTGAATTGAATTTGATATCCTGAGCGGCTTCGACAGAGCAAATCCCTCAAAATTCTTCCAACTATCCACTGGCTCAATAACAAGAGGCCATCATTTCTAGGTAGTCAAACAACGTTTCAATACAAGACTTGGGCAGTAGAGTCTATACTATTTAGTTTCTCAATAATGAGTGTAAATGATTGGAATGGCCTTCCCTAAAGTAGTAAAGAACTGGTCAATGCTGCCACCAATTATTCATTTATTAGATCTAGCCTAGGCCTAGCCTAGAATGGTATTGGAGAAACAATCTTAATTAAGTTTGAACCATAATTGAGATGGGAAGGATCAGTAAAGAGGGAAAATAAGCTAAGCTTCCAGTCTCTACACCCAAGTAGTCTATACAGATCTAACATTAGTTACTTACTCATTACGGCCAGTTGCTATTGACGTCAGGGAATTTATGGCGATGATGTTTTCTTGGTCCTGGTTGTTGTCATCATCGAATCTATTCCTGAGCTGTACAAAATCATACGGGCAAAGTTCCTTAACTATGATGGTGAGGTTGCTGGGTTCAGGTGGAGGTGGCCCTCCTCCTGTCTTCCTACTCTCTCTAGTATAGTTAGAATACTCTTTCTTCGCGTTAATCCGGATCCTTTTCCATTGATCCTTTATCTGGGTGCAACTCCATCTCCTTCCAAACTTTGCATGGAAGGCTTCAACCAAAGCCTCCCAAGCACCAGCTTTGTTTGAGTTTGTAAGATAATCAGTCTTTCTAGACAGTAATATACCCTTCCTCTGGCTTATCATCTCTATCAGGAAGTTTCTCTCTCCCACTTGCCAGTTGCCTTTCGTCCTCTCCCTCCCTGCACACACAGTAGCTGCATCACCCTCCATTTTTAGATGTAGCAGACAGCATCTGATCTACTGAGCATGCTCAGTAGAAAGAAACCATGGTACAATCCATGGTACAATCCATGGTCTAGGATTGTACCATGGTTTAAACCCCCAGGGGGTTTAAACCATGGATTGTACCATGGTACAATTGAAACTATCGTTGGTGAATCAGAGAGAGGTTTAAACCCCCCGGGGGTTTAAACCATGGTTTCAGAAACCTAGGGGGGGGGTTTAAACCCCCGGGGGGTTTTGTACCACTGTTGTGAATTCGGGCCAATGTGGGGCAATTGAATTTTGAAAGTCTGGTACTTAGATGCAAAATCATGAAAAATTTGATTCTATTTTTTGTACTAATTTTTTATTTCTTTTTACTTTATTTTCAAATTATATGGCCCTACGTGTTATCAGTGTCTGTGATATGGTATAATATTGAACCCTTAAAAAAATTGCACTTCAAAATGATCATGAAGTGCCTCAAAAATTAAAAATCTTTGAGTGACTGGTTTTACCATACTAGTTTCCCCCAAAATACTGTATTTGTTATAAAACCGTTAGGAAAACACAAAATTTGATTTCGATTTTCAATCATAAATATCTTGATAATCAGACAGGCTTGATAATCCTGACTGACCTAAAGGATTATAATTATGATTGCAGCATGAGCTAAATCAAGGATTTTGTTTCAGAAACTGAGGCAATGTTAGTTGTTACCAGGTCACTTTAATTTTGCGGAAATAGTGTATATTGACATGAAACTTACATATCAAGTGTTTGTGCAATATGAAGTCTTGAATATCAGTAATCGTACTAGTTATTTCAAAGTAAAAGCACAGACTGGTTTTCAAGACTAGTTATTTCTTTTAACTGACTGATATCAGGCACAGCGAAGCACCCCAATTTGCATATCATTAGCGGCCCATTCTATTTGAATAACCAACGGACATCTGCATGAATCGAAACATGTGTTTGCTAGAATGTCTAATCTTAAAATTTGTGTTGCGCCTTTATTACTGCCAATATCGCTATGAAACTTTCCATACTAACTACAATTATTATGAACTTGACATCAATGAAATAAATATGAAATTCCATGGAATAAAACTCGAGATATTAATGTGTTTTGAGCTTCACCCCTCGATAAACACGACGTATATTTTGTTGTGACATGACCCTATCAAGCAATGCACGAAGTAGAGACTTGGTATGAATATTCATGAGTGTTGAATCCATACATGGACGAAGTTTTCGCTTCTCCGCTGTATTTTTTTTATAGTTATAACGTTTTTTTTCATGGGGCTTCATTTGTAAAAGTTGTAGTCAGCGAACGCATTGAACATGACGTCATCGATCTCAGCGATGTACTGCGCATGCGTTTTAGGGCCCAGTGCAGGCCAGATCGAAACAGCTGAGCCATTAGCGTGCACGTGTGCAGTCGGCTGGCCAGACATGTATAGCCAACGCACACGCGAGGTTCAGACATGACACACATTTGAATGTATGGGACTGGTCATACAATTTTGCGACAACGAAGGATTGTTTTTGTTCGATGAGATTCGGACATTGGGGTATGTTTTGCTCTGACACGACCCTATCTAGCAACTATAGAAAGAGATATTTCAGAAGGATTGAGATTATTAAATTTTCTTTCTGTTCATATGAGGCAATTCTTTCTCGCTCTAAAGAAAATGGTGAATTTTACGGTGATTTTGTATCTCATTTTTTTTTGTTTTTGTTCGTCAAAACTATCCCTTAAATTTCACATTTTCGGTGCATCAACACATGAGTGTCTTGCAAATTTATTAAATACTCGATTTAGTAGCTTTGATTGCTGATATTCATCACGTTAATGAAGAATTTGTCTTCGAAATTTGTTTACTTTTTTTCGCATCGATCGATACACAATTGTTCATTTTATGCAAATGATGTTTACTGGACGAGAGTCGATCGCACGGTAATTGGGGTGCTCCGCTGTGCCTGATATTATTATTCGAGACTAGTTATGTTTTAGTGCTCTTACCAACTGATATTCAAGACTAGTCATATACAGTAGGCTCACGGGTGCACCATGTGACAGAGAGGGAGGATTGAGGAGTCCTAAAAAATGACTCTCGGTAATCTTTCTTGAGGGTGTGTAGTCCTGAAAAGGACTGTTGGTGTAGTCTTGAAAAAGACTGTTGGTTATCTTTCTTAGCTAATAGTTCTAAGGAGAACTATAGCGCTTGGAGAGGATGGGTGGCGGGAGTGGCTCAACGTTTTGAACAGGTTGATTATCCGTCGTCAGGAGTGGAGAATATCCGGCGTGCGTGA
Source organism: Strongylocentrotus purpuratus (assembly GCF_000002235.5). Taxonomy (NCBI): domain Eukaryota; kingdom Metazoa; phylum Echinodermata; class Echinoidea; order Camarodonta; family Strongylocentrotidae; genus Strongylocentrotus; species Strongylocentrotus purpuratus. The sequence continues at coordinate 53,319,020 of NW_022145612.1, forward strand.
GCTTAAGTCACCGTGGTGCGGACATGGGGGAAATATACATGACCGTGTGAGCTTGAGTCATCGGGGAGTGGACATGGGTGGTCTGCTTGTGCATCTGGGCTGGATTCTCCGGGTTGCCAACTTGGGGGAGATGTAGTCTGCTGTCGTCTGCTGTGCATTGTAGCTGTGGGGCTGGCGGCTGCTTTGAGGGTTCGGCGGGTTGCGGTGGTTGATGTACGGGTGTCAGCGGGGGTGGTGAAGGTGGTGGTGGAGGCGGTGGTGGAGGCGGTGGTGGAGGAGGAGTGACCGGATACTTGTTGATGAGGTCATGTTTCAGTGTTCTTACTGACTTATACTTTTGACTAGTTATGGTCTGGTATCCAAACCAATTGATACGCAAGACAAGTTATGTTTTAGTATCATTACCGACTTATATTCACGATTGCTTATATTTTTGTTTCCTTACCAACTGATATTCACAACTAGTTAATACGTATGGCTTAATTACCAACTCAAAACTGATATGCAAGATCTAGATATGTTTGGTATCACTACATAGTGATTTTCAAGACTAGCTATTGTCTCACTTACCAGACAAAGAGATTAAAATGGCATCTGTTGTCCATCACAAATGTTAAAATAAGTTTACCTGCAAGACTTTCTTATGACAAATAACTTGGCAACAGTTGATCCTAATGTAAACTAAATGTTGTCAGAGATGCACTTGGGGTTATTTTAATATGGTGTTAAGGGTCACATGTATGAGGTCAAAGGACACTAAGGTCATTTGTTAGAGTTAACCCACAAGACTTGTTGCTACAAATAATCTGGCAACCATTAATCCTATTGTGTCAATATACACTTTGATCTGAGATGTACTTGGGGGATCTTTAAGTTATGGTGCTATCAAGAATCACATGCTTAGGTCAAAGTTCCTTTGGGGTCCTTTGTTAAATACAAGTTCAAGTTCTATTGAAATATGCAACTAGTTCATAATCATCAATTTTATTTCATGCAAACTGCTAGATCCATCTCAAACAATGGCAAGTTATCAGGGAGAACCGTCCGATGCGAAGGCGCATGCTTTAGCTGAACCTAACCGGCCCAACCCTGGTCTTCTTACATTCCGAAAGCTGGCAATCAACAAGGGACAAATCACCCGAGTGGAAGAAAAGACGATGGAATCTACCATTCAAACCCAAGACAATATCCTTCAAAGTAACATTTACAGTGAAGAGTTCTGCAATGCTGCCCGAAATGTCAAAGGTGAGATATTTACAAGAGTTATAGTTATAACGTAACCATACAAAGTGCTTTCAGTATAACAACTCCGGTCACTGGATTCTGTTATGATTTTGCACTCTACAGTGCACACTCTCCACTTCCTTGGGAAGCATTCCAGCAAGTCGCTCTGTTTATGTGTGTGCACATGCTAATTCAATCACATTGACCTACATCCTACCTGGTCCCCGTATAACACTTGGGTGGAGAGGAGCAATTCCGATAAAATGCCTAGCCCAACGACATAAGTGCCATGCCAGGGATTGAACCCTAGACCTTTGAATTTCTAGTCAAATTATTAGACCACTTGACTACGACACCTCAAGGGAAATACGGGTAGGAAAATATGCAGTTTCGATTGATATCAAAGTAAAGGATAATAATCTAGTAATGCAAGAGATATTTTCAGTCATACTCAATTTTCCCACTTTTGGGGGCAGGTTTATTTATGTATTTATGTATTTTTATGTTTACTTTAAGGTGTGATGCTCTACCACTCGTACAAGAAAAGTGAGGCAATCAAGATATGGCAAGACACATTAGCATCAGATAAAACAAATCTTAATGCACTACAGGACATAACACTGGCATACCAAAAACTACGCTACAACCGGAAGGCACAGGAGTATGAAGCACAGCTGAGGAACACAATACAAGATGCAAGCCCTGATGAGAAGCGGATGATGTTTGCTAGGTGCCAGGCTGAACAGGGTTATGCTCTATCTCAAGATCTGCATACACAATCCTGGAAAGGGATCAACCTGCCTCAAGAACAAGTTAATTGCTACGAGGCGGCACTTAAAATGGCTAAGGGTCTTATAGGCCAAAAGGAGAAGAGAGATTGGCTTCTGTACACTGGTAAGGCATATGAAAAGTTTTGCCATGCTGCTTTCAGAGCTAGTAAACAAGATCTATGCGTGGATTCCATAGGGAAGGCAATAGAAAATCTACATGAAGCCCTCCAAATGTCTGATGAAAATGCACTGTACCAGGCAGAGATATGGCTCACGTTTGGGAACATGTTTACTCGAAATAAGGGCTGTGAAGTATTTGTTCCTCCTAAACTTGATGAGGAATGCTACAAAGAAGCCTGGAAAGATCCACTGATATGCTACAAAAAGGCTTTAGAAATCGATCCCGACAACCTGTGGTTTTTGGGTCGTAAAGGAATTTGCCTCTTCAAGCAGCTTGATTACGATGGTGCTTTGGAAGTGTTAACCCGATGCATTGATGCTACCGACGTACTTCCACCTGAGGACCCACAGAGAAATTCCTCCTGGAATGCTTTGTGCCACAGAGCCAAGACGTACATCAAGAAAGCCAAACAATTCGCATTCAAAGTGAAGATGCCTATTTGTTTCTTGAGAAAGCGCAATTAGATGCAAACAGAGCATTGGAATTAACTCAAACCCCCATGAATCTTGCATTGGCAGGTGAAGTTAACCATTTGCTCGCCAAGCATCCACTGACCCCACCGAACGAGGTTGATCATCTCAGAAACATAGCACTTGATAGATTCTATGAGGCATCAGTCTCACAGGATGGTTCTACTTCCTCAGACATCTATCTCAAGTGGGCAGAGTGTCTTCAAGATGGGGAAGACCTGCCATCAGCAATCGAGTCATTCAAAATTGCTTTCGACACCACAGGGACTGGGGAAGGCTATTGTGCAAATCTAGCATTAAATCTGTTGAAGGCCATGTTACGATACTACAATGACCTTGGCAGGCCACAGCAACGGATTGGGGAGGTTGCATTTTGGTTTATGTACATCCATAAATCATGCCAGGCTTCATGGAAATACATCAAAGGGCTTTCCAAGGAATATGCTCCTGAGATCTTGGATATACTGGAATACAGCAGCCGACATGATTTTGACCAGTCAACTCCAGCACAAGAAATGATAAAGATTTTCAAAGAAGTCATGAAAGAAAATTACATAGGAATACGAGATGAGAACTTTAAAATAAGACTGTGCAACCTTGGTGAGAAGAGGAACCCTAGTCTTTCACAAAAGCAAGATCCTGAACCAACAGCAATTCAAGAAGATGATGTACCTAATGATCGCCCACTGACATTGGGTGTCGACTTTGACTTCTACATTCTTCATGAGGGAAACGACCCTGAGATAAGAGGCTGGATAAAGTATTCACTGCTAAAAGGTCTTGAATGCAAGTTCTTTGCCTTACAAGGCTACTACCATCAGAGAGACTCAAGACTTGGGGCACTGGAACATGAATCAAAGGCCATGGCAATGGAGAACTCTGCCAAGATTCTCATTGTTTTAAGCCACGGCTTTGATGGAATAAAAAATGTAACAACTGAAATAGCCCAGTGTTTACAGGCTAAAAACACAGAAAAGGTCATTGTCCTCCAGAGAGAGCCTGTGGAAGTGCCTACTAAGCTAAGATGTTACAAGAAGTTTGATTTCACTGTGCAAGTAGACCTTCCACAATTGGCGAGGTACCTACTGCCAGTACCTTCTCTATGGGACATCTAAGAAATGTCCTTGAACAAACTCTGTGACACTTTGTAAGAGACTGCAATCCAAGCCTAACGATAATATGTGCTCAAGTCAATTTACTACAAATGAGTAAATGTACATGTTTAAACAAAAGATCAAGTTCTTGTAAAGATGGAAAGTATTTTGTGAACTTTTCCATTCGTTTTTATATTGGTGAGGAATGGAAATACCATAGAAAAAAACATGGCAAATGCAGTTGGGCCTGCTATTAGGGCTGTGCACAACAGTGTAATGAGGTACCCGAGTACACTCCCAGGCTCGCAGGCGAATACTCGAATATTCGGACGCCATGTTTTTTTATAATTTTTTTGAATTTTTTTGAATTTTTTTGAATTTTTTTGAATTTTTTTGATTTTTTTTTGAATTTTTGGATTTTTGGATTTTTTTTAATTTTTTTAATTTTTTTGCCACTACCATACCACTCGGCAGTTTCTCAGGTCCCTCGCTGAAAACGCATGCAACTTTACTTTGAGTTGCAGTTGAAGGCGCCAATTTAATAAGAATAATAACAGTAAACAATGCTGTTTTAAAAACCAAAGATGGCAGAATAATCCATTTTCCTCCAAGTCCAAACAGAAATCTGGACATTTGGTCCCAGTTTCTGAAAGGTGAGTTTGACAGTGCTTGAGTTGGGAAACATTTTTACCGACGGTACCATGCCAGCGGACGCCGCTCTCCCTGGCACGGGTAAGCGCTGGCCTGGACATTTTTTTTTTTTTTTTTTTTTTGCGGCCGAATATTCGGGTACAAGAAATCGTACCCGAGTAGTTGTCAACCGTGCGGGTACTCGAGCATTCGACTACCCGTCGCAGCCTTACCTGCTATGTATGCCTTTGCCATAAATTCAGTATAAAATCTGCAATATAGATGCCTTAGCTTTTTGAAGGTAACACAAATTGATTACATAGTTTTATGTCTCTTACCAGTTCTTCTAACTATAATATGCCATTAAAATCATTGATGAACCAACCTCACACCGGATCAAATACATGACCTCATCAACTTCTGCCTCAACTCAACATCCTTCAAATATAGAGACAAGCACAATACCAGCAACTACAAGGTGCAGCCATGGGATCACCATGCACTTTCACCTGTTATAGTCAACATCTTCATGGAACACTTTGAAAAAACAGCACTACAGACATTCTCACATCGTCCTTCTCTCTGGCTCCGATACGTTGACCATCATCTGGCCCCACAAAAGACATAACTTAGACCACTTCCTCGCCCACATCAACCAGCACCACCCGAGCATCAAATTCACCATGGAGACCGAGCAAAACAACAGCATCCCCTTCCTAGACGTCCTCGTCACCAGATTGCCATCCGGCAAGCCCGCTAACCAAGTCTACAGAAAACACACACACACTGAGAGATATCTTCACTACAGATCCTTCCACCATCCAGCTGTACTACATTCAGTCCCCAACACCTTCAGCGACACCAATCATTTAGAACGGGAAATCCAGCACGTCACCACAGCTCTCACTACCATCAACAAATACCTTATCTAAAGATCAAGACAGGGATTCCAGCCAGCAAGCCTGCAGCCAACACCACCCCTGAAGAGAACCAACCAGCAGCTACATCACCAAAGCTAACAGTTGTTCTACCCTATATTGGTCAAGCCTCCCACAATAATAAATGCATCCTTCAAGCAGCAGACATCCAAGTACGGCACAGCTCTTCCAACAAACTTCACTCAATACTTTACTCCCAAAAAGACAAGCATCCACACCACAAGAAAGCCGGAGTCTACAAGATACCATGCGAATGTGGAAAAGTCTAGGTTGGCGAAACTGGGAGAAATCTAGAAACACGACTCAAGGAACACAAAACCAGCTTCAGACTCAGTCATTGGGACAAGTCCGCCATCGTCAAACACACCCAATAACACAAACAAATCATTAAATGGGACAACAGTCATCACATCTTCATCATCAAACACTGGAACACCCCCTATACAAATTTAAGTTTGTGGCGAACTTGTATTATGCTCGTGGTAAGCTTAATAAGATCGTTTTTTAGGCTTTAATCTCGTAACACGCTTCCAGGACGCTAGTAACGATCTTACAAAATCTTGGCGAGCTCGTGGCGAACTCGCGGGTAAAAGGGGGAGTTCGTGGCGAGCTCGGGGGTTAAACTGGCGAGCTCGTGGCAATCTCGTGGGTAAAAGGGGGAGCTCTTGGCGAGCTCGTTGGTAAAAGGGAGAGCTCGTGGCGACCTCGTGGATAAAAGGAGGAGCTTGTGGTGAGCTCGGGCATAAACTGGGGAGCTCGTGGGCGAGCTCGGGGGTAAACCGGGGAGCTCGTGCCGAGCTCGTGGGTAAAAGGGGGAGCTTGTGGCGAGCTCGTGGGTAAAAAGGGGAGCTCGTGGGCGAGCTCGGGGGTAAACCGGGGAGCTCGTGCCGAGCTCGTGGGTAAAAGGGGGAGCTTGTGGCGAGCTCGTGGGTAAAAAGGGGAGTTCGTGGCGAGCTCGGGTTAAACTGGGGAGCTCGTGGCGAGCTCGGGGGTAAACTCGGGAGCTCGTGGCGAACTCGGGGGTATATTGGGGAGCTCGCCACGACCTTGGGGGTAAACTGGGGAGCTGGTGGCAAGCTCGCTGGAAAATGGGGGATTTCGCCGCGAGCACGCTGGAAAATGGGGGATTTCGCCACGAGCTCTGGGAAAATGGGGGATCTCACAGGAAAAAGGGGGAGCTCGCCACGATCTCGCTGGTAAACAGGTGATCGGGCTCCCAGGAAAACAGGGGAGCTAGCAGTTGGGTATAATAAATGTACTAATATTATTATATACATGTATATGTATTTTAAAGTTCCTAGCTTCAGGATGCCAATTTCTTTCATTTATTCTATTAATATATGTACATGTTTTTTTAAATGCCTTGGGTCAAGGAAAACGAGTTCCTACTTCCTAGTTTCTTGTCTTCACCAGGATCCTTTTTATGTAATTTTTGTTTTAAGATAAAATATTGATCTGAAGATATCTCTTACCTGAAATAATTAAGGTGAACAAAAACATACTTTATTATTTTGATACATTTTTTAGCGTCTTTGTTCTTTGTAAGAACATACATTGTATATATGCAATTACATTGAAAGTTTGTAAGAACATACATTGTATATATGCAATTACATTGAAAGTTCAGAAAATTTGTGTTAAAATAGAAACAATAGCTTTTTCATGCTGAAGTAACCTGTCAAATTACTTGTAAATTTAATTAAATTCTTTTGAAACTTTGAAACATTTATTTGCAGCATACCAGATTGGGAGGGGGAGGGGTTGCCATTTATTCTGAATGTATCATATATTCAACACCCTGAACTGTCACTATCAGGTATTACATAACAGCACACACCCAGTGCTTGATTCAAGGTCATCTCCCTGTTTCTATCTTGCTCTCTCCTTATGTACAGATTCCCCCTGCTTAGACACACAAATCCCTATTCCTCTCTTCTCCCCTCTCTCACTTTCTTGTCTACTCTCTCCTGTGGAATTACCACTGGTAGCATTCTTGATAAGTATGTGTTGAATTGTTAGGCCCATTTGATCAGTCTTTTTCAATCTTGCTGTTGTGGAGAGCAGACATGGGTTTTGAATTGCAGCTCCTTTGTTTTAGTTAAGAGAAAAACTAATTCCTCACACCTTATAACTAAATGTTCTACTTGTGTATTTATAAGTAGATTAGACCAACAGTTAGGCCTACCTCTCTTAAACATTTATGAAAGATAAGTGTAGAGTAATGATTAATGAGATAAAGTATTTATTCTCTGTCTAATGAGATATCTTTTCATACATGTATATGGGGAAGTTTGTTTCTGTATCGATCTAGCACATATATTCACTCCATTAAAGTAACATTATATATAATCTAAGTGATGAGGTTATATTCATGTATTAATATTCCTGTATCTTGACTGACAAACCCTATCTTGTAGGCAATATGAGAGCACAAGAATGTATTTGGTCTGAATACTACTGAAAACTATAGTTTGCTAGTGGATATAAAGCAGGGATTGTTCTAGAGATCCTATAGTATATGTACATGTACATTGTTGCCCCTGTTTAGTGAGGTATCATTACTAGGTACCCTGGGTTGGTGAATACACCGACAAGAAGGGGGATGCTATATTGTTATTGTATGAATACCACTTTATTAGTTTGAGTCTTTGTAATATTATTAGTGATTAGAATGATGGATAATTGCCAAAAGGGATAATAATATTTCTTCAAAGGCAGAGTATTATACAGTGTAATTACTCTCATATTCAATTTTATTATACAGTGTAGTTATATAATTTGGAAATCATTTATTCATTCATATTGTGAGAAGTTGTGAACCCCGCATACAAATAACACACATTATACAGGGTTTGTATTGACTCTAATAAAGAGCTACTTGTTTTAAGTTATATTTTATGTTATATCTTTTCTTTCTGTTCTTTGATATATAGGTGATTTAATTGATTGATATCCCAGAAGTAATGAGCTTTTAATTTGCCCTAATTCTAAAGAGAATCACTGTATTCTTCACCAGCTTGCCAACTGAATTGTCCCTGCATTACCAGCCTGCAGATGTTAACAGGATATTGGAAGGTTGGTAAGTTAGATAAATATATATATATATATATGCTTGCCAATAGCTCAACAGGATTATCAAGTTCACCTCTATATGTAGACACAAATTTGTTCTCAATGCCAACCTGCTGTTAAGCGCGCCATTAAGCCTGCAGCCATTTTTTCTACGAGATTGTCGAAGAGCTTGTAGACGATCTTGCCGACGAACTCGCGACGAGCTTGCTGATGAACTCGCTGACGAGCTTGCATTTTAGGAGCAAGCCAACGAGCTCGCCAATGAGCACGCCAACGAGCACGCGTACGAGCTTATCAGCCAGTGACGAGCTTGTCAAAAAATCGAGCCTCAAGCTTGTTTTTCCCCAAATTGGCAAGCTCGCGGGCATGCTCGCAGCTAATTTGCATATAAAATTACTGCCACAACACTGTGCCCCAAGACTCAGGCTTATACATCAACGACATCTAGAAACCACTCATCAACAAATACACAGATTTACAGCCACCACCGCCTACACTTCCACTGCAGTCACCCATACATCAACCAACGCCCCCCCCCCCCCACCGTACACACAGAGCAGCCTCTGACATCACAGCTACAACGCACAGCAGACGACAGTAGACCACAATGCTGTCAACGTCAGCAATACACACATTGTCTTGCCGACACCACACCACACCCCCGGACAGGTAGTACACTCATGTCCGCAAGCCGGAGAGCCAAGCCCACACGGAATGCATAGCACCCCCACGTTCGCAACGCCCACGCACGCCAGCTATTCCCCATTCTTGACGATGAATAGTAACCTGTTCGAACGTTGAGCCCAACCTACCATCCATCCTCTCCTACCGGCACTATAGTTCTCTCTAGAACTACAATGTATTAGCTCAAGAAAGATTACCAACAGTCTCTTTTCAGGACCCCCTCCTCTCTCACATGGTGCAACTGTAAGCCTACTGTATAAAATAATTATTGGTTATTGTAATGTTTATCTCATTTTTTAAGATAGAGATCCTGGCCCTAGACATTTTAACCATGTATATTCCTATTTTGTAATCGATTGAATTGCTATAATTTCTAAATTCATGTCTTGACAAAGGACATTAGGGCTGTGTCCCAGATGGATCATGGAACCATGACCTTGGCAATTCCATTCAAAAGCTTAAACACTGGACTACAACACCTGTTTAACCTGTCCACTATACCATTTTCCTTTTCCTGAGGAACCAATCGGTTTGATTTTAAGGCAATATAGTTTAAAAATCATGCAAGCAATTATTGTGAGTTAGTATTACAGGCAACTGAAGAAAAAAAACTGACTAATATGTTGTTACTGTTGGTTTCATATTTGCCCTTTTTTTACTTACAAAATTGAAGTTTACAGAAAACGTTCTCTATATTTCTTATCAATATAATGAGGTATTGGTGATTTCACAAGTTACACAAGCTCTGACAATAGATGAGACCCAGGATGAATATTTCATTCAGTTATGTTGGGACTGTCAGTATATTCTTCCAAGAGATGTCTCTCAGAGTAAATGAAAAGAATGAACAGAAAAAACAAATCATACAATAAGTGGAAACTAAATGAACAAAGTGCGTAAAAAATAACAGGTAAGCTTGCTAGCTAAAATCCCAAACCCCTTCTATCTTCAATGCTAGCGTTGTTACATTTAATCGTTCCTTCTGTTTCTAGAAATATATTACGGCAATCTTAAACCTATTCTCAGATTGGTTGCATATATATATATTTATATATACAAATGCATGTATACAATATATACAAGTATATGTATTGGTGTAAATAATCATATCCAAGTTTATCATCTTGTGTGCATATGGCTATTTTGTTTCTGAATTTTTAATTTGTAAAAAATGCCTTTTTGTACAGATTTTTTTGTACAATCAATAGTTGTGCACTGCTTCTGCATTCAAGGCCAAAAAAGTTATGAGCTAAGCTCAAAAGCCTTTTGAGTTTTCAATTTAGAATTAATAGAATAAAATGAAATCTCATTGGAAAAATACTAAGAATTAAGTATCATTAACATTTGACATTGACAAACGTACATGTTGTCAAAGGTTTTATTTTGTAAATCTTTGTTGTTGTTGTTGTTGTACATGTTGTTCGGTGTTCATATTTCTGAGGTGAGGGTAAATAGATAAAAAGAAATAGCCTTAAGAAAGTTTTGAACAATAGGCTGTTGTAAAACTGCATAAATACATGACAACATTTTGTGTATATAATAATGATAAGTGTATATATATGTGATGTATTTTGTAAAGATTAAACTTCATACCAATTATAGAAGCGTGTATCAGATCATGTATATACAAACACATGAAAATATGGGAAACATGCTGTATCATGTCTGTTGAGCATGAAAGTGTTAACAAATGGTTGTAATTGCTTCCATTTATGAAAAGATAGCATACAGAAGTATATTATACTGATTTAGAATATGATAATGTTGGTACATACATGTCAAAATAATTTGTATTTGTTGATATAACTTTTGCATGACAAGCCGAGTTTAACCATGACATTAAACCACAATTCCAAGTAGTTGTGTTTACAATAGAACAAGTCATTAGTATCAGAAATTTGGTATGTAAAATCATAATATTTTACCTTGTTTTTGTTGTTTTGTAGATATAACAAAAGATGATTTTACCAAATCTATAACAAGCTATAACGGTACAGCTAGGATTAATGAATTTTTTGTATACCTTATTTCATGCTATAAGGCAGAGATACAAAAGGATACTGCATTTTAGGCAATATATAAATATGCTATAAGAAATTATAAAAAGAGTTCAAGAATGTAGCCAATGAGAAGCGTCGAAATGGATGACGTGTGCATGCATTAATTTTTACAATAGGGAGTGCATTTTCCCTAGTGCACTCACAAACATGTACTATTTGTATTTATATACCTCACTTAAGAAATCCAGCCATCTGATTGGTCGAAATTGCATTCATAAACTTTAACTATTTCTGTAAAATTCCCAGTAACCATGGTTACCGGGAAAATAGGTCAGTCTCCATGGTTACCCCATAGGTTTACATGTTAAAAAATGGTCTGAGCGATCGAGGATACCGTACGTGTGCGAAGAATTGGTCGGTTATTTCAATACAATTGAATCTTGATCGATCTTACCGACAATTTTATCTTGCATTGTTGACATGAAGACGAAAATAAACTTCCAAAAAAAAAAAAACAACATCTGCCGATAGATCTTGATCTAAGTTCGTGCCAATACGCATTGCAAAAGTAAAAGAAGGGCCCGTTTAATGGAGCAGCCGCGAAGCATCCACCACGCGAAGCCATTTTCAATCCATTTTAATGTATATATTAGAGAAAACTGCTTAGTATAGTAACAGAGCGCGATGGCCGAGCGGTTTAAGGCGCCGATTTTAGATACACCACCTTTTGTACGCAAGAGATCGAATCCCATCTTCGACAAAATTTTTTTTATTTTTTTATTTTTATTTTTTAGTCTATTTTTTTTTGGCATATAAAAGTATTAATGACTGCTTTAATATTCGAGAAATAGTTGTTTTTATACGCTCTCGGGAAGGTTACAATTGGGCTATTGCCCTCGGCACGCCTCGGGTAATAGCACAATTCTAACCTTCCCTTGAAAAAAAATTAGGGAGTCGAGGCCTATTTGACCACTTTGATCATTATCATTACAGGTACATTACATATGCATACAGATTATCATTATACAGTAAAGCTTGATCCGGCCTTAGAGAGAAAAATGATGATTGATAGCAAGTTGCTTTGACTAACAGCACAGAAATACATCAGAGAGAATAATTTTTACAATTATGTCAAAATTGGTTAAACATTTTTTCTTCAAATTCTGAATATCAAATGATTTTTTGTTCTGCTTAATGCAATTACTAGATATGAAACATATTAAAATGGGAATGTTTTTTGAAAGTGACTTTGTTATTATAAATGCTTATGTTTAAATCTGTTGTAAACCAGAGGAAGACAATAAATGGTACTTATAATTAACTTACTTGTCGCATTGTGTAAATAATTGAGTACAATAATGAATGTGGGAACAATATTTTGGCAAGTCTATCGTTTATGCAAATGTTATTCTAATCTATTCTTGGGAAGCAGTATGCATACATCAACTAGTCTACTCAACATGTCATTACTGAGAGTGTATTTAGCTGCCCGATCTTTTTGTGAAAGTAATATTTGAAGCTCTATTTTTTGTAATACAGTACAAAACATGGAACCCCTTACATCAAGAGCAAAGCATGTTTTGGTGATTGGTACACTTTAAGGCGAGATAGAATTAGAAGTAGATGTAGAGCACTTTAATATTATCAATGTCTAATTTAGAAATACCGAGGTAGCTCTCTGATGTGGGAATTCCCAAGCAAGCTAGGCTTTACTAATAGAGCCCTTTAAACTGACTGCTTTTAGAAAATATATGATAACCACTGGTGTTAGCTTCGTGTTAAATTATATGCTATTAAATTTTGAATGAACAGTGGCTGGAAAATTATAAAATATTTTAATTTGGCAATATGATCAGTTTCAGTGCATTTATGTCGAAGAATAGACAAAAAAGGGCCAGCACATTCAAACTACAAAACTGAAGCAACATGCTACAGAAGACTGTAAGTCTATGTTAATAAATTTGGGAATTTCCATCCCTGTCCATTTCAGTACCTACAGCTCATTACACAACAGTTTCCCTAGCCATGGTTCCGATCGCAATGACATCATGCTTCGTTCAGAGATGCGTGCGTGCGTGCGTGCTGTGCTGCAGCTGTGTGATGGTACTGTAGCAGCTAAAAAAGATTCACTATCAGATTCATTCACAAAGCATTTAACGCAAAACGACGAGAGGAAATTAGTTTTTTCTCAGAAACAACCTTGGGATGACTGCTCTGAGAAAGAGACAACATTTTGCAGGATATATATGATCTACTGGCAAGTGAGTTTCATGTAGTTTGTGGTTAAAGATGAAGTTGAGTTAAGGTCATGCGATTGCATTGTGAAAGAAACGGTGTGGAATCGACCAGAAAGGTTGATCATCTAGCATATAAGAATTTGTGTGTATTGCAAGCTAGGTTCTGGAATCATCAAAATGATAAGAAATTTGGCCAAGTCTTGGTAAAGTTACAAACACTGTACATGGAAAGATGTATATGGGACTACACGCACACATGGCGTAAAAATCCGTCCTTGGATTTTTATGATGTTTAATACATGACATATTCAGAATATGAAGGCATTTGAAGAGCCATGCTTTTCAGGGAACATGTCTTATATGTTCTTCCACACTTGCACAATAAGAATACGCTCACAAATTATTGTTCACCTCTTCCCAGAACTCAACCTTCTCTTTAAAAGGAAGAATGGACATAATCGTCGGCCTTATGCCAAAAGGGCCTTAACTGCTTTTGGCCATTCCGAGATAATCGCGTTTAAAGGTTTTGGCCTCTCTAATAATCAAAAGTTTGTGGTCGTTTTTTTGTTTTAGAAGCCAATTTCGATAAATGTGTTAAGTTATTAAGTTTTACATGATATGTGTTAAATGTGTTATAAAATATTCAGAATTGTACATGCTATGTGCAAAAAACATGTTAGGGCCTTTTTGGCATAAGGCTTGAATGTAGCGTATTTATGCCAGAAGGGCCGTAACCTACTCGGCATTATGCCAAAAGGGGCGTTACCTACGCGGCGTTATGCCAAAAGGGCCTTAACCTGCCGTTATCGTACGCGTAACTATGCACGTAACTATGCGCGTACGTGCGCATAGTTAGCGCCCTTCTGGCATAAAGAAATGTTCTTGTTTCGCAACAACTTTGGTTTGCCAGAAAGCCCCTCTTACGGCTATTGGATCACGAAAACTGATAAAACTAATTAATTAAGATGTTAGAAAAAGTATTTTTGATATCTGAATATTTTTATTAATATAATGCAGCTTTCGGTAAAGTTATTTTTTAGAGATCGTACATTTAGGACACATTTTTCGTTGTTTATTTTCATTACAGTCCCATACGTTGACATCTGCGTATTTCAACGAGTCGGTCGCATTTCATGCATCCACACCTCATTTAAATCTCACTCAGATTTCATGATCTAAATTCATGATATATACTTTCAGTGATTATTTTAAGTACATTGTGTCTATTGTAGACTAATCATGTTTTTAATGGTGTTTCTACTGATATTTATTGAATTAAATGGAAATTACGAAATAATCTGTCATTGATAAAAGATTTTCCGTGTAGGTTAAGGCCCTTTTGGCGTAAGGAAAAAGATGGGATACGCGTTAAGGCCCTTTTGAAATTCATAATTATCTTCATAAATAAATCGAATTTCAACAAGTGAAGCACATCATTTTAAAGAGAATGATGAAATCTACAAGGTGATGTTAATAACTCAATAACCCCCAAAATCGGGTTAAGGCCCTTTTGGCATAAGGCAGACGATATGCAAATGTTTATATACCCAGAATAGGGAGGCCGGTACCTGGGCGTAGGCGTTCTACACCTATGATTTGTGCACTCGTCGTCAAATTCTGAAAATTGCTAGATCTATATAAAAAAAAGAATTACAAAAAAAACATTACACCTTGATATAGCGTAAATAACACTAAGCTAAAATACAAACAAGACATGTGTGACGACGGCATCTCCAATATGCCTCTGCCTGAATTTAGTTAAATTCTTGGCTTGAATAAGTGTTGGAATATTGGAATATCATGATAAGAAAGAAAGCCATTGATCTTTGACATTTGACTTTCTTATACCCCAAAATATATTTAATTTGTCTATGCATAGTGATCCACACTTTTACCAAATGGATAGAATCATTCTTGAGACATTGCAATAACAATGCTAAAACCCATGACCTTTGAACTTTGACCTATTTACCCAAACATCTACCAGTAATCATATCTTCTTATACATAATATTTGTAGTGAATATAATTTGCATAATGCACATATAATCTTTAACCAAAAGTAAATTAAAATTCATAATTTTATCTTTCGTGTGCAGTTGCACACGAAACGTCGTGAACTTTTAGATTCCTTATTGACCACATTGCGAGACAAACGAATATCACTAGCGATATTATTTTCGATTTATCTTTATTGTTGTAAATTACTAATTTGAATAAATCAAGTGTTCAATCCAGTGTTTTGAGGTCAATGAACAACGAAGACACATTTTTAAATCAAAATTATGGCTAATGCTTTCAAAACAGGCAAATACGCTTCCATCAAAAGAAAAACAAATTTATATTTTTGTCTCAATTTGCTATCTATAATCCCAGCATTGTCACTGAACATGATGAATACTTGGTTCAAACAGTAATTTATGCACCACATGCAAAAAAGTTTTCGCTTCAGGGTGATAAAATAGAAAGTTATAATTTGATGGCAAAGTATGTAAAAATGTAAATCAGAAAATTATTCATCATGTTCCATGATCCAGAAACATAACTTTCACCTGAATTGTGGTAAGAGGGGACTCAGATGCAATTCAAGATGAAATTATGAATTCTGATATTTTTATGGATGAAGCTAATTCGCATATCATGTAAAATCTACTGGTTATAGCAATATATTAATCATGTTCAATGGCATGGGCAACAGCAATAACACTTGAAATGATTTAATTTGGATCCCAGATAACAAATTTTGATAAAAATCATTATTTATTTAACTCATTCACATAATTATTTTGCAAAGATTAACCATAATATTAATTTCAAAATGTGACCACCTTGTTCACTGACCCCCAAAACATTGAATTGAACACTAGATTTGTTTAAATTGGTTACAAAAGATATTCACAGGAACCCCACAATTTTAATTTCTTTATTGTTGAAGAATATTTGCACATTATGCAAATCACATGCAATACATTATTTCACTGTCATTAAAAACAACAGATTGAACATTAGTTTCAATTGGATACATACAAAGGGAAAGTACACATTTAAATTTCTTTATGGTAGATGCTTATTTGTATACTATGCAAATCTTTGGACATAAAAATGTATCTATCATGTTTAATAACATTGCAAACATAATGTGGGGCAATTGAATTTTGAAAGTCTGGTACTTAGATGCAAAATCATGAAAAATTTGATTCTATTTTTAGTCATTTAGTCATAAATTATAGTCATGGAAAGAATCTGAAAATGTCATGGTTTGCTGACCTTATAAACATCACTTCAAGTATTAAAACCATGAAAGTTTAGTGCAAATATATAGTAAAAATATGAATTTGAAGAAAAAAGCATATTTGTATGTTATGCAATTTGAACTGCTTTCCATTACTTAAATTTTACTAGAATTTTAGTTTGTTGCATAAGAATTATTCCAAAGGGCACTGCAGTGGAATATAATTATTTTGCAATTACTTTTGGGATACCCCCTAAAATTCAATGGACTACTCTTCTTGAATATTCAAATACATTCTTCTTGAATATGTAAAAAATGTCTTTTTGTACATTATAGACTGCAAAAATAAGCACAGCTGCGCTGAACTTGTTACAATGAACAGCTCACCGTCTTAAACTGTGGTAAACTGTGTCGTTATTTTTGAGTCCAGAGAGGCCATAATTTACAGATATCCTTGTCAAACCAATGCCTATCATGTAAGTTGTATTATCCATCTCATTTCATTTAAAGCATGCTTATCCAGTTAGACCGCAGTCTCTGTGAATTTACATGTATTTATGTGAGTCGTATGTACATCCCAACATATATAATCTCTTAATTCTGTGGAGATATTGTATATTGACATGAAACTTACAGATCAAGTGTTTGTGCAATATGTAGTCTTGAACATTAGGTGGCAATAGTATACAAATGTTGACTGCTTTGAGGGGCACGGTGAAAACTATGGCTCGAGGTGAGCTTGCAACTGTGCTATTCCCTGAGTCGATAGTCGAGGAGCATGGCGCAGTTGTGAGATCACTGAGGGCCATGGTTTTTAACCGTGACGCGAAAAAGAAGCAGTCAACATTTGTTTTATATACCGCGTCCTTCTTGATGAAATACGGCACGGTAACATAATTCTCATCGATTGCTCTTTCAAAATTTCGTTCGGTGTACATGTATGATATGGTTCTGGCAGCGCGCCAGCGTATCTAAATTGCCATAGCTACACGCAGTTTGTGACTGCGGTCATGAAATGGAAGCAGAAATGAGAGGTCCGGTCTCTTTAACACGAGGTCACGTTAAGCCCTGCCCAGTTATACCGTTCTAGTTTGACTAGTTATACTAGTTACGTCCACACACAACACATCTCGTGATTAGGCGTGATTCTTTGTTGAGATCTAGTTCGAAACGATGCCCGAACCCGCGTTTCGTTATACGACGTATTGTTAGTAAGCGTCCACACACACAATTTCATCGTATAATTATCCCATAATGGTATAACTAATCACCCCTAATCACGGAAAGTGTTGTGTGTGGACACGAGGTACGTCTAACAAACTATAGAGTTCTAGTATTCTTAATGACTTAAATTTTGACCAGTTATGGTCTAGTATACTAACCAGATATACTACCAGGGGGGTGATTCACTAACAGCTAAAATCGATGCCAAATGAGATTAAATCGCTCTTAGGCTCAATATCGCTCCTAAGAGCAATATCGCTTTTAGGAACTGATTCACTTAGGCATTTGGGATTAAAGCTAGCATTAAAATCGCTATTAAGGCTAAGAGTGATCGCGATCACTTTTAGCCTTACTTAATTAGTCAAGACAGTTTTACTCTTAGCAAAGACAAAAATGTCAAACTGAAGCTAAATTAGAGCAAACACGAGGAAGATAGATATTGTTAGTCACCGATTTGATTTGCTCTATGATAGGGTAGGCCTAACTTAGTGCCAACAACATGTAAAACACCTTAGACTTGGATTCTACATCAAGACTGTAGGATGATCACCCCCACTGCCTTGACCCAGCCCACGCAATCTAGAACCGGCTACATGCTAGCTACATGAGAACGGTAGGTCCAACTCGGCATACATTACGTACGTTAACTCCGGCATTTTACTCGAAACAAGCGTAAAGAAAGACAAACTATACCCACAGAAAATCGTATTCATCCTCACACTGCTACATGAAAAAGTCATGAATAATTTGGTTTCTGTCTTTAAGCGACGATAGCTAATTATCGTTTTGTCGATTGATGCCCAGTGACTAAAATTTGAGTCTGTTGATTGGTTGGATTAATCGCGTACATGAATATTCATATGCGTGCATGATTATTCACGATGGGATTGATCCCAACCTAAAAGCGATTTAGTAAACCAGTCAGGTAGAATCGCTTTTAAGCTGGGATTAAAATCAATCCCCAAAATTGCTCTTAGGAACGATATCGTTTCCAGTTAGTGAATCACCCCATCCCAGATACACTAACCTTGAGATATCACACCAGCAGAGCTAAAACCTGTAATTTCAGAAATTCACCTCCGTGACCTTTATGACCTTTGAGCTTTTCCTCCAGTTACTCCAAAATCTAATGGTTCTTGAGAAATCGCATAAATGAGAAAGTGGGACGACATACAGACTGGCAATCCGAAAAACATAATGCCTCCGGCACCACATTTGGTGACATAAAAAATGATCTGTCTTGTTCTTAGGACAATTTTTAGATCAATATCTTGTATATCCATAAAATTTGAATGAAACTCTCAAAAAACTGATTACGCAAAGACAACTTTGATCATTAAATTCTACAGTGGATCGTCTGGTAAGACAAATTTGAGAAAAGAGTTGAAATTGATTAACCATTCATTGACCAAACTGAATGACAAATGACTAAATTGCTTCTCAGGATGAAGTTGAAGTGCATAATGATGATATTAAAGCCCCACTGTCCTACTTGTAGCTACTGTAAATCTCTGTGTATAAGGCGCACTTTTTTGCCGCCGAAAAAATTTGAAAGTCGGGGGTGCGTCTTATACACAGGTACAGATTTTTTTTATTTATTTTTTTTTAGTTTCAATTTATGGCGCTATGCCTGGCAATGTCTCCCAGCTCAGTTATCAGTGTGTTGACTCACCACTCAGAAACTACAACACTCAAATTTGTCTGTCATCTTGGTTTGAAAGTAATCTTTGTAATAGATCTCAATATGTAGTTTATAATAATAATTCCTCAATTTTTTTTTCTATCACAAATGGTGTACCACAAGGTTCTATCCTAGGTACTCCATTGTCAGAAATTGAGAGGATGCTATTCATATCATGCATGACTATTGATGTTTGGCATAGAACACAGTGCTTCTGCTAGGAGATGTGATGAGGCTGGTGTGCGACACTTGGTATCATGAAGCCTATTACTATTATTTGTGACAAGTTCACAACTTCAACTGCACCTCGATGTAAAATGAAGGTCCTTCCCCACGTGGGTTTTCGGCAACAAAACAACAACAACAACAAACACAGAGATTTACGGTACTTGCTCCCTCTATATAGAAAACATCCCCAATCGGTGCCTGTTGATCCCCCATGATCCTCTTTTTCTTATGTTAGTCGAGAGCTGAGTTAATGAGATAGCCACCTGTCAGTGACCTCGCTGTGTGGTCTAATCCCTTCTGGCCCAGTAGTATAGACGGTCTTTGAAGGAAAATTCAACCTTAATAGACACCGAATATCAAAGTAAGCAGTCAAATCAGAGAAGTATACCAATGAAAATTTGCATGAAATTGGGCAAAAAAATGATGAGCTTTTGAAAATTGTAATCACTATACGTATGGGCACTTCAATTTTGATGACATTCTTGATGTCATGCTATCTCATATTTCAAACATTCAATCATAACTCTCTCTTTATTGGTCAAATTTAGTTCAAAATTTCGCCATTCTGTTTCTCTATTTTTCTGCTTTCATAAAAAATAAATCATTACAAAGGTTAGATTGCCCTTTAAATGAGAAAAGTGTTAACATGGATGGGAAATCCTATATTTAAACTTTTTAAAGCAAACATGATTAACAGCAAATAGTTACAGTTTGAAGGAGAACTCCTGGGCTGGATATATGTTTTTCAATTAAAGCAACAAATCATATTAAATTAATGATACATCCCTTTTCTCCCATTCTTTAATTTGTTCATTTCAATTTTTCTTTTACTCTTTATGTCAGCTATTGAAATATACAACTAGCCTATAATCATCAATTTTATTTTATGCAAACTGCTAGATCCATCTCAAACAATGGCAAGTTATCAGGGAGAACCGTCCGATGCGAAGGCGCTTGCTTCAGCTGAACCTAACTGGCCGAACCCTGGTCTTCTTACATTCAGAAAGCTGACAATCAACAAGGGACAAATCACCCGAGTAGAAGAAAAGAAGATGGAATCTAATATTCAAGCCCAAGACACTATCCTTTGCAGTAACATTTACAGTGAACAGTTCTGCAATGCTGCCCGCAATGTTAAAGGTGAGATATTTACAAGATTTATTATAACGTAACCATACATAGTGCATACACTATTACAACACCAGTCACTGAATTCTG
Organism: Strongylocentrotus purpuratus; assembly: GCF_000002235.5. Classification (NCBI taxonomy): domain Eukaryota; kingdom Metazoa; phylum Echinodermata; class Echinoidea; order Camarodonta; family Strongylocentrotidae; genus Strongylocentrotus; species Strongylocentrotus purpuratus. The sequence continues at coordinate 53,339,902 of NW_022145612.1, forward strand.
TTACGATTTTGCACTCTACTGTGCACACTCTACACTCCCTTGGGAAGCATTCTAGCCAGTCACTCTGTTTATGGGTGTGCACATGCTAATCCAATCACATTGACCTTTGTATCCTACCTGGTCCCCATTTAAAACCTGAGTGGAGAGGAGAGATCCCAACAAAATGACTTGCCCAACACCATTAGTGCCAGGGATCGAACCCTGGACCTTTGAATTTCTAGTCAAATTATTAGACCACTTGACTGTGACACCTTAATGGAAATATATGCAGGAAAATATGCAGAGTTTCTATTGATATCAAAGTAAAGGATATTAATCCAGTAGTGCAAGAGATATTTTCAGTCATACTCAATTTTCCCACTTTTGGGGGCAGGTTTATTCATTTTTTTTTTTTTAAATGTTTACTTTAAGGTGTGATGCTCTACCACTCCTACAAGAAAAGTGAGGCAATCAAGATATGGCAAGAGATATTAGTATCAGATAAAACCAATCTAAATGCACTACAGGACATAACACTGGCATACCAAAAACTACGCTACAACCGGAAGGCACAGGAGTATGAAGCACAGCTGAGGAAGACGATACGAGATGCAAGCCCTGATGCGAAGTGCATGATGTTTGCTAGGTGCCAGGCTGAACAGGGTTATGCTTTATCTCAAGATCTGCATACACAATCCTGGAAAGGGATCGACCTGCTTCAAGAACAAACCAATTGCTACGAGGCGGCGCTTAAAATGGCTAAGGGTCTCATAAGCCAGAAGGAGAAGAGAGATTGGCTTCTGTACACTGGTAAGGCATATGAAAGGCTTTGTCACGCTTCTTTCAGGGCTTATAATCAAGATCTCTACAAGGATTCCATAGGAAGGGCAATAGAGAAACTACATGAAGCCCTCCAAATGCCTGATGAAAATGCACTGTACCAGGCAGAGATATGGCTCACAATTGGGAACATGTTTTCTCGAGATAAGAGCTGTGAAGCATTTGTTCTTCCTCAACTTGTAGAACAATGCTACAAAGAAGGCTGGGAAGAACCAATAATATGCTACAAAAAGGCTTTAGAATTTGATCCCAACAATCTGTGGCTTTTGGGTCGTAAAGGAATTTGCCTCTTCAAGAAGCAAGATTACGATGGTGCCTTGGAAGCATTCGATCGATGCATTCATGCTACTGACGACCTTCCACCCGAGGACCCACAGAGAAATTCCTCCTGGAATGCTCTGTGCCACAGAGCCAAGACATACATCAAGAAGGCCAAAAAAATTGGCATTCAAAGTGAAGATGCCTACTTGTTTCTTGAGAAAGCACAACTGGATGCAAACAGGGCATTTGAATTAACTCAATTCCCCACAACACTTACTGTGGCAGGTGAAGTTAACCATTTGCTCGCCAAGCATCCACTGACCCCACGGAAAGATGTTGATCATCTCAGAAACATAGCTCTTGATAGATTCTATGAGGCATCAGTCTCACAAGATGGTTCTACTTCCTCAGATGTCTATCTCAAGTGGGCAGAGTGTCTTCAAGATGGCGAGGACTGGCCATCAGCAATCGAGTCTTTCAAAATTGCTTTTGACATCGAAGGCACTGGGGCATACTTTCATGCATTACTCGCGTCAAAATTGTTGAATGCCATGTTAGGATACTACAAAGCCAAGGGGAGGCCAAAGCATTTGTTTGGGGAAGTTGCATTCTGGTTCATCTACACCCATAAGTCCTGCAATGGTCCACATAAGTACATCAAAATGCTTGACGGGGTATATGCTCCAGAGATCTTGGATATACTGGAATACAGCAGCCAACATGTTTCTGACGAGTCAACCACAGTACGAGAAATGATAAAGACTTTCAAAGAAGTCATGAATGAAAGATACATACGAGATAAGAACTTGAAAATGAGACTGAGCAACCTTGGCAAGAAGAGGAACCCCCGTCTTTCACAAAGGCAAGAGCTTGAACCAACAGCAATTCAAGAGGATGATGTACATAATGATCGCCCACTGACATTGGGTGTAGACTTTGACTTCTACATCCTTCATGAGGGAAACAACCCTGAGATAAAAGGCTGGATAAGGTATTCACTGCTAACGGGTCTTGAATGCAAGTTCTACGCCTTAAAAGGCTACTACCATCAGAGAGACTCAAGACTTGGGGCACTGGAACATGAATCAAAGGCCAAGGCAATGGAGAACTCTGCCAAGATTCTCATCGTTTTAAGCCACGGCTTTGACGCAATCAAAAATGTAACAACCGAAATAGCCCAGTGTTTACAGGCTAAAAACACAGAAAAGGTCATTGTCCTCCAGAGAGAGCCTGTGGAAGTGGCTACCAAGCTAAGATGTTACAAGAAGTTTAATTTCACTGTGCAAGTAGACCTTCCACAATTGGCGAGGTACCTACTCCCAGAAAGTTCTCTATGGGACATCTAAGAAATGTCTGTGAACAAACTCTGTGATATTTTGTAAGAGACTGCAATCCAAGCCTAATGCTACGTTTACACTATTTTCCCAGCAGCCACGGCAGCCTCGTTTGCCCGAAACGTAGTGCGCCGTGGGATTTAGATCAATTTTATCTCTGGATTCAAGTTTTGTTAGGTCTTGCCAAGTTTTCTCACGGTCTACCACGGTATCCGTGACGGGCCGTGGGGGGAAGGGGATGCTGAGTCCCGGAGGCTCCAAGGCGCACTACGGTTTGGCCCGCGTTCTACCACGGATGCCAGAACGTTCTCTACCTGCCCATCAAGTTCTGATGGGGTCCCTCACATTTCTCACGTTCTGATCAAGTTCTGTCAAGGCGTTCTACGTATGAAACATGGACGCCGGGCAGCTTTGAAGCATGATTGTGCCCACTCCTGTGACGCCCGATGAGTGGAGAGCCCTTGCCCAGGAGTTTGAAGGCAAGTGGAATGTGCCTCATGCGGTGGGAGCTCTGGACACGAAGCATATTACCATCAGCAAGCCACCCAACACAGGCTCCTTAACCACAACTACAAGGTTTTTTTTCAGTATCCCTCTCCTCGCCTCGGTGGATGCCCAGTATCGTTTTATATGGATTGAAGTTTGTGGAGTGGGACACGTCTGATTACGGACTGTCACTTTTTGTTACGTTCACCCCGTTTTACTACGGCCAACTAGGTTTCTCATCCGCACCGTGACTGCCGTGGCAAATTTGTTGACAGTTTAAAAATCTGACACGGTATCCACAGCAATCATGGCCTGTCAGGTTTGCCCATACGGTCCCCCGCGTTGTGTCACGTCAATCCCGTTTCATCCACGGTGGCCTGAAACGTGGTTGCCGTGGCCGCCGGGAACATAGTGTAAACGTAGCATAACTATATTATGTGCTCCAGTCAATTTACTACTAATTTAATTGAGTAAATGTTCATGTTTAAACAGAAGATCAAGTTCCAGGAAAGATGAAAAGTAATTGTGATCTTTTCCATTCTTTTTATATTGGTGTGGAAGGAAAATAACATAGAAAAAACATGACAAATGCAATTGGACTCCAAAAGTGTATATGCCTCCATCCTAAATTCAGTATAAAATATGCAATATGTTCTTAGAGGTTTTTCACTTTTTTAATGCAACAAAATTTATATGTACTAAAATAAAAATATGATCATGATTAAACAGATTGATGTCTCTTACCAGTACAACTAACTATGAGATAGGCCATTACAATCATTATTGGTAATTGTAATGTTTATCTAATTTTTTAAGATAGAGATCCCGGTTCTAGACATTTCAATCATGTATATTCCTATTTTTTTAATTGATTGAAATGCTATAAGTTCTCATCTCTACCAAAAGTGAATAGGATGTTCATTCAGATGCATTTGTTAATGATTTAAAGCAATGTGAATGATTTCTGAGACAGTACTATAAACACAAACAATTCGGCCAATGGCTACAATGCATCCTTGACTTAAAAACAAAACAAAAAAGAAGTTCTTCTGCCATTAATATGGAATTCCATCTCCAAGGGCTATCCAGATATTACCATTACCCCGGTCATCAAATTCATTCATGCACACAGTGTGCACTATTTCCACTCTCTAGGGAGTATTCCTACTATTATGTCCAAGGTGAGGGGTTATAGGCAATTTCCTCCTCAAGGACTTTCATCATTGTACCAGGTCCCTGTTTCTCTCCTGGATATGGAGTGGCAAATATAGATTAATGTCTTGACATGGGAATGCTGTGTCTTGGATGGAACTCACGACCTTTGCACTTCCAGTCAAAGCTTAGACACTGGACTACAACACCTGTTTGACCTGTCCACTATTCCCTTTTCCCTTTCCTGAGGAACCAACTGGTTTGAGTACCGGTAGGCAATAGTTTAAACATCATGCAAGCAATTTATTATGAGTTGGTATTATTGGCAGGTGCAAAATCAAAGACATAAACTGACTGATATGTTGTTACTGTTGATTTGATTTGATTTTTTTTTACTGACACGATTGAAGTTCAAGAAAACATTCTTTATAATACTCATGAATATAATGAGGTAGAAGTGACTTCAAAAGTTACACAAGCTCTGAATTGTTTAACTGACTATAGATGAGACCCACGATTAATATTACCAGTACATTCAGTTATGTTGGGACTGTCAGTATATTCTTCCAGGAGATGTCTCTCAGAGTAAATGAGGAGAATGAACAGAAAAAACCAAATCATACAATAAGTGGAAATTAACTAAATGAACAAAGTGTGTACAAAAATAACAGGTTAGCTAGAATCACAAACTCTTTCTATCAGGAAAAAAGCATACAACTATGTCTCTCTTTAATGCTAGTGTTGTTACATTTAATGATTTCTTCTGTTTCTTGAAATATATTACGGTAATCTTAAACCTATTCTCAGATTGGTTGAATATATATATATACAAATGCATGTATACAATATATACAAGTACATGTATTGGTGTAAATAATCATATACAAGTTTATCATCTTGTGTGGATATGGCTACTTTGTTTCTGAATTTTTAATTTGTAAAAATGCCTTTTTGTACAGATTTTTCGTACAACCAATAGTTGTGCACTGCTTCTGCATTCAAGGTCAGAAAAGTTATGAGCTAAGCTCAAAAGCTTTTTGAGTTTTCAATTAAGAATTAATAGAATAAAAGGAAAGCTCATTGGAAAAATACTAAGAATTAAGTATCATTAACATTTGACATTGACAAATGTACATGCTGTCAAAGGTTTTATTTCGTAAATCTTTGTTGTTGTAAATGTTTTCGGTGTTCATATTTCAGAGGTGAGGGTAAATAGATTAAAAGAAATAGCCTTAAGAAAGTTTTGAGCAATAGGCTGTTGTAAAACTGCATAAATACATGTTGTGTATATAATAATGATAAGTGTATATATATCTGATGTATTTTGTAATGATTAAACTTCATACCAATTATAGAAGCGTGTCTCAGATCATGTATATACAAACACATGAAAATATGGGACACATGCTGTATCATGTTTGTTGAGCATGAAAGACTGCAAAGTTAAGTGTTAAAAAATGGTTGTAATTGCTTCCATTTATGAAAAGATGGCATACAGCAGTATATCGGGAGCGCAAGGAGGGTCAAATCTGACTGACATGAGCGTTATACAAGAACCCACTATTATTATCATTATTATATACTACTGATTTAGAATATGATAATGTTGATTGTACTTGTCAAAATAATTTGTATTTCTTGATATCATTACTTTTGCATAACAAGTTCAATCATTACATTAAACCACAATGCCAAGTAGTTGTGTTTACAATAGAATAAGTCATTAGTATCTGAAATTTGGTATGTAAAATCATAATATATTACCTTGTTTTTTGTTGTTTGTAGATATAGCAAAAGATGATTTTACCAAATCTATAACAAGTTATAACAGTACAGCTAGAATTAATGAAATTCATGTATACCATATTTCATGCTTCTTAACAAAAATAAGGCCGAGATACAGAAGGATACTGTATTTTAGGCAATAATACAAATATGCTCTAAGAAATTATAAAAAGGGTTCAAGAATGTAGCCAATGAGTACCTTTTAATTGGATCACATGGGCGTGCATTAATTTTTACAATATGCACAGGGAGTGCATTTTCCCTAATGCCCTCACAGAAATGTAATATTTGTATATCATTGCTCAAATTTTTAATGTTTCAAAAGGGATGAAAGTAGTAGTCCATGATGTTTGATTGAGAACCAATAATTTCATTGGTGCAAAAATTACTGAGTCAAGGCCTAGCTGACCACTTTGATCATTATCATTACAGGTACATTACATATGCATACAGATTATCATTATACAGTAAAGCTTGATCCGGCCTTAGAGAGAAAAATGATGATTGATAGCACGTTGCTTTGACTAACAGCACAGAAATACATAAGAGAGAATAATTTTTACAATTGTGTCAAAAGTGGGTTAACATTTTTTCTTCATATTTTGAATACCAAATGATTGTTTGTTCTGCTTAATGCAATTACTAGATATGAAACATATTAAAATTGGAATGCTTCTTGAAAGTGACTTTGTTATTATAAATGCTTATGTTTAAATCTGTTGTAAACCAGAGGAAGAAAATAAATGGTACTTATAATTAACTTAATTGTCGCATTGTGCAAATAATTGAGTACAATAATGAATGTGGCAACAATATTTTGGCAAGTCTATCGTTTATGCAAATTTTATGCTAATCTATTTTCTGGAAGCATGTATGCATACATCAACTAGTCTACTCAACATGTCATTACTGAGAGTGTATTTAGTTGCCCGATCTTTTTTGAAGTTCTATTTTTTGTAATACAGTACAAAACATGGAACCCCTTACATCAAGAGCAAAGCATGTTTTGGTGATTGGTACACTTTAAGGCGAATTAGAATTAGAAGTAGATGTAGAGCACTTTAATATTGCCAATGTCTAATTTAGAAATACCGAGGTAGCTCTCTGATGTGGGAATTCCCAAGCAAGCTAGGCTTTACTAATAGAGCCCTTTAAACTGACTGCTTTTAGAAAATATATGATAACCACTGGTGTTAGCTTCGTGTTAAATTATATGCTATTAAATTTTGAATGAACAGTGGCTGGAAAATTATAATATTTTAATTTGGCAATATGATCAGTTTCAGTGCATTTATGTCGAAGAATAGACAAAAGGGCCAGCACATTCAGACTACAAAACTGAAGCAACATGCTGCAGAAGACTGTGAGTCTATATTAGTACATACAGCTACACAACATTTTTCCTAGCCATGGTTCCGATCGCAATGACATCATGCTTCGTTCAGAGATGCGTGAGTGCGAGCGTGCGAGCTGTGTTGCAGCTGTGTGATGGTACTGTAGCAGCTAAAAAGATTCGCTATCAGATTCATTCACATCAGTTTCATTCACAAAGCATTTTACGCAAAACGACGAGAGGAAATGAGTTTTTTCTCAGAAACAACCATGGGATGACTGCTCTGAGAAAGAGACAACATTTTGCAGGATATATATGATCTACTGGCAAGTGAGTTTCATGTAGTTTGAGGTTAAAGATGAAGTTGAGTTCTGGTCATGCGATTGCATTGTGAAAGAAACGGTGTGGAATCGACCAGAAAGGTTGATCATCTAGCATATAAGAATTTGTGTGTATTGCAAGGTTCTGGAATCATTAAAATGATAAGAAATTTGGCCAAGTCTTGGTAAAGTTACAAACACTGTACACGGAAAGATGTATATGGGACTACACGCACACGTGGCGTAAAAGTCTGTCCTTGGATTATTATGATGTTACATGACATATTTAGAATATGAAGGCATTTGAAGAGCCATGCTTTTCAGGGAACATGTCTTATCTGATGTTCTTCCACACTTGCACAATAAGAATACGCTCACAAATTATTGTTCACCTCTTCCCAGAACTCAACCTTCTCTTTAAAAGGAAGAATGGACATGTGCAAATGTTTGTATACCCAGAATAGGGAGGCCGGTACTCATCGATTGCTCTTTCAAAATTTTGTTCGGTGTACATGTATGATATGGTGATGGCCGCGCGCCAGCGTATTAAATTGCCATAGCTACGCGCAGTTTGTGACTGCGGTCATGAAATGGAAGCGGAAATGAGAGGTCAGGTCTCCTTTCGCGCGAGGTCACGTTAAGCCCCGCCCAGTTATACCGTTCTAGTTCGACTAGTTATACTAGTTACGTCCACACACAACACATCTCGTGATTAGGCGTGATTCTTTATTGAGATTTAGTTCGAAACGATGCCCGAACCCGCCTTTCGTTAGACGATGTTTCGTTATACGACGTATTGTTAGTAAGCGTCCACACACACAATTTTATTGTATAATTATCCCGAAACGGTATAACTAATCACCCTTAATCACGGAAAGTGTTGTGTGTGTACACGGGGTAAGTCTAACAAACTATAATGTTCTAGTATTCTTAAAGGTAATACAAAGGTTTGGAAGCATATGCGATCCTACAATATTCAGTGATCGTTTTTGCGGTTGAAATCGAGTCTAAAGTTATAAAATTGTAAATAATAAACTCTTCATGTTGTATAGCTTCCTCTCAAGGTCAACATATTAATAAAGCTATAATGCAATGTTTCTTGACTAAAATCAACCGATTAGCTATGCCCGTTTGAAAATTATATCTCAACTACATATTCTGATATTTTCATGGTCACAGCTATGATTGTACGGCCGTAGGCGCTATTTGAAATTTATCAAAATTTACCGGGAGCACTGGTAAATGTTTATTTTCACTTTTTCTCAAAAACAGAAGTGTTTTAGGGGCTAAATTTTCTAGTGCTTGTAATACACCCACAGGGGCATCCAAATATATCAAAGTTGTAAAGAATCACTATCCACCCAATTTTCAAAATTTTCCCAAAACTTTGTAATACCTTTAATGACTTCAATTTTGACCAGTTATGGTCTAGTATACTAACCAGATATGGTGATTCACGAACAGCTAAAATCAATTCCCAAATGAGATTAAATCGCTCCTGAGAGCAATATCGCTTTTAGGAACTGATTCACTAAGGCATTTAGGATTAAAGCTAGCATTAAAATCGCTATTAAGGCTAAGAGTGATCGCGATCACTTTTAGTTTTACTTAATTAGTCAAGACAGTCTTACTCTTAGCAAAGACAACAAGGGAAATGATCTCGGCGGTCTCGCCTGCATAACGCAATTCAATATGATAAACCAGAACGTCAATGACGTAGCGCTCATCCGCATCTCACAACAACAAATATCGTAAATTTTATGTGGTACACTTTTGAACTGGTCAAAAAATAGAAATTTGATGCCCTGGAAGGGACATAATTTCATTTCATTTGCATAAAGTACCATAAATAATCAATGGAGCAAAATCTCACAATTCTGTGTAGAAGTTTATTGTTCCAAATTTAGCTCTACCAGATAAGGCAAAATCGGTCAAGAAATGAGGGAAAAGAAGCAATTTTTGTTATTTTTGGAATAAATTTGCCTAAATTACCATAATTAATTAATGGAGAACAATTTCAAAATTCTGTGTAGAAGTTTAGTGTACCAAAGTTAGCTCTACAATATAAAGCAAACCAAATCAAAATCGGTCGAGAAATGAAGGAGAAGAAGCCTTTTTTGTGGTTTCGAATAAATTTGCATAAATTAGCATAGATAATGAATTTCACGATTCTGTGTAGAAATTTTAAATCCCCTCCTAGCCCTATCATATGAAACAATCCGAATCAAAATCGGTTGAAAAATAACGAAGAAGAAGCATTTTGAAAATCTTAATGTTGATGCCACAACAAAGTCTAAGTTTGTTGACCTTAAATGGCCTTTGACCTTAACTTCGTGACCTGAAATTCTACTCACATGATTGGGGAGACTTGATAACCCTATAGTTTAAGTTTCATTGACTAAGAACTTATACTTTCAAAATTATATCAAAAATTCAAAAACTTAACCTTAGGTTAAGTTTTCGATGATGATGCTACAACATAGTCCAAGTCTGTTGACCTGAAATGACCTTTGACCTTGACTTTGTGATCTGAAATTCTACTCACATGATTGGGGATACTTGATTACCCTATAGTCAAAGTTTCATTGACTAAGAACTTATACTTTAAAAATTATACCAATAATTCAAAAACTTAACCTTAGGTTAAGTTTTTGATGTTGACGCCGTCGCCGTCGCCGTCGCCGTCGCCGCCGCCGTCACCGGAAAAGCGGCGCCTATGTCTCGCTTTTTGCTACGCAGGCGAGACAAAAATGTCAAACTGAAGCTAAATTAGAGCAAACACGAGGAAGATAGATATTGTTAGTCACTGATTTGATTTGCTCTATGATAGGGTAGGCCTAACTTAGTGCAACAACATGTAAAACGCCTTAGACTTGGATTCTACATCAAGACTGTAGGATTCTCACCCCCACAGCCTTGACCCAGCCCACGCTATCTAGAACCGGCAAACATGCTAGCTACATGGGGATGGTAGGTCCAACTCGGCATACATTACGTACGTTAACTCCGGCATTTTACTCGAAACAAGCGTAAAGAAAGACAAACTATACCCACAGAAAATCGTATTCATCCTCACACTGCTACATGAAAAAGTCATGAATTATTTTGTTTCTGTCTTAAGCGAAATTTCACTCAATTTTCTACTAATTAAGCGACGATAGCTAGCTAATTATCGTTATGTCATTGATGTCCAGTGACTAAAATTTGAGTCTGTTGATTGGTTGGATTGATCGCGTACATGAATATTCATATGCGTGCATGATTATTCACGATGGGATTGATCCCAACCTAAAAGCGATTTAGTGAACCAGTCATGTAGAATCGCTTTAAAGCTGGGATTGAAATCAATCCCCAAAATTGCTCTTAGGGTGCGTTTAACTGATTTTTTGAAGCTAGAATCACAAATCAAAACGCTGTTACAAAAAACAAGGTCACTGCAGTTTGCGTTCAAGCGATTTTTCATCAACGCTGATTCTAGCTCATTTCGAGCCTAGCCACTGCGCATCACACTGCGCAGTTGACCCAGGAAGTATAGGTCAACCTTGGCGTGCTTTTTTGGAATTGTTTACGGCCAACTGTCGACTGCTGTTTTGAGCATAGATCGCAATAATAAAACAAAGAATGAGCAGGTGATAGAAGGAAGAAACAAAGAATAACATCAGGAAAGACAGAAAGAGAAAGTGATAGAATGATTAAAACAAAGAATAACATAAAAGAAAGTGATAGAATGCTTAAAACAAAGAATAGGGGGGTCTAACATAAGAGAAAGTAATAGAATGCTTAAAACAAAGAATAACATAAGAGAAAGTGATAGAATAATTAAAACAAAGAATAACATAAGAGAAAGTAATAGAATGCTTAAAACAAAGAATTACATAAGAGAAAGTGAAAGAAGGAAGAAACAAAGAATAGCATAAGGAAGGACAGAAAGAGAAAGTGATAGAATGATTAAAACAAAGAAAAACATTAGAGAAAGTGATAGAATGCTTAAAACAAAGAATAACATAAGAGAAAGTGATAGAATGCTTAAAACAAAGAATTACATAAGAGAAAGTGAAAGAAGGAAGAAACAAAGAATAGCATAAGGAAGGACAGAAAGAGAAAGTGATAGAATGCTTAAAACAAAGAATAACATAAGAGAAAGTAATAGAATGCTTAAAACAAAGAATAACATAAGAGAAAGTGATAGAATAATTAAAACAAAGAATAACATAAGAGAAAGTAATAGAATGCTTAAAACAAAGAATTACATAAGAGAAAGTGAAAGAAGGAAGAAACAAAGAATAGCATAAGGACAGAAAGAGAAAGTGATAGAATTATAAAAACAAAGAAAAACATTAGAGAAAGTGATAGAATGCTTAAAACAAAGAATAACATAAGAGAAAGTAATAGAATGCTTAAAACAAAGAATTACATAAGAGAAAGTGAAAGAAGGAAGAAACAAAGAATAGCATACGGAAGGACAGAAAGAGAAAGTGATAGAATTATAAAAACAAAGAAAAACATTAGAGAAAGTGATAGAATGCTTAAAACAAAGAATAACATAAGAGAAAGTAATAGAATGCTTAAAACAAAGAATTACATAAGAGAAAGTGAAAGAAGGAAGAAACAAAGAATAGCATAAGGACAGAAAGAGAAAGTGATAGAATGATTAAAACAAAGAAAAACATTAGAGAAAGTGATAGAATGCTTAAAACAAAGAATAACATAAGAGAAAGTGATAGAATGCTTAAAACAAAGAATTACATAAGAGAAAGTGAAAGAAGGAAGAAACAAAGAATAGCATAAGGAAGGACAGAAAGAGAAAGTGATAGAATGCTTAAAACAAAGAATAACATAAGAGAAAGTAATAGAATGCTTAAAACAAAGAATAACATAAGAGAAAGTGATAGAATAATTAAAACAAAGAATAACATAAGAGAAAGTAATAGAATGCTTAAAACAAAGAATAACATAAGAGAAAGTGATAGAATAATTAAAACAAAGAATAACATAAGAGAAAGTAATAGAATGCTTAAAACAAAGAATTACATAAGAGAAAGTGAAAGAAGGAAGAAACAAAGAATAGCATAAGGACAGAAAGAGAAAGTGATAGAATTATAAAAACAAAGAAAAACATTAGAGAAAGTGATAGAATGCTTAAAACAAAGAATAACATAAGAGAAAGTAATAGAATGCTTAAAACAAAGAATTACATAAGAGAAAGTGAAAGAAGGAAGAAACAAAGAATAGCATACGGAAGGACAGAAAGAGAAAGTGATAGAATTATAAAAACAAAGAAAAACATTAGAGAAAGTGATAGAATGCTTAAAACAAAGAATAACATAAGAGAAAGTAATAGAATGCTTAAAACAAAGAATTACATAAGAGAAAGTGAAAGAAGGAAGAAACAAAGAATAGCATAAGGACAGAAAGAGAAAGTGATAGAATGATTAAAACAAAGAAAAACATTAGAGAAAGTGATAGAATGCTTAAAACAAAGAATAACATAAGAGAAAGTGATAGAATGCTTAAAACAAAGAATTACATAAGAGAAAGTGAAAGAAGGAAGAAACAAAGAATAGCATAAGGAAGGACAGAAAGAGAAAGTGATAGAATGCTTAAAACAAAGAATAACATAAGAGAAAGTAATAGAATGCTTAAAACAAAGAATAACATAAGAGAAAGTGATAGAATAATTAAAACAAAGAATAACATAAGAGAAAGTAATAGAATGCTTAAAACAAAGAATTACATAAGAGAAAGTGAAAGAAGGAAGAAACAAAGAATAGCATAAGGACAGAAAGAGAAAGTGATAGAATTATAAAAACAAAGAAAAACATTAGAGAAAGTGATAGAATGCTTAAAACAAAGAATAACATAAGAGAAAGTAATAGAATGCTTAAAACAAAGAATTACATAAGAGAAAGTGAAAGAAGGAAGAAACAAAGAATAGCATAAGGAAGGACAGAAAGAGAAAGTGATAGAATGATTAAAACAAAGAATAACATAAGAGAAAGTGATAGAATGATTAAAACAAAGAATAACATAAAAGAAAGTAATAGAATGCTTAAAACAAAGAATAACATAAGAGAAAGTGATAGAATAATTAAAACAAAGAATAACATAAGAGAAAGTAATAGAATGCTTAAAACAAAGAATTACATAAGAAAATGTGATAGAAGGAAAAAATAAAGAATAAGAATAGAAGGAAGAAACAAAGAATAACAAAAGAGAAAGTGATAGAATTATAAAAACAAAGAATAACATAAGAGAAAGTGATAGAATGCTTAAAACAAAGAATTACATAAGAAAAGGTGATAGAAGGAAAAAACAAAGAATAACATAAGAATAGAAGAAGAAACAAAGAATAATATAAGAGAAAGTGATAGAATGCTTAAAACAAAGAATTACATAAGAAAAGGTGATAGAAGGAAAAAACAAAGAAAAACAAAAGAATAGAAGGAAGAAACAAAGAATAACATAAGAAAAGACAGAAAGAGAAAATGACAGAAGGAAAACAATGAATAACATAACAGAACAGGCCACGATAAAGAGCATGGTATAGTGAACGCAATTGCATGAAAAGCAGGCGCGCGGTTTTTGCCCACACCGGAACAGGCCACGATAGAATCATGATTGAGACTACGTTCGTTCAATCGAATTTTAGCGACCGTGATTCTGTAGAATCATGATACAAAACGCATCTTTTTCAGCGTTTCATGTTTGTGTTTCTAAACATGTTTATTTTTACGACCAACGAAAAAATCGCTTGAACGAATTGAGTTTTAAACTGAACGTCTTTGAAAACCGTGATTCTAGGGTGAAAAAGTGTCAATTAAACGCACCTTAGAAACAATATCGTTTCCAGTTAGTGACTCACCCCCCAGATACACTAACCTTGAGATATCACAACAGCAGAGCTAAAACCTGTAATTTCAGAAATTAACCTCTGTGACCTTTAAGACCTTTGAGCTTTTCCCCAAGTTACTCCAAAATTTAATGGTTCTTGAGATATCGCATAAATGAGAAAGGGGGACGACATACAGACGGGCAATCCAAAAAACATAATGCCTCCGGCACCACATTTGGTGACCTAAAAAATGATCTGTCTTGTTCTTAGGACAATTTTTAGATCAATATCTTGTATATCCATAAAATTTGAATGAAACTCTAAAAAAACTAATTACGCAAAGACAACTTTGATCATTACATTCTACAGTGGACCGTCAGGTAAGATAAATTTGAGTGAGAAAAGAGTTGAAATTGATTAACCATTGACCAAACTGAATGACAAATGACTAAATTAACTTTGACATTTTCATGTTTCCGCTTCTCATGATGAAGTTGAAGTGCATAATGATGATATTAAAGCCCCACTGTCCTACTTGTAGCTACTTGCTCCCTCTATATAGAAAACTTCCCCAATCGGTGCCTGTTGATACCCCATGATCCTCTTTTTCTTATAGTCGAGAGCTGAGTTAATGAGATAGCCACCTGTCAGTGACCTCGCTGTCATGTGGTCTAATCCCTTCTGGCCCAGTAGTATTGACGGTCTTTGAAAGAAAATTCAACCTTGATAGACACCGAATATCAAAGTAAGCAGACAAATCAGAGAAGTAGACCAATGAAAATTTGCATGAAATTGGGCAAAAAAATGATGAGCTTTTGAAAATTGTAATCACGTACGTATGGGCACTTCAATTTTGATGACATTCTTGATGTCATGCTATCTCATATTTCAAACATTCAGTCATAAATCTCTCTTTATTGGTCAAATTTAGTTCAAAATTTCGCCATTCTGTTTCTTTATTTTTCTGCTTTCATAAAAAATAAATCATTACAAAGGTTAGATTGCCCTTTAAATGAGAGAAGTGTTAACATGGATGGGAAATCCTATATTTAAACTTTTTAAAGCAAACATGATGAACAGCAAATAGTTACAGGCTAAAGGAGAACTCCTGGGCTGGATATATGTTTTTCAATTAAAGCAACAAATCATATTAAATTAATTATACATCCCTTTTCTCCCATTCTTTAATTTGTACATTTCAATTTTTCTTTTACTCTTTATGTCAGCTATTGAAATATACAACTAGCCTATAATCATCAATTTTATTTTATGCAAACTGCTAGATCCATCTCAAACAATGGCAAGTTATCAGGAAGAACCGTCCGATGCGAAGGCGTTTGCTTCAGCTGAGCCTATCCCACCCTACCCTGGTCTTCTTACATTCAGAAAGCTGGCAATCAACAAGGGACAAATCACCCGAGTAGAAGAAAAGAAGATGGAATCTAAAATTCAAAACCAAGACAATATCCTTCCCAGTAAAATATACAGTGAACAGTTCTACAATGCAGCCCGAAATGTCAAAGGTGAGATAATGACAAGAGTTATAGTTATAACATAACCATACAAAGTGCAGCCCGATCACTGGATTCTGTTATGATTCTGCACTCTACTGTGCACACTATACACTCCCTTGGGAAGCATTCTAGCCAGTCACTCTGTTTATGGGTGTGCACATGCTAATCCAATCACATTGACCTTTGTATCCTACCTGGTCCCCATATAAAACCTGGGTGGAGAGGAGAGATCCCAACAAAATGACTTGCCCAAGGACATAAGTGCCATGCCAGGGATCGAACCCTGGACCTTTGAATTTCTAGTCAAATTATTAGACCACTAGACTATGACACCTTAAAGGAAATATATGCAGGAAAATATGCAGAGTTTCTATTGATATCAAAGTAAAGGATATTAATCCAGTAGTGCAAGAGATATTTTCAGTCATACTCAATTTTCCCACTTTTGGGGGCAGGTTTATTCATTTTTTTTTTTTTTTAAATGTTTACTTTAAGGTGTGATGCTCTACCACTCTTACAAGAAAAGTGAGGCAATCAAGATATGGGAAGAGACATTAGCATTGGATAAAACCAATCTAAATGCACTACAGGACATAACACTGGCATACCAAAAACTACGCTACAACCTGAAGGCACAGGAGTATGAAGCACAGCTGAGGAACACGATACGAGATGCAAGCCCTGATGAGAAGCGCATGATGTTTGCTAGGTGCCAGGTTGAACAGGGTTATGCTTTATCTCAAGATCTGCATACACAATCCTGGAAAGGGATCGACCTACGTCAAGAACAAGTTAATTGCTACGAGAACGCGCTTGAAATGGCTAAGGGTCTCGTAGGCCAGAAGGAGAAGAGAGATTGGCTTTTGTACACTGGTAAGGCATATGAAACGCTTTGCCATGCTTCTTTCAGGGCTTGTAAACAAGATCTATACAAGGATTACATAGGGAAGGCAATAGAAAAACTAGATGAAGCACTCCAAATGCCTGATAAAAATCCACTGTACCAGGCAGAGATATGGCTCATGATTGGGAACACGTTTGCTCAAGATAAGAGGTGGGAAGCATTTATTCCTCCTCAAGTTGTTGAACAATGCTACAAGGAAGGCTGGGAAAATCCAATGATATGCTACGAAAAGGCTTTAGAATTGGATCCCAACAATCTGTGGTTCATGGGTCGTATGGGAATTTACCTCAAAAAGCGGTGGAATCTCGAAGGTGCCTTGAAATGGTTAAACCAATGCATTGATGCTACTGACCAACTTCCACCTGAGGACCCACAGAAAAATTCCTCCTGGAATGCTCTGTGCTGCAGAGCCAGGATATACATCTTGAAGGCCAAACAAAATGGCATTTCAAGTAAGGATGCCCACTCGTTTCTTAAGGAGGCGCAACTGGATGCAAACAGAGCAGTGGAATTAACTGAATTCCCCATGACACTTGCGTTGGCAGGTGAAGTTAACCATATGCTCGCTAGGAATCCACTGACCCCATTGAAAGAGGTTGATCATCTCAGAAACATAGCTCTTGATAGATTCTATGAGGCATCGGTCTCACAGGATGGTTCTACTTCCTCAGACGTCCATCTCAAGTGGGCAGAGTGTCTTCAAGATGGGGAAGATCTGCGATCAGCAATTGAGTCATTCAAAATTGCTTTTGACACCAAAGGCACTGAGGCAGACTATCATGCAAAACTAGCGTCGAAACTGTTGAATGCCATGTTAGGATACTACAAAGACAGGCCACAACAACTGATTGGGGAGGTTGCATTTTGGTTCATGTACATCCATAAATCCTGCCAGGCTCCACAGAAGTACATCAAAAAGCTTCATGTGGAATATGCTCCTGAGATCTTGGATATACTGGAATACATCAGCAGCCGACATGTTTCTGACCAGTCAACCACAGCACAAGAAATGATAAAGACTTTCAAAGAAGTCATGAATGAAAGATACATACGAGATAAGAACTTAAAAATGAGACTGAGCAACCTTGGTGAGAAGAGGAACCTCAGTCTTTCACAAAAGCAAGATCCTGAACCATCAGCAATTCAAGAGGATGATGTACCTAATGATCGCCCGCTGACATTGGGTGTAGACTTTGACTTCTACATCCTTCATGACGGAAACAATCCTGAGATAAAAGGCTGGATAAGGTATTCACTGCTAAAAAGTCTTGAATGCAAGTTCTATGCCTTAAAAGGCTACTACCATCAGAGAGACTCAAGACTTGGGGCACTGGAACATGAATCAAAGGCCAAGGCAATGGAGAAATCTGCTAAGATTCTCATCGTTTTAAGCCACGACTTTGACGGAATCGAAAATGTAACAACCGAAATAGCCCAGTGTTTACAGGCTAAAAACACAGAAAAGGTCATTCTCCTCCAGAGAGAGCTGGTGGAAGTACCTACCAAGCTAAGATGTTACAAGAAGTTTGATTTCACTGTGCAAGTAGACCTTCCAGAATTGGCGAGGTACCTACTGCCAGTACCTTCTCTATGGGACGTCTAAGAAATGTCCGTGAACAAACTCTGTGACACTTTGTAAGAGACTGCTATGGAACCCTAACTATATTATGTGCTCAAGTCATTCACTACAATTGAGTAAATGTTAATGTCAAAACAGAAGATTGAGTTCCAGGAAAGATGAAAAGTTATTTGTGAACTTTTCAATTCTTTTTATATTAGTGAGGAATGGAAATACCATAGAAAAAACATGGTAAAAGGAATGCGGCCTGCTATGTATGCCTTTGCCCTAAATTCAGTATAAAATCTACAATATGCACTTAGAAGCCTTAACTTTTTGAAGGTAAAATAAATTTATATGTACTAAACTAATAATATGATCATGATTACACAGTTTTATGTCTCTTAATAGTTCTTCTAACTATAATATGCCATTAAAATCATTGACGAACCAACTTCACACCGGATCAAATACATGACCTCATCAACTTCTGTCTCCACTCAACATCCTTCAAATGGAGAGACAAGCATGTACTGACAACTACAAGGGGCAGCCATGAGATCACCATGCACTTTCACCTGTTATAGCCAACATCTTCATGGAACACTTTGAAACAACAGCACTCCAGACATTCTCACATCGTCCTTCTCTCTGGCTCCGATACGTTGACCATCATCTGGCCCCACAAAAGACATATCTTAGACCCCTTCCTCGCCGACATCGACCAGTATCACCCGAGCATCAAATTCACCATGGAGACCGAGCAAAACAACAGCATCCCCTTCCTAGACGTCCTCGTCACCAGATCACTATCCGGCAAGCCTGCCAACCAAGTCTACAGGAAACCCACACACACTGTGAGATATTTTCACTACAGATCGTTCCACCATCCAGCTGTACTACAATCAGTCCCCAACACCCTCAACGACACCGATCATTTAGAACCGGAAATCCAGCACGTCGCCACAGCTCTCACTACCATCAACAAATACCTAAGCTAAAGATCAAGTCCGGGACTCCAGTTAGCAAGCCCGCAGCCAACACCACCCCTGAAGAGAACCAACCAGCAGCTACACCACCAAAGCTAACAGTTGTTCTACCCTATATTGGTCAAGCCTACCACAAGAATCAACAGACATCCAAGTACGGCACAGCTCTTCCAACAAACTTTACTCAATACTTTACCCCCACAAAGACAAGCATCCACACCGCAAGAAAGCCAGAGTCTACAAGATACCATGCAAATGTGGAAAAGTCTACATCGGCGAAGCTGGGAGAAATCTAGAAACACAACTCCAGGAACACAAAACCAGCTTCAGACTCAGTGATTGGGACAAGTCCACCATCATCGAAACACACCCAACAACACGAACACATCATTGAATGGGACAACAGTCATCTCATCTCCATCATCAAACACAGGAACACACGCCGAATCTGAGAAGCCATCGAAAATCACTGCAACAACACTGCCCCAAGACTCAGGATTATAAATCAACGACATCTGGAAACCACTCATCAACAAATACACGGACTTACATCCACCACCGCCTACGCTTCCGCTGCAGCCACCCATACATCAACCACTGCCACCCGCCTAACACACAGAGCAGACGCCAACCTCACAGCTACAACGCACAGCAGACGACAGTAGAAAATAGCGCCACCAACGTTGGCGATACACACAGCGTCTCGCTGACACCTAACCACACCCATCGACAGGTAGTAGACCTTTGTCCGCAACCCGGTGACTGAAGCCCACACGAACACGTAGCACCCCCATGTCCGCAACCCTGCGACTTAAGCCCACGCATGCTAGCTATTCCCCACTCCTGACAACGAATAGTCATAGTCAACGAACGTCAAGCCTCTCCCACCACCCTTCCTCTCCTACCGGTACATAATGCATATTTAAATCTGGATTTATTGGGCCATTAATAATATGGAATTCAATCTCCAACCGCTTTCCAGATATTATCATTACCCCCATCATCAGATACATTCATGCACACAGTGTGCACCATTTCCACTCTCTGGGGAGTATTCCTACCATTATGTTCGCAGTGAGTGCATATGGCAATTTTCTTCACAAAGGCTTTCATCATCCTACCAGGTCCCCATTTCTCTCCTGGATATGGAGTGGCAAATATAGATTAATGTCTTGACAAAGAACATTAGTGCTGTGTCTCAGATGGAACCCATGACCATCACACTTCCAGTCAAAAGCTTAAACACTGGATTACACAACACCTGTTTAGTCCGTCGACGATACCATTTTCCCTTTCCTGAGGAACCAATCGGTTTGATTTTAAGGCAATAGTTAAAACATCATGCAGGCAATTATTGTGAGTTAGTATTACAGGCAGGTGAACAAAAATAAAACTGACTGATATGTTGTTACTGTTGATTTCATATTTGCACTTTTTTTACTGACAAGATTGAAGTTTACAGAAAACATTCTTTATAATTCTTATCATTATCGAAATATAATGATGTATAGAAGATTTCACAAGTTACACAAGCTCTGAATTATTTAACTGGTGGGAGATGAGACCCAGGATAAATATTTCATTCCGTTATGTTGGGACTGTCAGTATATTCTTCCAGAACATGTCTCTCAGAGTAAATGAGGAGAATAAACAGAAAAAATAAAATCATACAATAAGTGGAAACTAAATGAACAAAGTGAGTACAAAAATAACGGGTTAGCTTGCTAGCAAGAATTACAAACCCTTTCTGTCAGGAAAAAAGCATACAACTATGTCTCTCTTCAATGCTAGTGTTGTTACATTTAATGGTTTCTTCTGTTTCTTGAAATATATTACGGTAATCTTAAACCTATTCTCAGATTGGTTGCATATATATATACATTTATACAAATGTACATGTATTGGTGTAAATAATCATATACAAGTTTACCATCTTGTGTGCATATAGCTATCTTGTTTCTTAATTTTTAATTTGTAAAAAATGCCTTTTTGTACAGATTTTTTGTACAACCAATAGTTGTGCACTGCTTCTGCATTCAAGCTCAGAAAAGTTTTGAGCTAAGCTCAAAAGCCTTTTGAGTTTTCAATTTAGAATTAATAGAATAAAAGGAAATCTCATTGGAAAAATACTAAGAATTAAGTATCATTAACATTTGACATTGACAAACGTACATGTTGTCAAAGGTTTTATTTCGTAAATCTTTGTTGTTGTTGTAAATGTTGTTCGGTGTTCATATTTCAGAGGTGAGGGTTAATAGATTAAAAGAAATAGCCTTAAGAAAGTTTTGAGCAATAGGCTGTTGTAAAACTGCATAAATACATGTTGTGTATATAATAATGATAAGTGTATATATATGTGATGTATTTTGTAATTATTAAACTTCATACCAATTATAGAAGCGTGTCTCAGATCATTTATATACAAACACATGAAAATATGTGACACATGCTGTATCATGTTTGTTGAGCATGAAAGACTGCAAAGTTAAGTGTTAAAAAATGGTTGTAATTGCTTCCATTTTAATATGAAAAGATAGCATACAGCAGTATATACTACTGATTTAGAATATGATAATGTTGGTTGTACTTTTCAAAATAATTTGTATTTGTTGATATTACTTTTGCATAACAAGTTCAATCATTACATTAAACCACAATGCCAAGTAGTTGTGTTTACAATAGAACAAGTTATATACCTCACTTAAGAAATCCAGCCATCTGATTGGTCGAATTGCATTCATAAACTTCAACTGTTCCTGTAAAATTCCCGGTAACCATGCTTAAAACATTTCAATATTTTTAATAACCATGGTTATTAAAAAAATAGGTCAGTCTCCATGGTTACCCCATAGGTTTACATGTTAAAAAATGGTTTGAGCGATGGAGGATACCATACGTGTGCGAAAAATTGGTCGGCAATTTCAATACAATTGAATCTCGATCGATCTTACCGACAATTTTATCTTGCATTGTTGACATGAAGACGAAAATTAACTCTCAAAAACAAAAAAACAACATCTGCCGATAGATCTTGATCTAAGTTCGTGCCAATATGCATTGCAAAAGTAAAAGAAGGGTCCGTTTCATGGAGCTTTTGCGAAGCATCCCTCACGCGGAGCCGTTTTCAATCCATTTTAATGTATATATTGGAGAAAACTGCCAAGCATGTTAACGGCGCGCGATAGCCGAGTGGTCTAAGCCTTGGTTTTCGATACACCTCTTGTTGTACGCAAGAGTTCGAATCCCGTCTTCGACAAAAATGTAAATTATTTTTTATTTTTTATTTTTTAGTCTATTTTTTTTCGGCATATAAAAGTATTAATGACTGCTTTAATATTCGAGAAATAGTTGTTTTCATACGCTCTCGGGAAGGTTACAATTGGGCTATTCCCCTCGGCAAGCCTCGGGGAATAGCACAATTCTAACCTTCCCTTGAGCGTAATAAAACAACTATTTCTCTCAAAGCAGTCATTAATACTATATCATTAGTATCTGAAATTTGGTATGTAAAATCATAATATTTTACCTTGTTTTTTTTTGTTTTGTAGATATATAGCAAAAGATGATTTTACTAAATCTATAACAAGCTATAACAGTAAAGCTAGAATTTATGAATTTTATGTATACCATATTTCATGCTTCTTAAAAAAATAAGGTAGAGATACAAAAGGATACTGCATTTTAGGCAATATATAAATATGCTATAAGAAATTATAAAAAGAGTTCAAGAATGTAGCCAATGAGAAGCATAGAAATGGATCACGTGTGCATGCATTAATTTTTACAATATGTAGAGGGAGTGCATTTTCCCTAATGCATTCGCAAAAATGTACTATTTGTATATCATTGCTCAAATTTTTAATGTGGCAAAAGGGATGAAAGTAGTAGTCCATGATGTTTGATTGAGAACCAATAATTTCATTGTTGCAAAAATTAGTAAGATTAAACGAGAACTTACCGTTTGAAGTTTGATCTTTATTTTATGAATATTTAGGAGGAAGTTATTACATGAGATCCCGCCAAGCGCATGCGCAGTCAATATTCAAAGCTACAAATGTGGCTACTCTCAATAGTAAGGAACAGGGAACTTACACTTAAGTTTGAAGTTTGGGTGGGTGAGGAGGGCATGTAATAACTTCCTCCTAAATATTCATAAAATAAAGATCAAACTTCAAACGGTAAGTTCTCGTTTAATCTTACTATTTTATTTCATATTTCGTCGTTCGAAATTACATGAGATTTTGAAGCATAGTAGCCACATTTGGAACTAGATGGAATTCGACTGCGCGCAGTCGAAAATGATGCCTCCGTTATAGAGCAATTTTACAAACCAAAACAGAAAAAAAAAAATTGAATTCACGTTCAATGGTAATCCATTGACAGGTTTTCAGAATATTGTGATTACAAGCAATTTCTCATATACATATATGACCCTTTGATCTTTGACCTCATGACCATAAAATCTACTCAGTTCATTGGCTCTGCAAAATGTTCTGAGTTAAATAGTAATCCATCTGTCAGTTCTAATGAGAATGCGTTCACAAGCTATTTTTGCATACATAATGGGCCCGTGACCTTTGACCTTATGAACCAAGAATCTACTCAGTTCATTGGCTCTGCAAGTAACAAACATGACCTAATTTTGGCATGAATCCATCAATCGGTTCTTGAGATAACGCGATCACAAGCTGTTTTTGCATTCATAATGTGCGCTGTGGCCTTTGACCTTTGACCTACGTGCTCCAAAATCTAATCAGATTGTCTTCCTATAGTGATACACACTATCATTAAGTTTGAAGTTTTTACATCTCCAGTGGTTCTTGAGATATCATGATAACAATCTCAATGTATGGAATTTCATAAGTTGACCTCTGTGACCCTTGACCTTTGACCTACGTGCTCCAAAATCTAATCAGATTGTTTTCCTATAGTGATACACACTATCACTAAGTTTGAAGTTTAAATCTCCAGTGGTTCTTGAGATATCATGATAACAATCTCAATGTATGGAATTTCATAAGTTGACCTCTGTGACCCTTGACCTTTGACATACGTGCTCCAAAATCTAATCAGATTGTTTTCCTATGGTGATACATACTATCCTTAAGTTTGAAGTTTAAATCTCAAATGGTTCTTGAGATATCGCGCTAACAAACTCAATACAAGGAATTTCATAAGTTGACCTCTGTGACCTGTGACCTTTGACCTACGTACTCCAAAATCTAATCAGATCGTCTTCCTATGGTGATAAATACTATTCCCGAGTCTTAAGTTTAAATCTTAAATGGTTCTTGAGATATTGTGATAACGGTCAAACGGGACGTACGGACGGACGTACGGACGGACGGACGGACAACACGAAAACATGATGCCTCCGGCACCACCTTCGGTGGCGGAGGCATAACAACCAACATGTACGGAAAAGTGAACACTGATTTTGCAGATTGAATTGAATGCTTCTAAGCAATGACTCACCATATTTGACAATTATTGTAGTCTGTTCATACATGTGGCAAAACATTTCACATACAAGACGTCCATATATAAGACGTCATAATGTTGCAAAAACATTGTTCGTTTCTGTATCTAGTTTATTCTAGCCATCTGGTTTCTTAATCCCAGTTCTATTAATTAGACAGCTGGTCTCTTAATGCCAGTTCTATTGAAAAACCTTCTGATGCAGTTCTTAAAGCAGTGTGCTATCTTGTAAGACTGCCTGGGTAAAGTTTCTCTTGTTTTCAAAAGGTTTCCTGTAGAACTTCCTGAACGTTTTCTCTGAAGACCATCCTGCTCGGGCTAGGATCTGGTCCATTGGAAGTGCTGCCTTGGCAGCTGCTGAAGTTGATGCTGCCCGTGTTGAATGAGCCTTATAAACGTTTGTATCCACACCTGCTCTTAGCAAGCAGGTCTTGATCCAGCAAGATAAGGTTTGAGTTGTTACTCTATTATGAGGTCTGGTGTAACTTACAAAGAATGAGTTCTCATTCCCACGAAGTGGTCCTGTGCGCTGGACATAATGTTTCACATATTTTACAATACACAATCTTCTATCAGGTGGATATGCTTCCAATTTAAACTTAAAATTGGTATTTCCTGGTTTGCTTTGCTTCAAGTGTTCATCCAAATGAAAAACGACAAAGCCCCCTTTCAGGGTCATCTTGTTAGTCTTCAATATATGCAAGGTTTGCACTCTCTGTGCCGATACAAGAGCCATTAGCATACATACTTTGAGTGTTAAATCTCTGAGGTTTAAGGAGTTTACTGGAGACAATTTTCTTAGAAAATTGAGGACTGGACTAAGATTCCATATTTCTGTATATCTAGGTAAGACAGGTCTGAGTTGAAAAACACCTCTCATCAGTCTGGTTATAAGTGGGTGAGTACTTATTGTCTGATTACTGTCAACGAGAATCAGAAAAGTGGATAAAACGCTACGAGCTGTATTGATCGCACTGTAGCTAAGGTTCCTGTCATGAAATAAACTACTAAGGAATTCTAGTACTGTTTCCACCTCAGCTTGGAGGTAACTCGTATTCCTGCTGTGGCAAAATCTTCGCCACTGTGTGATGTAAACTTGGTACTGCTTGCAGGTTGATGCTCTCCATGAAGCTGTAATGATATCCACTGTTCGTCTGCTTAGTCCCCGATTCTCAAAGTGTTGCCGCATAACCTGCAACATAAGAGGTCAATATTAGCATTAAGAGGGTGGGTGGTGTTTAACACAGGAAGGAGTAGCAAATTTTCTTGCCTCTGGATAAACAATGGCTCTCCTTCCATCATGCTATAAACCAACTGAGGGAACCACGCCTGAGTAGGCCAATTAGGGACCAGAAGTAACCCTCTAGCTTTATCCTCTCTGATTTTTTGCAAGCATTTGGGGATCATACAGAACGGTGGGAATGCATAGAATGCAAAAGGTTTCCAATCTAGCGTAAATGCGTCAACTGCAAAAGCCCCAGGGTCTGGGTGCCAAGTGACATATTTCTCTACTTGAGCATTTAGTCTTGAGGCGAACAGGTCTATTTCTGGTACACCAAAGTGGGAAACTATTCTATCGAACACTTGTCTGTTTAGTTTCCATTCTGTTCGATCATTAAATTTCCTGGATCTTTCATCTGCTATAGTATTAAGCCCACCAGGTACATGGGCTGCGGAGACCCAAATATTTCGAGAAATGCACCACTGCCAAATTTCTCTTGACATCTTGTCACACATTGCGGACTTGCAACCTCCCATGTGATTTAAATAAGCCACTGCAGTGGTATTATCTATTCTAACCATCACATGAACGTTACGCTTATTCATGCAAAAGGATTTTATCCCCAACCCAGCGGCTAGGGTTTCCAGGAAATTTATTTCATTGTTTCTTGCCCTTTCTGCCTCAAATTCATTCCAACGACCCCCTGTTTGCTTCTGGAGGTCAGTAGCTCCCCATCCAAGGCTACTGGCATCTGTGTGCAATTCTAAGTCAGGTTTTTTCCTAACAATTGGGGAGGAGGCCATAGAAACATTGTTCATCCACCACTTTAACTCCTCTTTTGCCTCAAGGGACAACTTCATCTTTCTGTCAAAATGACCCCTGTTTTGTCTGAGGGCTGCAATTTTGTCCCTTTCCATTGATCTATAGTATAAGGGGCCATACTCAACCGCAGGGAAAGTTGCTATGACCATAGACCTATGCTATGACCTTCCCAATCACTCGTGCTACCATTCGTATTGATGGGAGGTACGTGCCCATTAATTCACGGCATAAATCTTTCACTTCTTGTGCCTTTGTTTGAGGCAATTTAACAATCATACTCTCAGTGTTAAGAATGAAGCCAAGAAAGGCTAGTTCACGTGTTGGGGTGAGCACTGATTTTTTAGTGTGAATAAGGAATCCTAATTCTGAGAGGATCTTGGTTGTTGCACTCACACTCTCTTTAAGCTTTTCTTTTGTCTCACCAATAATTATGGTGTCGTCCAAATATCCTATGACTGTATGACCTGCTTGTGGCAGTTCGGCGAAGACTGGCTTCAGCAATTTTGTGAACAGTCTGGGGGCTGTGCTGAGCCCATTAGGTAAGGCTGCAAATTGCCAGCGCTCACCCTGCCACATGAACCTCAAGTATTTTCTACTATTTGGGTCTACTGGAATGGAGTAATAAGCATCTTGGAGGTCGATTGATGCAAGATAACAGTGCGGAGAAATCAAGTGCTTGGCAGTGTGGATGTTATCCATCTTAAAGTGTTGTACGTTCAGACTTTGATTAAGCTCTGATAAGTCTAAGATCATACGAGTACCCCCATCTTTCTTGGGTCTCGTGAAGATGTTTGAGAGGAATTCTCCCTCTTCAAATGAGCAAGGTTCTATTACGTTTTTTGCTTGTAGAGCCAAGATTTCTTTAGTAATCTGATTTATTTCTAAAGGGCTCTTTTTGTAACCATAGAGGGGCTTATTTCTCGAGGGAACCCCTTTCGAATAATCAAATTCGATCTCATAGCCTCGCACTGCTGATAGCAGAAATAGATCTGACGTTAATTCACGCCATCTACGATAGAAATATATCAATCGACCTCCAACAGGCACATTTGAGATGCATTCTTGTTGTAATGTACATGAAGTAGAAGGAGCATTAATCTTAACATTCTCAAAATATTCATACATGCTACTTACCTCTTTGGGTAATGGTGTAGCTATTTCCTCCTTGCTGCCTGTGGCCGCTGGAAGGATTGGGTCTGTTTTCCCATGCTCATCGTCTGGGTGTGAGGTGGAGCTCTGTATGGTCTGCCTCGTTGGGTTCGCTGGCCTAAAAAAGGCGTGTTGTAGTTCCCACTTACGGGCCTGCTACTTGGAAAAGTTTGTGATGTGCCGGTGGCACGGTTCCATCCTTGTCTGCGGTATTGAAAAGTGCTGGACGCTTGCGTCCTGTACGGATGGTACTGGGGGCGGGGTGTACGTTGTCCACGCACCACGCCAGATGCAGCTTTTTGTTGTTCTGTAAGATCTTTGACTCTCTTTGTTAAGTCATCGCCAAATAAGTACTGACTCACTGGTGTGGCAGGTTTGCATAGATGTGAGTACTTGGCATTTAAGTCTGGCTTAATCTGATCTTTGCGTAAGCAGTTGATTTCAAAGTTTGTGTTACACAGCAATGCCAATGCATCCTGTTGTGTCTCAGATAGGCTATCGGGGGACAGAGTTTGAATAAAAGCTGTGAGTCCCCTTGTCAAAGGCTTTTGGATTCTTTGCAGTTTCAAATCACGGCTTCTCGTGTGCGAGGATAGGTTTTCCCATATTGCTGCATTCACTTTGGGGCAACACAGTGGAGTACAATTGCTTGGAGGAGGGTATTTCCCTCCAGCTTCCTCCAACACATTTTCCTCTAGCTGGTGGGACATGAGGTACATGGCAGACTTTGCTAAATCATCGTGGATCACGCCACCTACCCCAGTGGGGATAGCAAATTTCTGAGCCAGGGCAGGAACTTTGTCCTCATTCTCCTGGTCTAAACCTGGTGCAACAGTTTCGTTGACATCACCCTCATCCATGCTGCCAATGTCATATGACGTAGGGCATTGGCCCATGTTTCCAGTGTCAATATGCTCAAAATCATCATCATCATGTTCAACTTCAAGAAATCTCACGTTCGTCGCAGCTGTATCCCCTGTGGGGCGAGTTGCAGATTGACAAGGCAAAAAATCCACCATTCTCTCCATTAAGGATTCCAATTTGTCAAGTCTGCCTCGTAAATCCGTGAAGTCCTCCTTTTCTTCAGGCTTTTTGCCCTTCTTTTTAGGCCCAGTGTTCTTAGACTCATTCGGGGCAGGCTTTGCCAAGACACTTTTGCGTTTCGTATCGGAGGATTTCACTGCCGATGAGCGCTTTGGCTCAGGCTTCGTAGAGGGGCCCGCGGCGGTTTCGCCCGGGGAAGTTCCGGCTTTAGCCGTGCTCAGCGTTTCGCTGGTTTTCTGCTTGGTGCTGCCTGACGGAGACGCCATCGTGTACGTGGAAATCGGAACAAAACTTCGATTTTTGATATAAAAACAGCACAGATTCTCAAAAGTCTTCCAACAACATGAAAAAGGAGAGTTTCTCTCCCTAATGAAGTATTTTTTCGAAACCGTTGGTCCGAAAAAACGCCGAAAATTAGGTATTTTGACTGCTGAGGGAAAGTTACTTTCCCGGTGAAAATCAATTGCGCGGCGAATTGACTGCGCATGCGCTTGGTGGGATCTCATGTAATTTCAAACGACGAAATATGAAATAAAATAGTGAGTTGAGGCCTAGCTGACCACTTTGATCATTATTTTTACAGATACATTACATATGCATACATATTATCATTATACAGTAAGGCTTGATCTGGCCTTAGAGAGAAAAGTGATGAATGATAGTAAGTTGCTTTGACTAATAGCACAGAAATACATAAGAGAAGATAATTTTTACAATTATGTCAAAATTGGGTTAACATTTTTTTCTTCAAATTTTGAATATCAAATGATTGTTTGTTCTGCTTAATGCAATAATTAGATATGAAAAATATTAAAATGGGAATGCTTTTTGAAAGTGACTTTGTTATTATAAATGCTTATGTTTAAAGTAGATATTCATTGATTTTAAAAACTAACTTTATTTTCATTATTGCAAAGTTGAAACTTTAATTCGACAAGGTTATCAAAATTCAATGCTTGGAAACATCCGAAGTAATGATTATTAAAAATTACAAAACGCTTAAATACAGCCCCGGCATAGCACCTGAAGGGCTCTCCGAACGCTGCTGAGATGTGTGAGATCACAGTATGGACATGACTTGCACAAGCAGACGATGTCCCATGACATCTCACACATTTTCAATGCCTGTGTTTTCATCTTCTCTCGAGTTCTTTCTCTTACTTCACTACCGTCAGGCTAAATATATAATCTATTACCTCACTCTAATCTCCGTGCGTGGTTTTATTTTGATGACAAATGCAGCGATACAAAAATAAAGGAATCTGTCGCCTGTAAACAAAATAAGACGCCATTGTATATTCAGCTGCACGCACCGGGGTATGTTCGGCGTTTCAAGAGGGAACAAATGCCGTCCTTAATATCATTCCGGGGGTTTTCAATTTGAAAGTCTGGTTTCTTTGATTGTTAATTAACACATATCCTGTGTATTCACAAGCAAAAGATTGTAGTTATCGGAATCGGGTCATATCCCCCTTTGAATGGTTTGACATGCCATTACATGTATATACACTAAACTCATTATAATTTGAGAAATAATAGCTTTGCAATTATGTTCATTCTCTATGGGAAGTCGTCTGCTTGGGCAGTGTTGGTCCATATAGTGACGTCATTAAAAACATTGTTATTTTTCCGGCGAATCTCTCGCATATCCCAGCTGCTATGGAGGTGGTTGTACTTGTATTTTTATAAATCACCCGATATGTAGTTGACCTAAAACTTGTACGATGGCCATCTGTTAGCTTACCAGTTTTTAGTGATACATTAGTTGACATATTTGTGATCTTCTTTGAATTTCACCTTTAAATCTGTTGTAAACCAGAGGAAGACAATAAATGGTACTTATAATTAACTTACTTGTCGCATTGTGCAAATAATTGAGTACAATAATGAATGTGGCAACAATATTTTGGCAAGTCTATCGTTTATGCAAATTTTATTCTCTTGAAGCATGTATGCATACATCAACTTGTCTACTCAACATGTCATTACTGAAAGTGTATTTAGCTGCCCGATCTTTCTCGAAGTAGTATTTGAAGCTCTATTTTTTGTAATACAGTACAAAACATGGAACCCCTTTATACTCAAGAGCAAAGCATGTTTTGTTTTGGTGATTGGTACACTTTAAGGCGAGATAGAATTAGAAGTAGATGTAGAGCACTTTAATAAATTGCCAATGTCTAATTTAGTAATACCGAGGTAGCTCTGTGATGCAAGAATTCCCAAGCAAGCTAGGCCTTACTAATAGAGCCCTTTAAACTGACTGCTTTTAGAAAATATATGATAATCATTGGTGTTAGCTTCGTGTTAAATTATATGCTATTAAATTTTTAATGAACACCAAGATGCTGGAAAATTATAATATTTTAATTTGGCAATCTGATCAAGTTTCAGTGATTTATGTCAAAGAATAGACAAAAAGGGCCTGCACATTCAGACTACAAAACTGAAGCAACATGCTGCAGAAGACTGTAAGTCTATATTAATAAATTTGGGAATTCCCATCCCTGCCTATTTCAGTACCTACAGCTGCACAACGGTTTCCGTAGCCATGGTTCCGATCGCCATGGTTCCGATCGCAATGGCATCATGCTTCGTTCAGAGACGCGTGCGTGCGTGCGAGATGTGCTGCAGCTGTGTGATTGTACTGTAGCAGCCAACAAAGATTCGCTATCAGATTCACTCACATCACTTTCATTCACAAAGCATTTAACGCAACACGACGAGAGGAAATGAGTTTTTTCTCAGAAACAACCATGGGATGACTGCTCTGAGAAAGACACGTTTTGCAGGATATATATGATCTAAAGGCAAGTGAGTTTCATGTAGTTTGTGTTTGTATACCCAGAATAGGGAGGTCGGTACCTGGGCGTAGGCGTTCTACACCTATGATTTGTGCACTCGTCGTCAAATTCTGAAAATTGCTAGATCTATAAAAAAAAAAGAATTACAAAATAAAAATATCTATTGAACTAAATTTAAAAAAAAACACAATTATTTACTCCACAATATACCTAGATCTATAATCATAGATCTTTTATGGTCTTTCACCTCTTGTTGAAGATCTTGCAGATTTTGACAGACTTTAATTCATTTCTGCTA
Source organism: Strongylocentrotus purpuratus (assembly GCF_000002235.5). Lineage (NCBI taxonomy): Eukaryota > Metazoa > Echinodermata > Echinoidea > Camarodonta > Strongylocentrotidae > Strongylocentrotus > Strongylocentrotus purpuratus. The sequence goes on from NW_022145612.1 coordinate 53,372,003, forward strand.
TAATCTTTTCAAAAGCTATTAAAACATCAATACACAATTGTTGATCTTTTGATTTGATTGATTAATGAAATGTCAATCATATCGGGAAATGCATTTGATGTATTATAACCAAGATGTTAAAGATACTATGTCCCTTTTGCAGCCAACCTCAAATTTTGTAGAACTTTGCAGGAATTATAAATATGTCATGTATGTCCAATCTGTAAAATTTAAACATTAGCAGTGTCCTAATATTCAAATTATGCAAGGAAACCCGTTTACTTGCTAGACTTCACTGTCAGACACTATTGAGTGACTGACTGGCTTTTTTTCTTCTTTGGTAATAACATACATAAAATTGAGCTGTAAAGGGTACATGAACATTTGTCTACATCAATAACCCACTTCTTGTAATGGCCAAAATTAAACTGATTGAATCTTTGCACAGCATGAGGTAAAATGGTCTGAAAATCAAGACTATTACTTACTGGCTCTGTAGCTCCTATTCGATTTGACAACTAATTATATAATATGGACTGGCCTTGAGGGAGATACCACATAATATTTCCCAAACTAGACTCATATTGCCCCGAGTCAAAGACGAGGGCAATATGGTTCTTGTGAGGGAAATATATGTGGTATCTCCCGAAAGTTAAGCCAGTCAATATTGTTATTATTATCTAAATCAGACATCTAAGGGTGCGTTTAATCGACAATTTTTCACCCTAGAATCACGGTTTCTAAAGACGTTTAGTTTAAAACGCAATGCGTTCAAGCAATTTTTTCGTCGGTCGTAAAAATAAACGTGTTTGAAAACACAAACATGAAACGCTGAAAAAGATGCGTTTTGTATCATGATTCAAAAGAATCACGGTCGCTAAAATTCGATTGAACGGACGGAGTTCTCAATCATGATTGTATGACGAAGTCTCTTCCGGTTTGGGAAAAACCGCGCGCCCACTTTGCATGCAATTTGCGTTCACTATACCATCGTGGCCTGTTCCGTTATGTTATTCCTTGTTTTTCCTTCTATCATTTTCTCTTTCTGTCTTTCCTTATGTTATTCTTTGTTTCTTCCTTTTATTCTTATGTTATTCTTTGTTTTTTTTCCTTCTATCACCTTTTCTTATGTTATTCTTTGTTTTTATCATTCTATCATTTGCTCTTTCTGTCTTTCCTTATGTTATTCTTTGTTTCTTCCTTCTATACTTATGTTATTCTTTGTTTTTTCCTTCTATCACCTTTTCTTATGTAATTCTTTGTTTTAAGCATTCTATCAATTTTTCTTTCTGTCTTTCCTTATGTTATTCTTTGTTTCTTCCTTCTATCATCTTCTCTTATGCTTTTCTTTGTTTTTATAATTCTATCACTTTCTCTTATGTTATTCTTTGTTTTAATCATTCTGTTACTTTCTCTTTCTATCTTTCCTTATGTTATTCTTTTATTCTTCCTTCTTTCACCTTCTCTTATGTTATTCTTTGTTTTAATCATTCTATCACTTTCTCTTTCTGTTCTTACTTATGTCATTCTTTGTTCCTTCCTTTTTTCACATTCTCTTTCTGTCTTTCCTTATGTTATTCTTTGTTTCTTCCTTCTATTTTTATGTTATTCTTTGTTTTTTCCTTCTATTACCTTCTCTTTTGTTATTCTTTGTTTCTTCCTTCTATTCTTATGTTATGCTTTGTTTTTTCCTTCTATCACCTTTAATGTAATTCTTTGTTTTAAGCATTCTATCACTCTCTCTTTCTGTCTATCTGTCTTTCCTTATGTTATTCTTTGTTTCTTCCTTCTATCACCTTCTCATTCTTTGTCTTATTATTGCGATCTATGCTCAAAACAGCAGTCGACAGTCGGCCGTAAACAATTCCAGAAAGCGCGCGCCGAAGTTCCTGGGCCATACTGCGCAGTGTGATGCGCAGTGCTTTGGCTCGCAATGAGCTTGAATCAGCGTTGATGAAAAATCGCTTGAACGCAAACCGCAGTGACCTTGCTTTTTGTAATGGCGTTTTGAATTGTGATTCATGTTTGTGATTCTAGCTTCGAAAATTTGATTGAACGCACCCAAGAGCAAATACATACATGACAATCTTATAGAACTGAACAACCATTGTCAAACCAGCACTGTGCATCCAGCTGCTTGACAAAATTTTTGATACACCGCAAACAGTGTACCCAATTTGGTGTGATTATTACGTCACAATAGAGTACGCGCAAAGTGCGCATGTTCTCGTACGCATAATAGATGCGCAATGAAAATGACAAAATACGGCGCGGTGAATATGGTCTGATATTTCATGCTTTTTTAACACGTAAAGTCCATAGGCTTTTTCATGAAAGGTAAATATGGTCTCATATTCCCCGATTAGCTCTTTTAGGATTACCAGCAAGTGTAATATGATTTTGTAAAACCACTGCTCAGATGTCTGATACGGGTAATAATAGTCGTTATTTTCCCACTTAAAGTTATTTTCAAGCCCCCTTTCTTTTAGCCTTTTGACAAGGCCTCGTTGACTCTGGCTAAGCGGCTGAGATGAGTCTAGATACCCGGAGTGAACGCGCGACCGAATGACGAATGTCATGAGGCCTTTTGGAAAGTGGGTTTCACTGCTCCGCATGAATTATTCATAGAATGTAGGCCAATACGCCTACTTTGGATTCATTGACCAATCAGAACGGCGATCTTTTAGTTGGCTTCGTTCGTGATTCGTTCCATGTAGAGGTCAGTGGTCAGTGGTCTTAGCACGTACGTATAGTAGGCATGTAGGTCCATGTTCGCACTACGTAGAGTTTACTGTGTGTGTGTGTGTGATGGATACTATATGCTGACGTCGTGCTAGGATACGTTTTCTACGTTTTCTGAAGCGAGTTCCAGTCGGAAACAAGGGTTAACATAAGAAATCCAAACCAGATTGATAAAGGCCACAGGTCTGGACAATTCGCACTGGCGTTCATTCAGGTTTTCGCGATTAGTCTCTTTTTAGTCGCTCGGCGTCTATCAGGCATGTGGCCTTGTTTAAAGGCTACCTTTCTTTTAGAAAAGTTCATATCTGTCAAATGCCGTTGGAATTTAACCTTTTCATTTTTTGTGCCTGCAAATGGGACATAGTACCTTTAAAGGGAGTGTAGCCTGACGAGACTACGTGTCTTGCCCGTGGCGTGACTCGGGGCCATTCGAGTATAACACGACTACGGACGACGCGACTGCAGCAATCACGTGCGTGCAACATATGCGAAACCGAATCACAAGGAGAACTTTGGTTTTAAGTCGCTGACTATACAGTTAATCAAGTCCATTCGTTTACGTGCAGTTGTCCACAAGAAGATGTAGATGGCATCATGGCATTAACCAGTATTTGCCAAGCTACATTTAAATTACAGATGAACAGTAGCGGCCTTTCAATCTCAATCACGCATGCTACTTGAAACTAGTGACCAATCAGGAGGAAGTAAGCGACCAATAAAGGGGTTATAGTGTCTCAAAAACATCCAATCAAAAAGGAAAAGGGAAATTTTGCATGTCTACATCTTGCTCAACGGCGTAATGTCCAATTTTGTTAGCGTACTCAGAAAGTAGCCGATGTAAGCAAGGGATCGAGTAAGAAAAGGAGAAAAAAATAAAAAAATAAATAAACAATGCAATATTTCAACCAGTCGTGAACCAGTCCTGTGCATAATTTTTTCCCCCTGCTCCTGAAGAATGCATTATGCACCTCCGAGTATGACTGACTTTGTCTTAGCCAATCGCATCGGCCTCTCCAATAAATGTGCACATGAAGAGCAGGAAAAATTGCTTGTTATAACGGGAAAGATTAACAATGTTTTTCTTTGTTGTAGGGGCACTGGATTTGGTTTGTAATAGCTGAAATCTCTTTATTGCAGATCTCATTACGAGAGGTTCAGTCAATACTAGGGGAATCTTGGCATCATTATGATTGTATAACGCCGGCTAAAAAAATATCTCCTCCAAACATATCTTTAAAAACAAAACAAAAAAACATTATACCTTGATCTAGCGTAAATAACATTAAGCTAAAATACAAACAAGACATGTGTGACAGCGCATCTTCAATATGCCTCCGCCTGAATTTTGTTAAATTCTTGGCTTGAATAAGTGTTGGAATATTGGAATATCGTGATAAGAAAGAAAGCCATTAATTGTCAAACGATCTTTATGACCTTAGACCTTCGAGTCATTGACCTGACAATCCCAAAATGTGATCACTTGTCTCCCTACAGTGATGCAAACTAGCTTAAAATAGTCATAGGTTTGGCCATTACAAGGTTAATTAACCTTTAAATTCATGTAAATTGATTGGTCTTAGACATTTGACTTTCTTATACCCAAAAATATATTTCATTTGTCTATGCATAGTGATCCACATTTTTACCAAGTTTAAAGTTCATGGATCGAATCATTCTTGAGACATTGCAATAACAATGCTAAAACCCATGACCTTTGACCTATTTACCCAAACATCTACCAGTAATCATATCTTCTTATACATAATATTTGTAGTGAATATAATTTGCATAATGCAAAAATAATCTTTAACCAAAAGTAAATTAAAATTTAAAATATTATCTTTATATTGTTGTAAATTACTAATTTGAACAAATCAAGTGTTCAATCCAGTGTTTTGAGGTCAATGAACAATGCAGACACATTTTAAAATCAATATTATGGTTAATGCTTTCAAAATATGCAAATACGCTTCCATCAAAAGAAATACAAATTCATATTTTGTGCAAATATTTTGTAAAAATATGAATTTGAAGAAAAGAGCTAATTTGTATTTGAAGAAAAGAGCTAATTTGTATTTGAAGAAAAGAGCTAATTTGTATGCAATGCAAATTGAACTGCTTTCCATTACTTAAATTTTTACTAGAATTTTAGTTTGTTGTATAGGAATTATTCCAAAGGGCACGTACTGCAGTGAAATAAATTATTTTGCAATTACTTTTGGGTTACCCCCTAAAATTCAATGGACTTGTCTTCTCAAATATGTGAATGCATTCATCAGGTACGGAATGAATAAACATCATTGTATTATATTCAGACATACGTCATACGCTATTGTGTCTGAAATGTATTTACCAACTTGGGGAATACCAGATTGGGAGGCTCCAACACATGACTGTATAAATAAAAAAGAGCGTAGAGAAAAGTCATACTAGGAACCAAGGTGGAAATATATGCTACGCTGAACTTGTTACAATGAACAGCTCACCGTCTTGGCAAACTGTGTTATTTTTTAGTCCAGAGAGGCCATAATTTACAGATATCCTTGTCAAACCAATGCCTATCATGTAAGTTGTATTATCCATCCTATTTCATTTAAAGCGTGCTTATCAAGTCACACCGCAGTCTCTGTGAATTTGCATGTATTAATGTAAGTCGTATGTACATCCCAACATATAATTTCTTAATTCTGCGGAGATATAGTGTTTATTGACATGAAACTTACAGATCAAGTGTTTGTGCAATATGTAGTCTTGAACATTAGGCGGCAATAGTATACAAATGTTGACTGCTTTGAGGGGTACAGTGAAAACTATGGCTTGAGGTGAGCTCGCAACTGTGCTATTCCCCAAGACGACAGTCGAGGGGCATAGCACAGTTGTGAGATCACCGAGGGCCATGGTTTTTAACCGTGACGCAAAAAAGAAGCAGTCAACATTTGTTTTATATACCGCAAAAGGCGCATCCTTCTTGAGCTCAGAAATTAATTTCAAAGACAGATGAAATACGGCACCGTAACATAATTCTCATTGATTGCTCTTTCAAAATTTTGTTCGGTGTACATGTATGATATGGTGCTGGCACCGCCCCAGCGTATTAAATTGCCATAGCTACGCCCGCGCGCGTACAAAGGCATAATTCTATGCCTGGTCAATATTTTTCACTATACCGCCCAGCAGTCCATAGTGAATTTCATGCCTGAAAATTTGACCAATCAGAGGCCTAGAATCTAGACAAGCGGTATATAATACTAGTCATTTCATAGTAAAACTAAAAGCACAGACTCGTAATCAAGACTAGTTATTTCTTTTGACTGACATTATTATTCAAGAATAGTTATATTTTAGTGCTATTACCAACTGATATTCAAGACTAGTTATGATTTAGTGCACTTACCAACTAATATTTAAAACTGGTTATGTTTAAGTGCTCTACCAACTGATATTTATGACTAGTTATGTTTTAGTGCACTTACCAAGTGATATTTAAGACTAGTTATGTTTTATATAGTGCACTTTCCAACTGGAATTTAAAATTAGTTATGGTTTAGTGCGCTTTCCAATTGACATATTCAAGACTAGTTATGTTTTAGTGCACTTTCCAACTGATATTCAATATTAGTTATGTTTTAGTGCACTTACAAACTCAAATTCAAGACTAGTTATCATTTTATGATACAGTATCCTTCATCAGGAGTGATTTAGCTCACTAGTTATGATTTAGCTAACTTTCCAAATGATATTCAAGACTAGTTATGATTTAGTTTACTTTCCAAATGATACAATCAGCGTGTCCACACACAAAACAATTTATCCCGAAACTCTATAACGAAACGTCGTATAAAGAATCATCGTATAAACTCCAGGGTGTCCACACACACAAGAAAGTAATCCCGAAACTCTACATCGAAACGTTGTATAGGTGTGCAGTTTGTGACTGCAGTCATGAAATGGAAGCAGAAATGAGAGGTCAGGTCTCCTTTCGCGCGAGGTCACGTTAAGCCCCGCCCAGTTATACCGTTCTAGTTCGACTAGTTATACTAGTTACCTCAACACACAACACATCCGATGCCTTTTCTCCCATTCTTTAATTTTTCATTTCAATTTTTCTTTTACTCTTTATGTCAGCTATTGAAATATACAACTAGCCTATAATCATCAATTTTATTCCATGCAAACTGCTAGATCCATCTCAAACAATGGCAAGTTATCGGGGAGAACCGTCCGATCCAATGGCATGTGCTTCAGCTGAACTTGACCTGCCCAACCCTGGTCTTCTTACATTTCGAAAGCTGGCAATCAACAAGGGACAAATCACCAGAGTAGAAGAAAAGACGATGAAATCTACCATTCAAACCCAAGACGATATCCTTGACAGTAAAATTTACAGTGAACAGTTCTGCAATGCTGCCCGAAATGTCAAAGGTGAGATATTTACAAGAGTTATAGTTATAACGTAACCATACAACCCAAGTAACTGGATTCAGTTACGATTTTGCACTTTACTGTGCACACTCTCCACTCCCTTGGGAAGCTTTCCAGCCAGTCACACTGTTTATGGGTGTGCACATGCTAATTCAATCACATTGACCTTTCCATCCTACCTGGTCCCAATATAACACCTGGGTGGAGAGGAGCGATCCCAATGAAACGCCTTGCCCAACGTGCCATGAGTGCCAAGCCAGGGATCAAACCCTGGACTTCTGAATTTCTAGTCAAATAATACTCTTTTCACACTTGTTTTGCTTAACCCCGTACTTTGATTAGCCCCGTACTATCCTTAGCCCCGTACTATCCTTAAGCCTGGACTAACTTTTTTTGCTCTTCACACACCCTATTTTAGTCCCGATACTAAGCGCCTATCCCGGAAGAAGAAAACTCTGCAATTTGTCAGCCCCGTACTAGTTGCATAGCGTGAATATTCATTAATTCGCTCCATTGCGTAGTACCAGACTATTTTTCGTTTCTGTCCTCATTCATTTGCTTGGCACCACAACTTTGGAGTTAGCACCACAATTGCGGGGTTAGCCCTGCTTTTTTGCAGGGCCAGCTAACCCTGTACTATAGGTGGGGCTAGCCCACTTTGGTAAATGCGAGTCTGAACAGAAAGTGGAATAAGCTTAACCCGGTCTATAGGTGGGGCTAAGAGCCTAAGACCGCCCTTTAACCCCACCTATAGTCCGGGGTTAAGCAAAATTTTGCCAGTGTGAAAACAGTATTATAAGACCACTTGACTACGATACCTCAAGGGAAATACTAGGTAGGAAAATATGCAGACTTTCTATTGATATCAAAGTAAAGGATATTAATCCAGTATGCAAACTGAATTTTCCCACTTTATGAGGCAGGTTTATCTATGTTGATATATAACACATTAAAATCAATGTATTTTTATGTTTACTTTAAGGTGTGATGCTCTACCACTCCAAAAAAAAAGGTGAGGCAATCAAGGTATGGGAAGAAACATTAGCATCAGATAAAACCAATCTGAATGCACTAAAGGACATAACACTTGCATACCAAAAACTAGGCTACAACCCCGAGGTACAGAAGTATGAAGCACAGCTGAGGAACACGATACGAGATGCAAGACCTGATGAGAAGCGGATGATGTTTGCTAGGTGCCAGGCTGAACAGGGCTATGCTCTATTTCAAGATCTGCGTACACAATCCTGGAAAGGGATCGACCTGCGTCAAGAACAAGTTAATTGCTATGAGGCGGCGCTTAAAATGGCAGAGGGTCTCATAGGCCAGAAGGAGAAGAGAGATTGGCTTCTGTACACTGGTAAGGCATATGAAAAGCTTTGTCATGTTTCTTACAGGGCTAGTAGAGACGATCTATACATGGATTCCATAGGGAAGGCAATAGAAATTTTACATGAAGCCCTCCAAATGTCTGATAAAAATGCGCTGTACCAGGCAGAGATATGGCTCACGATTGGGACCATGTTTGATCGAGATATGAGGTGTGTAGCATTTGATATCCCTCAACTTGTTGAACAATGCTACAAAGAATGCTGGGAAGATCCAATGATTTGCTTCAAAAAGGCTTTAGAATTCAATCCCGACAATCACAACAATCTGTGGCTTTTGGGTCGTATAGGAATTTGCCTCTACAAGCAGCAAAATTATGACGGTGCCCTGAAATGGTTAAATCAATGCATTCATGCTACTGACAAACTTCCACCTGAGGACCCACAGAGAAATTCATCCTGGAATGCTCTGTACCATAGAGCCAAGATATACATCAAGGAGGCCAAAAGGTATGGCACTCAAAGAAAGCCTGCCCAATCCCACTCGTTTCTTGAGAAAGCACAACTGGATGCAAACAGAGCATTGGAATTAAGGCAATCCCCCATGAATATTGCGTTGGCAGGTGAAGTTAACCATATGCTCGCCAAGAATCGACTGACCCCACAGAAAGAGGTTGATCATCTCAGAAATATAGCTCTTAATAGATTCTATGAGGCATCAGTCACACAGGATGGTTCTACTTCCTCAGACGTCCATCTCAAAAGGGCAGAGTGTCTTCAAGATGGGGAAGACCTGCAATCAGCAATTGAGTCATTCAAAATTGCTTTTGACACTATAGGCACTGGGGCAGACTTTCGTGATTCACTAGCGTCAAAACTGTTGAATGCCATGTTACAATACTACAAAGGCAGTCCACAGCATTTGTTTGGGGAAGTTGCATTCTGGTTCATCTACACCCATAAATCCTGGCAAGCTCCACAGAAGTACATCAAAATGCTTTACGTGGAATATGCTACTGAGATCTTGGATATACTGGAATACAGCAGCCGACATGTTTCTGACGAGTCAACCACAGTACAAAATATGGTAGAATCTTTCAAACAAGTCATGCATGAAAGAAACATAGGAGATGAGAACTTCAAAATCAGATTGAGCAACCTTGGCGAGAAGAGGGACCTCAGTCTTTCTCAAAGGCAAGAGCCTGTACCAACAGCAATTCAAGAGGATGATATACCTAATGTTCACCCACTGACATCGGGTGTAGACTTTGACTTCTACATCCTTCATGACGGAAACAACCCTGAGATAAAAGGCTGGATAAGGTATGCACTGCTAAAGGGTCTTGAATGGAAGTTCTATGCCTTAAAAGGGTACTATCATCAGAGAGACTCAAGATTTGGAGCATTTCCATATGAATCAGAGGCTGAGGCAATGGAGAAATCGGCCAAGATTCTCATTGTCTTAAGCCACGGCTTTGACGGTAACAAAAATCTAACAACGGAAATAGCCCAGGGTTTGCATGCTAAAAACACAGAAAATGTCATTCTCCTCCAGAGAGAGCAAGTGGAAGTGCCTACCAAGCTAAGATGTTACAAGAAGTTTGATTTCACTGTGCAAGTGGACCTTCCACAATTGGTGAGGTACCTACTGCCAGTACGTCCTCTATGCGACATCTAAGAAATGTCCTTGAACAAACTCTGTGACACTTTGTAAGAGACTGCAATCCAAGCCTTACCTTATTAAGTGCTCCAGTCAATTTACTACAATTGAGTAAATGTACATGTTTAAAGAGGAGGTTAAGTTCTGGGAAGAGGTAAAAAATAATTTGTGAGCGTTATCATTGTTATTATGCAAGGGTGGAAGAACATCAGATTAAACATGTTCCCTGAAAAGCATGGCTCTTCAAATGCCTTCATATTCTAAATATGACATGAAACATCGTTAAAATCGGAGGGTAGGTTTTTTTCGCCGTGTGCTCGTGTAGTCCCATATACATCATTCAGTGTACAGTGCTTGTAACTTTGCCAAGATTTGGCCAAATTTCTTATCATTTTGATGATTCCAAAACCTTGCAATACACACGAATACTTATATACTAGATGATCAACCTTTTCTGATAGATTCCACACCGTTTCTTTCACAATGCAATCACATGAACAGAACTCAACTTTATCTTTAAATAGAAGATCGAGTTCCAGGAAAGATGAAAAGTAATTTGTGATCTTTTCCATCCTTTTTATATTGGTGTTGAAGGGAAATAACATAGAAAAAACATGACAGATGAAATTGGACTCCTATATGCCTCCACCCTAAAATCAGTATAAAATATGCAATATGTTCTTAGAGATTTCTCACTTTTTTAATGCAACAAAATTTATATGTACTGAACTAAAAATATGATCATGATTAAACAGATAAAGTCTCTTACCAGTACAACTAACTACGAGATAGACACTGGACTACAACACCTGTTTAACCTGAGGAACCAATTGGTTCAAGAACATTTTGGAAAGTCTGCATCAAAATCCTCTGGGGTTATGGAAATACATCAGAAGTATTAAAGAGTATGGAAAATCAGGGCATACCGACACTCAGACACCAAGGAGTCCATTTTTTCTCTGACAAGGACAAGGCGCAATCTCTAGCTGACTACTTTAAGTCGGTGTTTTACGCAGGAAAACCTGGACCAGACCCTTTCACTCCTACCAACTTGCCAACTGTGGAAGATGTCAACGTTATGGTAGAAGGGACTCTGAAGTTGCTTAAGACAGTAATCATTCACAAAGCTACTGGTCCTGATGGAATATGTCCCAGGATGCTAAAGGAAACCGCAGATGAAATAGCACCAGTAGTACTGTGCGACCTATTCCAATAATCCTTAGACAGTGGAGATCTACCAGAGGATTGGCTTTTAGCCAATATCACTGCACTGTTCAAGAAAGGTGATAAAGCCTGACCATCAAATTATAGACCGGTGTCCTTGACAGCGACATGCAGTAAGCTTCTTGAGCATATAGTTCATTCTCATATAAGTCTGCATTTGGAACGTCACAATATCCTTACTCCCAAGCAACATGGCTATAGAAAGCATCATTCTTGCACCTCCCAGTTGATACTTGCCTCCCATGTTTGGGCTAACGCAATAGACTCTTGGCACCAGATGGACATAGCAATTTTTGACTTTTCAAAAGCATTCAACACTGTCCCTCATGAAATGCTGGCCGCAAAACTACATATGTATTAAATTTGTGAGAAATTACTTAACTTGATTAGCAACTTCCTCACTAAACGAAGACAAAGAGTCGTCATTAATGGTACAAGCTCTGATTGGCACAACGTGGGGTCAGGCATACCAAAGGGGACATTCTTTGGCCCCCTGCTGTTCTTGCTCTACATAAATGACATCACCGATAACCTACAGTCTGAAATTCGCCTATTTGCTGATGATTGGTGTTATACAAGGTCGTTAAAAACCTATGAGTGGCAGATGAAGTTTAATGCTAAGAAATGTTTTGTCATGAATATGACCAACAAGAGGAAGATATTGAGATTCCCCTATACTCTTCATGCCCAAAAGATTGATCCAGTTGAACATCATCAGTACCTTGGAGTCTTCCTAACCCACAAATACAAGAGGGATTTCCAGTATGCTCACATCACCACGAAGGCAAACACTAACAGGGTTCTTAGAATGCTATAGCGTAATCTTAGAGGTTGTGCGAGAACCATCAAGAGCACTGCTTATCTTGCACTAGTAAGACCTCATTTAGAATATGCAGCTAGTGTCTACGACCCTTATGAGACCAAGTACATCAAGCAGCTGGAAATGGTCCAAAGTTGTGCTACCAGGTTTGTCTGCAATGATTATAACCAACGTGCTAGTATTACTGACATGGTGAAGGATCTGGATTGGGACTCCCTGGAACATAGGCGAGAAGTTGCAAGACTTGCTCTGATGAAGCAGATCCAGAGCAGTCACTCTTCCATCCAGAAGACCCTAACACCTCCTGCTGGTACTAGATCCTGTCTTTTGTCAATCAGCAATAGCCGGCAATTGATCTAGACTTTATATTGCAATTTGCAAGACAGACTTCTTCAAGTTCTCCTATTTCCCTCATACATGCAAGGACTGGAATAAGTTACCTGATAGCATTATCAACACAGGATCAATTGATTCCTTTAGATCCCATGCACTAAAATTCCTGAAAGACCGTTCTAGTCCATGACCACGCCTTGTTTTTGTGTCTCTACATGGACTTTAAGTCTGTCAACACGTATTGAAGAAGAAGAAAAATAGTTTTTAAACATAATGCAAGCAATTTGACTGCATTATTACGAACCAACGAATCAGGCATACATATTACTGTATGGTTTGTGGGTTCATAATACGAATTGATGACGAATTGTGAGTTAGTATTATAGGCAGGTGAAAAATCAAAGACATAAACTGACTGATATGTTATTACTATTGATTTGATATTTGCCCTTTTTTACTGACAATATTGAAGTTTACAGAAAACATTCTTTATAATACTCAATAATATAATAAGTTAGAAGTGATTTCACAAGTTACACAAGCTCTGAATTGTTTAACTGGTTTATTGTTGCATATATATATGTATTGGTGTTAATGATAATATACTTATCATCAACTTGTGTACATGAATATATGGTTACTATTTTTTTCTAATAATAATAATAATACTGTTTTTTTATATAGCGCTCAATTTGCAAAAAATGTCTTTTTGTACATTATAGACTGCAAAACAAGCAGGGAGTGTAACCAACAGCTGTGCACTGCTTCTGCATTGAAGCTCAGTAAATTATGAACTAAGTTCAAAAGCCTTTTGAGATTTCAATTTAGAACAATACAATAAAAGGAAATCTCATTGGAAAGATACTTAGAATTATCATTAAAGGTAATACAAAGTTTTGGGAAATTTGAAAATTGCGTGGAAAGTGATTCTTTACAATTTTGATATATTTGGATACCCCTGTGGATGTATTATAAACACTAGAAAATTTAGCCCCTAAACTACTTCTGCTTTCGAGAAAAATTTAATATAAAAATTTACCGGTGCTCCCGGTAAATTTTGATAAATTTAAAATAGCGCCTATGGCCGTACAATGGTAGCTGCGACCATGAAAATCTCAGAATATGTAGTTGTGATATATAATTTCCGACCAGGAACAACTAATCGGTAGATTTTAGTCAAAAAACATTGTTTTATAGCTTAATTTATATCTTGACCTTGCGAGGGAGCTATACAACATAAAGAGTTTATTATTTACAATTTCATAACTTTAGACTCAATTTCATCCGCGACAACGATCACTGAATATTGTAGGACCGCATATGCGTCCAATATGTTCATTTGAACCAAATTCATGACCCCATACCAAAACTTTGTATTACCTTTAACATTTGACAGTAACAAACATACATGCTGTCTAAGGTCTTATTTTGTAAAGCTTTGTTGTTGTTGTTGTTGTTATTATTGTTGTTAATGTTGTTGGGTGTTGGTATTTTAGTGTTTTGAGCAATAGGCAATTGTAAAACTGCAAAAATACAAGAAATTCTGCATTTTATGTATATGATAATGATAAGTGTATATGTGTGATGTATTTTGTAATGATTTAACTAATTAGTAACTCTATAAGCGTGTCTCATGTAAATACAAACACATGAAAATATGTGACACATGCTGTATCATGTCTGTTTAGTATGAAAGACTGCAAAATTAAGTGTTAAAAATGGTTGTAATTGCTTCTATTTGTGAAAAGATAGTACAAACAGCATTGTAAACTACTGATTTAGACTATGATAATGTTGGTTGTACAAAATAATTTGTACTTGTTTACTTTTGAAGACATCACATAGACTAAAGAATATTGCATAACAAGTTTAATCATTACACAGTAAACTACAATGCCAAGGAGTTGTGTTTACAACAGAACAAGTCATTAGTATCTGCAATTTGGAATGTAAAATCTTAATATTTTACCTTGTGTTTTGTTTGTTTTGTAAATAAAGCAAGAGATGATTTTACCAAATCTATAACAAGAGCTATAACAGTACATCTTGAATGAAGGAATTTCATGTATACCATATTACATGCTTTGTAAAAAGAATAAGGCTAAGATGCAAAAGAATATTGCATTTTAGGCAATATATAAATACTCTATAAGATATCACAGCTCAAATTGTTAATGTCCTATCCTATGCCTTCTTGTAAGGGACATCAACAAATAAATTTCTTATATATTATCTCATGAATGGCCACAAGGCATTATATACTACTGAGTCCCGGACTTGACCATTGAGCAATCTACATCAAGCTAATAGGGTCATTCCATAGGGTTGGGTCATTTTTATTTTTTCAAATTTAAATGTATTTTTTAGAAAATGATAAGTACCGGTATGTTGTATTTAAAGGTAAAGACCAGTATTGGAAACGCCCCAATTTCAAAAAAATGAAATGGAAGCTCTTATTACCAATCATGTGAAAGAATATGTTTTGAATAATACATGATGATAAAAATGTTGACGGAAAACCGCCTACTAATTGATATATTTGGTAAATTAGTGTATCTCTCGCCTGTTGAGAGATACAAATGCACGTGTTGCGCACGTGTGTGTAGTCCCATATACATCTTTCTGTGTACAGTGATTCTAACTTTATGAAGACTTGGCCAAATTTCTTATCATTTTGATGATTCCAGAACCTTGCAGTACATCTACGCTAGATGATCAACCTTTTCTGATGGATTTCACAATGTTTCTTTCACAATGCAATCGCATGACCATAACTGGTCTTTAGCTTTAAGAGTAATGTATGATAGAATAAATAAACATTAACAGTTTAAATACTGAGGTAGCTGTCTGATGTGGGAATTCCCAAGCAAACTATTAAGAGCTAGACTTTAATAACAGACTTTTTTCATACAACAAATGAGGTAGCAATCATCAGATTTGAAGACACACTATTGTTATGTTATGGACCAAAATTCAAATTGTATGAATAATTTATCAATACTTTGCACCTCTACAGGAAGTAAATAGGAAGATGAAATGTTTACAAACATCACCATTGTTCAAAGGCTAAGACTCATACAACTTCCAAGTAGATCTAAAGTAATTATGCACTGCATGGTCACTTTATAGTCTTCTTAGGCCATTACCAAAATATACATGTTTAGCGTCCAAGCCCGCTACCTTTTTTGGGGCCGCCTCCTATTTATTTTTTAATTTTTTAATTTTTTATTTTTTTATTTTTTTATTTTTTAATTTTTTAATTTTTTTAATTTTTTAAAGAAAAAAACATGAAAAACACTGCTAAAATGGATCTATTTCTGATCTGATTAAAAAAAAAAAAAAAAATTCAAAAAAGCAGGATGCTAAACATGTTTTTTTTTAAATTTGGCCTTATTCATTACATCACTCTTTCCAGTTCAAAGACCCACTCTCCATTACTGAGTAAAATGTTCATCTGGTCAAGGATTCCTGGTTGACCAACCTCCATTGGAAGGTTTACCCACTATAAAAGGAGTTCACTTCACACTCCAGTCAGAGAAGATTTTAGACATTAAACTGAGAATACGTTCCAGTCATTTATGATTTCAGAGGGTATATACTCATCATCAGATTTGCTCTAGACTTCAATTCATTGTCATTGTAATACATTCATCTATATCTTCATGTTATATCTGATCTGAATAAATGTTAAGCTCCAGCTTTGAGTTTATTCAATTTTTGTCACCATTTGTCATGATTGACTCCCTATACTTATGAAAGTAAACTGTGCTATGTTACCTGTTCCCATACAAAAAATACGGAACAAAAATAATACACATATAACACATAACCTATACATTTACTTTCAAATATAAAACTCTTCTAATGACATATAAATGTTCACAGATTATCTCTCTCAGAAATACTTGATAACATAGACATGAAAGCATTAGAGTAATAACAAGGTCTAAAGCATCTGGAATGTAGACTAAACATTACATTTCCACAAGTCCTGTAAACTGACTTATTTTGATAATATCTGAGAACCACTGCTGTTAGCTTAGTTTTTAATAGGCTTTCATTAAATATTCAATATACACCAATTGGCTGGAAAATTATAGGATTTTAATTTGGCAATCTGATCAAGTTTAGTGATTTATGTTGAAGAGTACACAAAAAAGGGCCTGTACATTCGGACTACAAACCTGAAGCAACATGCTGCAGAAGACTTTAAGTCTATAAATAGATTTGGGAATTCCCATCCCTGTCTATTTCAATACCTACAGCTGAGCTGCACTGCACATCATAGAATGTTCCAGAAGGTACTTTTCTAGCTACCTGATATCAAAACAAACCTCTGAGTAACAACAGTTTCATTAACGCAAAACAACAATTTTTTTTCTCAAATAAACAACCATTGGATGAGCTGAGAAAGAAACAAAGTTTTGCAGGATATGATCTACTGGCAAGTGAGTTTCATGTAGTTTGAGGTCAAAAGATGGTGCGTGTCTGGACAGGTTGTCTATCCAGACAGTCGATTTAAAGAGAAGGTTGAGTTCTGGGAAGAGGTGTAAAATAATTTGTGAGCGTTATCATTGTTATTATGCAAGTGTGGAAGAACATCTGATAAAACATGTTCCCTGAAAAGCATGGCTCTTCAAATTATGCCTTCATATTCTAAATATGTCATGTAACATCGTAAAAATCGAGACAGATTTTTACGCCACGTGTTCATGTAGTCCCATATACATCTTTCTGTGTACAGTGTTTGTAACTTTACCAAGACTTGGTTAAATTTCTTATCATTTTGATGATTCCAGAACCTTGCAATACACACAAATACTTATATGCTACATGATCAACCTTTTCTGGTCGATTCCACGTTTCTTTCACAATGCAATCGCATGACCAGAACTCAACTTCATCTTTAAAGCAGCAATTTGAAGAAGCTTACAAGTAAAATTTCATAAATCTTCTAAGACTGATGTTTGACGAATATTCATGGTGTTTAGTGCTATTTTATGAATATTTTCTGTTAAATTTGAAGGCAAAAAGAGAAGTCTTTAAGTTTGCTTAGTGTCCGGTAATCCAACCCCACATCATATGTATTAAAAGACACTATGTGAGGACAGTATTTTGATAAAATTGAGACTGGCAACATGTCAATGGAATTAAATTCCAAATTCATCTCTATTGCATTTCAGTGTAGAATTCTGCATTTAATACAATGCTGATATTTATCTTCATTTTTAATCCAATGAATTGGTTATGGATTGGTCCAGAACTCCAGATATAAATAATCACCTTGGTATATAATTTTGTTTTTCTTTTTTCAATCAACAATACCATGTAAAACCGTTTGCTTAGTTCTCAAATTCAGTTGATCAGCACTAGCCTCTGTAACCATTGAAATTGTTTCCTTTTACAAATCAGTAATGCTTGATGCCTTTCATAGACAAGGCAAACAAACTGCTCAAGAAAAATTAAGAAAGTAAAATGAAATCAGCACCACAGCACTCCATAGTTCTGTACTTTTAATTTAACGAACGGGCTTATTTTGGGTGTACATACTTCTTTACCTAAAATACTTTGATTCCTTTGCCTTCTATTTACCTGTAAAATATTGCCTTTGCCATTCATTCACATAGTGAGGTGTAGCGACTTATTATGTGGTTCAGCGCACCCAGTCTAAAAAGGGTTTTTTATGTGTGCATCTTACTTTTTTAAAGAGTGTTTCACTCTTGTACCATTAATATTTGTTGAAAGATTGCAAGAGGGTAAGAAGAGAGTAAATATCATTTTACAAAAACTGAACTAGATGATGTTTGATATTATGACTCTACAATTGAATTAGCTCATCTCACGACAGTGATGGATAATAGCATACATCTTCAGTTCTAGAGGAAACCGTGTTAAAAAGGGTAAAACCTAAAAATTTTGGTGATACAGTACATCTTAAATCTGTGACATTTGACATAGAAAATCAGAAAACCAGAGAGAAAACTTGAAACATGACTGCTGTTCAGTGCTGCTAGTGAAAAGAAAAGGAAAGTTTTATGTAGATTGTACTAGTGTTGTAACATCACAGATATCTCCAATTCTGTTTAACCGCCAGTCAAAACCGGACGGTTTTTGGTTAAACGATTAAAAAAAATATATTAAAAAACAAAAAACAAACTTTCATTTAACTGCGAGGTGCAGTTGAAGGCGCCGATTTGTGCTTGTGAACTTGTCACAAATAGTAACAATGTCGTTTTTAGAAGAATGTGTAAGATCATTAATGTAAATTAAAAACAGTAGAGGACCTAGGATAGAACCTTGTGGTACGCCGTGTGTAATAGAAAAAAAATTGGAGGAATTATTATTACTGAGCTGGGAGACATTGCCAGGCAGGTGGATCGAGGGGCATACATGTAAATCAAAACTTTAACAAAATAAAAAAATAAAAAAAATAAAAATGGGAAAACGAAATAGTCCAATTGAAAACGGATAGTGCCATGGGTGGTCGGATACCGGACGGTTAAACGTTTGACTACAGCACTAGATTGTACCTCATTCTTTGTTGTATATATACAACACATGCTTCGATGACAATTGCTCCATTGTTAATATCCTACAGTACACTAACTGCATTTTCGCTTCATTCCTGTTCATCTAACCCTAACCTTCACTAAACCTGTACCTTCAATGAAATAAAGCATATATAGCAATTATCACCATAGCCGATGTTAGAGAACCTCTGCCTTATTTGAAGCCAATGAGGTGAGCTTCATCATAAATGTGAAACAAAGACTAATGCTTTTTCTCACACTTTGTCTTTTCATCTAGGAGCTTAACTATGGCATGTGCTTCTCTTATAGACAGCATCTCTGATGTGGACAATCCTCTTGGGCTCTTGGGGTTAACCCTAGCCTTCAACGGAGGGAACCTGAATGGCAAACAAGAAGCCCAAGCAAGACGTAAACTAAACAGACGTCTCCCTCTGTTGGAGAGAGAGCTAGCGGATCGTCCAATTCGTCATGGTAACAGAAACTATGTGGGGATGCTGTATTACATACTACAAGAGAAGGACAAAGCTATTGAATGCTGGGAGAAGACAGTAGAAGAGGATCCTACAAACCTCAATGCCATTAAAGATCTATGTACTGCATATGCCAAGCTTGGAGACCGTAAGGAATCACGTAAGTGGCAGTCGCGTCTAGAGGAGACCCAGAGCAAACTATCTGGCAATCCAGACGATGAGAAGAGAGTGTATGCTCGGTGCAGAGCTGAGCAAGCCTTTGCTGCATGCTGGGACTTGCATACACAAACATGGAGTAAAGGAGTGACAGCAATGGAAGAAACCGTGCAAAAATTTGAGTCAGCGCTGGAGTATGCAGATAAATTGATCAGCCAAGATGAGAAAGAAGATTGGCACTTGGCAATTGGGCAAGCCTATGAACGCCTATCCCACAGACACAAACGTAGCAACAATATTCCACAATACATATGTGCCATCAACATGGCAGCACAATATCTACACTTTTCCATATCTTCCTCACAGCACACCATGCACAAGGCTGAGGCATGGGGTGTCCTCGGTAATGCCTTAACCTATGATTCAAACGACACACCTGCTTCAATACCTTCCTTTATCGAAACCAAATACAAAGCATATTGGTATGAACCCTCACTATGCTATGACCAAGCACTTTCCCTTGACCCTGGTAATGCATGGCTTTTGGGAAACTATGGTCATCTCCTCAGAAAACTTGGATATTATTCAGCTGCGATGGAGAAACTTGATAAATCAATTGAGAGTGACCAGAGTCCTTCATCATGGTTCTCCTACGACAACCGATCCAAGGTATACAAACAATTAGCAAGGAACACCGCTGATAAGCAAGTGAGGGAAAGGTTTCTTCGCCGAGCAGCCGAGGACTCAAAGATGGCAGACATCTCTAATCCCAATCCTCGGTCCCAGTCACAGAGGGGCCAGATAGCACATGACATGGCTGAATCTTCAGGCACTAATCAGGAAAAGAAACACTACTCAGTGCAAGCCCTTGCACACTTTGCAGAGTCCTTACAGATCCAAGATGGAATGGACATAAGTGATGCTCACTTAAAGCAGGGTCAATGCCTCCTGAAACGTGACAAGTGGTCAGCAGTCCAATCTTTTAAAATGGCATACAGTACGAGCCCTCCGAATGACTTCCAGGAAACAATAGCATCAAAGTACCTGCTTCCAAATCTCCTAGACCACTATCAGAAGGAACAAAAGCCTGAGAACCTTCTTGCAGAGCTGGCCTACTGGATTACTAATGCTAGTGTACGGCATCAATCCATGTCCTCAATTTTCAAGATCTTGGGTAAGCTGGCTAGAAACAGATTTCAAAATGAAATCCTGGAAGTCATGGAGTACATAGTAGTCTATCAGCCAACTGTGTTAGGTGTGGACAGAATGATTGATGAAGGTTTCATTGCCTTGAGGAAGACAACTTTTAGGAGAGAAAACTTCAAGAGACTGTGCAATCTGGAAAGACAGCATACAACCAAAATGCATTCTTCAACATCTCTTGACCCAACCACTCCCCTGCCTCACCATCAGCCTCCAGAGAAAGCAAAGAATCCAAAATGGCAGAATGACTTCTACGTCATCACACCAGTTGAATCAACTCAGTGGGTACAGTACTTTCTCCTTCCTGGTATGGAGTGCAACTTCTTCTCTCTTAAAGGCTTCTATCAGCAAAGGGATCAAGTAATAGGGAAACTGAAGGTGAGATCTCAAGCAGAGGCAATCTCAAATTCTGCTTCCATCGTCATTGTTTACTCTGGGTCTTTCTCAGATGATGAGGAATGTATGCGTCTCTTTGGGGCTGCATGTGAAACAAGGCCAGCCCCACAGATGGCTCTGCTAAAGCTTGACAACACACCAATCGCTCCACAGATGGCTCGTATTACACAGTTTGATTTCAGCGGGAGTCAGACACAAGTTCCGCCACAATGGTTTGATCTCGCTAAATTTCTTTCTTGATTGTGGAATAGCTAAAAAATACAGTCAATGTAACTGGGTCTATGTGATTTGAGTTTTAGCCAAGACAATCCTAGTTTTGCTCTCAGAGATTACCCATACTGATTTATCCAATGTCCCAATTCCTAATGCTCTAATACTTCATACTGGCATGTAAAAGGACAAACAAAAATCAAATTATTTTATGAGAAAACAGTAATGTGTTCATTATGTATATAACATCATTCATGGAATGCTCAGAGAGAGCTTTCTGAGATAAGCCACCCTGCACTTGCACAAATTTTGGTCCTGTCAAGTCATGTCATTTTGTTGAACACAGACGGTGAACAATGCAATTTGGGCCACGTTGTGCAGACCAGTTCAGTTCATGACTTCTCTGGCTTGCCATGGCATGCATTGTCACTCTACGCTAAGGTCAAAGTTGAACATTGTCCATGCACTGTCACATACTGACATGCACTTTGTCATAAAATAGTTTTATCAAGGTTGTGCACAGTTCACGAATTGTTCATGAAAGCGGCTTTAGAGAGTAAGTTGGGACAATTTTTTGCATGTACATTTTCATCTTTTATGCATCCCCATGAACACTTCACGGCTACTTCCTTCATTGCCACACATTGACATGCAACTGCTTAAATAATGTAGTGTAAAAATTTCAGTGTTTACAAAACTAATCAATGTATAACATTAATGCTGTTCAGTGTCTGGACCACTATGAAACACTTCATGTTTTCATGAGTGGTAAACAAAAGACAACTGTATGGAAGATTTTGATATTTGTTCTCTAAGTTTTTCATCTTCTTGCAGATTCTTCCTCCATTCATTCCTTTTCTTCATGAGATGAATTTAACTCTTTAAAATGTTAAGTAGACGTATTCACCAAACTTCTCTGCAACAATGAGAGAATTTGTCAGAATAGGTACTTGTAGAATATCTAATCATTACAAAAAGTGTTTACTCTACTTTAATTTCAATAACTGACACAAAATGGTTAATTCCATTTACAATACATTTAAAGGTAAAGACCAGTATTGGAAACGCCCCAATTTCTAAAAATTAAATGGAAGCTCTTTTTACCAATCATTTGAAAGAATATGTTTTGAATAATACATGATGATAACAATTTTGACGGGAAACCGCCTACTAATTGATATATTTGGTAAATTAGTTTATCTATTGGCTTGTGAGAGATAAAAACGCATGTGTCGCTTGTGTGCGTAGTCCCATATACATCTTTCTGTGTACAGTGCTTGTAACTTTATGAAGACTGGGCCAAATTTATTATCATTTTGATGATTCCAGAACCTTGCAGTACATCTATGCTAGATGATCAACCTTTTCTGATCGATTTCACAACGTTTCTTTCACAATGCAATCGCATGACCATAACTGGTCTTTATCTTTAAAGAGAAGATTAGACTTGATGGAAAGGTTGGTTATGTTTTACATAAGAAGTGGTTTATACTGTGATGTTTTTGAATCATTGAAATGATAAGAAATTGACCTGTCTAGCTCTAAGTCAAATGCATTGTACACAAATATGTGGCAGGAATGTTTGGTCAAATACATTTCATCTATTTCTCATTATATTTCAATGAGGGCATATGAAGAGTACTTCTTATCAGGATACATTTCTAAAATGATATTCTTCCAAACTGACATACAAAGAATGGAAAAGCTCACAAATTACAGTCAAACTTGTCCACTGAGGCCACCCAAGGGAAACAGAAAAAGTGGCCACTATACAGTGTGAGTCAAAAAAAAGTTTACACTTAGAAAATTGCTAATTATTTTTAAAATCTTCTATGAACAGTAAATAATTATACATCTTATAAAAGAGTGTTTTATCCCAAATCATTTGGTATCATTTTTTGTGGTATGTGTTCACGCTTGGATGAACAGGAGGCATTGTTTGCGAGAGTGCAAAATTCGATTTGCGCCAAAGTTGCTTGTGTGATGTTTGAATAAAGCAATTGGGATTTAATTCGGTCTTTGCAGACCCAAATAACATCCCTAACAAAATTAATCATGCCACACATATCAAATATCGAATATTTAATATCAACGAACATTTGTGCGCGCGCGTGTGTTTGTGTGTGACTTTGCCTCTGCAAAAAGCATAATTATGCAATGCATTTCATTTGATACATTCAATTCATTCTCTCACTCCGCTAATCCCAACATAATCCGTACTGTAGGCATAACTTTGGCGCAAGTCGATTTTCGCACTCTCGCAAAGAATGCCTCATGTTCATCTTAGCGTGAACACATACCACACAAAAATGATACCAAATGATTTGGGATAAAACACTCTTTCATAAGATATATAATAATTTACTGTTCATAGATTATTTTTAAAATAATTAGCAATTTTCTAGGTGTAAACTTTTTTTTGACTCACACAGTAGACAGGTGGCCTTTCAAGACAGGTAGGTTCTACAAAACACATCTCTCTCTCACGAGGGAGACAAAATGCATGGTCACTTCAGACAGGTGGCCTTTATAGAGAGGTGGATAGTATATTCAGATACCGGTAGGTTTGACTGTATTTGTTCATCTTTCCCGGAACACAACCTTCTCTTTAGTTAAATAGGAACTTATTAATGCACTGTGTTATCCCACAATAAAGGGGAATCCAACCCTAACAGACAACCACTCTAAAAGAAAGCAAAAGAAATCAGAGAAGCAGACTGGTGAAAGTTTGAATCAATTCGGACAAACATTAAGAGAGTTATGAATTTTTGAAATTTGTAATCACTATACGCATGGGCACTTCAAAGTGGCTGAATCGGTTATGTCATAATATCATCATGATGAAGTGCTGGACTAAATTATATTAAAAAATGGGCAGTGTGCAGAGTATTCTTTAACACGTTTATAATTTATAATGTATATTTTAAACATTGTCATTTCAATAGTGACAAACTCATACTGTTGCTATAGGAATCATAACGTTGTGTGCCTAATTTTATGTGTTTTATCCACATCTTTCAATATATTTTTGGTACTTTTTAGAACTATGAATAACAAGAGAGGCTGACGGGGGCGTTCAAGTCACTTCATATAATCTCATTCTTAATTGTACGTAAATGCTAAATCATACTGCCCTACCATATTAAAAGCATATTTGTATGTTTTGATAATTATGTCTGATATTATGTACCCCGATTACCACGCAACCATTAGTAACGTCCATAATTAATTGAAAAGAAACAAACAAACAATAAAAGTAATATCCTTCTAAAAAGCGTAAGTTGAAAAAGTCACTCAAAAATTGAGAAAGTGCTTTAAGACAATCATGGCGGATTTTGAATAAAATTTGATCATTTTGATGTTATCTCATTATCTTTTTTGAAAAATAAAAGGCGCATTATGAAACAGATTGTAAAATCAACCACAAAAATTGACTTTGGGGGATTCTCACTCGATTTTCTCTTTATCTTACAGCCCATGAATTTTAGTCTCTGTATTCTAAAGAACTTAAACATTACCTTATAAGATGAAGAATAATTTTAGAATAAGACAAGAAGGATCAGAGAGTCCTAGATTAATACTAATTTCGCAGGATTGAGGCTGAATTCATCTTGTTGATATAAATCTAATTGATATGATGTATTTTTTGTATATATTTAAGAGAATTGGATAACTGGTAAATATATTTTCACATCTTTCTATGTGTGATGGTCTTGACTTTATCAGATTGCAAATCACTTTTGTTATGCTTATCGATGATATTCATTAAAATACTTATTCTGGAAACAACAGCAATGTCAACACAATTCTGTTATTAAATGTTGACCTCTGACATTCTCAAAAAAAATAAAAAAATGCTGGACTACTTCCCCATTTGTTTCAACACACGAAATGATTAAAAATGTCACTTTTTCAAAATATATGATTCAGAAGGGTCTTTTCTTTTTAGATGACCTATAATATGTCGTCCATAATATATTTTGAGTAGTGCCGCAAGGGAGAAGGCACTTACGATAAAACAGAAAATTAATGGAATTTATGTATAGACAGACGTGAGAGTTGTCCCATGACTACGTCACAAACATTGACCAAATTGCCAATTTGAGATTCACATGGATTTAGTGATCTCATATTTGAAACATTTGTAATCCCTTATTATTGGTCTGATATATTTTAAACTTTTACCATTCTGTTTTTCTTACTTTTCTTCTTCCATACCAATCAGGTTGGATTGCCCTTTAAGTTCATTATATGAGACTGAATAACCTCAGGTGTTTACCTGTGACCAGGGAGGTGATAGAGAAGGAGTGGAAACTCTTGTAATTATTCAAACTCATGCGTGAGTTCTAAAGCGTAACAATGGGATGCGTAACATTCCAACTGGCTTTGAAGTTCCATGCTCCGAGCCGCTCTTCCACTGCGGGGAATTTCACATTCATAAAATTATCTGCAAAATTTCAGTGTAAATTATCAACTTCATATGGGGATTGTAATGGGAATAGTGCATCAAACAATTTTTCAAATTTAGTACTCTGCCCTTCCTTTAATTTGTGTTCCAGAGTTGGTAAAAGAAAAATTAGATCCTGACAAAAACTCAATATTTTAGGATAAACCGATTATTTTCGGATGTATAATGTCCCATTATTTAATCCATTTACTATCTCATCCTTTTTTTTTTTGCAGTTGGAAAAAAAGAATGAAATTACAGAAGTTTGTGTTCACTTGCCCGACTCATTACACATTCAACAATTAATGAGAAATCATTGAAAGGGAGAGCAAACATTTTCTGAGATACCATTTTCTGATGTAGGAATTCTAAAACCTGATATTTCATGAGCTCTTTTATCTCGCCACCTGGTCAACAGTTGCAGAGTAGCGCATAACTTTTTGGCGGCTTGGAGCATGGGGTCAAAGGAGAGCGGTTTGATTCCACTCCTTCTCTATCACCTCCCTCCTTTGACTAACAGCACATAAACTCATGAAGAAAATACCTTGTACCATTATGTAAAAAATTGGGTAAACATTTTTCTTTCTTCAAATTTTGAATAAAATTATTGTTTTTTCTGCTCATTGCAATTACTTGCTGAGGAAAATATTAAAATGGGAACGTTTTTTGAAAGTGACTTTGTGATTATAAATGTTTGTTTAAATCTTTTGTGAACTAGTGGAAGACAAAGTTCTAACAATGTTGACAATAAATTACTGGTATTAATAATTAACTTATTTGTCTCATTGTGCAAATAATTGAGTACAATAATAAGGGTGGCAACAATATTTTGTTATAAACTTATGTATGCATACATCAACTAGTCTACTCAACAAGTCATTACTCAGAGTGTATTAAATTTCCCTATCTTTTTTTTGGAGGTAATATTTGAAGCTCATATTTTGAATACAGTACAGTACATGGAACCCCTTACATCAAGAGCAAAGCATGTTTTGGTGATTGCTACACTTTAACACAAAATAACGCACGGTAAAATTAAAAGTAGATGTAGAGCGCTTTGTCAATGTCTGAAGCTGACAATTCAAGGCACCTAGCAGTCAATTTAGTAATACTGAGGTAGCTCTCTGATGTGGGAATTCTTAAGCAAACTTTTTAAAAGCTAGACTTTACTAAAAGAGCCCTGTAAATTGACTGCTTTTGATAATATATGAGAACCACTGCTAATAGCTTAAGTTTTTAATATTTTGTCATTAAATGTTGCATGTACACCAATTGGCTAGAAAATTATAGAATTTTAATTCGGCAATCTTCAGTGATTTATGTCGAAGAATAGACAAAAAAGGACCTGTACATTCAGACTACAAAACTGAAGCAATATCTGCAGAAAACTGTTAGTCTATAAATATATTTGGGAATTCCAATCCCTGTCTATATAAGTACCTACAGCTGAGCTGCACAGTACATCATAGAATGTACTTTTGTAGCTTGGTGATATTGAAACAAACCGCTGAGTGACAAAAGTTTCATTAATAAAGTTTGTTCAACGCAAAACAACAGGAGGAGGTGAGTTCTTTCTAAGAAAAAACCATGGGATAATTGATCTGAGCTGAGAAAGAGACAAAGTTTTGCAGAATATGATCTACTGGCAAGTGAGTTTCATGTAGTTTGAGGTCAAAAGAAAGAGTGGACATGTGCAAATGTTTGTATACCCAGACGTTGTGTGTCCGGACAGGTTGTGTATCCCAACAGTTAATTTAAAACAGCAACTTGAAGAAGTTTACAAGCAATATTTCATAAATCTTCTAAGAATTATGTTGGACAATATTACAAAAGACACATTTTGGAACTATTTAAAACAACATGTCAATGGAATAAAATTACAAATTAATCTCTATTTAATTTTGTAGGATTCTGCATTACAAGACTGCAATTTATCTTTATTTTTATTCGGATGAAAAATAAAGTAAAATTGAATTAGCACGTACTCCGTGATTCTGTACTTAGAATATAATGAACAGACCTATCATATTTCTTTACTTTAAAATAATTTCCTTTGCCTTCTATTTACTTCTAAAATATAGCCTTTGCCATTCATTCACAAAGTGTGGTGTAGCAACTTTTTATGTGGTTCATCGCACCCTGTTTAAAAAGGGTTTTATAATGTGTGCATCTTACTTTTTTTGAAGACTGTTTCACTCTTGTACCATTAATATTTGTTGATTGCAAAAGAAGAGAGTAAACATTATTTACACAAACTGAACTAGATGATGGTTGATATTATGACTGTACAATCAAATAAGCTCAGCTCACAGCAGTGATTGATAATACTATACATCTTAAGTTCTGGAGGGAATCATTTTAAAAAGGGTAAAACCTCAAGAATTTTGTAATGCATATCAAATCTGTGACATTTGACATAGAAAATGAGAAAACCAGAGTGAAAACTTGAAACATGACTGCTGTTCAGTATTGCTAGTGAAAAGAGAAGGAAAGTTTCATGTAGATTGTACCTCATTCTTTGTTGTTCGTACGACAAATGCTTCAATGACGATTGCTCCATTGATGATATCCTACAATAACTGCATTTTCCACTTCATTCTTGGTCACGTATATCTAACCCTTACCTTAAACCTAACTAAAATTCAATGGTTACCCTAACCCTAAACCTGTACCTTCTATGAAATAAGGCATAGAGCAATTATCACCGTAGCCGATGTTAGAGAACCTCTCTCTTATCTGAGGCCAATGAGGTGAGCTTCATCATAAATGTGAAACAAAGACTAATGCTTTTTGTCGCACTTTGTCTTTTCATCTAGAAGCTGAACTATGGCAGACAGCATCTCTGATGTGGACCATCCGATTCCTGGGCTCTTGGAGTTACCCCTAGCCTTCAACAGAAGGAGGCTGACTGGCAAAGAAGAAGCCATAGCCAGACGTAAACTAAATAGACGTCTCCCTCTGTTGTGTAGAGAGCTAGCGGATCGTCCAATTCGTCATGGTAACAGAAACTATGTGGGGATGCTGTATTACATACTACAAGAGAAGGACAAAGCCATTGAATGCTGGGAGAGGACAGTAGAAGAGGATCCTACAAACCTCAATGCCATTAAAGATCTATGTACTGCATATGCCAAGCTTGGAGACCGTAAGGAATCATGTAAGTGGCAGTCGCGTCTAGAGAAGACCCAGAGCAAACTATCTGGCAATCCAGACGATGAGAAGAGAGTGTATGCTCGGTGCAGAGCTGAGCAAGCCTTTGCTGCATGCTGGGACTTTACATGGAGTAAAGGAGTGGCACCAATGGAAAAAACTGTGAAAAGATTCGAGTCAGCTCTGGAGTATGCAGATAAATTGATCAGCCAGGATGAGAAAGAAGATTGGCACTTGGCGATTGGGCAAGCCTATGAACGCCTATCCCACAGACACAAACGTAACAACAATATTCCACAATACTTACAGTCTATCAACAAGGCAGCACAACATCTAGATTTTTCCATATCTTCCTCACAGCACACCTTGCACAAGGCTGAGGCATGGGGTGTCCTTGGTAGTGCCTTAACCTATGATTCAGGCGACACACATTTTTCAATACCTAAATTTATCAATACCAAATACAGAGAATATTGGTTTGCACCCTCACGATGCTTTGACGAAGCACTTTCCCTTGACCCTGGTAATGCATGGCTTTTGGGTAGCTATGGTCATCTCCTCAGAAAACTTCGAAATTATTCAGCAGCAATTGAAAAGTTTGATGAAGCAATTGAGAGTGACCCAAGTCCTTCATCATGGCTCTCTTACGACAACCGATCCAAGGCATACACAAAATTAGCAAAGAAAACAAATGATAAGCAACTGAAGGAAAAGTATCTTCGCCAAGCAGCTGAGGACTCAAAGATGGCAGACATCTCTAATCCAAATCCTGGTTCCAAGTCACAGAGGGGCGAAATAGCTCATGACATGGCTGAATCTTCAGGCACTGATAAGGAAAAGAAACAGTATTCTTTGCAAGCCCTTGGACACTTCACAGAGTCCTTACACATCCAAGATGGAATGGGCATATGTAATAATCACTTAAAGCAGGGTAATTGCCTTCTGAAACGTGACAAGTGGTCAGCAGTCCAATCTTATAAAATGGCATACAGTACGTGCCCTCCGAATGCCTTCCAGGAAAGAATAGCATCAGAGTACCTGCTTCCATATCAGCTAGACCACTATAAGGATGAACAAAAGCCCAAGAACCTTCTTGCAGAGTTGGCCTACTGGATTACTGATGCTAGTCTACGACATCCATCCATGAACTCAATTTTTGAGATCTTGGGTAAGCTGGCTAGAAACAGATTTCAAAATGAAATCCTGGATGTAATGGAGTACATAGTAGTCTATCAGCCAACTGTGTTGGGTGTGGACATAATGATTGATGAAGGCTTCATCACCTTGAGGAAGACAACTTTCAAGAGAGAAAACTTCAAGAGACTGCGCAATCTGGAAAGGCAGCATACAACCAGAATGCATTCTTCAACATCTCTTGGCCCAACCACTCCCCTGCCTCACCATCAGCCTCCAGAGAAAGCAAAGAATCCAAAATGGCAGAATGACTTCTACGTCATCACACCAGTAGAATCAACTCAGTGGGTACAGTACTTTCTCCTTCCTGGTATGGAGTGCAACTTCTTCTCTCTTAAAGGCTTCTATCAGCAAAGGGATCAAGTAATAGGGAAACTGAAGGTGAGATCTCAAGCAGAGGCAATCTCAAATTCTGCTTCCATCGTCATTGTTTACTCTGGGTCTTTCTCAGATGATGAGGAATGTATGCGTCTCTTTGGGACTGCATGTGAAACAAGGCCAAATGATTCTAATTATTTTATGAGAAAACAGTAATGTGTTCATGATGTATATAACATCATTCATGAAATGCTCAGTGAGATCTTTCTGAGATATGCCACCTGACACTTGCACGAATTTTGGTCCTGCACTGCCGTATCACACATGTCAAGTCATGTCATTTTGTTGAACACAGACGGTGAACAATGCAATTTGGGCCACGTTGTGCAGTCCAGTTCAGTTCATGACTTCTCTGGCTTGCCATAGCATGCATTGTCACTCTACGCTAACGTCAAAGTTGAACATTGTCCATGCACTGTCACATACTGACATGCACTCGTACACTTTGTCATAAAATGGTTTTATCAAGGTTGTGCACAGTTCACGAATTGTTCATGAAAGCGGCTTTAGAGAGTAAGTTGGGACAATGCACAGTTACTTCCTTCATTGCCACACATTGGCATGCCATTGCTTAAACCATGTAGTGTAAAAGTTTCATAGTGTTTACAAAACTAATCAATGGATAACATAAGATTAATGCTGTTCAGTGCCACTATGAAACATTCCATGTTTTCATATGAGTGGTAAACAAAAGACACACTGTATGGAAGATTTTGATATTTGTTCCCTAGGTTTTTCATCTTCTTGCAGATTCTTCCTCCATTCGTTCCTTTTCTTTCATGAGATGAATTTAATTCTTTAAAATGTTAAGTAGACGTATTCACCAAACTTCTCTGCAACAATGAGATATAGAATTTGTCAGAATAGGTACATGTAGAATATCTAATCATTACAAAATAGTGTGTTTTTTACTCTGATTTCAATAACAGAGACAAAAATGGTTAATTCCATCAACAATACACTTAAAGAGAAGGTTAAGCTCATGTCAAATGATTACATTAAAAAAAAAACGTGTGAAAGCAATTGGGCAAGGTTGGTAATATGTGTCACATAAGAAGTGGTATATACTGTGATGTTTTTTAATCATTGAAATTATAACAAATTGACCTGTCTAGCTCTAAGTCAAATGCATTGTACACAGATATGTGACAGGAATGGTTGGTCAAATACATTTCATCTATTTCTCATTATATTTCAATGAGGGCATATGAAGAGTACTTCTTATCAGGATACATTTCTAAAATGATAATCTATACTGACATACAAATAATGGCAGACCTGTCCCCTGAAGCCACCCAAGGGAAACAGAAAAGTGGCCACTACAGACAGGTAGGTTCTACAAAACACATCTCTCTCTCTTAAGCCTGAGTCATTACGGTTTTTGTGCTAAACGGTTAACCGTAAAAAGTATACGGGCGGTTTCGTTTAACCGTTTAATAATAATCTGAAAAAGTGAAAATACAGTATTTTTAATAGTGCTGTAGCTCGGAACCCTGCTGGTCTTCAGACTGTCGGGCTGAGCATTCCCAGCCCCGGACTATGGCAAAAATTGGGTCATCCTGATAAACAGAGACCAGTAATAAACAACATAAAACATGTCTTATTATTCCTCATCTGAATTTGATATCGTGATTAACCTTGCAAAGTTACTCTGTGAAGTTAGCTGATCTGTGACGTGTTTATATGCCTTTGCAATGCAATGTTTGCACATGGTCAGGGAGAGAGCTCCCTGCATGTATCATTGTCATATGAAATTATGTGGAAGTGTGTATCACACACACCCAAGACACACCCTGCAATGAGCTGATCCAAGTTAGTGACCAATCAGGAAGGTTCTCTAGCTATGTGGGTGGAGTTTGATACCAGCATAAATTACAGGTTGGTGACCGCGCGTGCTTTCACCGTACCCAGTTCAGTGGGAGGTCAAGAAGCCACGCCCACATGTGTGCATGTGACAAGCATGAGCTCTCCATCTGTGTGTATGTACAGTGTATTTGGGCGCCGGCGGTTCGTGTGTACATGTGTGTGTGACTGAGAGAGCATATGGGCTAGCATGTCCCTGCATGTCCTTGCATGGACGAGACAGGGACATGAGTGAAGATCGAAGTAAGAAAGGGTGGCTGTGTTAATCGGCTGAATTGAAGAATGATCAAAAACTTAAATTACTCACAAATAATATCCAAGACTTTGTTGATTGATATTTCTAAAACTTCAATTATTATTGTTATCAATATTTTTGTATTTTATTTATATATGAACATTATTTTAGGGGGCGATCGAGTCGGCAAGGGATGGATATTAATATTGAGAGAGAGAGAGAGAGAGACTCGGGGGAGAAGGGATGTGAGAGGAACTGACCATCGAATGTGTAAACATTTAGAAAGTTGTGAGCTGAGAGTGCAGTAATAAGAAAAGGTACATGAGCGATGAACACATTGCAGAGAGAAGGGAATAAAGAGGGTGAGAAAAGAGAGAAGGGGGCTGGTTGTTTTATTGTTTACAAATTCATTCATGGGGATTATACTGCTGCCAGAAAGCTAGCGCGCAGCGGCTAGGGTGTAATATTACACTGCGGTTTCTTTGATTATCTTTATCATCAGCTATTAGCACATTCCAAAATGTATGCAAATAACGGTTAACCGGAGCGAGAAATGCTAAACGGTTTTGATGAATGCGGTCGGATAACCGTCGGTTAAACGGTTTGACTCAGGCCTACTCTCTCTCTGTCGGGACACAACATGCATGACCACTATAACCAGGTTGTCTTTCATAACATGTAGGTTCTACAACAATCATTTGTCTCTCTTGAGGGAGACAAATTGCATGGCCACTACAGACAGGTGGTCTTTATAGAGAGGTGGATACTGAGACAGGTTTGACTGTATTTTGGTCATCTTTACCGGAACACAACCTTCTCTTTAGTTCCACCTACAATATATGTGACTGTATGTATTCACTTACCAGCTGACATCGGTCGGTTTGACGACACACTTTCTGTAGGCACCAGAAAGGGACAGGTCCCTGAATATGAGAAAACAGAAAGGAATTAAAAAAATATGTTATCTGCTGAGAGCCAAAAGGGAATTAATTCTATTAGCTTGTTTCTAAAGGATTTAAAATAGCGTTAAGTTCCGAATTTTCCCAGGTGCACGTTTTGGTATTGGTTATATACGGATTTGTATAACACTAATGAGTATCTGTCTCCAGAGGTGAATTTTGCCAAGTACGCTCACTTTCTCAATTCTGTGGAAACAGATCTGTACTTACGTCTTTAATAAGTCATGTGACAAAATGCATTACTGTGCCCATTAACCACATTCCAAAAATTCAGTGAACCTGCTGAAGTATGCTTAAGTTCTGTAGAAACAACACTGGTTGAATTTTGTTTCTGTTTACTTTCCGGGTCCATTCAGAGTACACAGTACTGTTACTTTCCAGGTCCATACAGAGTACATAATACTGTTACTTTCCGGGTATCGTGTAGAACAATGCTGTATGTTAGGCTATAATATAGTTCATGGTATTACTTTTACATTTAGGTACCTCTATCATGTGTAACATGTCTAGTACTAAGCCGACAATAACTCAGACTGAGGTGTATGGAAAATGTGTGTTATACCAAAGCCATATTGTATTCAACAGCTGTAAATTAATGTGCCATTATATCAGCACTAAGGTTTACAGGGAGTAAGAAGATTAAGGTGGAAAAATAGTGTGCCATATGCTAAATGTACATATATGTTACTTTTCATATTTGCAGTTTCATATTTTGATATAAAAACTGCATTTAGTACAATTTTTATGCTGTATAAATTATGTCCATTTGTCACATGGAATTTCAATCAAAATCAAGACATTTTAAAGTTGATGTATGGGAATACATCTACTGTACATGTACAGGTCAAGGTGAAGGAGTACTGTATATATTAATACCTAAAGTAACCAGATACCTATTTGTCTATTATCTAGAAGAATGTAAGCTTTAGATATCAATCATTGAGGTATGTTTATAAACATTTAAATTGTTATTCAATGGAGGAATTGAAATTGTTTCTAGTGAAGTCAGAAACATAATTAGGATAGGGTATTACGTAATCTGTAACTTAACCCGTTTCCCACAGGAAGGAGGAGGTCCCTGTATTAAATCTATGGCAATGAGATAATCAATACTAGGCTCACTGCTGCCATCATACGGTATTTACTCTTTTGTTAAGAGAGATTATTTTAAAGCATATAAACTGATGTTTCCTGAGGAGGAAAACATATTTTCAAATTTATTGACAATATCACACCATTACAATTAGTTTCATTATGGAATGTTGTGGTGGAGGGAAGGGTGGCAAGGACTACATGCCTAATTCAAATCAATGAAGAAATTCTTTATATTCGTTATTTTACATTGCAAGGAGATTCTGTTGACACAATCATAATATCTTTGTGTATTTGGTTATCTTTGGCATACTTGAAATTTTTCAGATCATCAGCTCAATTTTCAATTTTCTCATAATTTGTCTTTTTTTACTTACATACCTAGAAATTTTTACCATCTTCATTATTTTTGTTAAAATTATAAATTTCATTATTTCTTAACTATAATTATCACTAGTATAGTTATCTTTTCTATATATTTTTGTTGGGGGGGGGGGGGAGCTGACATACTGTTTGCAATCAATTTTCCCAGACTGTCAAACTGCAATAGCCCCATCTATAACTCTCTAACTGTATGCCTCATTGAAATGCAACCTGGTATTAATCCCAGCAGCATTCTAAAGATGACTGTAGACCTATAGCAGGGCAGACTTTATTCTCAATTTATTAATAGTGAATTTCCCTGACTGTAAAAAAAAAGAGCATTTCATATGCAAAATGTACCAATTAAAATGCACATGAGTTTCATCAGTAATTTGAGATAAGCATAGTCATCATTGAATTCTTTATAAGGCAGTGCTTGTAAACACCCCCCCCCCCCCCTCCCATTCAGAGATCATTTTCTTTGAAAGCATATTTGCCTACCTATTGGTATTTTTCAGCATTTCCACTGTCAGATCATCTTTGGCTAGTTCTTCAGTATACCATTCTCCGGCTAAAAGAATTTAAAAAAACAGAATCAAAATCATATGGTCATAGTAAACTCAAACTCAGGTGAGTGAAGTACACAACCCCCAAATAGGGAACATTCCCTTATCTTTCACCTGAAAATTGACTTCTGTTGTCTTGATTAATAAAAATAAAAAAATTCAATATATAAAGTTTGTTCATTTCTTTATTTTTCTTTTGTTTGTGTAACATTAATTTCTTGATTTAAAGTGAATTGAGCAATATTAATTGAATGTTGCACTATATGAGAAATAACTGTATGTATTAAAATGATAAGGTATTAACTGTTGGAGAAAAAAATATATACATTGGCTAAATAATAACTGGCTGCCTCTTATTGATACATTGATTGATTTTACAAATTGAAACTCACTCTCTCTCTTGAAGGGTAGGGTATTTTACACCACAACATGGATAGTGAATTTATCTCAATTCTCTTCTGTTGCCACTCTTCAATTCTATCTCTCTCTCCTTTCCTCCTCCCTCTCACTTTCACTCACTCCCTTCCTCCGTCCCTCCCTCCCTTCAACTCACCCACCCACCCTCTCCCTCCCTCTGTCCCTTCCTCCCTTCCTTCAACCCATCCACCCAACCTCTCCCTCCTTCCTTCCTTCCTTCCTTCCTTCCTTCTCTCTCTCTCTCTCTCTCTCTCTCTCCCTCCCTCTCTCCCTCCCTCCCTCCCTTCAACCCATCGAACCACCCAACAACCCTCGCCCTCCCTCCCTCCCTCCCTTCAACCCACCCAACCATCCACCCTCTCCCTCCTTCACTCCCTCCCTCCCTCCCTCCCTCCCTTCCTTCAATCCATCCACCCAACCTCTCCCTCCCTCCCTCCCTCCCTCCCTCCCTTCAACCCACCCAACCATCCAACCTCTCCCTCCTTCACTCCCTCCCTCCCACCCACCTTCCCTTCCTCCATCCTTCCCTACCTCACACTCACCTTTATGTGTAGGGTATTTGACACCATGGCCAGGCAGAGGTAACACCACATCATAGATACTGAATTCATTTTGATTCACTTCTGTTACATACTCGACCCTGGGTAAAACCAGATCTTCATCTGAAAAGGAGAACATGAATAAAAAATTTAAAAATTGCATTTAATTATAATCTTAGTCCTCATAATTACAATAAAGTGACCAAAATATCCGTCACAAAAATCCCTTCTCTGATCGACAGGTTTCTACTCATTTATTCTGCAGTGTTAGCTTAATGCACATGTAAAATTTAATCACATAATAGTTGCCATACTATTAAATATTCACATGGCTGATTAACCTAGATATTAATTGATTTCTCATACGTAATGATGACTAAACCTTTATTTTGATGTAAACATTCACAAAAGTTTATTTCAAACATTGCAGTTTTTTTTAGTCTGAAAGAAGGAAACTTTTCCATTACCATCTTGGATGTTCTTTGCAGACACTAGATCCCCGACAACAGGTGTGAAGCCATCCCTCTGTAACCTCTGTGTAGTGATGACGTTCCAAATATAACTCTGATAACTGTGCAGGTAGATGAGACGCGTATTGCGGGGAATCTAAACAAAAAGAAAGACAAGGAGGAATAATAATTGAGCACAGCCGATTACCTGGACTGAAATGAAAGATATGACATTGCACCTGATTTGGTTTGAAATGCAATTTGATTTGACAGTTTCCATTGTATATATGAAATGATGGGAAAGTCAGCATGCACAAGTTCTGGATAAGAAGAACTTCAAGATTTTTTATATTTTTGTCCCTGATTTAATATGATATAAGGTAAAACTTTTCATAATCATGCTTATTCTTTACGCAAATGATATGATAAATTATTCAGATGCTAATAAGAAGAAAAACAATACCATTATATCTAAAATTGTCATACATGTACTTGTTTAATCATTTGTGTGCCATGCAGTATACAAACATGAAGTATTAGCCTTTTGTTGTTTTTTAAATCTTGGCACACATCTGTGATAGAATCAATCTGAAACTATTTTGGGGGGAGTAACTGTTCTAAACTGGTTTACATTTGATAGGTAGGGAATTTTCTTTCTGAACTTTTGTGGGTTATTATTCCTTGATCACACCCCACGCACTCTTTTCATCAATCCTAGACACAAAATAAAATCTGATTGGATGATACGTGCAATGTGTTCCGTACGACATGTGACATTTCATCCACTTTTCATCAAAAATGAAAATCTCTTGATATGACTATTGACTATGAAAGGTTATTTTAGTATCACTAACATAATCAAATAGTCAATTTAAGATATTTTTCACTTAAGAGAGAAATAAATGGAAGAAAGATATATATGTCACATGGGACACATTGCGTGGAATGGCCATTTTATTTACTGAAGAGAAAGACGCCTGGTAATCATTCCTTGTCTTGAGTAGGCCTCTCAAAAGCTGCTGCTCAACGGAGCTCTTCTTATGATAAGGAAGCATCTCTAACGTGCTCTTAGCGTCCCTCTTCTTCATCCAGTGTTCCCTCCACTTGTTGTCATCTTGAGCTGCAAAAATAGAAGATAGTTTTAAAAAAGTATACTGTCTTTAGGAAAGGTTTATATCCTGACTAATGGCTTGTTCACACAAGACATGGGGAAATTATGTTTTCTATTTTCTTCCCGATGTGTAAGTCATTGGCAAAGTGGGGATGATTCACAGAATCAGTGGGCAGCAAAGGCCCGATGTATACCGGTACTCACTATCCGTGTGTTATGACATACCAGTACATAAATGCAAAGCTTATTACACTGTAACATCATTTAACCCCAAAAAATGTGAACGAACCCCAAGGTGGTAGAGGTAGTCTTCTTATTTATGGAGAGCAAAGCGTCAACCTCTTCATCCCATAAAACAACCAAACAGAATACATGTCACTGTGGAATTACTTTCTCTTTTTCATGCCATGACTGGATTCATTTTGATTGTTCATTTTGTTAGAGTTACAGTAATTTGTACAGAAAGAAGAGCTCTAACCTTGGCACTCCATAGATCAACAAATTAAGTGTAACCAGATTTAACTTTGTCTAAATAAGTCTGTGAATATGAGCCTGAATGTTAAAAGAAAGAATTAAGTGCCTAAACTCCATGTACATGAAACACTTTGGGATTTTTTTTTACTGAAACATGTTTCAATTCTTTAAAGCTGTGACATGACATTTTTTCACACTTTTCTTTCATTTCTGGGAATCACAGGGGATTGCTAAACAAAGGTCAGCTTTGCGAATGATTACACATCTCACGATCATGTGAGAGTACCATCACTTCATGTTATCCTGGATCCCAAGAGGAAATTAAAGCATTGTTGCAAGAGTGATGTAACAATAAAAGGCAGAATGCCAAACATTCCACATCCTGAGGTGCCTTGAAGCTGAGTTTCATCATCTCGGTATGATACACTGAAGCATCCAGGCATCCAATATTGCCAAGGACAACCAGCACCATTTCAGAAGAACCTCAGATTTCTTCGTTTCTGAGGAAAATTCCAATTGCTGTAGTTTTGTAAAAAAAAAATGTAATGGCTGATGTTCCAAAATTTCTTTGTAAACTTACAAAGGAGATGCAACAGGCTCAGTCGAAGAGCAGTGGTCTCATGACTGGGAGGTCCCCGGTCTGAAACTAAGTCAAGGCACTAGTGCCCATTGGCGAGGCATTAGTCCTCAATTATTAAGTCCTTTGGAGAGGACTTAAAGCCATCGATCCAGTGGTTGCTTACCTTCAAGCATGTACTTGCTTTCCTAGCGGTCAGTTAGTAGCCATTCACCAGAATTGCGAACTTTGCTATTGTACTACAAACCATAGCATATGCCGCGACTCAGTAAGGACCATTCCTGTCAAAATGCATCCACACTGCAGTCAGTTTATGCAACATCCATCACAACACTCCAATTTTTTAATGGACCCATACAGTTTGATTACAAAATTTGTGATTTTCTCAATTTCACAGGTTGCAATTTCACAGTGATCAAGGTTGCATGCTGGAAAGCTTTATTACTGAAGG
Organism: Strongylocentrotus purpuratus; assembly: GCF_000002235.5. Classification (NCBI taxonomy): domain Eukaryota; kingdom Metazoa; phylum Echinodermata; class Echinoidea; order Camarodonta; family Strongylocentrotidae; genus Strongylocentrotus; species Strongylocentrotus purpuratus. The sequence continues at coordinate 53,411,741 of NW_022145612.1, forward strand.
ACCATGTACCCCAACAGAGTACTCCAGAGTATTCTATACACTCATCCCTGGATTAGACACTGAAAAAATCCTAACCCTAAACCTAACCCCTCAAATCCAACGGGAGCTGTATAATAACCCTTTATCTTCAACAAGATAAAGCTCAGATTGTCACAAGAGCAAATGTCTAAGCACTCCAGAGGCTTACTGTTGGGTGGACCAATGGCATGCCTGATTGTTTACTATTATTCAGACTGTAGACCGCGCCCTGTTTGCAGGCGAAAACCTTTGTAACACAATACTTGTAACATAGGGTCTGAACTATGAGACTGTAGACCGCGCCGTTTGCAGGCGAAAACCTTTGTAACACAATACTTGTAACATAGGGTCTGAACTATGAGACTGTAGACCGCGCCCTGTTTGCAGGCGAAAACCCTTGTAACACAATACTTGTAGCACAGGGTCTGAACTATAAGACTGTAGCCTTCACGCTGTTTGCAGACCAAAACCCTTGTAACACAATCCTTGTAACAGGGTCTGATCTATGAGACTCTAAACCGCGCCGTTTGCAGGCGAAAACCCTTGTAACACAATACTTCTAACATAGGGTCTGAACTATGAGACTTGGACCGCACCCTGTTTGCAGGCGAAAACCCTTGTAACACAATACTTGTAGCACAGGGTCTGAACTATGAGACTGTAGACCGCACCCTGTTTGTAGGCGAAAACCTTTGTAACACAACCCTTGTAGCACAGGGTCTGAACTATGAGACTGTAGACCGCACCCTGTTTGTAGGCGAAAACCCTTGTAACACAATACTTCTAACATAGGGTCTGAACTATGAGACTGTAGACCGCACCCTGTTTGTAGGCGAAAACCCTTGTAACACAATACTTCTAACATAGGGTCTGAACTATGAGACTGTAGACCGCACCTTTTGCAGACACCAACCATGTAACACAGGGCCTAAACTACAAGACTTGGACCGCACCCCGTTTGCAGGCACACACCCATGTAAGACAGGCTCTGAACTACAAGACTTGGACCGCACCCTGTTTGCAGGCACAAACCATTGTAACACAGGGCCTAAACTACAAGACTTGGACCGCACCCCGTTTGCAGGCACACACCCATGTAAGACAGGCTCTGAACTACAAGACTTGGACCGCACCCCGTTTGCAGGCACACACCCATGTAAGACAGGCTCTGAACTACAAGACTTGAACCGCACCCTGTTTGCAGGCACACACCCATGTAAGACAGGCTCTGAACTACAAGACTTGGACCGCACCCTGTTTGCAGGCACAAACTATTGTAACACAGGGTCTAAACTACAAGACTTGGACCGCACCCTGTTTGCAGGCACACACCCATGTAAGACAGGGTCTGAACTACAAGACTTGGACTGCACCCTGTTTGCAGGCACACACCCATGTAAGACAGGGTCTGAACTACAAGACTTGGACCGCACCCTGTTTGCAGGCACACACCCATGTAAGACAGGCTCTGAACTACAAGACTTGGACCACACCGTTTGCAGGCACACACCCATGTAAGACAGGCTCTGAACTACAAGACTTGGACCACACCGTTTGCAGGCACACACCCATGTAAGACAGGCTCTGAACTATGAGACCGTTGACTGCACCCTGTTTGCAGGCACACACCCATGTAACCCAGGGTCTGAACTATGAGACTGTAGACCGCACCCTTTATGCAGACACCAACTCTGGTAACACAGAATCTGAACTACGAGACTGTAAACCGCACCCTGTTTGCAGGCACAAACCATTGTAACACAGGGTCTGAACTAAAAGACTTGGACCGCACCCTGTTTGCAGAAACACACCCTTGTAACACAGGGTCTGAACTATGAGACTGTTGACTGCACCCTGTGTATAGACTTAATTTTCAAATAACAAGCATTATCAACAGCCCCTACATATGATTTGAAAAAATATGAAAAAAGGCAAAAATGTGGCAATTTCATGGAGTTTGCCCTTCGTCCATGACAGCTTCAAGAGTGATTCACAGGGAGTTCAGAAAAACTTGACACATTGATGTGAGGCATTGTAAACCTTCTGTCCAGGATATCCCATCCTTTAGGGGGAAATCAAAGTCAAGGTAGTCAGCAAAGGGAGATCGAGGGTGCAGCAGAAAGATTGGGAGAGGGAGGAATGAATACATGTATTAAGCAGGCACAGTCGTAACTTGTAACACAGGATCTGAACTGTGAGAGTATAGATTGATGTTTTTCAGCTGGGTTGCCGCAAGACATCTCCAGGGGTGCCATGTGAGAATTTGAGGAATATAAAAGAATATATAAAATTTGTAATAACATTGACTTTGAGGAAAACAGATATTAGAAACTGCTTGACAAGTAAAATGAATTTTGTGTAATGAATTGAGGATTGGGGTGGCACAAAACTTGCTGTGGCTAAAAAAAAATGAAAAAGGGAGGGGGGGGGTGAAATATATGCTGCCATAGACTGTACCCTGTATATAGGCTCTATGCTTTAGTAGCTCAGAGACTGAAAATATGAAGGTAGGTTAAAGACTTTATTGAAGTTTGAAGAAGTGTAGAATTTAGCCGTCATGGGAGAATAAGAACATTACTTGCATTATTAGCATTTTCAAGTCCCAACTCTATTAATTATTCAACTAATAAATTCTACATTAAAATAAAAAACTGTTTTCTAAGCTTTGAACCAAAGTACATAGCTCATACTACATGTCATGTACCCTCATTATGAAATGAAGGGACGGATTAGGAAGGGTTTTCATTAATCAACTAATCTATATTTTCTTCGTTTATAATGTGCAAAGTGCCTCAACCCTTGCTTTTATCTTTTCCTAACTTTGGCCTTCCTTATTCTTAAAACGGCAAGCAATGCGGAAGGATGAATCACAGAGGAGTATGTACAATATATAAATAACATTTTTTATACAAGGTTACATTATTCAGTAAAGATTTCAAAGTATTGATGATTATTTGAAGAAGAACACTAGATATTGAGGGCTAAAAATCACTGATAGCAGAATTTGGTAGCAGTGATTATACACTGTTCTAAATCTAATTTCAGTGTACCAATCACCTGAAAAAAATCATGTACAACATGTAGAAAATCAACTTCAAAAACTTTACCTAGCATTCTACGGCCTAATGGATAAGGAGTAGGAAGATAATAACAAATATAATACAAGTCAGACCGTGCACAAGGAACTCAAGCTGGACTTAGGTTCCATAGCTGGGGGGTGTTTCATAAAGCTGTTCGTAAAGTTATACATGACTTTACGAACAACTTGTATATGAAAAGCCAAATGGGATGCTCAATCATCATTGATTTTTATTTATTAAGTTGAACTGTGCAGATGTAGATTAACATTCTTATTATAACAAACATTTTTAATGCAAAATATATTTTTTGCCATAATTTAATTGAGGTTATTGGAAATATCAGAAAAAAGTTTGGGCATCCTATCTGGCACTTCATATACAAGTCGTTTGTAAAGTCATGCGTAACTATACAAACTCTTTATGAAACACCCCCCCCCCAGGCCTTATTTTCATGTGGGCGCAAACCGCGTGGATCAAGTAGTCTACTCACAAGTCTCTTTAATGTTAATTGAGAGTGAATTTAAAGCCCCAATGCACTACTTATAGCTACTTGCACCCTCTATATATATAGCAAACAATGCTTAATCGGTGCCTGTTGGTCCCCCATGATCCCCTTTTTCTTAATTGAGAGCTGATTTGATGAGATAACCACCTGTCAGTGACCTTGCAGGGATGTCTAATTCCCCCTGGCAAAACTAGTACAGACAGGCTTTAAACTTCCAGACATGTCTTTATAGAAGTGATATTTGAAGTTCATATTTTGAATATAACATAGTAACATGGAAGTCCCAACATACAGGAAGAAAAAAATTGTGTGATGATTGGTACACTTTATATATTTTTTTTCTTCAATACGAAATGGGTACATTAATGAGATGAACCATGGTATCAAACAATGGTTATTTCATTGTTTGATACCATGGTTCGAATGGTGGATTGTAAGTTGGTTACCATGGTACTTTTTTATCAGGGAAAGTACAGTATTCAATACATCTTACCTCCTTCTCTTGGTTTGAGGATCAGGTCTACTGCTGTCTGCCATTGGTTCAACAGTAGGGCTCTACAGGGAGAGAGAGAGAGAGAGAGAGAGAGAGAGAGAGAGAGAGAGAGAGAGAGAGAGAGAGAGAGAGAGAGAGAGAGAGAGAGAAAGAAAGAGGGGGTGGGGGAGTAGAAGGAGATGGAGATAAAGGGTAAGATGAAAGGAAGAGAGAGGTGAAGGGAAGGAGAAAACAAGAGAAGGTGAGGAAGGGAGGTTGGGAGAGGCAAGAGTAGAGAGAAATAAAGAGGGAGAAAGAGAGAGAGAGAGAGAGAGAGAGAGAGGAGAGAGGGAGAGAGAGAGAGAGAGGGGGGGGGGGGGTAGAAAGAGGTTTGAAACCATTAGCTATGATTAAGAAAGACATATAAATAAAAATATTGACTCCAAAGTACAAACCTCTATAAAATTTGTCATGAATTGCTTTCACCTTCAGTTACATTGTTTCCTTATCAAATGATTAGCATATTAAAAGGAAAATCTCCTTGGATAATTCCACATCTACCTTCGGTTACAAAACAATTAAAAAGAAAATTACCCCAGAGCTGCATGGGGCACACTGAATTAAAAGCAAATTAATACAAGTTCAAACTTTTCAAGCCTGGAGAATTCTAATGCTCTATAACTCTAAATCTAAAAAATACATTGCTCGAACTTTTTCTGCAAGGGCTTTGTTTTACACATATTCACTCTCTCCTCTTGGTAAACCTAGACCTCCATCGATCTAGTAACAGAAAAATTATACATGGATATAGTCAGACAAAGAGTGACATTAAAAGTTGTTAAGTACTTACAAAAGAATTCATTTAAAAAATAGCAAGCTAATAACAGTGCAATAGGACAGCAATGGTATAATGAACATGTAGGCAACCACCTGTTCACTCGGTAAGCTGGTCATTATATGTTGTGGTCACTTATGTGCAGGTTCATTGTAGCTACTGACCGAACAGGCCGCAGGTTTCTGGTAGGGATCCTACCTCATCGAAACAGGGAGATAATCCTTGAGGAAAGAGGAAATTAAGAACATAATCTCCGTATCAAAATCTAGTGACAGCAATGAACGATGATGCTCAGACACTGTTTACACTTTCCCCAGACACCATTCCCATTTGAGAGAATAAGAGTGCTTAACTAGGTACCATTGATACTTGCAGTAGTGCTTCAACAATCAAAGTATCCTTTTTGATATCACCTTTTTTTCATCAGAAAATATTTGAACCATAAACTTCATTCCCTTCATGCAAGTTCATGATTTTTTTAAAAGTAAATAGAGTTTGGGATTTTATATTGTATGGAACCCTCATTTGTGACATTTTCACCAAACTTAGCCAAAAGGACAAGACCTACTGAAGTTGACTGTAGAGCTCCGCTGCTGAGCTGGGACCAATGTATGCAGTATGCAAGTGTTCGCTAGTGTAATTTGTCCTGATTAGCAACAACATGCTTCAAATAAACATCATTGCACAACTGTGCTAAGAAGCACTCTGTTTGAGCATTCTGCAAGACCATGAAGTACCTCAGTGACAGCTTCATGAGATGGAATTGGTCCAAGTTGGTCTTAAATTTGAAATCTAGTAATGCTACAAAGCCACTTACAAGTTTGGCAAGATAGGCCCAAAAAAAAGACCTCAGAAAAAAAGCAAAACTAAGTGCCTTGCAAGAGTTTTCTTTCTGATCAGTCTGAACCCACTGCCCAAAAGAACCGGATGGTTCCAGAGTGAACTCGAAAGGAATCAGAAGATTCAGTACAGGCACAGTGGAGCACCCCAATTACCGTGCGATCGACTCTCGTCCAGTAAACATCATTTGCATAAAATCAACAATTGTGTACCGATCAATGCGAAAAAAAGTAAACAAATTTCGAAGACAAATTCTTCATTAATGTGATGAATATCACCAATCAAAGCTACTAAATCGAGTATTGAATAAATTTGCAAGACACTCATGTGTATAAAAAGAGTTATTGATGCACAGAAAATGTGAAATTTAAGGGATAGTTTTGACGAACAAAAACGAAAAAAATGAGATACAAAATCACCGTAAAATTCACCATTTCTTTTAGAGCGAGAAAGAATTGCCTCGTATGAACAGAAAGAAAATTTAATAATCTCAATCGTTGTGAAATATCTCTTTTCATAGTTGCTTGATAGGGTCGCAACAGAGAAAAACATACCCCAATGTCCGAATCTCATCGAACAAAAATAATCCTTCGTTGTCGCAAAATTGTTTGACCAGTCCCACACATTCAAATGTGTGTCATGTCTGAACCTCGCGTGTGCGTTGGCTATACATGTCTTGCCAGCCGACTGCACACGTGCACGCTAATGGCTCAGCTGTTTCGATCTGGCCTGCACCGGGCCTAAGACGCATGCGCAGTACATCGCTGAGATCGATGACGTCATGTTCAATGAGTTCGCTGACTACAACTTTTAAAAATGAAGCCCCATGAAAAAGAACGTTATAACCAAAAAAAATACAGCGGAGAAGCGAAAATTTCGCCCATGTATGGATTCAACCCTAATGAATATTCATACCAAGTCTCTTTTTCGTGCATTGCTTGATAGGGTCACAAACTTAAAAAGTAGACGTCGTGTTTTTCGAGGGGCGAAGCTCAAAACACATTAATATCTCGAGTTTTATTCCATGGAATTTCGTATTTATTTCAATGACATCAAATTCATAATAATTTTAGTTAGTATGGAAAGTTTCATAGCGATATTGGCAGTAATAAATGCGCAACGCGAATTTTAAGATTTGACATTCTAGCACACACATGTTCGGATTCACGCAGATGTCCGTTGGTTATTCAAATAGAACGGGCCGCTAATGATATGCAAATTGGGGTGCTCCGCCGTGCCTGAGTAGTCCACTGGTTAATAAAGAACATTCTTATTTGGTAGTGTAAACAGGTCTTTGTGCCTGGACACCCAAGTCTGAATCATCCTGGGTCCTAGACACAATGTGGTCTGATGTAGAGTTTGTACCACATGGCAGTACGCCTTAGTATTTATTCAGACTGAGCACCGAAAGGTGGACCTGTGCGCTATACAAGTAGCCACTATTATTATTATTATTATTATTATCTGTACTGCAGATGGTCTGTTTGCCATAATATCCAATTTCCCTTCAAATGCCCCCGATTTTGTCAAGAATTACATTTGCGTATAATTTGGAAGCTATGGAGGGAGGTACATGTACCTTTCTATTGATCAAACCCCTGAAAACATATCCCTTTCACACATGAAATGGTAAAAAGGCTTCTCAAAAGGGCAGCAATTAAAAAAAAAAAATGTATAAACTGAATGGCAAGAGGGATTGAATATGCAGTTGAATGCAACATTAACATCCTTAGGTATACTCAATCCACATGTATGTTGTAAGATAGATATTTTGATATATATATATATCACTTAAATAGTGATCTATGCTTATTGGCAGTTTACTTTGGCTCTGTATTGTTTGTTTTTGTTCCTTTTACAGATATCTTAAGTGGTTTACAACATCAGGGGTGAAGGAGGCTTTCAGGGTGATTATGATCATGATACAAACATCTCTAATTACTTTACCATCTGATAAATCTGATAAATCTGATTTGATTACTTTAATGCCAGGACTTCAGCTTACAATGCACAAGCAGTTTTTGGAATTGTATCAAATATGATGGCTCCAGCAGGGGGGAAATCTCAAGGTAAGGGCTTACCACTGAATGACTTGGGAGAAAAGAGTGGTGTCAAATTGACAACTAGGAATGAATGCCAAAAATAAGAGTATGAGTAATCTACTAGGGTATCACTTCAGAAGGAGATTTCCATACGCCTTTGCCAAGACAAAACAAATTTTTAAGAAAGGAATAGTGCATGCAAAGATATTGTCTTTACAAACATATGTGCATAAAAGAAGCTCCTTTTGATTCAAAACTGAAAGAGACGGTTGCCTAAAGATTACATCAATCAATCACAAGCAACATCAACAGGCAGATTTAGTTATTTTAATATTCAGAAAACATTACATTCCATGGAAAGACGTTCAGGCCAAAGAATTTGCAATGATAAACTTTTTTCCCCTTCATTCAGAAATGCCACATGCACATGCATCATGAAGATTGCAAGCATGATACCTCATGTCCGAGCAAACTATCAAACACTGGGAATCAAATTAAAAATGAAATCTTGAAATGTCAAATTACCCAGTGGTAGATATTCTGCATATTATCCAGGCAACTAGCCCCCCCCCCCCCCTCCCTTCACTCTACTACCAATCAAGCAGCAACATCAGTAGAGGTTAATTGGCTCTACCCTTTAAAAATATTCTTTTGAGTTGTCAGGGTACCTGTACAACAATTTATTAAGTTATATAGCTTATACATTGCAATTTCCCTCAATCAGAAATGAAATGATGGGATAAATCTTGATCTGATAAAAATGAAGAATGAATCAAGACTGACTTACTGAAATAATTTCATCACAGCTTGTCGTTAGTCATCCCACAAGCCTACATAAAACCATTCCATACCCCCCCCCCCCCCCCCCAAGCTTGTACATAAAGGCCTGGGTCAGACTTCCATGATAATGATAAACTGTATGTATATACAATTTACTGAAAATTAAAATGACAAACCTGGTCAAACCTTACTGATTTTCCAAAATGATAAAATGGTTGGTTCTGTCAATCAAACACCATGGGCACAGCCCCTTATTCTTCTTTTGCCACTGACATCACGTCAAAGAAATGCAGTCCTTGGCTTACACATTATTGTTCATGTTTGTCCATAAAGAAAGTCATGCACTCTACAGAGACAATAACACTGCTGGGGCAGACTCATTAGTATAAACTGTTGAGGTCTGACTTTAATAGAACAATATCCCATTCATTTTCCATGTAAAAAAGAAGGGAACAATTTGGTATCTATACAGTAGGTTTGCGGGTGCACCAAGTGAGAGAGAGAGAGAGAGGGTTGAGGAGTCGTGAAAAGGACTCTGACTCAGTAATCTTTCTTGGGGGTGTGTAGTCCTGAAATGTAGTCCTAAAATTTGGTATCTACTTATCAGTATAGATATAGTTATCATACTTGGAGAGGTCTGACCATGCCTTAACCCTTGTCAGATTGATTTTATGGCTGTAGCCATGACACTTTTGTTCTTCCCTGGATAGAACGGGGGCACCTCCTAACCCCCTTCCTTTCATCTCAGACCACTGGGGGGCTCACCAATGATTCATCCAATGAATCATGCGATAGGGAAACGAGGCTTGCCCTATAAAATCATGATCACGGCTAGCAATGTGGAATTGGCAATGAACAAATGGCAAACATTTGGTGCGAGGTAAATGCCAACTTTCATCTCAATATTAGGCATTGGGTGACCTTGAATAAAGTCATACAAATATGATCTGATTCATTATGGTTTTCTTGTCATTTGGCAAGATTAAGAAAAGATTGAAAGTGCCAAATTCTACTGACTAACTGGGGCAAATATAAGCCTTACATGTACCTTATCCTTTGTAATCCATGTGATAGTTTTGTACATTCTTTGGAGGTTAAGTAAAAAAAATAACAACAGAGAAAAGGATTAAAGACAGAGAAAACAATAGGTAAAAGTACTGCCTTTACTTCATGTAGACATCAAACTAGAACAAATGAAACCTTTAAAAAGGTCAGGTTATGGAGGGTCATATAACCAAATTATTTGACAATGGTTGACTACATCTCCTGAGTTTACCTGCCATATCAACTTATACCTGTCCCCACGTGTTCGATTTCATGTAAGTCATCTACAGTGTTGGGATAGCACCTTTTCATACATATGGCTTCTCCCTCTGGCATAAAGAGGGAGGAAAGGTGGAGGAAATAGGGAGTTGACAGTCTCCCAACGATAACATCAGCTGGATCTTGGGACTCCGATGGCGTAGCCTTTCTCCCCAGTGGGGTCCCCTTCCTGCACATTGTGTTCCCTCTCCATCAGAATACGACCTAGGCAGAGTGATGTCTGTAATACCACTGAGGTTGCTGTGTTCACACCTAAACCATACCAGGGTCCTCCTTCAAACATGAAGTATAATGCTCAGTGAAAATACACGGGAGCAGTGAGCAATTTAGATATAGAAAGCTCTGAAATAGTTCCGTTAAGCTAAAACTTTAAAAAAAGCAAAATTGCTTAAAGGAAATCTCATTTTTGTATAAAGTATATCTCGCGACTATACATTTTCATGAAAAGATAGTTTATGTCCTTATTAGAAATGAGACAATTCTTGGACTTAATCTGAATTAACAAATGTACATTCAGTTGAGACAAATTAAATAGAACAATAACAATACAAATACAGCTAGTACATGCCTCTTGAAGATAATGATGTCATTAGAGACTTGCTTCCAAGGTTACCTTAAAAGGTCATCCCTTTGACAGTTACATTTCTCACAACTTACTATCTTTTTAGTACCATCAAAATTGATACACAGTTCGGACTGAGACTCTCATACAGAACATTTTATGATAACCTTATAATTTCATCTGATTAGTGAGGAATCAACTTAGGTCATGAATATGAATGCAGCATTATGCATTTTGAAGTGATTAGATCTACTCTTACTCACAACATATAGTTTCACTGATTTCCCCCCTCATTTCAAGAGTATGCCCTAACCTATCTCGGCAGTCCTGGTGCATGTCTCGACAAGAGTGACAAATAATGTAAGGTTATTACATGTAGATTATGCTATTATTGCCTTAAGTTTGGGTATATTGAAGGGGCTAAAGGGTTGGAAGCCTGGGGAAAAAAAAACAGCTGCAATAGAATATCAAAAGAGCATGTAAAGGGCAATACTCACTGGCCGAGTGAGGCAGAATATTAAAATAGACTTTGCTTGGGTATAGACCAACAATTACCACTACAAATTTGTTTTTCAAATGCTTCAATTAATCAACACATCAAACATCTACATGTCAAATAATGGTGCTGAAAAAATCAATCATTTTAACATAAAATTCAAGCATTAATTGCCATGAATGCCCTCTGACGGTGACTATATTATAGGAATACTCCCATGGGAGTGGATATAGTGCATACATTGTGTGCATGAATACATCTGATGACCAGTGTTAATAATTAATATCGAACATGATCAACGTGTTCATCTATGGCACTATAGTGAACAGACATCCTACTTTTATCAAAACATGACTCATAACTCTCAACTTCACTAATTTCCTTACCGGTAATAGGAAAAATCACATGAAAATGGGCATCTCATTGGAGATATTTTTCTTCTCTCAACCAAAAGCTCCTTTCAATCTTCAACCCCCTCATAAAACTCCCATAGAAATATCGCGACAGATAGAACTTTTGATCAACTCTTGTACCTACCTTCAACATTTCATCAGAAGGGGTTTAAGTCATTTTGAAGACTGGACAGGACTAGTGGACAATTTTTAAGTGGTTGGATTAAGCAAAGGAAGCTGGAAAAATGACAATTTCCCAGCTTTGATCCATTTTGTGTGAACAGATCAACCTAAAAATGTCCTGGCGTTGCTTCGATAAATCCATCGGCTAATCCAACCTTAATCTTCTAACCTCAATATCTGGCCATCTCAACAGATGCGAGCCCCAGTTCTTGCTCCATGGAGTGAGAAAACAGGTCAGGAGAATCGAGAGTTCCGAGGGCTGTCCCATTTTCCCTGATATCAAGTCCTGCCTCTTGTCCATTAAAATAAGCAGCAAAATAAGCAGCAAACATAGGTTTTAAAAGTTTTTAGTATGTTAGGGAAAATGGGAGGGGACCTCACAAGAAACGTCACAGAATTCCCGATTTGTGTTTGATTGATTGCACCTTTAAAAATTCATAACTTTTTGCGCTCATATTTTATTTGTTTTTGCTCAAACTTTCACTGACCAGTTTCTCTCTTTTTTCTGCTTATAATAAAACCAACTTTAATATCAGGGTGCACTTCCCCTTTAAGTTGCTACTGTAGAGCAATTCCATCTCTGGTGTCCTAAACGAAATTAAATCCTGCTAGTCATGAATATTTCATGTTGAGACTTTTGTGCCCACCTCGATTGAAACAGCTCTCTGTACTTTGTAATTATGAATTACTAGAAAACAATCCTACCCGTCAAAGACAAATGGATAATGAGCACATTCTAGGTGATAAACCCTTCTCTAAAATATATCAGAATGTTATGAGAGCAAAATCATCACCATATCAGTGTTTATCTTATGTACCTTGCTGTCAATGAAAATTTGGTCACATCTTGAAATCTTAACCTTTTACTACTGAATTATCTAGTTCCCATCGGCTTTACACAGTAACCACCAAGTTTCTAGAGGCAATGAGTGAAAATACATTTCATAATATGTACATAAGTAGCTCTTAATACCCTGATTAAGACCTGACAAGGAATAACATCTCTTCATATATAGAAGCAGAACATTTTGCTCCCAAACTCCTTTCCTAGCCTGGCCTGGACTATGTTTTCTTGAAGGTGCCGTACGAAATCTCCAGGCCAGCTTTAATCATGTGTCCCACACCCATTCCCAGGAGAGAAAGTCTACAGCAACAGCTCAAGGTCCTCATCGGTCACATTCACAGTCACATAGCTGCAGGGAATATCAATCTTCCAGAAAATAATCATCTAGAATATAGTTTTGGTGAAAATTCCTGGACTGCTCGCAATTGTATTAAAGGCACACTGCCATACTTGTAGCTACTTCCCCAATCGGTGCCTGTTGGTCCCCCATGATCCTCTTTTTCTTATGTTAAATGAGAGCTGAGTTAATGAGATAGCCACCTGTCACAGTGACCTCGATGGCTCTCTGTGTGGTCTAATCCCTTCTGGCCCAGTAGTGGTGACGGTCTTTAACAAATCTTCTTGAAAATAGTTTTCTGTATGGAATGTTGAAAATATGTGTATTGATTGTATTATCATATCTTCTCGGAAATAATTTTCTTGAATGTAGTAGTTTGCATATTCTAGCTATACTTGTTTCCTACAAAATAAAATTAAGAAATACTCACCACATCATTAGGAAACTTTTTTTTTTTTTTACTTGTAAAGGTCCTGCAAATATTCATTGGAACTTCAAGAAAAATTTGTCATCATCCAGATTTACATCTTCCATAACTTTGAAATTTAGAAGACACCTAATATGAACTGACCTTCTGACAATAGATCTCTAGCCAATTTGAAGACGAGAATTAGTTCTAAATTCATTGAAAATTACTTAGGTACTTCGTAATTACAAGGATATCATGATTTCTTTCTCGAAGATGATCGTTAAACTTTATTGTGAAATTTTTCTTTGTTAATATCTATTACCTCAATTGCATGCACCTTCTTCATCCTGACGATGAACCTTTCTGATGAAGTCGAGCCAAAGAAATTGAACTTTGATAGCTAATTTGGCTAAAAACATAGTTCCTGTCATTTCCAATGAAATTATCACCAAAGTTTCCCGCCTTTTTTAAGCCGTGACTTTACAAGTCACCCGTTTTTAACTCTCCACTTAATACATCCTACTAATGCACGGCAAAAGGAGGTTAACTGTTAACATCTTGCACACCGAAAGTTGAGGTACACGTTTTGTGGTTCTTAAAATGGGTACGGCCTAAATCTTGAGAGACGTGAAGTGAAATTGATTGGAGCATGGATGTGATAAGATATGGAAGCCAGCCATTAGCTGCTGATAAGGGCTAGCTGGAATATGGTCAGGTCATGGGAGTATGGTGGGCTTACAAAGCTGTCCTTTGAAGGCATCAGGGTGTCAAAGACAGCTTGGTGGGTATCATTCCATCACTGCAACACAAGACCCAGCCTTAACCCAATGACTTCTGAATTCTCTTTCCCCCATAGGCTTAAAGATAAAGACCAGTTCTGGTCATGCGATTGCATTGTGAAAGAAACGTTGTGGAATCGATCAGAAAAAGTTGATCATCTAGCATATAAGTATTGGTGTGTACTGCAAGGTTCTGGAATCATCAAAATGTCTTTGTAAAGTTACAAGCACTGTTTACAGAAAGATGTATATGGGACTACGAACACATGCGCGACACGTGCATATTATCTATTTGGTCCAAATAGATAAACCAATTTACCAAATATATCAATTAGTAGGCGGTTTCCCGGCAAAATTGTTATCACCATGTATTAGTCAAAACATATTCTTTCACATGATTGGTAAAAAGAGTTTCCATTTTCATTTTTTGAGAGGGGCGCATTTCCAAAACTGGTCTTTACCTTTAATACATTCATCGCCTGGTTCCCGCAGTCAATGGGTTTAAGGTGCTACTCCATTAGCATGAGCAAGCTTGAGCTTGAGATGAGTCGTCACTTCTTTAGAAAACAGTCCAAACCTGAAGTTTCTCTAATAGCACATGTCGAGCAAACCAATGCTTGCTCAAGGAATCAGATTGAGCTACAGAGCATGAGATTTCCAGTCATAGTCCAAGCTCATCTGAACCAGTGAAGATCATTAGCTAACTATAATTATGAAATCCACCCCCTGAATATAATGTGGAAATCCTCATTGATTTTGTTTTCGTGCTAACAAGCCTTCAGCATCAGTTCTATAGTATCCTACAACTTTTTCTATATTAATTTCGGGAAATCTATTCTATATTTGGAAATGCTATCAGTGACATATGACCCACTCATAACCCTGCCAGATTGAGGAAGAAAGCTTGAAGAGGCTTGCAGCATGGCAAGTGAAAGCTTACCAAAATAGGTAAGTTTCTACTGATTGTGAAGAAAACACTTATTATCAAGTTACATTTACTCACTAGAACCTTTCCAGTGAACCCTCATTTATTGACCCATGTGATCTTACATTTACTCTGTTGACATCTACTATAGGTCTGAAGAAATTATGTTAGCATACCCTAGCGCAGTTGTCATTGAAGCATGTATTGTAGAACCTACAATAAAACAGACCATGGAATGCAAATTACGTTGGGACTGTAGAGATGTCCCCATCTATCTGACTTACCTTCCAACATGGTAGGTGGCGATGAGAGAATTACCAAATCGCTGCATACCAAAGTAGTTGATGAAACCAGCATCTCTCAGAGACGACATTGCATGGTTGATCTGCTCCTTACTCCCCTTCATCATCCTGCAATTAAAATAAACATCATTCACGGGTTAGGAAGTTTTGCAACATTTACTCTGGCAACATCTGCCATGGGAATATTTTCAGTAGAGATATACTGGAAGGGTAAGGGTTATAATAGGGTTTTAGGTTAGATTTAGGGTTGGGGTCAGTGTTTGCTCTAGAATGAATTTAGGAATTTGAGTGTCAGAAATTGAAAATGAAGCAATTGTTGCCAGATACATCATATTACGTGCCCTTTCATGGAATTTTATTTTGACTTGTCATTTATTCAGATATTCCCCTGACTTAATTTCAAAGACAACAACTTTTCTCTGTTCTTTGTATATCTGTGTTCTTCTCATTCTGTCTGTCCCTGTCTTGTCCCCCCCCCCTCTCTCAACCTCTCCCACTCTCTCTCTCTCTTCTTGTGCCAGCTGATTATCTTCTGTCTCAGCCTTGTCCTTCTGTCACTCTTTCTATCTCAGTATTTCTTTCTTTCTCTGCCTATCTCTTATTTATATGTTGCTTTCTCTCTGTTTCCATCCCTGCCCCTTACTGTCTGTCTCTGTCTCTCTCTTTCCCTTATCCCCCTTCTCTCTCTTTTTCGCTCCCTCTCTCTTCCTTCACCTGCTCTTATTAGTGTGTGTTTCATTCTCCCCCTATGTCTGTCTGTCGGTCTGCCTGGCTCTGTCTGTCTGTCTCTCTCTCTCTCTCTCTGCCTCTCTCTCTCTCTCTCTCTGCCTATCTCTAACTCCCTCCATCTCTCTCTCTAGTCTCTCTCTTTCCCCTGTCCACTATATGTCAAGTCTAGTTCCATAGTTATATATGACAGCTAGGAAGGAACCTCTGTATGAGTGAGACATCCTGTGTGGCTCTTTATTTTAGGGGTTATCCCTCTCATCATCACACAGCGAGACATAGAACACCCAAAACCTATGTACTCATTTGGTAATCACGTCAGTAACATTAACATTGATGCTATATACTGTCATAACAGGACATCTCCATTTCATATGCAAGTCTGTTAATGTCATTAATATCAAATAAAAAGGGAAAACACATTATTATTTGATGGAATGAGTTCAATTTCACAAAAAGTTGTGACAAGGAAAATGCAGGCTGTATTGGAATCAATATCGTGATATAGAGCTGCACATTCAATACAAATTTTGTTTTCTTATGATAAACAAAACGTTATTGTTACAACACGCCAAAATATATGCTAATAGTACCTTAAAAAACGTATCTGATAGAAATAAAACATTCATGTTAAATAACAATTGTAATGGACAATTTTTTGTCACTGTATTTGGATTGGATAGGACTTTCTTTCCTTTCCAGCAGTATTGTTAAGTTGAAAAGGACAATACTTGATGAAAAGAAAAGATAGTTACTGTCTATACATGTAATCATGACTAAAGTATGACTAGCATGACTGTAGTATGACAAGTAATACTTTGGATTTGCCTTTAAATCTACTGATGTAAACTTCACTACTTTCATTCATTTAGGTAATACATTTTCATGGCACCTAGATTATATCTTAATTTGAAAAGATGCATAGCCTTCTACCATGATCTCCAAATTACAAGAAGTCACATATCTATTCTTTTGACTTGTAATTTAAGCTATTTTTTCCTCTTTTTCTGTTTCCCAGAGGGCAGGAAGTTCAAGGTACTTTAAAAGCTCTATTTTTTCTCCTATTTACATCAAAATGATGCTACTTTTACCCTAAATGACAACAGTTGCAGACAGACAAGCCAGATTTTTATTTCCAAAGCAGAACAAAATTAACCCACATTAGTCAACATTGATTTTAAGGCAGTGACTAAAAGGTTACATTAAGACCATTAAAACCTGACATCTTCTTCTATTGTTATTTTTGAATACCTAGCAGCTTTTCGGATGAGATGACTCGTCTCAAAGCAAAAGGAGCCATACTCAGAGGTATCATATTTCAACCGTAGGAAACCTATAATGTTGCATGATTAGGGAGGCAATGTTATAACTCGTGTCTTTCAAGCTAAAGATTTGTTGGTATCATCAAACAAATCTCAGAAGATGGTTCTGTCTACATCTGGTTTTGAATATGGAATGAATACCATCCTCTCCAAGTACTAAAAGGAAGTAAGGAGGTATAGTTTCTGAGGCAAATAAAAAAAAAGGCAATTTGATAAAAATGACTTATATAACTAATCTCTATGGAACTAAATGAAATAGAATTCATCTAAATGTTCAAGCTTAAATATAGCTACAACTCAAGAAGATGGAATTTCTCTTGACAATAATTGTCTGGAAGAATTATCAAAGTGACTGATGGAACAGGGAGGACGGGAAGACGGGGAGAGAGAGAGAGAGAGAGAGAGAGAGAGAGAGAGAGAGAGAGAGAGAGAAACATCAAGCATAGATGAGATTTTTTTTAAAGATGACATTGGTTTTTACTTGTTATATTAGTAGTCAATCTAGGAATGGGCAAAGGTGATAAACACAGAGTTCACAAGTTATAGCAGACAGAAAATCTCTTACAACTTTAACCAGAAGAGTAGCTTTTTCTGGACTGAAACTGTCAGGTTTTGAAATCAGAATTTTGTTTTTTACTGTGATTTCAATGGTTTAACAAAGTTCAAGTCAGTGGATCATTTACATTGAACTGACTGAAACTGAAATACATATCTGCCTAAGAAGACAGTACAGCTTTAAATTCAATGGGTGAATATGATAGAAATCCTTACCGGTAACCCTTGTGCCACACAAGTAATCTCTCTGTGCCATATTGTATTTATCATGGGATAGATACCAAAGGCTTCAAGATTATTTAATGGTTTCCAGTGCAGGATTGATCTATACCTGGGTTAGAAGGGTTTTCATGAAGCTAAAAGAAACCAGAAATGTGTAATTTTTCAAAGACATCATTTTTCACGAAGAACTCCTTCCATCAATTGATGCCTACTGTTTTTAGCAAATAAGTGATTGTGCAGGGAGGCAAAGAGAGCAACCAAAGTGTTAAGCAATTGTCAAGGAAGGTTAACGCCAGAGTGTTAAATCAATGAAATCATAGCATTTATCCCACTTAATGGAAATGAAAGTACTCAACACATTCCATTAACCTATAAAGTACCAAGATATTAAATTTCCAGGGACTACATGGACTTGTCTATAGTTTTTCAAAAACAAAATGTTCACATCTTGCCATTTCTAGGTTTCTTGGATTTCTTGAATCCCAATAGTTTCCAGTGACTACTAGTTCTTGTCAGAAACGATTCTAAAACAGGAATGTACATACTAATCCATTTTCTAGTTTATTACATTCCTTGAGTGTCAAGATATTGAGTTTCTGTATATTACCTGTACTTCTCTGTATTCCCCCCTCCCATATACAAATCTCACTTTTTCTTGGGTTTCTTTAATTCCTTTAGTACAACTATAGTACATTTGAAGGACTTCTTATAACAGAATTGGTTCCAAACTAGTTTCAAAAACTATTCTAAGATTATTTTTTAAAGTCTTTGTAACATCTTGTTATTTCTCAGCTTTCTTGAATTCCTTTAATGAAATTCAGAAGTACATACATAAGGCCTCTATTTCATCATGAGCTTTGTAGGACTTGTTTCAGAGATATGAGAAAGATCTTGTCTCATTATCACACAGGATATCTAACGGCAGATTGTTTACATGACCTAGCTCCAATTAGGACTGCTAGACACTGCAGCCATGGCCCTCAACTCAACTTCTATCATTTATATTCTCATCCTTATGTTGCATGCATCTCTTTCTTTCTTCATTTGATTTTGAAATGATTGCATGTTTGAAACTTATTTGTGTTTATTCTATAATCATAATATATCTCACAGCTTTTTAATTTAAATTACTGAATAACCTAATATGCTCAGAACTTACTTCTATGAACTAATTGACAAAGAATTGTATAATTCTATTTCCTCTTTTTTTTTTAAACAGAATTTTGGAACACTGGCCCACCAATAAGACCTGCCTTTCCATAATACATGCACAAAATTGTATTCATTAATTTCTCACAGGAAAACAGACCCACTGAATGAAAAATTACTACATTGAAATTAAGAGTTTCTTTATTATAATTAATGTAAATCACTAAACGATTCAGAACGGTCAAGTTTTTTCAAAGGACTAGATATGTATTTTACCCTTTGTGCAGTAAACTTTGTTCTACAGAACTAATAACAAGCAATTCACTACTTCCCTCCAAACTCACTGCCAATTAGAAATAGATAATAATTTGATTGACGAGCAAGTTCTCTACCCTGCTAAAAATAGGGGAGCCCCAGTCTGGCTTTTAATAGAGGCATTGTCTTTAGAATGCTTCGTTAATAATGACTGATGTAGCAGATTCCATGTAACAATTAACAGCATGCAACAGTGGAACTTATTAGAGTGTCTGCATGCAGCCTCATTCTCTATAGCAAGAATCCATTATGATTCATGTTTCAAACTTGACTTTGATAACAGAGGTACAGGGAAAGTTCTAGAAGCATTCAAAATGAGTACAAATTTGGATCATGCAGTATGTATTTTTCTTCAACGATTTACATTTATCCTTAAAACATCCCTCATGCCTACATTTCATGCAAAAAAAAAATGTGTCTTAGAATTAGTTTCTTTTTCTTAAATACATGCATAATTGCTTGGCTGCTTTCATGAAGTAATCAATTCTTGTGCCCAATACCATCAAAGCAACATTGAAGAGAAATCCTTTTCAAGTCTTTTCACTATAGCAGAAAACCTCAACTTTGTACTCTTTCTTTAATATTTGACTTCTAAAAACATTTGTTTTGAAATTCGTTGCAAAAATATGTATGCCTGTCTGCACTAGTTTGGCCAGGAGGGATTAGACCTCCCTGCATGGTCACTGACAGATGGTTATTTCATCTAATCAGCTCTCAATTAACATAAGAAAAAAAGGGATTATGGGGGACCAATGGGTACCGCTTAGGTATTGTTCGCTATAGAGAGAGCGCAAGTAGCTACAATTAGTGCAGTCCCGCTTAAATGACATCCTCTTTCACATTATGATACAATTTAAGGTGAAATTTTGCCATCAAATTTTGGGGGCTCCCAACACTTTAGAGGGGCTTTAAGTTTGATGTTGATGAGCGCAGAGATACACTCACAAACATCACTGTAGGGACATTCTTAACGGACTATTAACTTTGCTGGAAATGAATCCAGGAAATTACATCTTGTGGACACAGGAAATACCTTGCCTATGAGAAGGGGAATAGGTGGAGGGGGAGGGGGGCTTCTATGTGCTCATACCTCGTAATCTTATGTCTCGTCTAATTTACTTATTATATAATGCAAGGCTCTACAATAACTTTTTTTCATGAGGGGGTCTTGATTTAGGGTCTGTATCCATGAGCCCTCAGTCAAAATTGTGAAATTATGGGGTTCTGGAATTTGACTTACTATGTAATCGATAAAGCATTTAATTTTGTCAGTCAATGGGAATATGCCATTTAAAAAATTAAAAAATGAACTAACTAAACGACATGAATCATTTTGAGGCAGTTGCTGTAGTCTCCCAAAGGGATACTATGTTCATTTTGGGAGATATTCATCATCATTATATTCTGAATATAAAATCTGTTTTTTTTCTCCCCCTTTTGATGTGTCATGTTTCACATTTCAATTTGATAATACCTTTTGATCAAATTAGCCCTTTAGGAATATTTACTTTTCTTATGCAGGTATGCATTTAAAACCTGAAGTCACACTGAGCAACCGACTCCAAACAGACTACAACTGATTCTTGGTCAAGAAAAGTTAATGTAGTTTTTTTGTTTTTTGTTTGTTTGGGGGATCTGTTGTCAGACAGCTTGGTGTCGGTCTTGTAATTTTGACTACGGTATTATTGATCTCTCTTTAATAAATGAGTCAGTGCATGACTTACAAACATTAGAGGTATTTGACACACACCCATTGAAAATGGATACTTCGCTTGTACATCTGTTTAATTTCACCATTTTGAGCATCTTTAATATTTCACTTCCTTTAACAACGAACACGAATCTGAAATGCCTCTCATTCAAAGCTAGGATTCATACTGTGTCCAGAATATGACCAATAATTCTGGGGCCCCGGCCATCCATGTGTCCAAGATACGAGCATGTCTGTCTGGAAAAGTCATTGAAATATTGCCGTCTTCAATTCCTTACTGGAGTCACCTTCGTTTCAAGTTTTGAAAGGATAAAGAAAGCTTCCTTGAAGGATCTTCACTGTATTAAAGCCTGCACAAGGCCTGCCCAATACAGCAACAATTGACAGATTCCATTCCATCAGGAAGGAAGGAACATCAACAGAAGTTTGTGACCTAAACATTTGCTTTTTGTGATATTTGCTTGGGGCTTTGAATTTTCAAAGACCTAAAGGATAAGGGATGCAGTTGGGTGTTATGCTAGGCAAATGGTTAGGGTTGGGGATGGAGATCGGGGTAGGGTTAGTGTAGAGTTTGGTCCAGGGTTGAAGTTAGGAATGTGGTTAGTGTGGGATATTGACAGCAGAGCAATTGTCACCAAAGTATGTGTCATAGAACCATAAAGAAAATGCATCTGTCAAACTTGTCTATTTATTTATTTATTTATTTATTTATTATAGTTTTATTTTAACAGGGTGGTCTCATTCAAGTTCATTTCTGAGCCTGCTCTCCCAGAGAGCCCTGTATTCACATAAAAAACATGTACAATAATAACATGAATTCAAAACATACATACAAAGGTAAAATATACATGGTATATACAATAATTAAACATGGGTAACGAAAAACACGCATTAACAATAAATTATAAGGAAAAAAATACAACTATCAAATTGAAAAAACTAGATGAATGAAATGTAATAAATAAATAAAGGTCAAATTAACGTGAAAATATGTTTACAAGGGAAACTGAAAGGTTTTGACATTCTTTTTAAAACTTTGCAGCGACTTACAATTTTTAATATGATAGGGTAATTTATTGTATATTTTAGCTCCTGAAACCGCTAAGGTTTTCGTTTTAAAATTTGTTTTACACTTTAGAATGAATAATGGACTGTTTAAAGCATAACGAGTAGAATATAATATCGGTCTTTTACTTATACATGGATTAAGATATGGTGGTGATAGGTCGTTTATGATTTTAAAAATCAAGATGCATTTCTGATATTTAATTCTTTCCTCTAATGACCGCCATTTCAATTTACTCATTAAAACATTTTGGGGTGTAAAATATTCGGCACGAAGAACTAATCGTGCATATCTATTTTGTAATTTTTGCAACTTTGTTAGATTTTGTTTCGAAGTATTTCCCCATACTGAATTACAGTAGTTTAAATGCGGTAGGATAAGAGAATAGTATAATGTAATAAGATTCTTACGGGAAATATAATTGCGTATACGTCTAATGCAGGCAATCGTACCCGATACTTTCTTAACAACTTCTTTTACATGTAACGACCATGTTAAGCTTTTGTCTAGTGTTACACCTAGATATTTCATACTTTCGACTGAGTCGAGTACATTGTCACTGTAACGAATACAAATATTATTATTTTGAATTTTTCTTTTGGAACCAAATAGTATTGTTTTGGTTTTATTTGCATTTAAAAACAGTTACTCAAAGATTAACAAAAAAAATATTGTTAAAACAGTCAAATTCTTAGCTTATATGAAATGTGATATACAGCCATGATAACTCAGTGAACAACTTGGCTTTCATCATCAGGAACTTACCTTAATATGATAACAAAATGGTTGCCAGACAATTCTCCTAGGTTGAGAGGCTTGTGGACATATCTAAAAATAGAAATACATAACTATGTTTGAATGTTCAGCAAGGCCAATAATACATTTCTAAATATATGATACATGGTAAAATGCCCCAAAGTTACATGGAATACAATCAAATCAATAATTGTAGTACGTATGAGCTCTACATGTATTTGCTGATCATGAAGCACTTTAAAAAGACAGACTGATGAAAGGCGCTGCAAAAAGGGCTAGATGAAAGACAATTTCTTTGTTTCACTCCACAGAATCTTATTACGGATATAAATAATCAAATAACCTATATAAAAATGTACATGTAGTAAAATTCAAGCACCATTTCCATTCAAATTTGTTTAAACAAATGTAAATTATTTCAAATCATGTCTTTAGAAAAATGAACATTTATCTAAGTTTTATAGTTATTTGTTTACTCTCATAAAAAGATAACCATGATAAAAGAAATGAAATACAAAGTTATAAACACACACACATAATATATACTTATACGTGAACATAAGTGAAGAAAGAAAAGGGAAAAGCAAATGAAGATTGGGGGAGCCAGCAGGGACCACAAACACCTGTCAATGGCTAGCTCCTTGGTTAACTTATTTACAGTAACGCAAAATAAAAAAAATTCTCCTTTCAATGTTCTCTGAATATCTGTACAATACATGCATAATGTTAAATATTGTTTATTTGATGAACATTCCATGAATTTCTTTTCTCTTTTAATATCCCTTTGAGTGATCTTGTGAATAATAATTCTTTCAACTGACAAGATTTTGTTTAAGTTTTACATAAAGTGAAACACTGAAGATATTTGTATTGCTTCTTGCTGAAATTTTCTGATTAAATTTTTATAAAAATCATCAGAATAAACTCCCATATATCACCTGAAATTGCCTAATCGAATGCATCTCAAGACCTTGTTAAGCTGTGCCAGTCTCAAACCATCAATTCTAGAGATAGACAAATAAAGAAAAGACAGACAATATTTATTATTAAAATGAGTGTTATTGAGAGCTGAAATATATTCATGGACAATAAATAACATACAGGAAAGGCAATAAAATGTCAAATTTGTGTTGTTTTTACAATGAACATTACTGAAATATTTCCAAAGCTATATAGCATATTAGCATAGCACCTTGGTAAATGAGGTTTAATGTTCATTACCTGTATATTACTCTTTTGCATGAATACTAAAGACAGAAGAAAGAAGCATTGTTAAAATGTAAACTGACCAAAAATGTGTGTAAATCTGTCCATAGTAAACAATAGAAAAAATATTACCACGCCTTTTTATCGTTTCTCAACTGAAAAATATGTCACATTCAAAATGTAAAACAATAACAAAAGTTTCTCCAACTCAGATATATGGCCATTTATAAGGGATATTGAACACATGAAATACTGTCACGAATTAAGGAGTGCGACATATTCATCATGAAGAAAAAACACACATCTTGTTTCAACACTTAGTACAAGTAAGCAATCAAATAGATAAAACACACCATAATGGTTGGTATTGGGGGAAAACTCTATCATTTAAGTGATGGATAAGTGATGATACATCTAGCATGCAAAGGAGCACATCTAAATGTCTCTGATGAAAAACAGATTTATTGAGAATTATGGAGTAAATGGAAGCAGCGTTTACCAGAGGAAACGCTCTGATCTATTTTGGTCTGGTGAGCCAATGTATAAAGATCCTGAGAGATATGTTTATAAGGTATGAATATGTTGCCTTTCTGATTGCTGCTCTGATAAGAGAGTTCATAGGGTCCTTCTTCATGAGCCTGAGCATAGACTGATCAGTGCTTCTCAAGAAATTAGACCTAGTTGAAATTCCAAAAGACAGCATTATCCCTGGTCATGAAATCACTTTTGGATAAACTTTTACAAATATCATGAAGGTACTATATGAGCTAAAGGTATATTTAAACATTCAAAATTCACAGTAGCAGTATGATAAATCCAAAATTTAACAAACAACACTACAACACATTTATCAACAAAACCTACATTTTAAAAATGCATTTAAAATGTAAATATATATCAAATATTACACATTTCATATTATATGGAGAAAATATATTTATGAGTAACAAAACGTACTGCCTGCACACGATATGATGACTTATTGTATAGCACATGTAGGTGATTATGGTAATAATCTTTCTTGGTCTGGAAATTAAGTTATTTTCTCTGTATATGTTTAGTATTCTTAGCACAAGCCAGTACCCATAGTTCACTTTGCTATATTTCAGATCCATAAACAATCCATTCAACCACAAGGCTGAAATATCTGATTTAATAATGATGATGATTATAATATCAATATTGACTTTTTATATAGTACTCATACACTATGACATTCATGGCGCTTAAGTAACTATTGCTCAATCAAATCAAGTACCCCATCTAAACCTGGGTGGAGAGTGGCAACTGTAGATTAACATCTTGCCAAAGACAGGAGTTCCCAGGCAAGGAACCAAACTATGTACTTTGTGACCTTTAGTCAGAGACTTATCCACTAGACTACAATACCTCTAACTTTACAACTTGGCAAACTTTTATAAAAACTGGTAGAGCCTGGTAATATTCAGAGTGCCTTGGGCATCTTGCATGGTGGACATGTGCGCTATATAAATATTATTATTATTATTATACAGTTAAATATGTCTATAAAGGGCATACAAGGGACACAGGAAGGCTAGCCACTGCAGATAGTTGACCTTTCCAGACACGTTCTACAACACTTTTCATTCTAGAGGAAACCATTATAGGTGACGCACACTATAGACAGGTGGCCGCTAAAACAGATATTATTATATCGGCATATTTCTGCTGGGGAAGTTCTGAAATAAGAAACCTTAGGAGAGCAAATTTAGGGCCTTTCACCCATCGCCTTTCAAATAGAACATCATCTTCTTCATCATCTTCATCACCTGTATATGTCCTTAAAACTGATACATTAATATGAGGAAATGTGTCAATCATCGAATACCCCCAGTGACATTTCTGAAGCATAGGACAGAAACATGAGTGGACCTTCAGGGGCAAAGTGCCAAATTTCTGGCCTTAACATTGCTTTCTTTCCATTGTTCCAGCATTATGAGCAATCCTCCACTAATCCATTTATAGAATCAAGGAAATCATTGACTGTGCATGCTCCTCTTCTCTTTCATCTGAAAGCTTTGCTGTTTGTCAAGACTAAGGTTCAGGGTTTGCCTGGGTTAATGCAGGGCTAGGAAACTTTTGTGAATTGGAGCCGACAGTCTTGTCACGGCATGAAATATTCGCAAATTGCCAATCATGTCCAAGTTTAATTTTCGTCAGAGAGTGCAATCCTGGCCGGGGCTTATTCAAAGACTAATAATAACACACTTTGATGTTTACCTCCAGGCCAGTTTTGTTATTGCAGGATTTTTTATGAATAAAATCTTGTGGCAATATAAGAAACATAGTTTCATTAAATTTTGACATTTGTCAACATTATCGTGCCTAGATATATATATATATATATATATAATTATAAACATTATGTATCTGTACGAGTCAATTTACTTGTGCAGTGTACAGTGTTGTATGGGCATTCAATGCATAGGAGCACCAAAAACTTTTGCAGCATTAAACTTTTGTGAATATGGACTCAAAAATGTTTTTTATTTTTTACAATGCAGGGTCTTGAAATGCCTGTTACTAATGACGTATTGTCATTTCTGTATGTAATGAGGCATCAAAACAAATTGGTCAGACTAAATATTGGAGTTTACATCAGTTGTAGATCTACAATGAAAATAAAAGCCTTACACACACATTCACACTCCCTCCCTCCCTCCCTACACACACACACACACACACACCCGCAACCCACTCACACACAGAGGTTTCAAATTTTCAATTTTGAAGGTCTTATCACTTAGCTCATGACTAATCATAGATATAATAAGTCCAGCATCTAGGGCATGAAGGCCAAATACTAGACATAATTCAGCACAAGTTCAATAGCCACTTAGACATTCAATCAAATTACAACCTTCCCCTTCGTTTGTAATATTTACCTCAGATTATCAAGTATCATGAATAGCCTGTCCATCGGTTAGATGCGTAGAACTGTACTTAACACCTACATTTTTACATGTTTTATTGAAACCGACAAAACAAGAACTAATACCAGTAATTGATTACAGTTCTAATCTAAAGCAAATTAACAAATCATATTAATTCTATATCTAGTAGAAAGTCAAACTTTCATAACAGTACAGGGTAAAAATCTAGAATTAAACCCTAAAAGTTATCTGCATGGTAGAACATTTATTGAATCACAGAAAAATGATTTGATTGAAATCTGTCATTAATATAAATAAATCAGAAAATGATTCTAGGTATGTAAATGTCCCATATAATCATTAAAATTGTGTATTGCAAACAACCCATATTTCATACTCCTAAATTTAAAAAAAAAGTTTGTGCATAAATTGTCTATTTTTGAAAATATAAAAATCATCAAGATTTCAATTTATTTAGAAAATATTTGTGGCAGTAATTGTCAAAATTTGCCTTGAAAGATATTAACTGTTGTGTATGTTTTGTTTAACAAAATTTGGTTATTCTTCTATACATATATGACAAATAAAAATGACACTTCTACATGTATATTTTTGGATGTTGATCAAGTCAATGACACAAATGTCCCGATGATCTTGAATTAAAAGCGAACCAAGACGATGCTTTGATGCAAAGAGACAGCACTAAGACCTTGAGTCTTGCTTTATACTTGTGCCTCAAAACCTGTCTCAACCATATCCTTACATATTCTCAAAGATTTATCAAGGAGCAGAACAGAGGGCACTGATTGACTTACGTAGGCAAATTATATAAGAGAATTTTTTCAAGCCTTTTAAAGCTAAAAATAACCCATGTTCCCATGACATTACACTTCCTCTTTAGGGGCTGCTGACTCCAGGGAAGAGGAGCTAGGATATGGGTAAGGAAAACTCGGCCCCCTTCCTCTCGCCTCTCTCTACCATATACAGATGACTGTCAAGATTGTTTATAAATAACAATCATTTTGTTTAAATTCATTTTTATAAAGTAAGTTTACAAGAAGCAAAAGTAAAAGCCCTTTTATTAATATATTTGTGTTAAATATGTATTTAATATTTTCATATCATTGATTGGATATAAAGCTTGAAAGTTTGAATTAAGTATAATATCACATTTTAGAATAAAGTTTGGTAAACCCATCCTTATGGATTAGGCAGGAGCACATCTTCATTAAGACAAGATGCAGTCAACGTCATATACACACACACACAGGAACCCACCCACACACACGCACAAAACGGTGACAAAATAATATGCTTTAAAGCGCAGAGCACTTCACACTTCTGTATCTTACACCATGCACACAGACAAATAAGGATTCTCAAGTTTCTTAAGATACTTCAGACACTTTTTTTAATCACCTTGCCATTAATTGTATACAGTTTAATTTTTTATTTTGCCGCAGCTGGTTTTTCAGGTGTTTTTTGTTGTTAATGTTAACACATCCTGTCTGAAAAAAGATTACATGTAGGGTGTGATTGAAGCAAACTTGATGTTAGTTCTTGTGATTGAGTAGTATTTTCTCTGGATCCAATTGACTTGGAAATGCCGCTGAAAGTGAGTTTGATTTGGCAGGATATTGGAGTAAAGCGGGTTTTATGTCCTAAGAGAATTGTGTTTCAACTGCCAATTTGCGATCTGGAAAATCTAGGTGACTTTGACCCAAAATGCTTGACTAAAAGTAAAAAATGCAATATTTTTCCTTTTAGCTCAGTATATAACATATATTTGGCAAGAGTGACATTCTGCATATTCATTTCTAGTCATTTTAGTAGAAACAGAGGCGGAACATATATGTTCTAGAACAAAACTGTAAACAGAAATACATGCTGAAATTCTGCTTAAACTGCCATCATACCATGATATCACATCTCTGGGTACTTTCTAAGAGCTTTGGAAATCATTACCCCGGTTTTTAGCTCTGGCAATCATTATCAGCAAACAAACAAAATTCAAAGAACCCACTAACTACATCTGGGATGAGTGAGGCATATGTTGATTAATGTCTTACAAGAGAAAAAGTCAGTGAAGTACTTGAATCCATTACCTTGTGATCCACAGTATTTTGAACTATCCACCAGATCACAACACCTCAAGGGCTCATATGCATTAAACATTTGAAAAGACAAAGAGCATATTACTATTCTGAGAGAAAAGATGACCCAAATCAATGAAAACAGATCAAAACTTTTTAGCCCGAGATAATCACCTTTGAATAATAACAAAAGCCTACTCTAGGTACGCACACACAGACACACACACACACACACACCCACCCACACAAAAAAAACGTCAACCAAATGTAAATAAAAAATTAGATCAATAGGAGCAGATGAAAAAGAATAACAGTCACCCATCTCTTGATAATGTAAGCAGAATTACATATACTCATCACTTTATAAACAGTTCCAAAGGCTGACCTACTCTAATTGTTTTTGAATTCAGAAGGGATGAAATTATTTGGAAGAATTGAAGTCACTGCATCAGATTATCAAACCTAACAATGAATTTCTGCTCTCAAGGGCTTTCTGCAAAAATGGAAAACCTTCATTGAACCATTATCTCTCAAAAAGATGACTTATTGTGACTAAGAATACAAAATTATTCTGTAATTTACATCTTAACCATTCTACCAAATTGAGAAAGACAACCGGTGTTTGCATTTGTAATTACTCACCATGAGTAGGGAGGGCACAGAGTAAAGCGAGGAAGCTTTGACAGTATTAAAGAGTTCAATTGTATTATCCAGGGGAGAAAAGGCTATATCTGTGTTGATAGATATGCTTTGTCATTTTCTTTTGGGGCGGGGAAGATGGGATTTAAAATAAACTATTTTTGTTTGTTTAAAAGAGGAATCACAATCAAAGGGGCAAAAATCGTCATAGCGCAATCATATAAAAAGTAGAATTGTCACAAATTTTGAATAAACAGTGTGAAAGTTATTGTTTGTCCAATTTTCCTCACAATTCTACTCTTGACATTAAGAGCGATGTGAATCTTATGTATTGAAAACGCAGTGATGTATTCATGTATAAATGATTGTCCACATATTCTTCAAAAACATTGAGAAATCAAGAAATGAAACTAAAGTTCACATCATTCTATTTATATGAAATATTTGTATAAGTGTCTAGAAACATTATCAAAGTTCACACATTACATATAAAGCAAATAAAATCTTTTCTACTTTCGTTTGAGTGGTATCTTCATGTATACACATTTTTGTTCAAAATTTTAGATGTGTAGTTTCCATATATAAGAAGCAAACAACTCATAACATCAAGGTCCCTTTAACAGGATCCCGGGGAACTTGCATTATTGCATTTTATGAACTATACAAGAAAAAGTACAAATGCAGCAGCCTTAATCCAGATGACGATCTTCCTTCCACCTACCCCAGAGTAAAACCAAGCCTCTGCATGCAGTTCCTAGCTCTCCCTGCAATGTCATTTGCATAATGCATGATGTGTCATACTTGATTCTACAACTAGCCAGGGTTTGCGAGCAGAGCACTGCAGCGGAGCGCAGGAGAGTGTGAGCAAGGAACGGGCAGGAAGCTTCTATCTGGCATGACTTCGAGTCATTGAATCCCTTCCCTCTATCCTCGCCACACAAAGCTCTGAGCGCACTTATACAGAGTAACCCTATTGGCAAGACTCGCAAACAAGCGATCAACTTACTCCAGACCTTCTACTGTGGTCTAAACCTCTAGTGATCCCTTGCTGTAGGTCTGACCTAACTCGCATGTTACGTTGTGCCCATTGCTGTGGTCTTTGGATAAGCCTGGTGTATTGAACTCCTGGCAATCATATCATGTTTAATTGGTGAATTGGAAGCCAGTGAGAGTAAACATACCTGTGGATAAAACAATTACATTTGCTTTCATTGGAAATCTTAATCAAACAAGGTAAGGATGCTTCATTTTCTATTCTGATGTATCTGATCTTAGGGGATATTTAAAAGTTTATTCTGAATGCTTCAAGTCCTTCAAATCTACAAGCAACAAACTATTGTAGCTTTTTTAAAATTTATTTGGTTCAGTGGTAAAACACAGCCAGTAGTTAAGTAAACCATCAAACTTTACTTTAAAATTATCAATGTTTTTATTTTTTACAACAGATTTTTGTAAACAAGATCATATTGATAATTTAATGTGAATATAACCCAGTTCTTTGACAATGTATAGAAAGTAGAGATTAACATGACCAAGTATGAAGTAAACTACTACTTCTACAGATACGTTTTTAACTAAAGGGATAATGTATGGGCTCTCTCTTTCTCTTCAGTAGTTTTTAGTCCCTTAGTTTCAAACTCTGGGTGGATATTCCAATTTTGTTTTTAATGACAAGCAATTATTTCTTAACTGACAACGACATGAACCACACATCATACACATATATATGTCATTAACTACATAGGATAAGCCAAAGAAATAGGTACTTGAAATAACGAAGGAAGTGCTTAATTTCATATCAGTATTCTTCATGCGAGTACTTTAATTTGCATACTTGTTCTACGGGTAAATCCCCCATTGTAACTGCCTTCCTTCAACTTGGTACCAAAAATATCTCTTCAGGATATGGGTGGGATTACAAAAAGTGATGCTTTCCAGAAAACCCTACACACGTGCCTGATCTTGTGTCAGATAAGTTCATTGTGAACCTTAGCAGTGATGAGAGGCTTCTTTGGATTAGGTTATTAGCAGGATCCTGTTCTCCGCCAAAAAATCTTCCAATAAAATTAATGAGTATTTGAAAGAGGAGTTATCATTATGTGCGACAACATAAAGAGGAAAGGATACAGTTTAAAAATTACAATTTCACCCTCATAGTACTAGATTAACTCATGAAGTAAATTCTCCACTAAGTATAACTTTTCATTTATACAAGACAAAGCTTTGTGAACTTACTGACGCAAAAGAAACTTTCATGATTGAGTTAATGTTGCTTGAGAAAAGAATAAAAAAATAAAGAAGAAGAATAGTCTGATTTTGAGGCGAATTCAGACATGCAATAAGAAAATCAAATGAATTTTAGAGATGACAGTCCACAAAAAGATGGGAATCTGAAAATTGGCAAATTGGTATATTTACCTACATAAACAACTCTATAAAGAATAGTTATAATCACTAATGGTTCATTAAAAATTAATCACGATTGCTCACGTCTCACAAAGTCATCACTCTGAAGTTTGTATCCCATTTAAAATCAAGCTGTAAAAATAAAGAGGAGCCTCAATTAATCTTACATGTTCTAACTTTGACTCTGTTCTGATCTACTATAGATAGATACATTTCACATATGATGTAATTCATTTTGTAATTCTTTATCATTTGTGTAATATTACACTGTATTTGTTAAGCAACATACATACCGGTAATACAATTAGTTGATGTGTCTTATATAACTGAGGTTGGAATTAGCACTTGTGTTATTTTCTGGTCCCATTTTACCACCTGATGTTCACGATGTCATATTATCATCATTTTGTTTGTATCCAAACATGTAGAGAATTATGTAAGGCTTGTAATCTATGCAACTTCACATGGTCAAACCTTGATATTCTTCAGGAAGGGTCCCCAGCTTATTATTCATAGAACTGCAAGTGTTAATCCACATGGTACAAACCATGACCATACATATCAGATCATTAGCTCTAAAAGCCCCTTAGGTTCCAGCAGTTAAGGGCAAAAGGAAGTTATGCAATATTTCTTTCGATGAGAAGAAGGGTTCTTACATAAGTCTTGGAGAGGTGATCTGAACAGCTGTTTATGAGGTAGAATTGCATCTGAGCACATGCTGAAAGCGTATGCCATCCAGGGTCTCATTAGGTTTTATGGTCTCGAAAGGGAACTGTTCCACATGTATGCTCAGAATTAATCAGTCACATTTGTTAAGATGTGTTCTGTAACCTTTTATTATAAAAATGTTGAGTATTTTTTTTCTTTTGTTACTGTACTCCTAAAATGATGCATTGTTTAAATAATATCCTCTTTCAGCGTATGAGAGATAACACTGTTTTACTACATTTATATATAAAGACTTAACATGTACATTTACTAAAGAAATACTTGATTTCATAACAGGAATATCAAAACAATTTAGATTACCAAAAGCATATATCTCAGAATGATTACCAGTACAATAACTTTACCAGATAACCGAACAAACTTACATTAATATTATCACCCCAACTAATGTATTTGATTACAATTCTGCACTTCCACTGGGAAGCATTGTGTATGATGTAATGACTGAGAGACTTCCCAAAAGAAAAAGTAAGAACCTCTAAATAGGGAATAGATAAATGAAGTGTTCTTGTAGATTTCACCGGAGTGTTGGCTCAGTCAGTAGAGCATCCGCCTCACAACCGGGAGGTCGTGGGTTCGAACCCCGGCCGCGTCATACCAAAAGACGTTAAAAGATGGGAGTTGTTGCTACCTTGTTTGGCGTTCAACAATAAGGGATAGATCAACGTCGATCTGGCGCTGCTCAGTGGCTGCCGGGCTCACAATCAATTGGGCAAAAAGAATTTCCGTTTCGGTTTAATAAAATTTGGAGTGGACTATTAGATTATTATTATCATTATTATTATTATTTAAATCACTTTATCAGGATTAAATCTTATATGTGTTCTAGAACTAGGAAGCTATATTTTCTCTAAATATGAATATCCTTGCATCTTGAACTCTGAGTCAAGCTCTAGTCAGACTAGATTCTCATAATCCTATCTGCCAAATGGTGATTTTACCTTTTATGGTCAAAATGGCACAACTGATTCAGTGAAGGCCTTCATGATGATTCACCAGGCTTCTACTAAACCACATAGTCATAGATGCTTGTGTGCTTTAGGTTGCAAGAAATATATCTATGACGTTTGATACTCATTTGTTAGCCCGCTGCTTTCGGCATGGAGGCTTTTAAAGCTACTTTCAACAATTGTTACAGAAGCTAAAAAGTATCATTTGGTATTAAAGTCTATGTATCCAAACCTTACTTTAAAATCTTAAATATGTATATAGTTAAAGGCCATGTACATCAAGCAACAATGACAAGAATAATTATAAAATATCATTACACTTACTTTTTGGCTTAATCTAAATCAGAAAAATGTGTTTTCTTGAAATCACGGTCATACAGAAAAAGTAAATTAATAGTTTATATCATGAAAAGGTTAAAATCAAATTTCAAATCTCATTAATGTAGGAAAAACTTTTCAGCAGCTGTTAAGTGTGAGTGCAAATCTGGGAACTTGCCAACATCAAATATTAGCAAGAATCAGAAAAAAATTCACATGCTCATGAGTTTATCTGAGTTTTTAATGTTGAAGCACATGCTTACATACATTACCCATTATAATATAAAAATCTTTGTCTTATATGTGTATCTGACAACCATTCAAATCTATATTTGTGGACAGAAATGACTAAGGCTTCCTCTAAAGACACTATGACCATACCATGGGGAATAATCCTGGAAATTAATTGTGTCACTCCCGCAACTCTCCGGGACCTTACCCACCTATGTTTGTCCGTTATGGAGGAAGGGTGACTATGCAGAGAGCCCTTGGTTGGAATCTCTATTGTTAATTGGATTAGTAATAGCCACAGGTTACAAGTTGATAGATTTGGATACCTACCATTCAGGTGAAGGAAAGAATGTATGCATCTATGGATCATGTTTTTATGACCTTTCCATATGGGATATGATATATTATTTACATGTTGTTGCCGTTATAAATCAATTCACTTTTTTTTTGTGCTAAAACAAATAAAGAAGAATTATACAAATCTTTGATTATTTAGCAACCACAATATAATTTGAAGTGGGAATCGTAAAACATCACTAATATCAAATTGCTTTGTTCTCAGCAACAAAGCCTGGCATATTAAAGAGGATATATGAGAAAAAATTCAACAATCTTTATTGCATTGTAGTCAATATTCTGAATATTGCTTTCTATTGATTTTACTGTAATATAAATTACTGTTGTTCAGATTTTCAGACTGTTGGTTAATTTAATAAAAGAATAAATTATACAGATGATTAGATCAAAACTTGCTATTCATTCGCCATGACTTTTCTTATTTGTTTTTTTAGTAATCTCATAACTATGAAAGTTAGAATGTATTTCAGGATAATTTCATTTCTAGATATACCATTTTTTTAAACCGTTGATAATCATCAACATTTTATCTTTATCATCTCAACTTTTATACTATGCTCGTTCACATATATCAATAACATCATCAACATCAATGACAAATTTGAGAATCATCATCCTTCTTCATATCCTGACTAATAAGAGGATCTAGGAGTAGAGGATCTAGAAGTACATGTAGAATAAGAAAGTCATGCTAGAAGTAGAGAAAGTAATATAACTATCATAGTCATATTTAAAAATATTCCCTTTAGAGACAGAATCATATCATATTTACTCAACAGCAAAAAAAATTTTCCTGCCAGACACATATCAACATACAAGTATGAGAATAGTTACTGATTTAGTTTAGTTGAGCACCATAAAAATGTTATCTCATATTATTTCACTGAGCTATAATACTTGGATATCGGAAGATGATTGATCTGTTTGAGCCCTGCCGGTATGCCTAAACACATCAGTCACATGACTTCGATGAATAGCAGCAAAAAAAGCAGAACCTATAACATTGAAAATAAATTAGTGCTAATTAATGGTCATTATAAATACAATAGCTTGTCTAGACAATGCACTAATAGTGGTTAAAGAGGAAGTATGCAATAGAAAAAGAATCTACATGTCCCTTGAAAAACGAAACCATGCACACTCCTACTGTACATCAATGGTCCATAGGCAGAGCTCCACAGTAACCTTTTGGAAGAGGGACTAGATTTGACTTTTAACAGTCAATGTGCATGGGCCCTATGCTACGATTTTATCATTTGGGGGTCTGGACTTTGACTTTGGGCACTCCTGTGTCCCGGTAACTGTTAGTGTTGAACTCTGGTCTAGGTCTAGATGTACAAAATCTGCAAAATCTGCACCAATTTCAATTTTGTGAACTGTGAAGTGTTCATATGATACTCTTGTTTGCCATCAGGATACAAGAAAACACACATGTTGCCAATTAATACGAACAGAAAAAAAGGTTGCATTATCATCAAATTATCCTACATGGTATGTAAATATGAAATGGGTTCACTTTCATTCAATATCGATCATTATATGGAACATAATAATGTTAAAACAATATGAATGAAATTAATTTGGAGCCAGTCTCTAACTTAATATAATAAATCCCATTTTATAGCTAGCACTTATTATATCCTCCCCCAAAGGAAAACAAATTCTGGTTCAAGTGATCCATTTCATCCTGTGTGGCTGAAATATTGATAGATAATCAACATACACTTTCATAAAAATTAAGGCAGAGTTTCTGTTAAAAATGAGCCCCTTTCCACCTTTGCACTAATAATATTATTGTGTCTGCAACAAAATGCAAGCAGGTTAGATTTATGTTCACAAATTGGCGAAAACTTGGGAAAGGAATCATTTTTTTTTTTAGCTATTTGGAAGACAGTTGTTCCCACCCTTCCTTATTGGTTGAAAGCTAGTTAATCTACCATGGCGTGTTAACACCAAAATAGTTTAATATCAGGGGATGGATTCAGGAAGGGACAAGGCGGGCTAGGTCACAGGCATCTTCCTACGTCACTTACGGACAAAAAAAAAATCACTCTTTTCCTTTGAGAGCTCTATTTGACTTTGATGAGGTAAAAGCGTAATTTCTCTGCACCCTTTCAGGTATTTTTTTGAACTAGTGCTCTTTAAAAGCTTTCTCCCGCTGAACTGCTCACTATCCTATACATGTACTGCTAATATGGACATACATCTTTTATTCAAACATTCATATAATTTTTAATGGAGTATTACATGCAAGTTTTACATGGATGACATAATAAAGTGAATGAAATTGAGTTACTTCTATTTCTAAATCTCTATTGGGCTCCTTTTCTCTCTTAGTAATTTTTAAAAGAATAACACATTTATTTTTAACGGTCTTGCCAGGAAACCATTAACGTCACAACTCAAAATTTTGGCTAGGCATATAATCTAGACCAACAATAGGATTTGCAGGAGATTTCATGTTTTAGACTGTATCTAAAGCCAAATTTATGATCTAATATTGGATTATTATTTAAGCTGATGTTTATATAGAAATACGATCTTTTATAACCAGACTTGTTTCAATCAATGACATGTCAATTTTTATTCCAAACTCTTTTTTAAACTTTACTTCACTTGAATCAAAGTATATTCACTTAAAACTCAAGATCTGAAAGCCATTCACATTGGAATACTACAGTAATTATAATACTGACAAGACCAATCCCAGACCAACAAGAGACCGAATGATAAAAAATCCAAGAATGAGTCGGATCAGAGTCAGCGTCTAGTCAGTTTGGCAGTGTGACTGAGTTATACATCACATGTAGATGAATAGCAGCTATCAAATCCAAAATTAGGATTTTCTTCACCTTTTGGGGACAAAATTGGGAAAATCTACAGTCAAATCTAATCTTGTTGATGTTCAAAACACAGGAAAATTCCTTTATGAACATATTTTTTTTCTATAAACCAACATCAACGTCTTTTTAATGAAGCAGTCAAAATTAGTAAAGACATATGACATCTTACCTGCACCCTCGTCTGCTGGGAACCTATCACTTGCCCTTGAGCATAGCTAAATCCTAATGTGGTTTTAGCAACTGTTACCTTTTTATATCTAGCTACCGTCTCCCATCTGACTGAATTAGCTAAATCTAAATCGAGTTACCACCATCACCCCAAAAATACAGATTCATGACGATGTCTTGTACAGTTGTTCTACTGAATTAATCACTCTTTTAGAGCCATTTAGACTACCTATTGCTTCTTATCCGGCCCTTCACTGAACTCCTTTGTTCACTTGTCTACTTACTTTCTTAACGAGGTTGTCATATTGAGTCTGTTTTTCATCAGTTTCAATGATTTTTGTGATTTTCATGATATCAGCAAAGCATTTTTCAATGATTGAGAAGCGACTACAGGAACTAGGAAATCGTAAAGCTCAGATCGATTTATTTTTCCTTTCCTCTGCAAAAAAGAAGAAACTAGCTAATGATTGATATAAATTAGATAATAGGAGGATACTGCAAGGTAATTTTTAAAAATATATATATATATATATATCTTTATTTCTATAATGTTATCCTATGACAAATTATATCTATGAATGTTCTCACTCACCTAGTTGACAGTCTAGTGGCATTATTTAATGAAGGAAACCAGAGTGAGAGTGAAATTTAAAGATAAAAACAGAACATCCAGTAGAGCATTTCAAGTGCATTTGCATTCAAGTTGTTAATTTATCACATGGATTTGAATGTGCCACTATACACTGAAGTCTTTTCTATTTCATGGGTGCATATTTCTTCAGTACTATTTCTTCTCAAATTTCTTAAGGGATATGAATCATCTAAAAATCCTGTAAAACAGCTGTTAGTTGTACTAATTATTTAAATGCTCTCACTCATTTTTCAAACATACCTTCATGTATATATCAGGGTCTATACCTAATATTTCAATGATGTATACTGCTCTCTCTCTCCGCTAGAGTACTAAACACACTTTATTTTGACTTCAGGGTGTTTCTAAATAATTTCATGGATGTTCAGACATCATGCCATACACTTTTGCAGCAACTGATCTCCATGCAATATGAAACTCAATCAAAAGTACAGCTTTGAGCTTAGGGTGAGATTTGGTGGCAAATCTCTTTGAAAGTCAAACGGAAAACCATCAATCATTGCCTAAGGATACAGGGTAAAGTGTTCACTTCAGAGCCAAAGCACACAAACTCTTTTATCAGTGGCATGTGTAGGCAAACTTTTTTATCGACCCAAGACAGAGATTAACAGATCTCAGATGCTGGACAGCAAGATTTGAATCCAGGCATGGAGAAATTATTGGAAGTGGATAAGTTTAGGATGTTTTTCTTGAAGTGGAAGGCTTATAGTGACCTACCGTTTGGGATGGACTGATGATTTGTTGACAGACAGGGTATTTTCTCTGCTTTGAGTCATACTACAGTATAGGTCAATGTGGTCTGATCCAGTTCAAATTCAAATTGAGAAATAACCTAAGAATGTGAATGGGACTTTGTTTATAAAAGCAGTGAAGATCATAGAGATTTGTTATCAGCCCCCCCCCCCCCCCAAAAAAAAAAAAAAAAAAAAAATCAGAATGAACTTTAAATATAGAGCATGACAAGCATAAGATGCACTCAAAACATGATCTTTCTGATCTAACACATTAAAGCTTTTTCATTGACTAGTAATGGGCCTTCTAGTTCTAGTTTCTAGCTTGCATGAAATGCATTTATGTCTAATATCTTTCACAGTCCTCATCAATCAAGAATCATGATTTCACATGATAATTTTTTATTTTTAGACAGTCAAGTTCGAGTCGCATTAAAAATCTGTTCCTGACCACACACTTTCTAGCATCCCTTCAAAAAGTAGCTGCTAGCTCTTAAATTATACAACAGAAACTAAAAGTTTATCACATGACGTCAAAGGATGTGGCGAGACCCAAGGGATGCAGAATGAGAACTTGATGAATAACTTGATTTGTGCCAAAATCAGAACTCTTCCTTTCCATTAAAACAAATCTGATGCAGTCAGAAGATTCAATCTCTGGTCCAAATCTTGGAATACTAAATTTGTCCGCTATCCACAAGGCACAGTATGATTTAAATCAATTTTTCCATTTTCCTTCAAGAAAAGTCAGAGTTTCAGGTTTTACAAGCTCTATCCTTACAGGTCTAGCTATGCTTACAATAATATACAATTTGCAGCATACAATAGACATGTTTCTATAAGGAGAAGGCAAAAAAATCCATGAAAGTTGACTATGAAATGAATTAATGTCAATGAATAGGAATCCGGCTAAAATGAACACCTAATATGGA
The DNA here is from genome assembly GCF_000002235.5 of Strongylocentrotus purpuratus. NCBI lineage: Eukaryota > Metazoa > Echinodermata > Echinoidea > Camarodonta > Strongylocentrotidae > Strongylocentrotus > Strongylocentrotus purpuratus. The sequence continues at coordinate 53,451,836 of NW_022145612.1, forward strand.
AAAAATCTTTAAACCCAGTTAGAGTCAACATTTGGAAACATGTTTTCAGTACCCAATCAAAATCCAAGACAATCACTTCACTATACAGAAGAACAGTAAGTTTTTATATAAGAAGAGTTTTTAATTGTAACACCAATCTCCTCCCATTTCAACCTATAAAAGTAACATAACAGTCAAGAAAAGATAACACAGAGATTGATTAAGCCGTAATTGATGTATGCTATTTTGGGCTTGCATTTCATTGGTGTATTACATCTATAGTAGAATCTATATAAACCTGATGAGTAAACTTTTTTTATACCCTTGTCACTCCAAGACCAACATCAGATTGCCAACAGACTAGAAAACTGTTTTTTTTTAGAGTTACATTACCTTGAATGGACAAGATTTTGTCAGTTTGGAGTCGGTTAAGCTGTGTTAGGGTATGAAATAAGCAATGACTAAAACAAGCCAATGAATGTTAAAACACCACGACATGTAATTTAACAAGAAGACCTGGCTGGCTACCAACAAAACTATGACCACACTGCAATACTTGCGGTTTGTTTCCAACCGATTGATTACATTTAATCCACACGCTAAAAGCCCTACCATGACTTGCAGGGTATACAGAGGAGCTAGCTGGGCTACCACAATATTTGAATATCAATTTGATTATCTGCCCCTCGTCGGAGGTTCTAAGGTGTGTCCATCTTTGAAAAGTGGCACATGTTCACCCACTCCAAATTATAAGTTACCGTAGCACCTGTTACAACCGATGCAAAGACTTCAAAATGGTGATACTCTAATTTGATTGACTGTTGGCAAGTTGAAGAGCTAGGAGAGGAAAGTATCCCAGACTGTCTATCTTGAAGCAGAAGAAGTGGCTTATTCGCCCACACAAAAATTGAGAGGTAACACAGCACCTGTCTCTGAACTTTAAGAGGGAGATGCCCTCTGCTTATAACAAGGAAAGATGACCAACTCCATTGACTTACACAACAACAATAACAAAGTATTGCTGACAAACCAAAGTGTATCAAATAATCAAGGTGCATGTTTAACTTTTTTTGAATCACATTTTTCAAACATCAAAATTAGAGAAATAAGAGAAAAGTGCAAAAAATAAGCATGTACAAACGCTATCAGACAATGTATGTATAAAACCATTTGCAGTTTCATGGGTACAGGTTAGGTACTATCAAATAACCTTCAACCTGAACTTGATCCTCGACTCTAAACTAGTTATCCAATTAACAGTCAAAGATCCTTATGTTAATATCCTCCATCAAAATGGGGACAAACTGAAATAAGGAAATCCACCAATACATATTGACTAAATGCAAGTCACCATGCTTGGTAAATAAAATGTGACTGCCGATGACATGTCTGGTAGTCACCCGATCCTGGACAGTCCTATGTCTAGAATGAGATCTATCAACTGGCAATTTAGACTCATCCTCATTGGCTCCCAATTACCACAATCACAATTACAAGCATGTCCTTGCAATGGCGTGTACTCTGGTCTATACATAGAACAAGTCACAAGTTCAAAGGGGAATTTCCTTCCTGGTCTATGTGTACAAGCGCTGAAAAGTGTCAGGACTGTTCCATTTCCAGATACTAAGAATTGTGGCCATGCTCGCGATGCCTCCTTATGATTTGGGAACCTGTATGTTAACTGATAGTCGTGCGAGAAGTGTCAAGGATCTGGAATGTTCTGGAAACTACAGTTACTTGTCCCCAGACGACATTGTTCCTACAGCTTGTTCAATAAATTGCTTTGAAAAGATGATTTCATCTTTATTGTGATTACTTGCACTGCTGATACTCACAAAATGATAATATGTAAAGTGTATACAAAAGGTAATTGATGAAAGCTACTTGACTAAGTGTCTTATCAAGGAGACAAAAAGTTATTCATAATTTCTCCTAAGGAACCTAGGGTTCATAGCATTGGATACAATGGATACATTGGATACAGGAACTTGAAGATAATAAAATAAGTAAAAATATCTCCATTAAAAAAAAATATGCCTGACAGATATTAAGTACCCATTTCCTATTTTTTAAATTCAGGATAATGCTCACAGATCCAATTGCAAGATACATGTCTAAGCCTTTTCCTTTAAGATGCTAATAACTTAACTTATCAGACGGCCAGATATATATAATGAAATCAGGATCTTATCTGATGTAGAACTGAGTATTTAACAAGTTTGGTTTGTATATTGGAAAGTTGAAGCTGATGATTAGGCAATCTTGGTACATCCTGCCCCTGTTTGTATATCAAATTAACCACTCCAGGAATAATTCATCCAATTTCATTCTCAACTTAAATTCCGTCTGTCAAAAAAAAATCTTCCGAAACTGGTATCCAGACACTGAGATCTCCTCCCATCCTTGAGAGGTTATCCTGAATTCCTGTCTGGATGAATTTGTCTTACCCCATTAAGATCCTTGGATCCCTTTAACAGATACTTCCCCTGCACTGACTTCTCTGCTCTTCCTCTGAAAAGGTCATCACTTGTGTGCTGGTTGCACATGTACATATACACCCACAAGCACCCACATCCACACACTATAATTGGAAGGAGTGGAGGCAGTGAAGCATCTCCTGTCCCTTGTCCTAATGGAGACACTTGTATGGAAACGAACGATATCTCTCTTTGCGCATCATCAGCTGTGAAGGGTATTGCCCCTGACAGTCTCTAATCATATTGTCTGCTGACAGCCAGAAGGGCAATAACTCTTGATGTAAAAGTATTCAAGTTTTTGCCTTTAATTTTCTAGGTCTCTTTAAACAGTTTACTTTGAATGGTTTAAATAAAACATGATATTTGTAGTTAACAACTAGAGGGTGTGTACTCTTCATAATGATGGAGACTATTCTAATGAAACATCTCACAGAAAATTCTTAGTGTGAAAAGGGCACTAATCCTCATGTCTCTGATCATATATACTCCACAGATTTACTTGAGTTTTTAAACAGATTTTACAATGGGGGAGGGGAGTAAAGAACTGAATATTCCTTGTCATAACAGAGACAAGTCTGTATATATACATTATATCTCTCTGCACATCATCAGCTTGGACAGGGCATTGCCCTCCCCCTCAAAGTCTGTAATCATACTCAAGAGGTTTACTTCATCAACTAAAATAGTTAACAAAAAGGGAGGCGATGAATACAGTCCATCCGCATTGCTTGATAATTTGCTATTTATTCACTACATATGCATGAGCGGTTGATGCTTGAATACATAATAGACCTGTCCTCATCAGACAGAAGTTGCAAAATAACCTGCTATTTTCAGACTCGGGATATTTTCCCGAAGCTCAAAATTGCGTCTTCACCAGACCAATACGCTCATCACAAACTAGCTCTGATGGACGCAAATTAGCCCGCTATTTCCAAAATAATGGGCTATTCAACCAAATAGCCCGCTAATTGCAACTGCGGGCTGATCAGCCTAGTTAAAGTAGCGGGTTATTTTGCAACTTCGGTCTGATTGGGACAGGCTGAATGAGCGATGCATGGGATGTTTCTTTTTACCTCCAGTAAAGATACAAGTGAATATTTCAAAATTCCTACAAACTAAAATTTGTAAAAGAAGTTTAGGAAACTAAAAACATTAAACACCTACACTTTGATATCTTGAAACAAAGAGCAGTTTTTTGTTGCAGTTCCATTACATAGCCATTACAATACAATTCAAATAAGTTTTCTTGTCGTAAAGGAGCAAAATATCAAAAACATAATTTTAAAAGTATTTTGCTTTGTAACAGGTTTATTTCTTATAAAGCCATCATGGTAAAAGCATTTGACCTCCACCCTCTCTGTACCTCCATTTTACACCTTGCTGTATGAACGTTTTAAAGTCTCTACACAGCGAAGTTATTAAAAAAAAAGCCATCACCTGTATCCCATGATAAACTTAATCCCTTCCTTAATGAATCAATTTGAGGTATTTCCTCTCCATGGATTTGGAATGCCACATTCAATTATCACCTACATGTTGAGTTTACAGTAACAAAATACAATCCCACACTTTGAAAGTCATGTCATGTATTCATGTTTTATATTCATGCAGATGTGTGCTGGTATTGATGGTAAAAACAGAATTTAGTATATCATGTCAGTCGAAATCAAATTTCGTCAATTTCTTTTTGGATCCTTAATACAGTTCTACCAAGATTACAAACACATATGACAAAATAAGATTCAAACATGATGCATATTAAAAATCAAGGTTTGCTGTTCATCTATATAAAAACATTGTTCAATACTACAGACTTTACAACTGATTAATCCTTAGTCCGAAGGTATCATATACAATCTCAAGAGTGTGGGCGGTTAGAATCGGTTAGGATACCTTGAATAGGTAGTAATGGACACTTACAAGTGGCAATCTCAGGTAACTACTGTTGGAAGGAAAGCCAGCAAACTTTTGTCCGTGATTCTGAAAACATGCTAACAACTAGGGTTCATATATCACCAATTAAAACCAAATATCCATTCAGTTTCCTCTGTCAATTGGTTGAAACTATTGTATAGTGCTTTATAACCTCTCAAGCACTTCTCTAGAAAGTCAAACTACTGTCCTGGGGGGTGTTTCACAAAACTTGTCATCAGTGAGAAATGGCAGTTTTTGTTATAAGCTACTGAAATCCTTGCTTCTGATTGGTTATCAGCAGACTTGTCACTGATTTTTGTCATTTGTCATTGAAAAAAGGCTTTGTGAAATGGGTCCCTGGTATTTTACACCAAATTATAAGATATATTTTATAAAATCTTGATCATAATCTCATAGTAGTGTTCTGATTAGACTTGCCTTACTCTGACACATTTTATATTTTAATGTTTTGCACATTGCGGAGATTGTGAATGGAAAATCAAATTACAGAGCATAGTCGTAACTTGATTAGAGTTGATCACTCTGCTTACTGCGTAATTCCAACGTGTTGATCTCACCACAATGCTCACTTTATACCAAAATGTGGCAAGTATTATGGAGGCTCTAAAGGAGAATTAAATCATTGACACTGAACTTCCACTCATCTCTGACATTATGTGGTTTAATTCATAGAAGAGCTTTCCAATGCTAGATTACAGGCAACCCAATCAACATGTATGTAAATGCGACACGTAGGCAGACATGTTTGTCTTTCATTAAGAGTATGTCAGATTAATTCATGACACGGTTCACAAAAGACAAATGAATTTTTTGATCAGTTGTTAAAAAAACAAATATTATTAACAGAGCTCTTATTACAACATTAAGCCTTATTTTGGAAATCAAGCTGAATTCAAATGTGTAGATATTCAATATATTTTAATACCCCTTTTGAACATCTTTCGTCAAATACTCGAACAATTAGAGCATTAATAACAATGTAAAATTAATATCAATAACTCAAATATTCTTTAAGATTACACAATTCCAGTGACAGAGTGTTCAGATAAATACCCCAACATTTCTCCAGATATTTCCTTGACATGCAATTGTTTCTATTTGATACATGAATTATATGGAAATTACAGTTCAACATGTTTTGCTAGTGTTATCAATGAATACTTGCAAGTGCCAACAAGATGAAATAAGGATTGCATCATTCATACATGTAGTTCAATATCTTTAAGGAAAAGCAGAGGATTTCCTGACAGTCATTTAATCGTATCCATCATTGAAGTGAGAGAGAGATAAGAACATCAAGGTCAACAAACGTAATAATTGAATTATCGGGATGAACCCATATTATACTTGAACTTGAGATGAACACTATCTAGGTAATACTCACATGAGACGTTAGGGGATTTCACAGTAGGAATGTGAAAGGAATGATTGACTGAAAGACTGATTGACTTTGAGTGATTAGCTGCAGATACATTAGAAATTAATTTGAGGTCTACTTGTACAGATTATTATTTAGTTTAAAGAAATTGTTTGACTTATTAATTGTACTACCCTTCTCCCCTCCCCCCCCCCCCCAAAAAAAAAACACACCCCAATTCCCTCTCTGTCTATTTCTCTCTGTCACAGAGATCCCAAATCCCACAAACTAACAAATAATTAAAATGATACTTATAACAAGATCTGTGTTTAGAAGACCCTACTATAAAACTTTTTAACTGAAATAAGAAAACAATTGAATTATTTATTATCAAATATATCTTTGTGTGCTTTAAAAACAATATTGAAAAATCTATTATCTGTTGTGTTTACCTGATTTTGTATCTCCTCATTTTCTAAGTGCATTTCATATCTAGGCAAATGGTGGAGAGAAAACAAATCAAAAATAGTGTTTTTTGTAACTATGTATTTGTCTTCACATCCCAAATATTTTGATGGATATCTCACTGTAACTATTACTTTTAATGATAAGTACATAAAGTTGATGTTATCAATTAGGTGGAACTGGGCCTAAGATTTTTAAGTATTTAAGTAGTCAATTGCGGTAACTTCCTCCACCTTAACTCATCGACTATGAAAACTGTACTATGCTAGCAATGACAATACATTTTATTAGGTGAACACAAGTTGACCACACCTGTTGATTTACTGAAACACTTGACTTTCTTCTGATCACGTTAAGTGTTTCAGTGATTTAATGAACAAACACAAATATAGCACCTCCTAAAGTAGAGGTGCATTCTTTTCCCATTTCATCATCATGCATTCGTGCCAATAAATCAACACGATTTCAATCTCATATCCATAGAGATTTTTTAAATACTATTTTCTGCCAAGCTTGAGCTCTTATCGGTTGACAAATAGCCTCCGGAAAGGTCATTCCAATTCTCTTCACCATCTCCTTTCTTTCCGGTCAGGAAAAGAAGCACTTACTGGTTCTTAATTTAGCCTTCCAATTGAACTTGTCATTTGGCAATGTTGTCTCAAGGCCCCTGAAGCTCAGTCACCTCATCAGTGAAGTTTAAAAAGTACAAGTTCTTGTTCTTTTTATAATCCCTGTCTAATTCTTTGTACAACTCTTTTGGCTGATTCAATGATTGTATTACTGCTAAGTATACATTAAATTCCATTGGTTTCCATAACCCTTAAACTAATTCTAAATAACCTCTATGCTGTATTTTTTAAACAGTTGAATCACATTTCCCACTCATGGAATATCTTAGAAAAAAGTGAAGAGGTGAAATTTATTCACATTCATTCAAAAATTCTACTGTTTCTTTTTATCTCCTTCCAGGAGCTTGGACACTGAAGGAGAAATAATCAACAAGCCACAGGAAATGATAGCAACCATTGACAGTACAACTCCACCTGTCTAGAAACCGGGTGCAAGAAGTTCACCACAGATCTGTACAACATCAATTTATGAGGACTTACCAGTGATGATCTACATGATCTACATGAAAACACCATGAATGGGATCAGTTTGAATATACTGCTTGCAGCTAGCATCATTGCTAGTCTTCTCAGCTCTGTCCTTTGCCAGGGCTGGAGACCAGCTTGTCCTAAGCCATGTCGCTGCTCCTTAGATCGTAGCCCTCAACAGACCTACAGCCTTGGACCAGGAGCCTATAGGCAGGTTGACTGCCGCTATGGCAACCTGTTTAATGTACCCCCAAACCTTCCACCAGATACTCAAGTGTTACTTCTCTCAAACAATTTCATCAACGCTATCACTCCTTTAGAGTTGGAGCAGGTTCCTAACCTGAAAAAGCTGGACCTGTCTCACAATTACATTACAGAAATTGCACCGGACACTTTCAAATTCAATGCTGATTTGAAGATGCTGAATCTGGGATGGAACCAGATTGTTACTATAGCTAATACTGCATTTGATGGACTGAGCACCCTCTCCAGACTCCTGCTATCATCTAACCAGCTTGTTGATGTTCCGAATGCTATTCAGAATTTGATATCTTTGGTACTACTGGAGCTCTCTCGCAACCAGATTGTGACAGTAAATCAGAATTCCTTTGCAGGACTTGGACAACTGCAATTCTTAAATCTACGAAGCAACCAACTAGAAAGTGTTGCTCCGCTCACTTTCAATGAATTAACATCGCTGGTCAATCTTCATCTGACAGCAAACAAGTTGAAGGTCTTGCCTCCTAATGTGTTTAGGAACTTGAACAACTTGGCTGATATCTCACTCGGTATGAATGACCTTGAACAGATTCCAGCATACATCTTTTATGGACTTAGATCACTCAGACACATTGACCTTCATAACAACAAGCTGACTCAGCTACCGTCCACTCTCTTCCAAGGAATGGCAGCACTGCAGGAGATTGACCTCAATGGTAACAATATCTTGAGTGTTCCTCCAACCCTTTTCAGAGGCCTTGTTAATCTCCGGTCCTTTGAATTCACTGGAAATGACCTCCTTCAACCCTTACCTGTAAGCCTCTTCAATGGTCTCCAATCTCTAGAGAGTATAGATTTCCACCTGGTGCAGAATATTCCACCAGCTCTCTTCAGATATGTACCCCAGCTCACCAGTTTGGAGATCACAGAAAGTGATATGCCTGTCCTGTCAGATCAAATATTCCAAAACTTGCCTAATTTACAAACCCTTATTCTACGAGATAATGGCATAGGAATTATTCCACCAGGTACGCTCAATAGACTATCAAATTTAAGAACTTTAGATTTGTCAGCCAACGCACTTACATCCCTGAACGAAACAACATTTGGTGCCATTTACACTGTTAAGGAATTGTTCCTGCAGGATAACCTGATCAATTCGGTATCACGTGGAGCATTCAGCAGTATGACTCAACTCCAGACCCTGAGGCTTGACATTAATTTTCTGAAAGAGTTACGAGCTGATGCGATGCCAGAAAATGCTGCCTTAAAAACACTGCAGTTAGCTGATAATCCGCTGGAGCGTGTTGATGGTGCAATGTTTTCCAGACTTCCTAATTTGTCTCATATGACAATGGATAGCAGAAGATTAATCTGTGATTGTCACATGTCAGAATTCGCAAGGTGGATGCAGAGAAATCGAAACAAGATTGACACGAGTGAACTTGTGTGTGGGACACCATTTGGGGTCAGGAACAGACCTCTCTTGAATATGATTTCAAATCCTCGCAATCCATTCCGTTGCGCATTTCCGGCTATTACCACATTACCTAAGACACAAAGAAAAACAGTGTCCACTGGTGCAACGTTCATTCTTCCTTGCACGTTGACTGCTCAAGCTGCTGCAAGGACCAGATGGCAACTTCCAAATCGTCCGGGTCTTTCAGTCCCATCTTACCGGCAGCAGGCCACTTATGATCCTATCGGCCATTTGAAAGTCAACGGTGACGGGTCCCTCGTGGTATACAATGCAAGTGCTGAGGACAGTGGGCTGTATCATTGTAACACAAGGAATTCTATGGGCTCTGACAACATCACTTACGCTGTGGCTGTTCTTGCACCAAACGCTCCAACAGCGCCCGGTATTCTGCCAAAAATTCCTCCTGTAGAATCTACAGCACAAGGAGACACAACATTCTCGATTCCAAAGCCCCATCAACCCACCCGAGGCATGCCACCTACTAGGAGAACCTACTTTGAACCAGCTCAACCAACTATGGCTCCCCAAAGAAATGATACTGGAAATGTTCGTCCTGCAATTGGGGCGACAGTTAAAGCAATGGGTCCCGGTCAAGGAGCATCAAAAACCACACTTAACCCATTGACCCTCGATCCACGAACAGGAGAGCCTAAGATGGCTGACAGAACTTTGGTTCCAACATTTGCATCATGGACAACAAAACCTGCAGGGGAAATAATCCCATGGGGAACTGCAATGCCTCCACTCTTTGAAGGCTCTACTGATACACCTTTAGGAACAATTGTACCTAATTTGCAATGTATTCCAAATCCCTGTCGGAATGGAGGCACATGCAACAGGGTACCAAATGAAAGCAGGGAATCAGAAAGTGAAAACATGAGTTCTGAAAAGTCACTGTTTGCTGTCTTTAATGATGCATTTCGATCACGAAAGCCACGGTCTGCAGAGAAAACAATGAGAAAATCATTACCTCCGAGCAGGCAAATTCGCTGCACATGTCCCAAAAAGTATGGAGGATCTTTATGCCAAATCCTCAAGCCAGGTAACCCCACCAAGGTAGCTGTTGTGGAATCCACTAATGATTTGATTACTCTGAGTTGGTCACAAGCCGTCAAGGGTGAAATCGCTGGTTACAGAGTGTTCTACAGCCTTGTTGGGGATCGCACAGTAGTGAAGAGTATTCCGATTCATCCAGATGTCAACCTCTTCTCTATGGGCAAACTAAAGAAGGATTCCACATACCGCATCTGTGTGATTGCATTCAATCAAGGGGGTGAAAGCTCTATTGGAGAGGAAAACTGCATCTGGGCGGAAACAGTAACACAAAATAGGAACCCTAATCCAATATTTAGCACCCAGTTCATCGCTATAGCAGCTGGTATTATCTCCTTGTTTGCTGTAGTCCTGTTTAGTGCTTACTGTTATCTGCGGACAAAGAAAAAGCGAGACAACTTTGAAGAAGCTGTTGTTGTACAAAGGCCCGCACAGCAACGACCTGCATCAGCTGCTGCAGAAGTGTTCAGAAGAAGCCTTCGAAGGCCAATGGCTTCATACTATTCCAACATGGATGATTTAATGCTCATAGACATGAACCAACAAACAAACAGGCAAATGTACATGAATCCATTTGATGCGCGGCATTCTGCTATGCTACACGACATGGAGTCTCGAAGACCAACACAGAGTCAGAACGCTCCCAAAATTTTTACAAAACCAAATCAAAGACGAACTCTCCGTATTCAAGAGGATACTGTCTTATGATGAGCAGACAAGTCACAGTCTTATGCATCTTTTTTCACAAAAGAACAAATGAACTTTTTCCTAATATTCATGCATTTATACATGTTTGTGTCTACATGTAAGAATGACTTAAGTTATTTTCCCTTTTCTCAAGAATTCTTTCAAAGCTAATATACTAATACCAGTGCTGTTGTTTAACAAGAGCACATACACGTATTACTCCAAACAAAATGTACTGACATGGAATCACTATGGAAATCAAATTTTGAATAGATCACATGGGAAAATGACAGTGGAAATAACAATGCTGAAATTTGTTAATACAAAAAGAGACCTGCCGGGTGATCAAACATGTTTTAAAGCGAAATGGTGGCCTTCTGAATTGTGAAAAGTGAATTTACAAATGAAAAAGTTAAAACAATTGTACCAATATCTTTTGCATATTATCATGCGTAGCTTGGTTCCCTTTAGTTTATGTGCCTACTATATGGGGATGCATTTGGTATTTACATCACAGAGATTTGAAAGCTATTGGTAACTTTTTTGTGTGATTTCAAATGAGACCTATACCCTTTTTTTTTAAACATGGGCCAAATACATACTATTGAGAATACCGAACATGCCTTTGTATGCCTTGTATTTGACTTACAAAACCCATTGATTAATACTGTTAGCAATATTGCTATAATATGTCAACTAAAACGAAGTGAGGTAAAGGTTAAAAGTATATGCATAGTTTATTGTTCTCATTTTTACAAGGATGGGAACAGACTTAAAAGTCACCCTGGTATGGCAAAACAATCAGTGTTAGTCCAAGGCAGTGACAAGATATACCAGATACACGATACAGGAGATAATGGGATAAAGATGGATACATAATGTCAAGAGTAATGAGTTTTGAACATGATTGTGGCTCTGCCAAAACATGGATGCCTTAAAATAACTTGCCTGACTCAACATTTGGCCGGGGTGCACATCCTGAGGAGGGGTGAGTGAAGACTCCCCCGAAACCGCAGCTTTCCGAGGGTTTCCCCCCTCTTCTTCCTGTGTATACATGGATCACTGCAGACTTACCTGGGCTCTACAAGTCCTCCTTGCTTTCCTCTCAGGAAACGAAACATATCTGAAGGGAGACTGACTCGTCGCAAGAAAGGGTTCAAGAACGGGCTGATAGAACAAGTCTTGGGATATAGACCACAATAGCAAGTTCAGCGACCAATTGTATCACTTCCACAATTACTACTCACCATTCTTATTAGCCCTCCTCCATTTCCCACTCCTCCTATTAGCCTCTATTTATCCCCATCTTCTTCAGACTCCTCCCACTAAAAAATTGTTCTCATTTTATATCCTTCATATTTGCTTTTAGTATATCATCTGTTTAGAGCCAGAAGGGAGTTAACTCTGTGACAAAGTATGTGAGTTAACACCCTTCTGGCTCCAAACAGACGATATGTACAACTAAAACAACAGCAACTTCTATAACTACTACTACTACTACTATAGATTGCTTCAGAAGTTTCTAATGCTATAAACATTGCTATAAATTGTACAATTAACATCAATTCTTCTGATCCTTTTCTACACTTTCAATCATAGCTAGTAGCTAATGATACATCCTTGTTAGGTAAATTAGACAACTAAAACAACAGCAACTTCTATAACTACCACTACTACTATAGATTGCTTCAGAAGTTTCTAATGCTATAAACATTGCTATAAATTGTACAATTAACATCAATTCTTCTGATCCTTTTCTACACTTTCAATCATAGCTAGTAGCTAATGATACATCCTTGTTAGGTAAATTAGACAACTAAAACAACAGCAACTTCTATAACTACTACTACTACTATAGATTGCTTCAGAAGTTTCTAATGCTATAAACATTGCTATAAATTGTACAATTAACATCAATTCTTCTGATCCTTTTCTACATTTTCAATCATAGCTAGTAGCTAATGATACATCCTTGTTAGGTAAATTAGACTTTGGTCATGTGATTCAACAATCTTCTGCAGATTAACTGTAAACTTTTACAAGTTTACAAACAGGTATACCGGTATTTAAAATTTTAAAGAGGCATTTTTAAATATTGACAAATTGTTCTCCAATTTTCAGCATGCTAGAACTACATGATGTCAAACATGGGACTTCTTTCAATATTGTTTAATCAAAGACATATGACCAAAACACATGTGAGCTTTGACATACTAATCTGCATTCTTACATGTAGACTAATTTGAAGTTTGAATGTCAATGCTCTGATAGATGAACTGTACAATATATTTCAAGAAGACATATTTCTTTGCTTCTCTCATACAACCATGAAAGTCTCAAAGAAGATTACCTGATTGATGATAGATAAGTAAATGACCATTTCCTTGGCAATCTATAAAAACTTCAAGATGCTTATATTTTGCAACAAAATATGCATTTTTGATATATTAATTTTATCCCGACTAGAAGAAAAGCTGATAATAGGATCAGTGCAAAGACAGAAGGTCTATTGATTATGCCGTCTTCAGATGCAAAGTATCCAAACTTTTGTTAAAGTCTCACATATTCTTTTCAGTTTTATCTGATCAAGGGAGCAAAGTTTAGAACAGGAAAAGCTAAACTTCCTCTGTATCATATTAACTGAAATACAATTAAAAACACGAGGGGCTGGGGCCTTTATCTCTATCTTACATCATATCAATCCTCTGCTTAAAGTTTATTCTTTTGACAGCCATAACAGATCTTGGGTCTATAGAATATTGAAGACTTGTCAAAAATTACGTTATCGTTTGAATGGTTTAGTAAAGGTTGCATAATTTTCTATATGAGAGAATTCCAGTACAAGAGGTTCCTCAATCTAAAAACTCAATACAACTAATCTCTGTCAGAACATTAAATTTCTGTAACTGCACATTTATGTCACAATCTGAAAACCTTAGAGGGTTTTGTTCAAAATCAAGAATTTTGCCTACTAGACCCGAGTGGTTCCTGCATTAAGTATATGGGAAGGAGAGGAATTCAATAGCCAACAAGTACCCTGTGGTTCATAGAGTTGTCACTTTTTCCCATACAGTATATGCTTAAGAGTGATGTCGAATGATCATTGTGAATATCAAATGAACACAATTATTGTCAAGCCAAACCTTGAACAACTGTTGCAATTTGGCAAAATGCCTCAATACAAGATTCAATATTCATATTCACAGCTCAGTCTTTTCTTTAATTTCCCCCATTCTTGAACAAAAGAGCGAGAGTGACTATGTGTCACAGGCCGTGTTGGGAACACCAAGTATATTTAGACTGGCTTAACCAACAGTTGACATGTCTGAAGTTGGGGAACAGGATGTGAAGGAACTTTCAAAGTTTTCAAGAAGTGCTCAAGAGCTGATCAACCGACTATTCCAAGGATGCACAGATTTCAAATAAATGATAGAATAATCAGCAAAGTGGTATGAATACTTCGTACAATGAGAGCTTCTGCAATTTTCAAGAGTGCAACTGCAATTTTCAATTTCCTGTATTTCCTCAAGGAATGCTAATAACATATTTTGTTCTTATGCTTGATAATCGAGTATCCATATAGTAATGACATTTGAATGATGATACCATCACTCTACAACTCTGTTACTTTGAGTTTTGAGTTCATTACTACAGATAGATGAACAAGTTATTTCATCTGTTGATAGCCAAAAGCATATTAACTCTGCAAAAGCATAATAAGGGAACACCCTTTTGGCTCTAAGCAGATCAAATATTCTACTGTTGGTACACTGACAAGGGCAAAATGCATGGTCTCTCATTACCTTCATGACATCCCTAATATATCATACCCCTACATATCTATTAAATGAGGTTATCATAAAATAAGAATCAGCCAGAAATTTCAGACTTAACCCATGTGATAGAGCTTACTCCCACTTCATAGCTCAACTCTAATCTTGAATACAAATGAAGAAATTGGAGATCCCCTTAAACAACCTGTTGCAGTGGCATTTGCACAAATGAGGCCCATAAGCCATCTTGCCAACATCAAATTTCCTTATAGATATTTTTAACTGCTTGGGAAGTTACAGTAGATCTATGTTGACATTGGACATAAATAAGGGGGTAATTATTGTCTTGGCAACGAGGCACTGGTGTTCAAAACTATTAAAGCTTTGGTCCAACGAAGGGAAATAATTCATATATAGAACACAAAATAAAGCCTTTTCAAGACTAAAATGAGTTCTGGAATTAGATAAAGCAAATTCATAGCTAAGTTGGATTCTACCAAATGTTTTTTTTTCTTTTTCTTGGTATTTCTCAAGTCCCTCCTTTTCCTTGGATTAGAGCTGATTATCCTATATCAGAACTACTTTTCATATTCATTTTCTTTCTCATATTCTCAAAATGATGTAGTATAAAGATGAAGAAACAAAGAAAAAAGAACAGAGGTAGGTTAAGAAATTATTACTCCAGCAAAAAATAAGTCAGAAACGGATAAATTTGAATTTGGTAAAAAAAGAAAAATATGACAATGACTTAGTCACTAAAAAGTCAAGCAATCCAACGTAGACACAAATGACCATTTGAAATTGAATTTGATTGATATAAATTTGTTATATCCTCATGTTTGTAAATAATATGAAGCATGTATACATTGCTATAAAATTGATGAACATACATGTATAAATACACATACATGTATGATCTGATATACATGTACCGATATATGTATTCCAACATAGTTTATATAATAAAGGTGGATATTGGCATATGTATTGAATATTTTTGTACCTAAAGCACAATGTAAATAAAGATCACATTTATCTTGGATTAACAAGGTGACATGCTGTTCGAAGCTTCTGTATGTAAATATTGTAATGTAAAGATACTAAGTAATACTATACTCCATTGTCATTGTACATTGCATTTGTAACTGTTTGGCATCGTTCACTGCCATTTTCTTCATGCTGGCATATTTTGATTAAATAAAGATTGTATTAAAATACACAGATCCATCTTGTTATTGTGTTTTTTCTTTCTTATATTGATACATCCAGTGGTTAAGTATGGGTCCTGATCTGACATTGAGGGGGTAACAGCATCATGGATTGGGAGAGAGGAGGAGGGGGGGGGGGGGGTGCACTCACCCTACTCGGTGGATGAAATGCCAATTAAGAAGGCTGCCCGTTAGGGGGATGTGCGAGAGGAGATTGTAGCACTTTCTTCTGATGTTCCCTTTCCCCCTCTCCTCTTTCTTTTCCTCTCTCTCTCTCTCTCTCTCTCTCTCTCTCTCTCTCTCTTTCTTTCTTTCTTTCTTTCTTTCTTTTTCTCTCTCTGTCTCTCTCTCTCTCTCTCTCTCTCTTTCTCTCTCTCTCCCTCCCTCTCTCTATGACCCTTCCTCTATGGCTAAGACACAAAGTACATTACATATAAAATTGTCACTGAAATTCTCCAGTTTTAACAAAATAAAATTGGAATTATCGTTTTTCAAAAATTTCCTTCAAGAAGTGCAGCAGGAAACAGAAAAAATACAGCTTTCAGCTATTGATTGTTGAGGTTGAACAATGCAGTCTCTTTATGATATTTGTTTGTTTGGGCCAATCATCAACTGACTATTTTACATTGTGCTGCACACTAAATTTTAGGGAAGGGCTGGGTTCCAGAATTCAGTGTTTAGAGTCTGTATGTATGAACCCCTATGCAAACATTTTTAAATTTGTGGTCGAGATTTAGATTTTGGGCACCCAAGTGTCCTATGCACCCGTTAGTGCCGAGACTTGCCCTACAGCAGAGACCAAAATTAACTGGATTCATCACAAACTCATATCTAATAAAGGCATTTCCTAAAATGCCCCATGATAACTTTCTACTATCAGACATCCAGTCAAATATGTTCCCTTCTCAAAATATCTGATTTATTTCAACTTCAATACTTTGCTAATTTGCACTCCCCCCCCCCCCCCCCCCAACTTGAAAAGGGGGCTCTTGAACAGGTAAATCATATTCTGTTATATTGATTGGATGGAGTCTTGACGGGTAGGGTAGCATTTCAGGTGATGCATCCAAAACTTTGAATAACTTTGAATATTTTTAAACAAAAGTGAAAAGTCATCAATACAGTGATAGAACCTTATAATTAAAGAACGTTAACATTTTCAGGACAGAGAAAAACATTTTTAACATAAGAGCATTGCTTTTGGCACTACTTTTGCACCTATGAACGAAAGGAATTTTAGCTACAAAAGTAACATCATTTATTTCACCAGAAATAAATTACCATGGTTTTATCACTCAGAGTGTTGGCAACCCCAGCCATACTGAAGAACAGCCATTGGCTGAAGTATGCCACTGTGCTAAAATAAAATAAACAAACAAACAAAAACCCCTCCCTCTCCTCATTTGTGTAAGTTTGAGGTTGCCATAAACCTTGAAATTGACTTGTGTTAATACCAGGAGTTACTCTGACATAACAGGTGAAAGAGAAATCCTTCTTCTGATAAAGACATTGAACAGATTTTCTCCTGCACTAATCCGAAAGAAGATTAAAGCCCACAGATCAGCTAATCTCCATTAATCTTGATATCAAACTTACCGCAGACATGCATTAGTCATCACTATTTCTTATTTCCTCTTAACCCTGCAATGTCTCGGTAGATATTAGAACTGATTTCTTTGGGTAGGAACTAAGAAGGCTTAAATATCATCCAGAAATAAATTCAAATGTAAAGTTTGTAAAATGCATTCAAAAATACTTAATACATTAAAAGGAGAGGTAATATGAAAGTGTAAGTTAGATACTGATAGATATACACACAAAAATGGTAGAAGTATCAAAAGTTACAACTCAAGACCTCTATTAAAGTCAAATTAAAATCATTATTGAGTAGGTACTTCTACTAGCAACCACTGAAATACTAAACCATTTTTTTTTTTGAGGGGGGGGGGGGGTTTCAAATATTTGGGGGTATGAGACACAATGAGGGATACCATGAAAGATATTTGTGTGAGTGTGTGCGAGTATTTGACTTGAAGTGATTAATTCTGTAGTACAGCTTGCAATATCATTCAGTATAGCATGTATTTTTCCTGAGTTGGATTGTGAAAAAGAAAAGAAAAACCAACCCAGGTTGATGGATGATTCCGGTTTCAGCTAACATTGACACCAGGTGCCAAACACTAAATTGAAATAATTTAGAACTACTACTAGACAATCATGAATCTAAAGTAAGGTATAATAGATGATGCATGTTTAAGTGAACACCAACACCAGATGCAAACACTGCATGCTCAAACAGTTCAATTCAAATCGCTTAACACTGTTATAGGTGTAGACACCCTATGTGAAACCACTCTGTGACACGAGTACAGTAGACAGGCAGAAGGATAAGAACTCTGCATTTAAAGGCCAACATACACCTTATGACATGACTACAACTGGATTCTGAAAGAAGTTGAACTAGTATAAGATATGGAATTTGAAGAACATAGTGTCTTTGCGATCGAATAATGATATTGACATTGCATGGTGTTGTGAGTCATCCATCCAAAGAAAATATACGATCAGCATT
Organism: Strongylocentrotus purpuratus; assembly: GCF_000002235.5. Lineage (NCBI taxonomy): Eukaryota > Metazoa > Echinodermata > Echinoidea > Camarodonta > Strongylocentrotidae > Strongylocentrotus > Strongylocentrotus purpuratus. The sequence goes on from NW_022145612.1 coordinate 53,470,141, forward strand.
AAATCGCAGTGCTGTCATAACTGTCACAAAACTAGTTATCGAAGTGGTCGCTGATTTGGCTTTTTTTCTAAAAATGCAAGGCTTAAAATACAATTTAATCTCAAAATAATATGATAATTTGGGACCTTGGTTTGATACAATTTACATTTTTGACTGAGTTCATTTCTAATCCTACTACAGTTCATTCAAAATCCTATAGCAAATGGATAGTTAGGATCGCAGTGGTCCGTTTAGACCTTAAAGGCTATCTGCAGTAGTTTGGTCAGGAGGGATTAAACCTCCCTGCTTGATCACTGACAGGTGGTTATCTCATCTTATCAGCTCTCAATTAAAATAAGAAAAAGGGGGACCATGGGGGACCAATGGTCATTGATTAAGCATTGTTTGCTATATAGAGGGCGCAAGTACATGTAGCTGTAAGTAGTGTAGTGGGGCTTTAAAAGATCTGCTTCAGAACTCTCAAAGCGATGTGTTCTTTGCTAATATGCTTGCTAGAGGGCAGCAAAGCATGTTAGCGTTTGTGTTCACCCAGTGTTAGTATTAATCATCCTACACCAACAGAGGGAAGCATTCATGCAATGCTGAAAAAGGGCTGTGGCTATGCCTCATCCACTTTGTGAAAGTGAACTTGTCTACAGTAAAAGGATGTTCAAATGTAATACATACATGTATGTACTATAAGATCAACAGAAATCTGATGATATATATAATCATATGAAAGATATGTTTTATATTCATAATTGCTTTGAATAAATCACTTATGTTGTATTTTTGTTTCATTTAAAAGTTGTTATTACTACCATGTATTTTCTTTGCTTTATATTTTAAGCTGTATTGTTTTGTTCAAAGCAGAGTTCCCCTGTGAAGTAGGCCCCCTATGTGTAGTTCTGTAGGAGACTACCCTGCTTTTTAAAGAAAACATAATAAATGAGTAAATAGAATAAATAATATTACAGCCTACATTTCTGAATGTCGAAATTTCCAAATTCACAAATTTGTGTAACCCACAGAAAAATAGTTCTGTACAGCTGGTTTTTTAGTGCCTAGAAATCTTCTTTACCATTGGCAGACCCAACTATAAACAAGTAATACCGGCTTCTTTATAATGAACCATCAATGAACAGTTTCATAATAACAAGTAGTTTAGTAGTCTCAAGTAGATTAATCATCAACTCCAAGATCACACTTAAAGACCTGATTCTATGCACTTTCAAGCATTTCACTTAAGTCCTAATGTGAATCAAGAGACATAAGTCCTATAAGGTTTGGCTGAAATTCAAGGATAGCTCAATCTGACCGAAACAAGTCTGACTGTAATAATCAGGTTATTTCGACCATTCTTCTGAAAGAAAAGATTGATATTTTTTGATAGAATGATAAATGTCTTCTGGATGATTAGTTTACTGACCTGTGAGCAGTAACTTCTTGAACTGTGACCCCTCTTTTGTCCTTTGACCCTGCGTACTGGAAGTGATGAGGTCCAATGCTGAAATAAATATCAAAGCAGGAAAGCAGGAAATTATCATTATTGCCATAAAGAAAAAAGACAAAGACATTTCGTATAAAATGTAATGTGTCTGCAAAATTCTACACAGTGTAATTTGTTTTCATAAAGAAAAAAGATGTTTTCTGTAATCAGCTTGCTTTTAGACATTGAAATCTCGGTGATATGATGTTTTTTTAATACAGCAATTTTGCTTTTATCAAGCAAAACATTCAAACAGTGGTATAAATTACTCTTTTTCCTCTTTTCCCCCATCTTTCTTCTTTGTGCTCGATTTATCCTTCTCTTCTTCATCCCTTTCCCCCTCTTTCTTTCTTTTTTTTTAAAGTCTTTTTCCTCAACACGTACTCATTTTCCGGTTTACATAAATAAAATGACACCAGGGGTCACACTTTGACAACTAATATCTTTTATGTTAATGGAAGTTTTATTGTGAATAAATCTAAATAAGAACAAGTGATTGGTTAATTTCTGTGAGAAACTGGCTGCATATTCATATATTTAGAAGTACATTGTAAATGTTACTACTCGATGCATGTATAGGCCTATGCGTAATCATTCTATGCAATTTCCATATTACGAAAACTGATTTTACAAAAATAATGAAAAGCGTTCAGAATAGGGTGCATGTTGCAACTTACTGGAGGTACTTTGCAACAATATTGAGAGCTTCATTGAGATCCATGTTCTCCTTGAAGAGCACAAAGCGACAGTACTTAGGTGTCTCCTTTGGCCATCTACCTCGCTTACCTGGAGAACAAAGACAAAAGAATGAAACAAGTTGACGAGGAGTAGACCATCACTTTGATTTTAAAAAATGGATTGTTAAGTAATGCTCGTCATATGCACCATATTGTATGTAAAACATATCGTTGGTAGGGGCTACCAAACCTGTAACTACTGTATAATAACCTAACAAAACTGTGGCTACCGATCCTTAAGTGGAAACTTAGGTAACCTTAAGATTTCTGCTCCAGTGCCCACCTCCACCACCACCACCAATACCATTTATATACTTTTATGTCCATTTGAGATTATAATGCACATAATGCAAAGGTTTGTTATTAAATATCTTGATGCTTTCCTCTGTAATATACATGTTTATTCAAAACCAGCACACACCAAAAAATTCTCTTTACTCTACTCACAGAATTGCCTACGTGCGTGCAAAGATTCTACAGCAAGAATACTTGCCATGTAGTTGGCTTTTTCAAACTTTTTCAAATAGTTCCACATGGCACTCAAAATACAACAAAATTAGTTACCACATATGGTGGCAGGTCTTATTGTTCATTACACCTCTGAACAAAATAACGATAATTCAAACATACATTTTTTATCCTCGCATGTTACAGAGCTAAAATTATTAGATTTAGTTTCATTACAGACAGCAAAAAGTAACCTTAGAGCAATATAACAGGTCTATAATAATAATGATAATAGTGTAAGCTTATAGAGCGCACACACCTTCCTTGGACGCTCATGGTGCTAGCTTTAATTATGCCCTAACACTTCAAAAATAATATTGAACAAGACATATGACACACCGTCGGCTGATTTGTTCACAAGTCTTAAATGGATGACACTAGACAAGCGGTTTGAGTTAAGTCGCGTTATGATGATATATAAATGCGTTCATAACTTAGCACCCTCTTACCTTCAGGTAGGCTTAATCAATCCTAATGATGTACATGAGCATCATACAAGGCAAATAGACAGTGGATGTTTACGTGTGCCTAGATTTCACACTGATTGTTATAAGTGTAGCCCAATTGTTTCTTCCATATTTGAATGGAATAAGCTAGATAATTCGTTGAGAACGGCTTCCTCTGTCAATTCATTTAAGAGATTGTTTAAACAAAGTTGTAATTTGTGAATGGCTCAGCCGTACATACACTACGTGCATGTTCTGTAATATTTACATGTCTTATTCACATAATTGCGACTTAATTAATATTTTCCTATTGACATTACTGCTTACTAGGTTAATGATATATGTTAATTTTGCAAACGAGTATTATTTTTGTAACTGTTCTGTATAAATGTTATAAACGATGTAAATATGTTCATTCAGGGCCCCATGGAAGACCACTACTTGCTGGTGAATGGGCTACCCTGTCAAAAGATCAGAAATAAATAAATAAAATAAATAAAAAATGCTTGGCAACATCTAAAAGGAAGGAAATCCAAAAGGATGGAAGGATTTTCCCCTCCATCTCAATATCTCTCTCTCACACACACACACAGACCCACACACTTCCAACCTTTTTTTATTTGCTTTCTAGCTTCCTCTTTCCATATCTCATTTACTTTTGTCACTTTTCTACTCTTAATACCTGTCATATTATCTTCATCTTTCACCCTCTCTTTCTCTATTGAACTTCTTTGAACCTACCTCCCTCCTTTTATCTCTCTCTCTCTCTAGTTGTCACCTTCCTCTTTATTCCACCTCCTCCCTATGTTCACCCCACTGTCCACATGTTCCTCCCTCCCTTTCTCTGTTCATCCCTCTCTTCATCCTTTCCTCCTCTCTCCTTCCCTCTCTTCTTTTATTACTCCCCTATTCCTTCCTCTCTCTTCCTTTCCCTCCCTTCTCCCCTTCCCACCCCTTCCTCCCCTCCCACCCCTTCCTCCCTTTATCTCTTCCGAATCTATATAACCAGCTGATTTAATCCACGACTCTCAAGATTTATGGCCTTCTGTCACCCTTCTCACCTGTAAGCAGGATATATGCTCCTTATATCAACAAACCAAACTATCATTAATCCAGCAAAGATTGATGTTTTTGTCTTAGTACACTAATGGAATCGTTTTCATCTTTTGAATCCCCACTTTAATGAGAACTGCAGTTCATTTGACAGATTAGATGCCGTATATATCAATATAACACAGTTCTGTTGTGGCCCAGTGCTCATGAAAGACTATCTTTTGGAATAATAATCAAGCTTTGACTGTTAAACGAAAACACCTTTTTCAGCTTGATATGCAGGGTTCCACTATTGCATCAAATATCCAACAGGGAGCTGATAATCAAATACATGGTAAGTATCAGTTCTGTTACAGGAATTATTATCTGTTATGCACGTTAGAAATTGATTGCTATCACTTTTATTAGTAGGAGTAAGAGTATTGCTTGAAATATTTTAGGTAGAGACGTTGAGTATTAATTTTCCCTTAATTTGATGTATATTTTATTGAAGGTTTATATGACAATTTTGAATGAAGAGTGTTCACTTTCCTTTTTGGGGGGGCCAAGTGTATTAATACCTATGGCATATGCTTCAAAAAGGGGTATTTGGTTTTTGTATTCAGGGAGATTTTAGTGAAGCAAGCGTTCGATTTGAGCGAGCGAAGGGAGTGAGCCATTGCGGGGTACAGTCCAGGGGGCAGACCCTTTGGAGCTCCTGGTTTTTAGCCATTCTGACACCCTTTTTGTGCAAAAAAATTTAATATTTGAATATTTTTACGGTAAATTTGGGGATGATTTATAAGGGATCAGTAATGTTTCTGAGATTCTGCGGCCCAATGGTATTTTCATTGTAATTTAATTGAAAATTTTCAACAAAATATGACCCCTTTTTGCATAAAATTAGGTATCAAATGGGCTCTAATTATAACCTTATTTTTAGCTTATCAAGTACACATTCACAAAATTTTGTACAAATGCATTCATATTTAAATGTTTGCAAAGATCGTGAAAATAAGATATCTACTAGACTAGTTCAAAGAACGTCAACATGAAGTTGCTCACATGTGCGAGGTTACACGTAGATAACATCAAACCCCACATGAAATGATACCACCTGGACTTTTTTTTAATTGTAAGAATCTGGGAGATTGGTGGATTTTCCGGGAGTCTCCCAACAAATCCGGGAGGATTGGCAGCTCTGTCGTTCCCCTTGGATAATAAAAATGTTGAACAATAAAGAGTGTCCACTTTCCTTTATTTTTTTTTGAGTGTATTTATACCTATGACATATATGCATCAAAAAGGGGGATTTTCATTCCCTTAGGTAATAAAAATAATAATTATAAACAATTTAGGTTCACTTCACAGGTACCATCATATTTATTAACGTATCACAAAGGCCAAATCGCTAATGTGAAATGAAAGACGACTCTAAGAAAAGAACCTGGTATTTATAGGACGTAGGTAAGCTTGATATAATAGGCCATGATCAAAGCTTCTTGTTACTTGGGGTTATGTCATTTCAGTGTCAATGAAACCAGGGGTCATACTTTGGCAACTAGTTATCTTTTATGTTAATGGAAGTATTATTTTGTTTTGCTGTTGTTGTGCTACACCGTAGATCAAAATGATATAGTATCAGGAAGAAAAGGAGGTAAGTACATTAAATGTATAATTTCAGTAAAAAGTCAAAAGTTTTTTTGGGGTATGAAAACACAGTTTCAAAAGTATGAACAACAAGTTCTACATTTGCTTTTGCACAGTAACATGAACGGGGTTTGACAGAGACATGAGAAAGGAAATCCTTGCTGTAGTCAGCAAACTATAACATTGGATTCTTAAAGTTGATATTCTAAGACAATCCTAAATATTGAGATAATTACATCAATGGAAAGCTTTTAACCCCCAAAATAACACTAAATGGTGTCCAACTGACAAAAAGAAGTTTAGAATGGTGAATTTATGGGAGTAAACTCTACCAAACTATCTAAGTCTGAAACCCGGAAGTGCATGTAGAGTCACGACGTCACAAACGGGACTCATGGGCTCAGTGAGAGTGAATGGCAGTGATATCCCTACGTAAATGCAATCCTGTCAGAGCTTAGATTTTGTTGTTGTTAATGAGTATATTTGATGGATTTTCTGTTTTTCATTTGAATGAAGAATAACGAAGCAGCATTTTCCAGTCGCTGGTTTCTTTTTATATCCTCATATTCACTTATTTGGTAGAGATTTAAGACGAGTTTACTGCTTGGGAAACAAGGTTAAATCATGCACGTATGAATAGGCGGATGCATTATCTTGTCATCAGATAAGGTACAGGAGCAGTTTTCTAAAACAAATAGGCCTAGAACTATGATAGTACTTATCATAGATGTGTGTGACTGCCTCAAAAAAAGATACAGTACCAGTTAAACATTTTATGTTGTAAAATATCAAACTTCAACGAGATCATGCAAGCGCGCTTCCTCTATAATATTTTGACAACGTCTAGTGTGCGAACGAAATTCATCCGCGAGTGATGCGGCTCTTGCACGAATGTTCGTGAAGCAAGCAGAATCAGGAGGTAAGACCAGTCTGCTGCTCTAGGCGCGGCTTGCTTGTGATGGAACGTACGTGCGGAAGTTATATGTTTATCGGCAATAGCAAGAGAATGAAAGCGACGTTACCAGCTAAGAAAAAAACTAACAAAGACCTGCTCCTCAGTGACTACCGGTGTCAGAATTGGTAGATCGCACAATGCACAGCATGGAAGAAGATGAAGGATCTTCAGGGCCAGGGCCAAGGAAGACAAAAGACATGGGAAAAAGGAAGGAGAAACCATCGGGAGATCGCTGTATGGTAATGAACTATGCATGGGTCCACTTACCAGACGGCTACTGTTCACTCCGTGCCTGGGCTGATTTCAACACCAAAACAAAAATTACATGGTGAAAATATCGACTAATAGCACATCGTTGGCATGTATATGTCATAATTTTTAAAAGGGGAATTGATATTAATACTACAGTGTATGAAATATTAGGGGAAGATAAAGAATTGTACATAGAATTATGTTTTATTATGATTTTCCGCCTTTGAAACAAAATAAGCAGAAAATCGTATCTCTCTGCAAAGAGAGGCGGATATTTTTGACATTTCAATTAAGGATTTCGAGCAGCCAGAATTTTTTTGTGATATACTATGTAATTGAAAAACTTATAAATAACATATTCTTGCCGTAGGTACCAAAAAGGGACATTTATTTGCTTGGAATATCAGCTTTAATTAACCGTGTGAAACATAAAGGGATAAAAGGGGAAAACATGCCTTATACATGAAAATTTGTACATCCAATCAAATTTATAAACAACACCATCATGAGTAATAACCCTGGAAAAATGGATGATAAAAGGTCTTTAAAGACAGAAAAATATTCACAATTATTCATTTGATTTTTAAAAATGATCTAAATCCGAATAGAACATAGATATATATGAAGGCAGGAAGTTTTCCACCTCAACATCAATTCCTTGTAAAAGAGCACGTACCGGTAATCAATTCTGGCTATGAAAACACAGAATTAACGACGAGAACACGTCATACTTATAAAGTTAATCACCCTACTCCCATTTCAATGGATCACACCGATATTGGAGTGGCTGGTTAAATGACAGCGGCGGATCCTGGTTTGGAAATTGTTTAATAAAAAGGAAGGAAGGTCATGAGCCCTTGATCATTTCTATGATGAGCTGTGAAGATACCAAGTTCCTTTATTTTTTCAAGGCAAGGAAAATTGTTAAATTTTTGGTTTTGTGATAGCTATGTTATGAATATTCATCAAGTCATTTCACAGACATTTGGGAAAAGGATATGCATTCATATATTTCCTCTGTAAGTATAACTGCTTTTTTTTTTTAACTTTTAAAATCATTTACTAGTACTTTTATGATCATAAATACTTAATATAATTTTTTAAAATTTTGTTTGATTAACATTTACAGTGTATATCAACAAATTTTTCTTTCTTCTTTTGCATTAACTGTTTTATTTATTCATCAATATGATATACATATGGACTCTTGATATGAGAGGACTGGTTCATCAATACTTGATCAAATGTGTTATAAAAAGGAAACCCCACCCCAAGAAATTATGTTAGTTATTCCGAGAGATTATTGTATTTTTGCCTATTAATATTCAAATTAAGATTCCACACCAAAGTGTATGAGAGGGGTATAAGGCATGATATTCTTGGTGAAATGTATAGTTTCTCAGCATGACATTGGCATCTCTATTTTTTTTTATAGTACAGTGTAAATAAATTCAATTCTACAATGATGCCGTAGAGGTGCCATGGTTGAGTCGTTAAGTCGCCGGACTGTCGATCACAAGGTAATTCCTTGAAATGCTAGCGCGCCGTAATGGCAGCACAGCTAAAGCCGGGGTAATAATCTCCAAGTTTTGAAGCGCTTAGTGATTGTAATAAGGCACTTGTTTTTTTAACTATGACCAAATAGCTAAATGACTCTTTGACAGCCTGAAACTTTACAAAGATAAAGAATTGAAGTCAGTTACAACTTTTTCTAGTAGCATGGACCTAGGTTAACCTCCCATAGCTTAACGAAAAAATTTCAGCATTGCTTTATGTGCATGAAGTATCCCTGAACAGCCAATTATTTACAGAATTTTGTAACAAATTTGACATACCTTTTTGGTTGGAGCTGAAAAAAATATATACCCACAAACAATATGTTTTTTTTCTATTGATGATTAATGAGCATGGGTGGATCTTAAAGAAAGTTAACAGTAATCTGAATTAACTCCTGTATTTTGATGGAACAGTGCAATTGAAAATGGTGTTTCGGACGTTACATTTTCCGTAAACAATGTAGACCCTCATTTAACCCACTAGAACAATCAATTAATGAGATTGTTTATGGTTTGAATAAGCTTATTACTTACTCCAAGTCATTAAATTAAAAGAAAATATAATCTAATTGTAGTAGCGCTTATATTAGAAATATATTCAAAATTTGAAAAAGTTGTCTCATTTTCCGTAAACAATTTTGTAACGTCCGAAACAACTTTCTATTTGAAGTAGCAGAAAATATATGAACTGCGGGACCTATCTTTTGTAACATTTTTTAAACATTTCATGGCGGCTACCCACCAAAAAAAAGAAATTTGCAATACATCATTAAAATACTATTTTATAGTTAAAACCAATTTTCCGTTAACAGTTGTAACGTCCGAAACAAAAAATACCAAATAAATGATGATAATCCATGTTTGAGGGTATCTGGAGTGAATAAATCATTATGAAATAAGTTATTATAAGTCTTAACACAAGTCAAAACACAAATCAGGTCTTTCAAATCCAATAATTTTGTGTAAACTCAAGAAGGGTGTTTCGGACGTTACACTATTTGATTGTTAACATATAGTTTGCAAATTTCAACTAATTTTCGATCATGTGTGCAAGTTACGATTTAACAATGCACACTCCTGTTAAAAACGCTATTTTGATAATTTCATTTAGATCTAAATATAAAAATATGAAGAAATATGATGCAAAAAATCAAATTTTCCATAAAATATCTAAATTTTCTGCAAAATTGACTTATAAAACATAAAATATTGAAGCCACACTTTGTGGTGCAAGGCATTGCTGGCTGCTTTAGTATATCCTTAATTGTAATTTCTCAGAAAAAATCTCAACAAAAGTGACTCATAAAAATTATTCAGCCATTTTAACAGCACTTTCTGGTATGCTGTTAGCACGTTTCGGATGTTACATTAAACTGTTAACAGACATTTTCATACTTTAACTAGTTCAAATGAGGGGCAAAGATAGATGTGAGAATAGCAAATTTCAATTTTTCAACCTCTCCTCTTGCTATTTACATTGCTGTGTGTTTGCAAATCATCACGTTTTCATTTTTACAGAGGTTGTTCCAAATTATGTCATATAACCAAAGATTGTATGGTCAATCTAAACTATTTGGTACTTGGTACTTGGTTGTTGTTCCTCCAAAAGATTCCTAGTGGAATTTAAACTGGAGGTCGTGGTGGCAGAGGGTGGACTTATTACGGAAGGAGTGCTACTTTAAACTTTGCTGAGTCAGTCAGGGATACTAATGTCGAATCGAGATCATTCCATGCTCTGGTTGTGCGTGGAAAAAAAGAGTTTTTGTATACATCTAATCTGGTTAATGGTATTTCGAACTGACTTGAGTGCCCGTGTCTGCCACAACCTGGTTTAGGTTTAATGTGTGTTTGGGCATCTATGTCCAGCTGGCCATGTAACATTTTGTGGAAACAGCTTAGACGGTGAGCTTCGCGTCTGTCTTAGAGAGTTCCATTTAAGAGAATTTAGAAGGAGGGTGACGCTTGCTTCTCTCTGATATGTGCTTGTGACAAAACGGGTAGGTTACAAAAGCTCAAATTCACTCACTTTAATAAGCAATACCTGTATGTACATGACACGGGTATGATACAGGTATATAGTTGATAAAATCAAGCAAATTAAAACGTTTTTCTAAAAATTTATGGGAAATATAGATTATCATTTGAAAATACCCTTTAAAAAGGACACTCAGTACAAGTTACTAATCTGTGTAGACAGTACATACATGTATAAAAGAAAAGGGCATTACCAGTAATACCTTATTTAATGATCTTAAACATATACATGTAGTGTCTTCCTCAAATGTATGCATACATGCAAAATGTATAAGCTAGTGTAGGGATTTATTTTGAACTTCTGAAACTCCCCTTCATATCCATGATTCATCCCTTTCATATTAATCTCTCTCTCATTGGTTTCAATGTTCACCTGATGCAGTCAAGCTTATATAGTATAATTTACATATACTATGAATATTCAATATATACCCTTTGTTTATGTTTGAATATTCAAGAATACTTTGTGATGTTGATTTATACTTGTATGGGAGTCATGGGACTATATGAATATTTATTGATTTCTTCTACTTTGCATGGAATGTATGTGGAATGCTACATAGAATGCTGTAATGCTTTTACACATTAAAACCTGGTCAGTTAGCTAGTGGTTATCAATCCTAAAACATATCTGCTGGGCTGCCTGTGTGTTAAGAGTGCTAGGAATTATCTGTTAGAACCGCACTAGTGTGAAATAAAAATGGCCTGTCCGTTTTTGTTTTTTTTTCCTCTACGAAATGTCAAAGTTGGGGGTGCGGCACTGCGGCCTTATCGCCGGCAAATACAGTACATGTTTAACCTATACTGTATATTGTTTGTCACCTGTGATATCGGCACAGCAAAATTTAAGATCTATCAACCAACCAACCGACCAACCAATCAATCCATTCATTCATCAATCATTCATCAATTAAATAAATAAATAAATACTTATTTAAAAGCATTCAAAAATGTTGTCGTTTGAAACAGCTTCCTAATACAAATAGTGGTAAGGGATGATTGTTACTACAGTAGTATTGTAACCTAAAACATACACAATTTTAAAATACATCTAAAATGTCTCATTCTCGAGATGTACATAAATTAGGATTCACATATTTCTTATTACCGTACTTACATGACTGGGGGTACTTTTTTATAGTTTTATTTATAAAAAGATTTGTCAATGTTTTGCTTACATACATGTATGTGTTAGTGATATTATTGAATGACACACTATATAGTTGAAGGCAAAGAACATTAGCAAGCTGATTAAACATCTATATTGTAGAGTTTGTAAAATATGATGATCTCATTGAAATGTTAACATTGTGTAACATCCGAAACAAACCATAGTATACATTTCACACTGTTGTTCATAACATGCAATAAAGAGTATGTTTCTAAGTGAATTTTCTAAGGAGTTTTGATGACTACAATTGCTATTAGCTTCATATTTCACTCTGTTAGATCACATAAGCATTTTTATCTACCGGTACACGTTCTTGAAATGAATAATATACCTTACATAAATTGAGTGGTCGATGAAGACAAACTTGGTATATTATGTATGTGCTAAACTAATTAAAACTGCACAATTTTTTCCATAAATGTTACAGAAGTATTTTTCTGCAAGTTACAATTAATGTAACTGAGGTCAATAATACCTAAAGAAAAGCAATTAACTTGAATAAAGTTATAATGTTAACAATGCACTTGTTCCCAATTTTTTTGCATGTATTTACCTTATATCATCAAATGTTATAATAAAATAAGTTTGACCTAAGAAAACAGCGTTTTACCTACTGAAATAAAAACTTTTTATTGTCAAAACCCTAATTTAGAGCTATTTTTCACTTTCAAGGGATACAAAATCTGTAATTTTCAAGATAGAAACTCAACAATTTGCATGAATAATCTCTGAAACATATTCTTAAAGACCCAACATATTCAAAGGTGTGGTTAATAGCAAATGAGTTTTATATAACAGTTATTAGATATGCTATAGTTCACAATAAAATTGTAAAAACTCAAAGTATTCATATCTGGTGAATAAATAAGAAGATAGATTAAGGTCCAGAATTTGCATTTCTCAAAAATCTGATTAGTCCTGATCCTAAAAATACAAGTTTGAAGTGAGTAAACATAATTTCATTTTGGACCCATTTGTGGACACATTTGGTATAAGTTAAAAAAAACAGTGCCATAAGCGCTTTATAAAAACTGAGTATTATTATTATGCCATGACTGACAATTTGGGAGGGTATGAAAGAATGAAAACAGATTCTTTCAGACAATTAAATATTGTTTCTTTTCTCCTTTCTTTCTATTACCTTTTCACTTTGAAAGATGAATACCATGCTAGACATTGGCCTTTCATAAGGGTTTGGTACGTCATTTGAATTTTTAATTACTTTGAAATTCTTTGTGTGATTCCACTGACTGAACACCTCTTCGACTTGTTCTTCTAAGATCTTATTATCAAAGTTAATTATATTTCTACTGAATCCCTATTGGTATACAGGTAATTTAGGAAATTTGGAATATGTATACCGTATTTGCCGGCGTATAGGCCGCAGTATTTTTGGAAGAGAAAATATCAAAAAGTCGGGGTGCGGCCTATGCGGCGAAAGAGTAAAAAAAGGTTTTTTTTTTTTTTTTTTTTTTTTTTTTTTTTTTTAGTTTCGATTTATGGCGCTATGCCTGGCAATGTCTCCCAGCTCAGTAATCAGTGTGTTGACTCACCACTCGGAAACTACAACAACACTAAAATTTGACTGTCATCTTGGTTTGAAAGTAATCTTTCTAATGTCTCCCAGCTCAGTAATCAGTGTGTTGACTCACCACTCGGAAACTACAACAACACTAAAATTTGACTGTCATCTTGGTTTGAAAGTAATCTTTCTAATAGATCTCAATATGTAGTTTATAATAATAGTTCCTCAAATTTTTTTCTATAACAAATGGTGTACCACAAGGTACACCACTGGTACCATAGGTACTTTATTGTTTTTAATTCACATTAATGATCTTACACATTCTTCTGAAAACGACATTGTTACTATTATTTGTGACAAGTTTACAAGCACAAATCAGCGCCTTTAACTGCACCTCGATGTTAAATGAAAGTCCTTCCACGCGAGGGTTTTCGGCAGCAAAACAACAACAACAAAACAAAAACAAAATGATTTTTTTTTTTTTTTTTTTTTTTTTTTTTTTTTAATGTCAAAATCGGGGGTGCGGCCTATGCGGGGGTGCGGCCTTTACGCCGGCAAATACGGTACTTGAAGAGTCCAAATGCCAGCCTTTAAAGGTACTATGTCCCATTTGCAGGCCCCAAAAAACGAAAAAGTTAAATTCCAACTGCATTTGAAAGATAATACTTATTTAGAACTTCCCTAAAAAAGGTGGGGCTTGAAAAGTGGGAAAAAAATGACTATTAGTTGTCAAATAGACTTTAGGGCTATAGAGCCAGTAAGTAATAGTCTTGATTTTCAGACAATTGTACCAAATGGTCATACGTTTTATGCTGCGCAAAGATTCAATCAGTTTAATCTTGGCCATCACAAGAAGTTGGTTATTGATGTAGACAAATGCTCATGTACCCTTTACAACTCTTTTCATGTATGTTATTACCAAAGAAGAAAAAAAGCCAGTCAGTCACTCAATAGTGTCTGACAGTAAAGTCTAGCAAGTAAATGGGTTTCCTTGCATAATTTGAATATGAGGACACTGCTAACATTTAAATTTCACAGATAGGACATACATGACATATTCATAATTCCTGCAAAGTTCTACAGAATTTGAGGTTGGCTGCAAAAGGGACATTTTAATGCAAATCTTTTCAAAAGATGTGTCCTAATACCGGTACATTTACATGTACGCACTGTCCCTACTTTTCAACAGATCACAGGCTGCATTTGTTAAAACAATAGCTTCGTCTTGTCTGAGGCCTTCCCGACATATCAAGAATTGGGAGGAATTATTTGTCCTGTAGTCTGAAGCTGAATCATTCCAAACATTTCCCTCCATTCATTGGATGGCACACTGCGCGCCTGTCACAACTATTTACTAATTGCCATGTCTGTACTTATCTTGTTCAAATAATCATCACTCTCCAACACTGGATAATGCTTCTCAGCACATGATGCTAATTAGCAGGCTCCTACTGATGCACATATAGACGAATCGTTTTCAAAGAATTGGATGTGCCATGGCCTTATGTGCGCTAAGTGATCATTTACTAAATTATGGATCCATTTCATTGCTAATCATTTTGGTAAATAAGCAAGAGAAATTGGAGTCACTTCCTCTCTGGCTTGGTTCAGATTTGATGCAGCAAAACCGCTGTGGTTTTTTTTAAAATGATATAAAGTGGGTCACATTTCTGTATCTTATAACAAAGAGCTTAGTGAATGCACGTAGGACCCAGGTAGCGCAGAGTTGCATTTCCGGTGCACATCAAAAATATGGCGGCTTTTTCGCAGGGGTTTCCCACATCATATCTGGACGAACGTTTAGAGCTATTATTCGTGCCGCAAACAAACATTGATTTCAAACTTCAATAGCCAATCAAAAAAAATATATCACCTACCTACATACATGGGTGAGATACAATTTTAATAATAATAATAATAGCTAGTTCTTATATAGCGCTTTTTCGGACCGAAGGCCCTATCAAAGCGCTTTACAGATATATATTATTACCCCGGTCATTGGATTCAGGCTTACCCGCACACAATGTATGCACATTCTCCACTCCCTGGGGAGCATTCCAGCCAGGCGTCATTTTTACAAGCGCACACTTGCTAATCTAAGCACATTAGCTTTCGCATCCACCAGGTACCCATTTAACACCTGGGTGGAGAGTAGCAAATGTAGATCAATGTCTTGCCAAAGGACATTAGTGCCGCGGTGGGACTTGAACCGCGGACCTTTCTAAAATGAATCTGTTTTTTTCATATTTGCATCTTTACGAAGAGCCCAAGTATACATGTATATCATGTCAATTTCTTTACTATGACCAATTCTATGGAATTAGTCAGCAAATATGAAAATTAACAAAAAAAACATTGAACAAAACAGGCCTATGCAAGTCCATTTTCACTTGATCATTATATTCACTGCCTCTGCATAACATAATAAGTGTTGCCAACAGAACAAAATACCTCGCCAAGAAGGAAAAACATGAAATTCTTGAAAATTTTCAGTACAAAGGCTACTACTTTATATTTGAAAATGCAAAGAACAGGCCCATGGCAATGAGACCTCATGTTCTATGATTTAGTAACTGTGGTGTTTGTTTACATGTTTTAGAGGTTGTTGATACAACCTGCCATGCTCTGTAAATCAACAGAAGTTGTTTATGGTTTCCTGGGAACTTGAGAAAAAGTTCCTCATAAAATGCTGGTTTTCTTGGATAAGGACCTACATCCCATGTAGTGCATTTATTTCAAGTTTTTTGTTTTCTTTTGCTTTTCAGAATGATATCTGACTGTAGTCTTTTTAATTTTGGCTGAATTTGAATGTCAGACATTTTCATGTAGTTTCTTGAAGTTTGAGGTTCATTTCCTGGAAGTGTCTCTTTTCTAAAAATCAGCAATATCTCCACTGAAATAAAGTGGGGTACAGGAAGATAAGTTACATTTACAGGCAAAAAAATAAAACTGAAACTCAATTAGAACGATGAGTATAAAAGATAAATCAGGCAATCTGTGCAAAACTTACTCTTTCCTTTTTCCTTATTATACTTAATGAACACCATCTCCTAATCTTACATGGCAAAACTATTTATTGAACATGCCTCAACAGCTATTTTCTGTATTTCTCTTTCCACAGATAATCTGCCTACCATTATAAGAAGAGCAGGAATTTCAACTTCTTTAAGTTATTTCAAAACTCAAGAATTGAAGTACCCCAATCATGGAGGATACCAATCTCACCACATTGGATCTCAATGTAACAGCCAATGACAATCAAACTGGATACCAATATGTCATCTCAACCTCTCAAGTATCTTTTCTTGTTGTCATGGCGATAGTTATCATTGCGTGCAACCTTGGTGTTCTGCTGGTGCATCATTTGACCCCAGCACTGCATGTACCCATCAGTGTCTTCATCAAGTCTCTGGCGTACGCTGACCTTTGGGTGGGAGTCAACTGCGCGCTCAACATAGGTGTGACTTATGCAGGAGGATTCGCAGGAGGATGGCCATACGGCCTTTGGACATGCGAGCTGATCGGATACCTCCTGCTTGTGGTAGTCCTGGTTAGCATCACGACCCTGACCTGCATCAGTGTGGAACGCTACACAGCCATCCAGAATCCAGTCAACTACCGCGCCTTTGTGACCTACAAGCGGACTCGCATCTGTGTCATCATGGTCTGGGTGCTGTGTGGTCTTGTCTTCTTGCCGGCATTCTTCAACTGGGGCAGGGACATCGACATCCAGGGAAGCTGTCCTCTCTTCTGGCGGTACAACATCTCTTTTGGATTTTTTCTCATCTCCATCTTAATCATCCCAAACCTCCTGGTATCCATTATCTGCTACATCCGCATCATCCACACCCTGGTTGCTAGGCAACGCTGGCTGCAAACCACTGGAAGCACGTACAAGGGCTCTCCGCAACAGATTGCTAACCAGAAGCAACAGGAGAAACTCATGGCCAAGATCGGCCTGGCCATCATGAGTGCCTTCTACATCACCTGGTTGCCCTACGTAGCATCTAGTTTCATCCGCTACCTTGCTCTTGCTGATATCCCTCAAGGACTTTACAATGGAACCTTGTATCTTGGAATCAGTAACAGCTTCCTCAACTGCATCATCTACAGCATCTCACATCAGGCTTTCCGAGATGGTTTCAAGAGCTTGATCAAGCGATGCTGTTGCCCTAAGCAGAATACATCTTCTCAGATGGAGTCTTCTGGTTGGAGCAGGAGAAGAACAGGAAGCAACAGTCCATCTACAGTCCATGAAACATCCATACATATTCACAAAATTGATATGAATCAGATTGAAAGCCAACCTCTAAAAGGGATAAAACCATTGGTATAGAGACCAGTATATGAACTAAAAGTCAGCATATGTGAATAAAAGATATCACCTGGATATTCTTTTAGATCAGAATAAAAAAGGATCCAAGAATTTTATGGAAACACAGTATAAAGAGCTGATTTAATTTGCATCATGCCCAATTTCATGTTTATCCAAAACAGTGGAGTAGAAGCTGTGCTATGGCACCTATATGTATATTCCAACTCATAACTTTATTTAAAACTGACTTCAGAAACAGAAGGAAGCCTACTTTATTTACAAACACATATAAACATGACATTTTAATGATTAAACCCTTGGTTGATAAAATGTCTGAAATGCTGATAAAATTACCCGGTATTTAAAACTGAAAAATATTGCTGATGCATAGAACTGTACAGTGTACATCAAATATTCATGCTTATTCCTTGAAATATTTTCTTCTTTCTTGATAGAAATGTGGGTGTACCAATATAAATTGTTTCATATGTAACTAATTCATGACTAATTCTGGCTCTGAACAAGCAGACTCATTAAGAAGTTTTGTACATAATGTACCATCCAAAAGCTACTGTATTGCCTACAAATACATATTTCAAATTAGCTTTCCATGTATAACCATGATCTTTTATCCATAATTATTATGTTAACAATAATAAAATGTTATATTGTGTACATATATAAATAAACATGGGGAATTTACCAACCTATAAAATTTACTCTCATATGAAAATAGTTAAAATTATAAATGGTTATCTGGAGTAATAATGAAATGTTTCAAGTAGTAATGAAATGATTCTTTGAGAACAAGTACTTTAAAGTTGTCAACAAATAGTAAAGATGTCATGGTCTAGTGGATACGTCACAGACTGTGGATCACATGGTTTGAGGTTCGAGTCCCACTGGGGCACCAATGTCCTTTGGCAAGATTTGAATCTGCATTTGTCACTCTCCCCCCAGTTGATGTAAATGAAATCCTGCTAGGAATTCCTTGAATGCCAGCACCTTATCAAAGTTGTCAACAAATAGTTAAGTTGTCAACAACAACAACAAAAAAACAATAAATTGCACTGACAACATGTGCACATGCAGGATAAACTTATCCTTTAATGGATTTCTTGATTGGACAAACTTCCTCACATTTCTATGATGAATATAACAATTTTTTTCAGTGTATAAACTTTCAAAAATTACTAATATGCAATGTGTAACACTTGGTGTAAATATCTTGAATTCTAAATGTATGTATTGTTACTGATTACAAAAAATCTACCTTCAAGATGACATATCTTTTGATTGCATTTTCTCTGTGTTTGATACATTCATGAAAAGAGAACAAAAAAGAAGTAACTGGAACCATGTGTAAAGCAAGGAACATCAAGAATTAGACAGAAGACCAAATTTCTTGAGGTATACAGGGCAATCAGTATGCATGATCTTTCTGTGATTAATAATCAATTCCATTTGGCTATGAATTATATTACATCACTAATCACTTACTTTGGATTATCAACTAAAAGCAATGAATTTACTTCCGCTTTGTTTCTGTTCATCCAAAAATATCACCAGTGCTTACAAGAACATTTGACCAACAGGCTACAGATTCTTTAATGCAATCTTACTATCAATCAATACTGGCCAATTAGTCATACAAAAAAAACCTCAAACAGCACATCTGATGATTTACGGTATCATAAGAACCATAATCATTTTAATAAGTTTATATTGACATATTTTAAATTATGACTCAAAGGAGTTAGACATAGCTTTTTTGAAGCAACATAGCTGAATTATAATGCTTTGAACATAAATATGTAGAATGAATGTTTCTTTTTTTCTCATCTGTACTGTATATCTCCTTTCAAATTTCAACTCAGCAATTTAAAACCAATCTGTGCACGCATCTTCACCCATGATAGCATAGCTGCCAGTCATCTATCCTACAGCCATCATCACAGACCTTACAACCTAACTGAGACCAATGAAGACTGCAGTAAGATTAGAAATGAAATTTCAATGAGGTCAATTCACTGTGAAAGAGAAGAGGACCAGAGTGGTCATATGACTAGCGACATCAAAATTGTGGATATTTGAAGATTTCCAGTAGAGAAATATAGCATAACCACCTTTGAGTTGAAGAAAAAGTGGACTTAGTACCATCATTCCTGTTGTCAACCTTCATTATACCCCCCCCCCCCCCTCCCTCCACCACCCGCAATCATCCTAAATATTTTCACTGATAGAAATAAAAAAACAAACTCACTTTCATTACCCTTGTTAACCATTCCCATCTTCTTTTCCGAATGATGTCATAGTATGTGCAACAGGGATGGAGAACAGTTAGGTACCTACATGTAGTCACCTTATGGTCTAGATCATTATTTTAGGGACCTGGGGCCTGTCACCTAAAACTTACCACTGACAGTAACTTTGCCATCAATATTATTAACAACTATGACAAAAGCACTCAACAGCCCATCAAATTAAGGTTTCCACGGAAGTCACAATTAATGGCAAAGTTATCATCAATGGTAAATGCTAATTGTTATGCAAAGGGGCTCAAACTTGACTCCAATTAATCTGGATAAGCTTCACCATCATCTTATCCACATGCCAGGGTTCAACATTAACACATTTTACCCAAAATCTGAATGTGAACCCCTAATACATTATATATATCAAAGTTGTAAACATGGGGCTCATGAATACAAACCTAAATATCTGTTATCCAGACTCCCAACAAAAATAGTTAGAGTAGAGCCCTGCCCCTTCTTCCTCAGCTTTGCTATCCGTCTTACAAACGGGTGAATGGGAATTAGGGTATGTTGCGAGAAAACGTCACTAGTCAAAGTTCAGAGACATCCCATTTAAAGAAACACTTATTCATAACATGTTTCAATGTCTGAAATCTTATACTAAGGACAGTTTCTTACACTGGATTCTAATGCCTCATAGACTAGTGGCCTAGGGTTCTAAACATCACACATGAACAGCCATCCCATGATATTTTCTATTCCTAATCATCCAACTTCATGACCATCAGCCAAGAGCCCAAAGAGTCTAAATAAAACAGATGGACTTATATATCCACCAACATGGTAACAATTAGCAACCTTTTGATTATTTTCTAAACTAATGGATAGTAGAAAGAGAAGAGGCACACCAAGAACAAAGATGTCCAAACTAAAAAGGTGACTTAACTTATCAGAGAGGGATGGAGAAAGGACTAACCAGAGGGCTCTAATGTGTAGAGACATGCCCATCGGCAGAACAACACGGAAGAAAAACCTGATCTTCCACTTCGCTGCTGTCAAACTACGTGATAGGTGGCTAAGTGAACGAATGGAAATAAACAAAATAAAAAAAGGATTGCAAGATGGACCTACCTCCACTACTCTTGACCACCCTGACCATTTTCTTGTCCCCATCATCTACTGTGTTGCTATCAAGCTTCGGGAACAGGTGCCTAATGGCTTGGTGAACTTTAGTACGCTGCTCTTTATCGTCTGTGACCTAAGTTGTAAAATATCAAATAGAAATATTACAGAATTGATCATGGACCAAGGAACAGTATCCAGAAATTAATGACATGAATGCTACATAACAAGTTGATGGTCAATGTATCTTTTGAAAGGTACATACAACAACAAAAAATTCAAAGAAGATATATTCAAAATTCAAAGAATATATATTCAAAATTCAAATTAATTTTTTTTTTTACTTGTGTAGTTTTGTGTACAAATGATACCGTCATTGAATAGGCTTAACGTTTTACCATTCATATGTAGGGGTGTATATGGAAGAGATAGGAATTTAAAATGATATATCAATAATCCTCTCACCTGGAAAGTATATTCAGCTTTCTTGTCTTGCCCTACATTTAGGGCAGACAACTTCTCTTGGTCCTCTTTTGTCAAAACATCATTGTGGTCAAACGGGAGCTTCACAAGAAATTGGAGGGAGATGAGAGAATAAACAAATAATAAATTTACAAATGATTTATTATATCCATGGTTTTCTGGGTGCTTTAATTATCTTTTGTAGGCTATTTTATTGTTTTTGTTGTTGTTTGTCGGTACAAAACGGCTTGAGTACAATAATGAATTGAAGAATCTAAATGTATCCTTTCTGTAGATTTCTTAGTAAATAATTCCTTTATGATGTGAAATTGGGAAAACTTTAAAACCCATTCCTAAATCATAGCATATATGTGCAACAACACTAATACTTTAATCTCCTCTATTTGACAACCCCCCCCCCTCCCAAATGAAGAAGAAAAAAGGGGTAAAAAGTAACAAATATAAAGTAGTTTGAGAAGGTTACAAGAAAGAGAAAGAGAGAGTGCACTTTTGGTCAACTTACAATTGACTTTTTCTCTGGGATTTTTGTATCAGTGAGTCGAACAATCTGACCCTGCTCATCTATCTCATGTACAAGAAAATCTCGGTACCTGTAAAATAAATAAAAGACATATCTGTTACAAGTACTATTATAAGATGACAATGGCATGTGTAGTTGTTTGTTCCTTACAGTAGAAAATTATCACTGGCATAGAAATGACAGGCAGAAAATGGCAGTAATCTCAACCGATTTACACATTTATTACTGTGAATAAACTTCCATAATATGTCATTACAATGCAGCCCTCACTGGTTTTGCTAGTATATGGCTGGATGATTACTAAAATGCCAACCATGAGGAACAAATTATGTTTATCTGCAACTGTTAAAACTACAACATAATTTTTTTTTTTTTTTATAGCCGACATTTGAAAATCAATTAGAAAAATGTCCAAAAGGAACGTAAATTTGCAACTTTTAAAGATTCAGTTTAGGGCATTTATAAAAAAACTAGATGGAATTTTGACTGCGCGCAGTCGAAAATGATGCCTCCGCCATAGAGCAATTTAAACAAGTTTGGAGTTTAAATCTCCAGTGGTTCTTGAGATATCATGATAACAATCTCAATGTATGGAATTTCATAAGTTGACCTCTGTGACCCTTGACCTTTGACCTACGTGCTCCAAAATCTAATCAGATTGTCTTCCTATGGTGATACACACTATCATTAAGTTTGAAGTTTAAATCTCCAGTGGTTCTTGAGATATTATGATATGGTGATACATACTATCATTAAGTTTGAAGTGAAAATTCTCCAGTGGTTCTTGAGATATCGCGATAACTATCTCAATGTATGGAATTTCATAAGTTGACCTCTGTGACCCTTAACCTTTGACCTACGTGCTCCAAAATCTAATCAGATTGTCTTCCTATGGTGATACACACTATCATTAAGTTTGAAGTTTAAATCTCCAGTGGTTCTTGAGATATTATGATAACAATCTCAATGTATGGAATTTCATAAGTTGACCTCTGTGACCCTTGACCTTTGACCTACGTGCTCCAAAATCTAATCAGATCGTCTTCCTATGGTGATACATACTATCCTTAAGTTTGAAGTTTTTACATCTCCAGTGGTTCTTGAGATATCATGATAACAATCTCAATGTATGGAATTTCATAAGTTGACCTCTATGACCCTTGACCTTTGACCTACGTGCTCCAAAATGTAATCAGATTGTTTTCCAATAGTGATACACACTATCACTAAGTTTGAAGTTTAAATCTCCAGTGGTTCTTGAGATATCATGATAACAATCTCAATGTATGGAATTTCATAAGTTGACCTCTATGACCCTTGACCTCTGACCTACGTGCTCCAAAATGTAATCAGATTGTTTTGCAATAGTGATACACACTATCACTAAGTTTGAAGTTTAAATCTCCAGTGGTTCTTGAGATATCATGATAACAATCTCAATGTATGGAATTTCATAAGTTGACCTCTGTGACCCTTGACCTTTGACATACGTGCTCCAAAATCTAATCAGATCGTCTTCCTATGGTGATACATACTATCCTTAAGTTTGAAGTTTAAATCTCAAATGGTTCTTGAGATATCGCGCTAACAAACTCAATACAAGGAATTTCATAAGTTGACCTCTGTGACCTGTGACCTTTGACCTACGTACTCCAAAATCTAATCAGATCGTCTTCCTATGGTGATAAATACTATTCCCGAGTCTTAAGTTTAAATCTTAAATGGTTCTTGAGATATTGTGATAACGGTCAAACGGGACGTACGGACGGACGTACGGACGGACGTACGGACGTACGGACGTACGGACGGACAACCCGAAAACATGATGCCTCCGGCACCACCTTCGGTGGCGGAGGCATAAAAAGTAAAAAGTAAAACTTCAGCAGTGAACTTTTATGTTTCATGTTCACTTTTATGTTAAAATGGCAAATGTAACAAGAAAGAGAACAATCATGAATCAGTTGACAAATGTGAAAAGAAAGAGAACATTCACAAAACAGTTGACAAATATGACAAAGAAAAAGATACAAATTACATTCATGACTTACCTCTGTTTAATAATTCCTGGAACACCTTCATGATCAGACATATACTCTATAATGCCTACATCTGTCTCTTTCAGTCCAACAAGAACTTGCTTCTTCTGTGACCTGTCACTTGATGGAGTTTCTTGTCCGTCTCCTGCTCCTCCAGCTTGGTCTTCTTCAGATGATTCCTTAACTGCTACTTCTTCCATTCCTTCTTGATGCACAACTTCTACTGAGCTCTCAGCTTTGTATGTCATCGTGTCAGGAGGCACTGTTGCTAGGCAACCCATAGACTGCATCCCGGAGGATGATGATGTGGAGCAAGAGGACATTGCTTCATACTCTGCACTGCTCACAGGCTTTGACGATTGAGATGAAGAGGATGCAACCTCGCAGTCAGGCCCAGAAGTAACAACTCCTCTCATAGAATCTGTGCAACTGCTGCTTACGTGATCCTCTGATCTAGGCCTCTTCTTGGAATCGGAGGATCCTATTTCCTGAGATTCGTCTTCAAGTTTGGCAGCATCTCGCTTACCGGTAGTTGAATCTGCCATCTTCAAATTTAATCAAATAGAGAAAGGTATTTTTAAAAATAGAGGGTTTGACTGAAATATCATAATTTTGGTATTGAAAAAACGGAAAATCGCAAGCTTGCTCCTCGCACAACTATCTTATAGCATTGAGTGAGTAAGAGAACAGCGATAGCCAATCTGATGGGCCCATGACGGCTAGGCCAGGCGCCAACTTATGAAAATAAGGCTGAGATGGGATGAGCGATCTACGCATGCGCTAAATGTAAAGTTCTTCGTGCTATGTGTGCACTAGCGCCACAATAGTTCACTCCAGCAAAGCATAGAGAGTCATAGACCGAAAGCTTCAGTCCCTGATATCGACGGTTGTTCTCCTGAGATTGCATCTGGCTCCTCTTACCGCCTCTATATATAGACTGAAGATCGTCCTATGGGGACTGAGTGGAACAAATGGTTTGGTTCGGCCGGACCGTGATGAATGAGATATGCAACAAGATTTTCACTCTTTACATCCTCATAAATGCACTTTTGCTGCAATATTACAATAATTATATTAAAATATAAAAAATAACACAGAAATATCTAATTTGACTTACGATAGCTTGCTCATTTAGATCCTAAATTAATAATTAATCCGAGAAAGTCTTGTAGTCGCCAAGATTCGTTGTCATCCATCTTGGTTTTAGTTGATGAATATTCATTTTTTCTTTTCGAACGTCCAATAGCTACGTACGAGTCAACCCAGTGATATATGAATATTCATAAACCCAATACGAAACGAGTGCTCTGATTGGCCATTCGCTATGTTTTGGTAGGTTGACCCCCGACCCCCCCCCCCCCCCACTCCGAGAATGGATGGACCCCATGCTTGTTACCAAAATGTCCTTTTCGTAATGAAAGAAAAATGTCAACCCGTATTGACTTTACACACCGTACTTTTGCTGAAAAAGTCTTGTATAACGAAAGAAAAAGGTCGACTCGTATTGACTTTACACACCAGACTTTTTCTGAAAAGGGGGGGTCGCTTGGAACACGCATATGCGTACCCTAAATAACACTGAGTAGGGGGGCCGGGGGTTGACCCGGGGGTTGACCCGGGGGTTGACCCGGAAATATATCGGCCGGGTGATGTCATAGATTACAAGTTTGAATGGATGAACGGTACGTTTCACGGTTCGGAGAAAAAAATTGGATAACCCATATAAGTAAGTCTGTAAATTTCGCATTTTGAAATATAAACATGCATAAATGTAAATAGGATAAAAATATTCATATTTTTATCGGGGAAGAAATTTTCTGTCAGAAAGTGGTATGAGTAATTGGCCAGATTACCTCCTCGGTACGAGACCTCTAGAGTACCGTCTGTATATGGGGAATGTCAACAAATGGGGCCAGTCACCACGAAATGAGTCTAGTGTCGCATTAGGCTCAATCGTAGTAATAGCGATGTATAGTGTGTATGTACTGAAAATTGACCCACCTACCACATTTAAGATTTTTCCAAAAATCGACTTATTATTTCTTTGTTTGTTAAAAGTTTCATTGAAATCGAATGATGGGAAGTGTGTTGTTGCTATGTTGTTGTTGACCAGACTATAATATGTTACGCATCATTAACTTTACACCTAATTATCTCAAAACTGGGTAATTCCATTGTTATAAAGTCCAATTAGGTTTTTGTTCATATTTCTGGATATAATTTATCAATTTTAATGTGTGACCCCTTAATTTAAAGCTTACTTAATGTAGATTCATATAATACTTAAAAACAGGAATAAAATTTTTGACCAAATGGACTCATTTCGTGGTGACAGGCCCCAAATTTCAGTTTTATAAATTAAAGAAATGACCCATATCAGACAGTTATTTCTGTCTAAGAGAGTCAATGCTAATGCGTATTGACCTCTAGCACTGCACTAGTCTACGTGTTAATAGGCAGCATTTGAATACATGAATAGTAAATAGAGTAAAGTAGCCCGTTTTCGGCCACTTAAGACAAAATCCTATTTTTAGGACTCTTTACTTCCTATTTATTATCATTTCTTGTTCAAATCATGAAGCAAATATTATTATTATTTACACAAAAAAAGAATCCCAGAAAAAAATCACGAATTGCTATGACAATATCCATTTCAATTTTCACTGTTTTGGAGCCCGTTATCGGCCGAGCGTTTCAGTTTACGGCCGCATGTACAAAGTCAATAGGAAGCGCTCGCGCGCGCCGTGCGTTTCCGCGCTGATGTACAGCACAAGCGGGCGGAGCAGGTATCCCACGCCGGAGCTCCCTGGTGCTCGCCTGGCAGAAGACGGGCACAGCGGTGATCGGAAGTTGGAATCTGAATTAGATAGAGATATCGTGTGTGCGTCGCGGTGTGCGGCTGCATTGATTTAATACATGCGATGACATCCCATAGGAAATTGAAAAGTATGCCGCAGACCTGCCGCAGACCTACCGCAGATCTGCCGCAGACCTGCCGCATACTTTTAGTCTGCGGCAAAGAGTATGTCGAAGTATGCGGCAGAAAGAAATTTTGCTGCAGACTTGCCGCATACCAGTATGCCACAGGAACAGTCTGCGGCAGATCTGCGGCAGGATGAAATTTTGCTGCAGACTTGCCGCATACTAGTATGCCACAGGAACAGTCTGCGGCAGATCTGCGGCAGGATGAAATTTTGCTGCAGACTTGCCGCATACTAGTATGCCACAGGAACAGTCTGCAGCAGATCTGCGGCAGGATGAAACTTTGCTCCAGACTTGCCGCATACTAGTATGCCACAGAAACAGTCTGCGGCAGATCTGCGGCAGGGCGAAACTTTGCTCCAGACTTGCCGCATACCAGTACGCCACAGGAACAGTCTGCGGCAGGTCTGCCACAGGAAATCCCATTAAAGTCTAATAGGGCCAATTGAAACCAATCATCTCATGCATATTCATTATTACTTTACACGTGTGACAGAAAAATACATTTATCATGATTTGTTAAGCAATTTAAGACAATGCACATCATTTTTGTGATTTCTATTTTCCTTTTGCCATTATTAACCAATAGATTATTTTGTCTGATCATGTTACAATTACATTCACGTTTAAGCAATAGATATATTGATTACTAACCAAGAAACTATGATTACTAACCAAGAAACAATATACATATTTAGTATATATATGTGTACGAGCCTGTGTCACTTTAAATGTTACTCTTGAATACGCTTCAAATGATCAATGTGATGAAGTTAATACAATTGAGAATAGAATATACCTAATTGGTGATATCGATATATATTGGTATTACCTAATTGGTAATATCGATATTGCCAAAATTGATTGTGAAGTATCAATCAGTTTATCACTGGTTCTTCTACATGCATACTTTATTGCCACGTACTGGATATGAAAGAGTATGCAGCAGGTCTGCAGCAGGTCTATATGAGATATGAATATTCATGACGAGGAGTCTGCGGCAGGTCTGCAGCAAGTCTGCGGCAGACCTGCCGCAGACTCTTCATCATACTGAAAGAGTATGCGGCAAGTCTGCGGCAGACCTGCCGCAGACTCTTCATCATACTGAAAGAGTATGCAGCAAGTCTGCGGCAAGTCTGCGGCAAAACTAATTTGCATGTGAAAAAGATGACTGTCTGCGGCAGGTCTGCTACAGATCTGCGGCAAGTCCGTCGCAGGAGTATGCGGCAGGCTCATTTCTTTCCTATGGGATACTTTTGAGCTTGCGACTAGCACAAAATCGGGCTTTAAATCTGAAAAATACTTGAAATAAAGCTCATTTTATGGTACCCATATTTCTTACAGACACGCGTAAGATACTCGATTTTTCAGATTTGGGTAGCGGGACCGGCGATTACATCGCTAAAATGTGATATTTTAGGATATATTTTCCATTGCAAATGTGGTTCTTCAGTGACACTGGCATGGTATGGTATGTGTGGGATATGTGTTATGCTATTATGCGATGTATTTTAGAGTGATTTTACCTTGTATCCAACCAATCGGCCGAAAACGGGAGCTGGCCGATTACGGGCTCCTTTACTCTATACTCATAACACACAGATGCACACAATCATGGCCATGCCGATGTGGCTGATCGGCAAGTTTGTTTGACAGTGGACCAACAATTTGAATTTTTAAATTATTCTTTCTAACATCGCCATCGGAAAGTTGAAAAAAATTGTATTTTACTGCTATTTAGGTGTCATCAATCGTCACTACAGAACAGATTTTAAGTGAAACCAGTTGAGTTTTGTACAGTGGTGTTTGAAATGTTGAGAATTAATAGCATAGCTTTTAATAAACAGCCAGGATAGTAATGCACCTATGATGTACTATGAGTGCACTAGTCCAGGCCAAGCCAAGTTTAAGTAGGAAGAACACACCATGTTCAACGGATGGGGCCACATAATAGTCTAATTAATATTTTAATTCCACCTCATTTCTTATTCTAGAAAATACATAAACATATTTTTGCTGATGAAAAATTACAAAAATTTATAAAGAATAGACACTATCTAAATAATAACATTATTTTGCTTCGAAATCAAGGTCTCAAACTCACTGTAATGTCCAAATTTGTCAAACTTAGCTAGCGGTCTCTTTCGCGAACTCGTACACATGCGTGATAAATCATAGACTTTAAAATTAAGCCTTAATTTGTAGATGGAATTTGATGGATGCAAACATGCTGTGCCCACACTCAACTGGTAAGCGAACTAAATGTATTAACGTTCGGTTATATAGACTACGGGTACAGTTCTGATTTCACACGTGCACTTTTAGTTTTGACTGTTTACGTTCGATTCGCCAGTTACACTATATATTGAGGGGAAAGCAAATTAGTTACTTTTGAAAACCTTACTTTGGTAGATCTGTCTTTTCCATTTGTTTGTAAATTAATCTGATATATAATTCGTATAAACTCAATTGGTTTACTTCTTTGACTTCGAGTTTATTCACTGACTGACGTTCAGTTCATAGACTAGACCCTCTAGAGTCTAAGTGAGGTTTACCTACCCGGTGAAAGAATGAACTATTCCAATTATTTTGTACATCAAGTATCAGATATTTTAACGTTTTGAAGCAGGATTAATGCATAAATACACCTTCAAACATCTATAAATGAAAATAATTACATAAATAAAAACAACTTTTGAGCTATCTGAAGGAGAAGTTATTTCCCTTTGACATTTAATTTATATATTATAAAATCGCACTGTAGTTCGAGTTGTCAGGATGGCCGAGCGGTCTAAGGCGCCAGACTCAAGGTTGATTACCTTATCTCGTAATAGAGATGATCTATGGGTGTTCTGGTCTCTGTATGGAGGCGTGGGTTCGAATCCCACTTCTGACACATATTTTGTTTTATTCGAAGCAAAAAAGGAAATGACACTCTGTAATGTTAATGTACATATATGTATATAGAAATATAAACCTTATTGAAACAAACGTCACGTATCCATGTTTTGGGAAATTATGAAAATTGGGTAGATATTGATTCTTTACAATTTTTATATTTTTGGATGCCCCTGTGGATGTATTATAAGCACTAGAAAATGTTGCCCCTAAAACCATAGGCGCCAGAAGTGGGGGGTGGCAGGGCCCCAATCAAAAAAGTGTGGGGGCAAAACGCATTTTTGCCCCTGAAAAACGCCCCTCCCCCCTCCAAAAAAACAAATAAATAAATAAAGGAGTAAACATGGTTTGTATTTTTAACCCAAAAGAACATAACAATAATAAAAACCTGAATTAAATCACATATACAATTCCATTCAAAGAAAAGGAAAGTTCACAGGAATTAAATTTCATAAACATTGCGCATGCCACCTATACGGTATTTATCAATGTAGGTCTTTATAGTCGGGATACGCGCATATCGTGGACATATTGTGCGAGAATGGGAAAGCGTGTCTGTTTTTTTTGTTATAGGGGGGAGAAGACATGAGCCCCTGAACGCTGGCGTACTGATGGGGGGGGGGTGGTATATTTCTTATTCGATACCAGTGATTTACAAATATTGCTGTTATGACAGGATTTTCCGGTATTTTTTCTCCATTTTTTTTGCGAAAAATACGCTTATTTAGAAGCCTTTATGTCATGGTCTGCGAAGTGGCTGGGCTCGAGCCTCCCCCCCCCCCCCCCTCCCTTTTTATGTTAAAGAGAAAAAGAAAGAAAGACGGAGAGAAAAAATAAGTGACCTGCCAATGTCACAAATAAGGTATAAAAAATGCTCATCTGACCGTAATTAAATGCCTAAAACCCCAGAGCTTATACGGGGGATCCGCCCCCGGACCCCACCAAGGGCCCTAAGGCGGTTCCCTGGATGCTCATCTGACCGCAATTTAATACCTAAAACTCCTGAGCTTCCGGAGGCTCTGCCCCCTGGATGCTCATTTAACCGTAATTAAATACCTAAAACCCCTGAGCTTCCGGGGCTCAGCCCCTTGACCCCATGCCGAGGGTCATATGCCTTGGACCCCACGCCAATTTACGCTCTACCCGATTGTTAATACTCCACTTTGAAAAACGTTCCGCGGGACATGCATGTAACGTGTAAGACTGGTGATGCAGATTTTTCGTCTGCCGTCCCCCCTTGGCGAACGTTTTTTTTCTCATTACGTCACTGCCCCTGGAAGGTGAGCCCCCTGGAATGTTTCCCCCCCCCCCCCCCCCTCCCCCCTCCCCAATCCGAAACTGCTTCCGGCGCGCCTGCCTAAAACACTTCTGCTTTCGAGAAAAATTGAATATAAACATTTACCGGTGCTCCCGGTAAATTTTGATAAAATTCAAATAGCGCCTACGGCCGTACAAAGGTAGCTGCGACCATGAAAATCTCAGAATGTGTTGTGATATATAATTTCCAAACCGGAATAGCTAATCGGTCGATTTTAGTCAAGAAACATTGTTTTATATATAGCTTAAATAATATTTTGACCTTGAGAGGGAGCTATGCAACATGAAGAGTTTATTATTTATAATTTTATAACTTTAGACTCGATTTCAACTGCGACAACGATCACTGAATATTGTAAGATCCCGTATGCTTCCAATATGTTCATTTGAACCAAATTCATGACCCCATACCATTACCAACACTTTGTATTACTTTTAACTTCCTAGACAACACTAATTTTTCGAACACAATCTACTAAGCAGACCCCAAACTACCATGAAAATTCACGATATGAGATATTGTCCCTAAATTCCATATTCTTTAATTAGCCATCAAACTGCTAACCTATATAGTGCTCTTTAGAGTTAACCAATTTATTGGATAGGCAAATAATGACACTGAAGTATAGGCCTACCATTATGTTGAGTATCGAAATAAAGCGAAGCAAACGTCGTCTAGAAATATAGTATTTTGGGTTTAATTGGTTATACTTTGGGCTGCAATGAAGCATCAAAGTACATTTAGCTTCTTCTTTTTTTCAGGGGGAGGGGTTATATAAACATGAAGCTAAGAGAAACTTGAGTGACGCATGGTCGCAGAAGAAAATTTACCTCAGAGAAGTCCAAGAAAATGCGTCCAACACTACAAAGAGGGGCCCAATTAAAAAAATGTTCTTACAACGATCGCAATAATTTTTTTTTCTTGTCCCTATTCAATTTTGTTTCCCTCTTTTTCTTCTTCTTCTTCTTCTCCTTCGGCTTCTTCTTCTTGTTCAGTACTTCTTCTTCTTCTTTTTTTCCCTGGCTTCTTCCGTTTCTTCTTCTTCTTCTTCTTCTTCTTCTTCTTCTTCTTCTTCTTCTTCTTCTTCTTCTTCTTCTTCTTCTTCTTCTTCTTCTTCTTCTTCTTCTTCTTCTTCTTCTTCTTCTTCTTCTTCTTCTTCTTCTTCTTCTTCTTCTTCTTCTTCTTCTTCTTCTTCTTCTTCTTCTTCTTCTTCTTCTTCTTCTTCTTCTTCTTCTTCTTCTTCTTCTTCTTCTTCTTCTTCTTCTTCTATTTCTCTTCTTCTTCTTGTTGTTCTTCCTGTTCTTGTTGTTGTTGTTCTTCTTCTTAAGTTCTTCTTCTTCTTCTTCCTAGCTCTTCTTCTTCTTCTTCTTCTGTTCTTATTCTTGTTTCTAAATAACTACTATAGTTGTTGTTGTTGTTTTATTCACGCCTTTATCTGATTTATCATTATTGTATGATAAAACTGTGGTTCATGTCTTCACAAATTTTCTGAATTTTGGCTACTCGTCGTCAGCTACTCGTATTTCAGCACAGCCAAAGCCCCGATATCACGGTGGATCGCGCGCGCAAATTGACGTGCGCCGCGCGCAAAAGATAGAAACGAAAAGACTTTCGGAAACCCACGAAAATCATCATGGCTGTCAGCGAAGCAGAAGCGAGCAACACTGTCAGAAATGCTTTGATTGAGAGCCTTACAGCGATCCTTTCACCTCAACAAGAGATCAGGCAGCAAGGAGAAGAGCAGCTCAAACTATTAGAAGTAACTGAAGGTTAGTACATTCACAATGATAAGCTTAGTTATCATTTATATAAAACGCCCTTAGTCTCTTCGTTTGATTGTGTAGTCCCAAATGCTGATTTTGATGTTAGTGAAAGTTGTGTCTATAAATGTCATGCTGTGTTCGTTCACTCAATGTGTCAGAGAACTTACTTAATACTTTGTTGGCAAAAAATCGAAGACATTCTATTTTGATTCTCAAAATTTGCAAACACCATTGTACAAAAATCACCAGAATTCTCTAAAAATCGGCCCTTAACTTAATTCATTGATAACACTTAGAATCTAGTCCAGGGAGCTCGGACGAAGGCGTCGGAGCTCTAGACTAGAGCTCGTAGTTGTACAGGAAAACGATTCAAACAGTGGGTTAGGTCACATTTTTTTTTAAATGTGAAGAAGTAGAAGTCTATTTACAATTTTGACATACAATGACATGCTTTTCGACTACTCTGTAGCTGGGCATTGTTCCAACCACTTTGAATTATAATTTAATTTTGAAGAACTTCAAGCCTTCGATCAATTGATGGGCAAAAAGGTTATTTCTCATCCTAACCCGACGGTTCATCCATGTTGTATCGTTGATTCAACATGGCGAAGAGAAAGTCGGCATGCGCTGTAGCGGCGCAGCAAATATGAATATTCATGATATAGAGTGTCGTTCACTTGAAATTGCTGAATATGCATGAATCAAAGAAAAGAACCTCGTGCAACTCAACAATTTCGAACAAACGGCGCTCTATCGTGAATATTCATATTTGCTGCGCCGCTACCCACAGCTGTACTGTGAGGTTTGGTTGTTATTGGTACCTTAACTTCTCTTAAGCTATAAGTTCACTTTATTTGACTTTATTTTTATTTTCCTTCATCTTCAGAATTTGGTGTATTCCTTGCTGAGCTGACACTAGATAAGAATGGTGCACTTGCCATTCGACAGGTAAATAAATATAAATGCAATATTTCTAGCAACTAAAAGGCAAATGTTTTATTAGAGATTTTCTTATATCAGTCTTGCTTTGGAAACTTCTGTTTCATTTGTATGTATAATGTTACATGAACGAGCCTTAGATTGATATTTTAAACAGCTTTGTAGCACTTTTTTGGAATATATTAGGATGTTGAATTGTTGATAGCTAAATTAGGGACTAGAATGGTTGGTTCTAGATTAAGTTTTATTTTATGACCTTTATTCTTTCTATTAAAAAAATAGAGGAACCCACCTTAGAAACCTTTTTTGGCATTTTAAATAACAAACATTTTGTGCATGTTTTATCATCACCATGTTATTAAAACCTTCACAAAATTTTGCTCATTTCTTTATGATAATTATGAGTTACAATTGTAATATATGTAAAAGAAGCAAGAAGCACATTGTTTATAACAAATATGTATCTTCGCATTTAAAATGAAGTAAGAAAGAAGCCAAATAATTTCAGTAAATAGTGCAGGAAAACATGTACATGTGAGTACTTTATGTCTACTTTTGGAGGTATTTCATTGAGGTTGTAATTCTAATTGTTGTAATTTTCTTTTGAATGCAGTTGTCATCGCTCATCTTGAAGCAGTATGTTGAGGCTCACTGGTCCCAGCATTCAGAGAAGTTTAGACCACCAGTGGCTACAGATGCAGTGAGTCACATTTAACAAAATTCAGCATCAATACTCCTTCTCTTCCATCTCCTCCTCCTTCTCCTTCTCATCATCATCATCATTGTTATTTCGTCACACCACTATCATTGCCAACATCATCGCCAGCAGCATCATTATCATGAGCATCGTTATCATCATCGTGACCACCATCACCATCATTAAAAGAACATCACCATCATCACCATGACCATCATTATCATCACCGATATCGGAATAATGAAAATCATAATTATTGTCATCTGTATTTTCAATCCTTTGCTACCAAAAACAGTTTGAGAGACATTACATTTTGTTGTTCAGATCGGAGTCACCGAAAAATGTATATGTACATTTTGATGCAATTGTGATACAATTATTAAATTTTGTGGGGTCGTTCTATTATTTTGTCTTCTCATTCTTCCTCATTTTATTTTAAGGGTAGGGTTTTTCAATTTACCAATCATTTTAAATCAGAGCACAAACTTCCTTTCTTGTCCAGGCCAAGGCACATATTCGCAGCCGGCTTCCTGCAGGGTTGGGAGAGTCCATCAGCAAGGTGCGTTCCAGCGTTGCCTATGCCATCTCAGCCATTGCTCACTGGGACTGGCCTGAAGCCTGGCCGGACCTCTTTGGTCTCCTCATGATGATGATCACCAAGGGAGATAGTAACGAAGTCCACGGGGCCATGAGGGTTCTTACAGGTATGCCTTGTCACTTCCAAGAAGTAGTTTTCATGTTCAAGTTCAATTACTTCAACAATTTGAATAAAGCTACAAAACAATAGAACAAGGCTATGATTACAAACTAGGAAACAGATACAAAGAACCAGTACAGATTGAATTGTTGGATAGACAGAGATTGATTAACCAAGAAATTGTCATTCCTTGTTATGATACTGTATACCCAGGCTCCACCCTATTGTTTTCACAGGAGGTCCAGATAGAAACTTTTTTTTTCACTATGCATTGGCATCCAGCTTATTTGTTTACTTTTTTCTAGGGGGCATGAGATATGGACTTCTATTGGTGTCAAGCTGCTGTAGATATTCTTTAAAGAGAGTGTACTTGTAATGATATATTCACAGTATTCAAGTACAGCGGTGAGCTATTTGAATATTCGAGTATTAGTCCCAGGCCTAAATTTAGAGGTATGTAATAATAAGTTGAATTGAATAGATCCTTACTAGTGGTTCAATGAAACATCTGTAAATAAATTTCACAAGTAGACACTGTTAGACCTGTTTTTGCAATTCTGATTATTCAACCTCTAATACTTTTTAGGAAGTATTTGTAACATGCATTTATCAATATTTTATTTTTTGTTCCTAGAATTCACAAGAGAAGTTTCAGACACCCAGATGGAGCATGTAGCACCTGTCATTCTACCTGAAATGCATCGCATCTTTGTTCAGAGTGACACATACACGATACGAACCCGAGCCAGGGCGGTGGAGATCTTCAACACTTGTGCGACCCTAATCTACAACATTGCCTCTATGGCAAAGGTAATATGAATATCTCAATGCTATGTATGAAAATTCCTGATGGGAGGCAAGATATTGTGATCATTTGTAAATATTGTCATGCCCATCTTTTGATAAACCTGTAGTGCTGTGTAGTTGAAATGTTACCTTATTGGTAATTGGGATTATTGGGATTAATTTTTTATCCATGAAAAATTTCATTCATTAGAATTGAGGGTTACATACATTTTGTGTTTTTCTACAATTTGACTCAACATATTTTCTTTTACAAAATTTAAAGTTCTTGACTTTTTCATAAATTGATACTTTAAGTATTGTTTTTTGTAATCCTTTTTCATTATTTATTAACAATAGAATAATATTTAAAGCCTTTAAAAGAATTGTTTGATATATTTTATTATTGCATATTACACGTTGTAGAATAATCACTTGCTAAAGTATGACTTACTTGTTTAGATTCAGAATATATTCCTCTCTCAGAGATCACAAATAATGGAATCATGATTGCTTTTAGTGATTGTTGAATGTAATAACTGTGGTCAACTTTAAAATCATAGATAATTACTTAAAACTCTAGCTTTTCTGTTTCAGCTGATTGAATGCATGCATTTCCTTTCACATTGACAGGGAGCAGCCAAGAAGTTGTTATATCCAGTCTTGAATGGCTTCATGGAGGAGTTTGTAAAGGCTTTGACTGTGACTGATGAAACTGTGTTAGATAGTGGTCTCAAGAAAGAAATCATAAAGGTGAGATGATAGTGACATCACAGGGGGGAGGGAGATACAGACAGATATACAGACAGACATAGAATATTGTTTTCATAAACCTCTATTTATATCCAAAGCTGATTATTTATATTTTGTTTTAAATGCCAAGGGTTAATTCCATAAAATATTTTTCTTATAAGTTTCTTATCCTTCAAGTTCTTGGTTTGACCAATGGCTAAGTGTAGTAATACCAGAAATATCCTAATAATCATCAAAAGATTTCTCAATTATTATTAAATGAACAAATAAAAACCCTGCTTTTCAAGACACATTTCACTGAATCACCCCATTGGCATGAAACTCAATTTATCATATTCAATACTATTTGTCCACAAAAATAAGATGCAGTGCCATGATTGTCTAAAAACGTCTGGTTGTCAGAACTTCTTTTCAATATGTGTAATTAAAATTTTTAGAGTACAAAAGCTTGAAAAAGAAGTGTGTACATTAGCAGAAATAGACACTGACTGAATTTGTTTGCTGATCTCCTGTCTATCTGATCAGGCACTGACAGTGATAGTGAAGTGTTTCCCTGGTCAGATTGCCAAGTCCATGCCAGCTGTACTCCAGGCAACATGGAAGACTCTCACAGATAGCGCTGACA
Organism: Strongylocentrotus purpuratus; assembly: GCF_000002235.5. Lineage (NCBI taxonomy): Eukaryota > Metazoa > Echinodermata > Echinoidea > Camarodonta > Strongylocentrotidae > Strongylocentrotus > Strongylocentrotus purpuratus. Next base: position 53,507,660 of record NW_022145612.1, read on the forward strand.
CCTATGTCAGGACCGTCATCAACGATACAGAAGAAGCGGATGATCCCGTTGATTCAGATGGTAAAGATTTGTCCGTTTTATGACATGGCAAAAATTTCTTCTCAGTCCATAAACTAACAAAATTCTTAACTTCAACCTTGGACCTAATACTATACCTAAAGCCTCGGTCACAAATACGATTACGAACTGCTACGAACACCGTACGAACGATTTTCAGACAATGGAAATTCGGGAAGACAATGGAAAAACGGAGATTCGTACGAAATAATCATTCGTATGAACCTTTGTGACCATAGCTTAACCCTAGACTATACTTTACACCCGTTGCAACCATAACCCTAACTTTTCTATATCTTTCATAAAATAAACACGAAGCAATTGTTGCATGAGCAAATCTTGGGTCACTAATTTGTCTCTTGAATTTTTCTTGAAAGAACTGCAAGTGTTTGATCAAGTATGTTCGTTTGAACACAGTTTCTACTAATAATCAGTCTCACACAGCTATTGTCAATAATGTCTGATTGCAGGAATTTATAGTTTAATTCAGTTTAATTGAATGAATGATTTGTTTAAGTGAAATTAATTCAAATAATTAATCAATTTTAATGCATAGGTTAGTTACGGTAAAGAAGAATGTGCTAATTGTGATTAAGTGACCCCTTCATTCATTTTTCTTTATTGTGTTTTTCTTTTCTTTTTCAGGTGAAGTGTTAGGCTTTGAGAACCTTGTATTCAGTATATTTGACTTTGTATCTGCCATGATCGACTCGCCCAAGTTCCGAGGGACTGTACGTAAGCTGTGTGATGAGCTTCTCTACTATGTGGTCCTTTACATGCAGATCACAGAAGAACAGGTATGTTGACACATATTTGGAGCCATATGGAAAGCTTACCGGTCAGACTATTGAGTAATGATGTCAGAATTCAAAGTTTTCATACAATGAAATAGATGATGACTGTGAACTAGTTTTCTACCATATCCAAAAGTTATTTACCTGTAAAGAACTCTGAGGTATATGTAGACAAATGATAACCATTTAGACTATTTAGCATAATAATGTGTTGAGAAATAATCTTCAAATTTAGTCTACTCATTAAAGATGAAGTTGAGTTATGGTCATGCGATTGCATTGTGAAAGAAAAAGTGTGGAATCGACTAGATCATCTAGCATATAAGAATTTGTGTGTATTGCAAGGTTCTGAAATCATCAAAATGATAAGAAATTTGGCCAAATCTTGGTAAAGTTACAAACACTGTACACAGAAATATGTATATGGGACTACACGAACACGTGGCGTAAAAATCCTACCCTAGATTTTTACAATGTTACATAACATTTAGAATATGAAGGCATTTGAAGAGCCATGCTTTTCAGGGAACATGTCTTATCTGATGTTCTTCCACTATTGCATAATAAGAATGATAATGCTCACAAATTATTTTTCACCTCTTCCCAGAACTGAACCTTCTCTTTAACTTTCCATTTCTTGCAGTCATTTAGTTATGATAACACAATGAAGTTTTCTTATAATGCAGGTGTATGTACATGTAGCTCTCACATCTACTTTCTAGTAATTTTGCCTTTCTTTTGCATCCTGTCTGTATTTCATTTTCTCTCCCATGATGTGTAGGTTTACCAGTGGACAGCAGATCCCAATCAGTTTGTTGAAGATGAAGACGATGATACTTTTTCATATAGTGTACGGATCTCAGCTCAAGATCTACTTTTGGTGAGTATTGGGCAATGGCTGTTTTGTAAATATGTGGAGAGAAGATTGATTTCTTCTGTTTCCAAATCATCTTCCATAATGTGCTCAATAGTTGTGACATTGTACATTATTTCTAGAAGATGAAACATGCTTTCCAACATCATTCATTTAATAACTCTGTTATTTGATGTTTCGGCAATAGTAGTCATCATTGTCTCTTAGCACTGTGTAAAGATTAGAAATACATAAATGGGGGCTTCTTGTTATAAAGTTTGCAAATATTCTTTACCCCAATTAATCACATATTTACAATTTTCTCTTATCGCGATTGGTAGATTAATTAAGAATTATATTAGTTGCTTGGATGTATTGCGACTCTTAATGAGATACCGCCTTGGGTGTGGGAATTTAATGTATTTTCATGTATTTTATTTTGCATATCATGTTATATCAGTTTAATAGTTAATTCCCACACACTACTTATTTCATGTTTTTCTATCTTTGTATCATTGTTTAGTCATTAGGTAGTGAGTTTCCTCAAGAAACCTCTCATGGTTTGATGGCAGCACTAGACAGACATCTACAAGAGGCTGAGCAAGCAAAGAGTCAAGGGCATAATTATTGGTCAGTCAAAATATTATTTGGTCATGCATTTCTTATCCTTAACCTCTAGGTTAATTTTGTATTGATTCTGAAATTCTAGGCTGATACTATTACCGCCTAGTTGATTAAATATAATGTTACTAGTAAGATGAGCATTTAATCTCATGTGATTCTATACAATTCTGAATTGCTGTAACCATTGAATATAGCCCCAAAGAGTAGAAAATGGAGTGTGTTAAAGTGATGTCTTGCTTGATAATATGATACCGATGTGACATTTAATTTTGGAAATAATCCCAGATGTACGTTATCTGAGTTTGCATTGTGTTTTGCCTCACCAACCCAAGGTGGAGTCAAGACTTAGAGATCCAAATAATTTGGTGACCGTTCATCATGTCATGACCAAACTTGGGTCAGATTACCTTAGGTTAAATGTTGTAGGTTAGGTTTTACCTACAAGACTCTCTTATGACATTGTTCACTGTGAAACCACACTTGTGTCGAAGATGTGGTGACATTCATGTTATTTGGGTACAGGTAGGCGAGACATAATCTAGCGATTGCCTTGCTCAATAACTTGACGATATTAAAGTATGATTTCTTGTCACCTTGTCCTCATATTTAAATATAATTCATTCATGCAAGAGCTTATCCATTAAACTCTAATCTAATTCATTTTAAATGTTTCTCTGTTGTTTATTCCTAGGTGGAAGGTACATGAAGCCTGTTTACTAGGGTTAGGTTCTATCAAGTCTCTCATCATAGACAAAGTAGGCAAGGGCAAACTCACATTCAACTTGCCCAGATTCCTCACAACAATTGTTCTAGAAGATCTTCAGCAAACTGGTAAGAATTCTTTAAGAAACTATTTCTTTCATGTATACTTTACAAAGATTTTGTTGCCATATATTGATAGTTTAACAGGGAAAACATTTATGATTGTGAATTTTGTTCCTCAAAGTTATTGCCGAGATTGTATCTCAGGATTTTTTCATATCTTGACAATTTATGAAAAGAAATTACATTTACAAACTTGGTATGGTATATTGCATGATCGGTTGAATTTAAAATAAGTTATTTATTTTTCAATAAATTTATTTACAAAATTATTGGCAATTAAGTGATCATGTAAATTCTCTCTCTCTCTCTCTCTCTTTCTCTGCACCGCAGTATCACCATTTTTATTAGGCAGAGCATTATGGATGGCAAGTAGATATTCACAAGCTATGACGCCAGAGTTAGTTCAAAGGTGATATTCTTTTTCTCTTTTCTCTTTTTTAATATTGAAATTGTGCTATTGATACATTCTGCAGCGTCTACACACAAACCCAAAGAGCAATATTTTATCCATCATAAAAATAGATAATAGTGTCCGTCATGGATGTTTGCATCTCAAGAATTAATATATCAGAAAAAGACTGATGAAATTACATTGATATCCTTATGTTTATTATGCATTCCTTTTCATATGATTTTTAAAGACACCATACAATATTAAATAAGATTTGGTGAACACATTTATTGTGAAAATGTATGTTATTATTACAGTATATGTGAAATCACTATGAAACCAATGCCAACAACCTAGCCTGCTATTTACTTAAAGAAAATGAAACTTAAAGATATACATGAGCTTTCGACTTTGTCTGATCGGAATAGTATGTAAGAAGGAAGCAGAAATTAATAAAAAGTTCAACAATTCATCGAATTCCAAGTATCATAATAAAATCCTGGAATATCCTCGCATTTCTAGATTTAAAGAATGTTCCAGGCTGACAGCGAAATCTAAAGTCTTCTCTCCTCCCTCAGTTTCTTACAATTCACAGTGACCGGTCTCCACGACCCCCACCCTCCTTCGGTAAGGATATCTGCAGTGCGTGCCATCTATGGATTCTGTGAGCACCTCAAGGGAGCTAACAGTACTTCTATCTTGATTCCATTCTTAACACCCATCATGGAGGGTCTGGTACAGCTGGCTACCTGCTCTCAGTTCGGCTCAGACATCCTCTCCCTCGTCCTGGAGACAGTTAGCATCGTACTTACAGTAAGTACCTAGCATACGGTAGAAAGAAATCTTCCATGTTCTGAAGTTCATTGTAACAAGTTACATAAACGGGTGAAATTGAGAATTTTCGGATTACTTATCTTTATGCTTACTTATACCTTACTTTACTTTGAATTTATACAGTGAAATGTTCTGTGAGCTGATATGGACTAAAACCAGGGTATTGAAATATGCAATGCACTTGTAGAGTGCATTTGTACAGGAAAAAGTTTTTTTTTAAAGCCAATCAATATAAGTGTTATCCTTTGGGACTTGTAGAGCAAAGAACAGGTTTCTGGATGTCTCATTCTAAACATTGGGGCTGTGATGAATTATTAAACCATGAAATATGCTTTCATTTGTATAGAATATATGAATTTCTGGTGATTTTGAAACTAATTTATCATGTGCTTGAATGGGTAGCACTTTACTGAAAATAATTTGACCCTGAACTGTTGATTTTGCTTTGTAGATAGATGACACTTTTACAGCACAGTGTGAGAGTCGGGTCACTCCTCTGGCAAATGCAGTCTTCCTCAAGTATAGCCAAGGTCAGTAGCTCCTTAACTTCCAGGGGGGTATTTCACAAAGACTAAGATCGACTTTTAGTTGGACTTAACTATGGTAGGCTGTTCATTCCACTGTTTGCTCTCACCATTTACTGACATTGGTCTCTCAAGGGATGTACAAATCTTAGTCGCAAATCTACAGAATTTACACATTTTGATAATTCATTATTGAAGGAAAGGAAATTATCTAAAGATCATAATGGTGAAAGCAACCATTGGCATGAATGACCTGCCATACTTAAATCCAACTTAAAGTCAATCTTAGTCTTTGTGAAACACTGCCCAGGACAGTACAGATAAAAATACGTTTTATACAAGAGATATTATTTGGGACATGCCGTACTGATTCCAAACAGGCAGTTCTGAAATCTTAACAGACAAGTTGGACGTGTTCAATTTTAGTTTTGTGTAGATTATAAAATTGCCCATGAAGACAAGTGTCGCTGATTCACACCAGTCTTCTGATTGCCGTTCGATTTATACCACTCTCCCCCATCTAGGAAGAAAGGAGCGAGAGGAAGAGGCAAGTATGTTTTTTGTAAGGGAGGGAGGCTTCATGCACTTATTCATTTTCATAAATGAGACTCTATTTGCTGATTCAAGATATGCGTACTTGTGTTTGCCTTTCAGACCCCTTATTAATATCCTTAGTTCAAGACATCTACAAAGAGCTGTGTCGGAACACAGCGTGTTCACAACAGCTTCAAGAACGCTTAATACCAACGCTCCTTAGTATCTTCAACGCTGCCTCTGACAAAGTTCCCATGGGCATTCAGTCGGTAAGTTTGCTTTGTGAAAGACATGTATATGATAAAATGACCCAATTCAGTGGTGAGCTTCCATGCTTGATTTTGATAGCGTATTTGTTTCATTTAAAGTTTAGGGTTGGGGCAAGGGATGCAATCGAGTTTTAGGTCAGGTTTAGAGTTAGGGTTTTGTCTGTGGTTAAAGTTAGGATTTCAATTATTGTAGGAAAACTCCCACAGAGCAATTGTCGTAGGAGCATGTGTCATGCAACCATATATTCTTACATGGAACAATTTTAATTTGACAAATTGAGTCACTGATCTCTGGGCCAATTGAGATTTGGTAATACTTTTTAAAATTAATACTTGTTTTGTTTAGTTTACAGCAGGAAGTCTGTAGCAATAATTATATTTAATTTTTATCTTTTACTTCAAGTTCTTTGAGATTTGCAAGCCAGAAGAAAAAATATTTAGGATATTCAGCCTACATACAAGCAGGTGAAAATCTAAAATGATTTTTTTAATTTAAAAAATAAAATAAATTAAATCAAGGTAACATTGACATAGCTAACAACTATCAGATTTGGTAAAAACTGTTTGGTCTTATATATTTAATGAGATTGAATATTTTGTTTTTGCTTGCAGGCTGCTATTGACATCTTGTGTACAATAGTTCGGAGCTCTCCTGTCCCTCTGTCAGACCTTCTCATGAAACAGGCTTTCCCAGCTGTAGCTCACTGTACTCTCAGAGCAGATGACAGTGCTGTTATGCAGGTATTGAAATATTTGTTGTTGGTGAATTCAACACCATTTGTCCATCCATGGTAATATATCATGAAATTTAGATTTTACTCTTTATCTTAACTTTTACAAAGTAGAAGAAGGTAATAAAATTTAAACAATTTGAATACTTCAGGCATTATTTATATTTAAGAAAATTGTCTAAACTTTTGTTGAACACTTTCCACATCTCTTTCCTAAATAAATTTCATTTTTTTGCAACAAAAAAATATGAATGAAATGCTACACATATCCAACTGCACAAGAAAGATTTCAATCCTATTGGCTTTTTGGAGGAAAGGATAATAATAGCATAGAAAACATTATATTCCATTGAATGAAAATCCTACGACCATCTCCCTCGTTTAAGCCTTGGAAGGGATTGTTGGATTGTAGCCATTTCATTTTAAAAAACATTTGCTTCTTGCAGAGTGGTGGTGAGTGCATGCGAGGCTACATCTCTGTGTCACTAGGCCAGGTGCAAGCATGGCGTGACGAGCCTGGCAACAGCGGGACCTACTATGTCTGCCAGGTCATATCTAGGTTACTCAGTCCTCAGACGTCAGAGTATACAGCCTCGTACGTCGGCCGTCTTGTAGCCATGTTGATATCTCGAGCAGGGAACACGCTTGGTGATGACCAGGATCTGATTCTGAGAGCCGTCCTAAGCAAGATGCAGGTTGCTGAGACATTAAGCGTTACGCAGGTAAGGCTGTGTACTCTCTTTCATGTGGGGATGTTTAGTAAGACTGATTAATACTAAGTGAAGTACTCTCAGAAAACTACTCATCAGCTCTGTTGAAGCCAGGGTTTATTTCTCCAAGACCTCAAGGCATGATGTGATTTTTTTTTATTTATTATTTTTTTTTGGGGGGGGGAGGGGGGGGGGATGTTCACTTATGTCAATTTTGATACTTTTTTCACACAGTATTAAATCTGGAAATCCTGTAGATTTGTTAGTGTAATATTATTCTATTTTCTGTAGTGTGTGCAGCGCTTTATAACTGCAAGGAAAAGGCGCTTTATCAAATATCTTTTGGATTGGATTGGATAAGACCAATTTTATAATCATTGCTTTATATTTCCTCTTTTGTGTGTCACTGTATCTTTGTCTTTTCATTCTTTCTTTTCATTTTCTATCTCTGACTTGTCTCTTATTCTCTCCCTCCCCATCTCTTTCTCTCTCCTTCTTTCACCTCTCTCTCTCTTTCTCTTCTCTCTCTCTCTCTTTTTTTTGTTTATATGACAACCATCAGTCTCTGATCATGGTCTTTGCCCATCTGATGCACACCAGACTTGATGATGTCCTAGAATTCTTAGTCAATGTTCCTGGACCAACAGGCAAACCAGCGCTACATTACGTCCTCACAGACTGGGTGGCTAGGCAGATCATGTTCTACGGAGCCTATGATAGCAAAATCAGGTAAACACGTCACATCCCGCGAGCTGTGCCAAAGCATACATTCAAATGTACAAAAGTGTGAGAACAATGGTAGGATGAGAGATTTGTTGATACTGTCAAGTTTTAATTGTGGTGACCACTTTACTAAATTAGTGTATATAATGTAAGGGCTAGTTTCCCAAAACTGTCGTCAACTGACTTTTTTTCTTGAGATGCGTGATATAGAACTAACACGCAATTCAATAGAAAGTCAATAAACTTAGATGTGCAGGTATGATGGTTTCAAGAAACCAGGCCCTGGTGAACAGTGGTCAAGTTCCCTTTGATAAAGCTTTCAAGGAGAAATCTAACTCAAGATATACCAAATGGCTTTCTTTATGGACAAATGGTTGCTGAAGCTGTTTGACTGTGTGTGTTATGCATATTTATCATGTATTCATTATTGCGTTTTCCTCTGCATGGAGAGCTGTTTGTTCTGTTTGAAAGTATGCAAAATGAACAAAAAATTATGTTAGAAATAGGACATTCTCTCAGCATATGACAACCTTTTTATGAAATGTTTGATCTTTTATTTTAGCATCATGGCATTGGGGAAGCTGTTAGAACATGCTATCACCACCAATGATGTGAGACTTCATGGTATCATGGTACGAGGAGATCAAGTCTTCACACCAGGAGAGGGTATCAGGACCAGGTCAAAAGCTGCTCAAAGTAAGAAACTATTCCATGAGCTGAGCTCCACACAATTTATTTCCCTGGAGTTCCAGAGCTACATGTTGTGAATCTGTTTGCACTAGGTCCATTTGTATATTTCATATTTGGGGGTCCAAATGCTATTTTAGAACTGTTTGTGGAACTGGACCAATTCCGTGCCTTGCCCTGTAGATTTCTCTGCCAATAATAATGGCCAAAATGTCTTCTTTTGATATTTTGATAAAAAAACTGAAGACTGACTCCTTTCCTGCCATAGTGCTGTATTTTCACTATGATATGTGTAGGCAAACCAAGTTTATTTTAAGTGCATAGAGATTAAAAAAACAGTGGTTATGTGTTACCGTATATCAATTGAACATTATTATCAAGTTATTATTTGAACCGTTTTTGTGTTTTTTTTTGCATCCAATTTCCCGCTTTTTTTTGTATAGTGCCTGAGCAGTGGACATCTATACCTATCCATGTCAAAATCTATAAGCTGTTGATCAATGAGTTATCTAACGCCATGGAAACGACAACATCCAGGCAAGCATCAGCTGGAGGAGAGGATCTAGAAGTAGGTTAACAGCATATTTAAGTATTATTAGAAAGACTGATTTTATGAAGCTCATTAATTTTCTAAATTATATGAAAATTAAAAATACCACATCTCTGTGCTTACCCAAATCGAATATTATTTTAGGATTGAATGTATATTTGTATCAAGATATGATTCTAAGATCTTCTTTCTCTTTAATTAATTAATTTAATTAATGTGGTATAGGACTTCAACATTCCTGGGCCCTGTTTTACAAAGAGTTGATATCAATCACAACTTATTTGCAAATATGTACATAAGAGATACGAGACTGCAAACTTGCGAATGATTAGAAGACTTGCGATTTACTTGTATCAATCACAACTCTTTGTAAGACAGGGCCCAGGTCTCTTTTCCTACCAACTCAGATAACATTATGTTTGGATGAATTGTAATTCTGTCAACAAATACTAAAGTTTCTTTTTCTCTTTGAATAGGATGATGGTTGGGAAGATGAAGAGGAAGAGGAAGAGGATGATGATGTTATGATCAATGAACATGGTCTGGCTGGACAGCTTACAGACTTCACCGATGCTTACCCAGGTATGTTAGATTGAACCCTCTCGGTGCCATGGATGCCAAAATCTGCCCAGGATTTTAGGAAGATATACAGAGAATTTGCTTTTGAAGTATCTTCCTCTTTCTTTTACCTCATACCCCAAAAAACAGAGCTAAACACTAACGCCTTTCACAGGGGTCTGAATTAAAAGTTTTCACTTTTCTGGTCCATTTATATTGGGCACCATGTTTAAATTTCAAACTATAGGGGTCTGGATTAATATTTAGGGGCATGTGAACTCTACCCCTATCAGTGTAGAGCCCTGTTTTCAGACTTCATCCCATGACATTTAGTCTATACCATACTGACATTTTTTCTTTTTTGACATTTAGGTAATGAAGTCTCTTTCTATAACAAGTGTCAAAGCAAGTGTCAAGTTTTAAAAAATTATCAAATCTGTGGTAGGTAAAAGTTGGAACTTCATGGATACCAGGGCCCCAGTTCATAAAACTTGATATAAATAAGTAGTCACAATAATTGTTATAAGCTACTCAAATTGTTGAATTTAATGGCTGTGATCAGATTTAACATATAAATGTGAAACTTTTATGGATAAAAAGGCCTAGGACCTTGACTAAGATCATATCTGCCAACTTATGGCTCCTACACTACTATGCTAACTATTTAACCAAATTTTCACATCTTCTTGTTCAAGTTATGATCATTTTGTTAAATTCATAAGGTGTGGCAGATCTGTCATAGGGATGTTAAGTAATAAGCCTCTTTAATATTCAAAGGCACTAGCACCCTAATGTAGTTGTCCTTTCTAGACTGATATTATGATATGCTCCCTATGATTTTGTTTGTTCAGGTTATGATTGTTTTGAGGATGATGACCCAGATGATGAAGATGATCCAGATGCATTGGAAGACCCTCTCAATCAAGTAGATCTACAGGTAAGGTCTGCAAGCTTTACATATCACCATACCACTGAGAAAAGTGTGATATTATTGAGATCTGGGGAGTGTTTCACAAAGACTAAGATCAATTTTAAGTTGGACTTAACTATGGCAGGCCATTCATGCCACTGGTTGCTCTCACCATTGGTCTCTCAATTATGATCTTTGATAATATTTTTTCCTTCAATAATGAACTATCAAAAAATGTAGATTTGTGACCACAATTTGGTACGTCCCTTGAGAAAGCAATGCCAGGAATGGTTAGTGGAACTAGCGCCACGAACGGCCTGCCATAGTTAAGTCCAACTTAAAGTCGATCTTAGTCTTTGTGGAACACTCCCCTGATGCATCTCCAAAGTAGGAGGTGGTAAGAGATGGTAGATAGTTTGTATGATATCATTGCTAATAGCTTTTGGATTATGGATTATGAATATAGGATATTTAGTGATGGAATTTCTCCCCAAATCAGTTTGGATCCAGTACAACAGTAGATATTGATGTCTTAGCCAGAGTCTATGAATTTCCACTCTACAATTCCACTCTTTATTTTGTAAGCAACCTTTCTAAAAAACATTTATACCCGTTTCTTTTCAATTGATTAACTCCTTACCTTCCATATTTCATGAAATTGATAGTATACAAATAATACACAGCAGTGAGGGCATTAGTAAGAATTACCCACACAAGGTACCTTTGGAACGGTCTAACACGTCCAAGAGGTAGCCAAGGGTGTTTGGACTGTTTTGAAGGTACTGAGTGTGGGTAATTTTACTAATGCCTGAACAAAATGATTGCTATTTGTTTTATAAGATTATGTTTTTATATGTTTTATAAGATTATGTTTTTATTTGTTTTATAAAATTATGTTTTATAACATGATTTTACTAATGACCGATTAGAATTGGATAATGACCGGTCATTATACAAATTACGTGTTAGGCAAACTAAATGCCTGGTCTCTTGTACGCTTTTAATCAATCATTTGATTAAGATCCATGTCATCATCTTATATACTGCACTAACACATTAGTGTGTGCCTTTACACTTGTTGAAAGAATGCCCTCACTTGATGTGCCTGAAATACAATGCCATACAATTAAAGCCAGTCATGTATTATTCTGTCCTTGACTTCCTTCCCCTCCAGTCATTCTTAACGGACTACTTAGTGGAGCTGTCTAAGCACCAGTGCCATAGAGAGTTTGCCGTTCATGTCAATGATGCTGAGAAACATGTTCTAGGAAGCATAGGCATCGTTCTAGCATGAGCCCTCTGCTCCTCGTAATAAATAGAAAAACAGTGAATGCCCTTAACTTTGGAATATGTTCGCGGCTGGTAGCAGTTAGAGAGAGGACGATTAAACTTGAAGGTGACGTTGGTGCAAGTTTGTCAAGGAATCCTAGAGAAGACTCTTGTGAAAAAACTGAGCCTGATCGCCGAGTTCCATTTTCAAGCACTGATGATCACCTGTAGCTAGCTGCCTATAGTAGGTGCACTCATCAGCCTTGTCAGCCTGCCTAGCTTCTCCCCACAGGAAGACTCAATTTCTTCAAGAGATACAATTTATGTGTGGTTGTGAGTGTGTGTGATGTGGGTTATAGTGTAATTTAAAAACAAAACAAGCCATATCTGATCACTTCAGCTGTGTTGTCTCCATGAATTATATTGTAAAGATTGTAAATTTTAATTTATACCCCTTCCCTCTTTGTTTATTTCTCTCTGCTTCTTTATCTCTCTTTTTTCTCCTAGCTTTCTCTCCTGATTTTTTGTTGTTTCAATTTTCAAACTTCAATTTCTGGTGTTCAGGCCTGATATTTACTTTAACATCCCAAAGTTACATGTAGTATTCTTGCAATTTCTTGAAGGAAATTTTCGTACGGCTGATAAATAAATTGGGGAAATAATGAATTTCAGGTAATATTACATGAAGGGCAATTTAAATTAAATTCTTGCTTTGTAGCCATATTGTTGTCAGCTCCACTACATTCAATTCTAACTCATTCTATAATACAGTGTAGAGTATAACACACAGCCAAACATGTCAAGACAACACAATGGCAGCTTTTTGCAGCAGATAGCATCCAAACTTATTCTGGTGTTTTGAATAAGATTTTCTCAAATTATAACTTTTGTCTTCGTAACCAAATAGCCTGTTAACCTGAATTTGCAGGATTCGACATGGTTGATTTTAAAGTATAAATTCGGAATAGGTGTGAATGAAATTGTAATTGTAATATTTGCAATGGAATTTGACTCTCAATAAAAAAGACAGAATCGGAGCTTATGTAAATTCAGCCCACCTATAGCAGTTGCTAGTAATGTCAGTGAATTTCATGTCATACATGTATATATGACAGAGACAGTGTTGAAGTGCTCCAAGGAGCTGTATGTTGACCACGTTTGTTTGTTGGCCACTAAATGTCTTTCCTGCCTCAAGTGTTTTCTCAGCTCTCATCTAAGATGACAATGTGAAAGTCAATGTGCCTCACGTGTAAGTGTGTGTGTGCCTAGTCTCAAAGAATAGTGGTTGTTCAGTTCAATTCGTTGCTATGTCAGGTAAGCCGTTGTCAGCTACCATGTTGATTCATACTTTCAATCACAGAGTACTGTCTTTGGAGATTGCGATGTCTGACGATTTTCAAATTGAAATATTGCTTTTGAATGAATATCGTCCATGTAAAAAAGCATTTATTATTTGAGATACTGAAAAAACATTGAAATCTGAAGAAATGTAGCAAAAGTTTAGATGTTGATTGCTATTGATATAGAGTCAAGGCTAGTATAGCTGCAAGGTGTATTTGAATATCTAATTGGAAAGAAAGAAACAAACTCTTTTTACAAGGAGGCATTTAGAAAAATCATGGTGTGCCCAGTTTATATTGAGAATGAACTATGTGTGATTGCAAATGCTTCAGATGCTAAAAGCCCTTTAAAAATTACCCCTAGAAATGTACACTACTGGTATAAACATCCTATTTCAAATACCCGAATTAAAAAATGATTTGTAAAGATGCATCAAACTCGCAGGTATGGTTTGTGTCGCTTGCTCAATAGAACAATTAACATGGCAATTTCTAGGTAAGTCACATATTACCAAGTATTATTGAACTGTTGATTTACCTAAAAATATCAATTTATTTGATGTTTTGTCTGATTCATAATTTAGTAGGGCTATGAGCTTGATACAGTCATCAGATATACTGAAATCTTAGATGTGGCCCGCATTATGGGAGTAAATAGCTATTTATTGCACCTACTATGTATGGTAGCATCTCTGTGGGTGGAATCCACCTAGCATTCCTTCTTATGCTATATTTAGAAAGCAACCTTCGTTTAAAAAGGATTCATAAAGTAGTGAATTGGTCAATTAGCATCTTGGTTTAATACCTCATAGGCAAAGTGGGACTGCTTATTGCAACCTTGTATCTGTAATTTGTGTTTGCTTTCTATGCGTCATTCAAGTGTCATTCAAGTGCCATATGCAGCTTCATCATCGGCTTACATCAATGATTTCTATGCAAAATGAATGGTGATTTGGGAGTAGCTCGTGGGGGGGAGGGGAAGGTGTAAAGTAAACCATATTCAAATTGTACTGTATTAACCCTAAATGCTGGGTTATTTGGGTACTCTCTCAACCAGGGGGGGGGGGGGGTGCCCCCTTGAAATCTTGGTCAAATAATGATGAACAATTCTTAAACTTGGCATATTGATACAGCATGATTACTAATTAACTATTCACATATCCGCTTGTAACAATTCTGCATTGTGTACAGTACATAATTTATAGGGAAATTATCATTTGGGCTTTGCAAAGTGCGATGAATTTCGATGTTTCACTGTACCCATGGAAGTATATAACTTTGATATCAAAGATATGGGGGCAAGGGTGGATTCTACCCCCTCCCCAGCCTTTATAGGGTCCAATCTTGTTATCAATCAAATAAGTTATTCCTTTGTTGATGTTAGAGACAACTTACACCCAGCTTGTATTTTGAAGTTTAGAATACAAATCAATGACTTTGATGTTATGTTGTATAGCTGTGGGAGTTCTTGAGCAGAAATTACAGAGTTTACCATAGCTTTCATCTTTAAAATATATTGTTGTGAAAATTGGACGAGCCACTGTCATATATTTTCTTTTTCTGTGTCTTTATGCACTAAAAACTATTCAACTTCTTTTTATTTGAATTACTGCATTGATTAAGCCAACAAAATTTACCTTTGGTATTACATGTATAACTTATAATGCCAGTATGCCACCAAACGGCCAATTCTGAAGCCATCTTCCAACTTTCTGTCAATATGGAGAGATTTCTATCTCCTAGATACAATTTGTAAGCAAGATTTGTTGAATAAAGCTTATGTTTAGCCATCTTTTTACACATTTTATAATTAAAGAGGAATTGAGTGCTAATCAAGCAAACAAACTTGATGTGATAATCTTAATTATCAGTGATCTTGGGGTTTGATTTAAAGCAGTCTTTAAATTTGTGATTTTTATTGTCAAAATATGTTTCTACAATTAGTACTGCAGAACACTGATAAGGCTCAAAATAAAATCCTGCCCTTTTATAACGAAAATTATTGCAAGTGTACATAATGAAGTGGTTGTTCTTTTCATTTAAGGACATACCACCATCATGTGTGTGCGCACATTGGCTGCACAGGTTTACTTGGTTATGTATCCACCATGCATAACATGTGGAATTCCTGGTATTGTGCATAGTAAATACATGATCAGGTGACTCTGCTGAGCTAAGGTGGGCACAAATATTACTATGGAACATCATTAAGAGGATGGAATTGACCCATTTCAAAATTAGTTTGTTAATTATACAGGCTCTGTAAATGAAAGTTTATAATTGAGATGTGTTTCAGAAGAGAAACCAAATAGTACTCACTAAATATATATCAAGCCTTCATTAGAGTTATAAGGGCAAAAGCCAGCACATCAGTATAATCATCACTAGTCAATTTTAATATGCATGTATGAATTTTTCCTCAGTATTCTTGTGCATTAAGACATTCGAGGATTTAAGATATTTATATTTATGTATTCTTGTTGAGAAATATTGTTTTCTTTTCAGATCGTTTTAAAAGTTCCTTTAATTTGTTTGGAAAACCCCTAGGGAAAGACGAGAGATGAGAGGCGTTCTCTTGCAATCCTTATTTTCTTTTGGACCAATAACTAACTTGCCTGATAAAATCTTCTACTTTTGACAGCTAAGGAATAGATTTCAGTACATAGATTCCACTTTAATTATAAACAGAAAGTACTTTACCTGTACTTGTCCAATTAGCACCTCTGGACGTATGCA
The DNA here is from genome assembly GCF_000002235.5 of Strongylocentrotus purpuratus. Taxonomy (NCBI): domain Eukaryota; kingdom Metazoa; phylum Echinodermata; class Echinoidea; order Camarodonta; family Strongylocentrotidae; genus Strongylocentrotus; species Strongylocentrotus purpuratus. The sequence continues at coordinate 53,523,579 of NW_022145612.1, forward strand.
CATGCATTTATAAGCTTCTGTGAGGTCACAAGTACTTTACTTTATCAAATTGGAAATTAAATACCTGTAACAGAAAAATGTAGGACAGCATGACGTCTTCTGCTAATTATTATTGGGTGCATTTCTTGTTTTCTTTTTCTGTAATGCTCATGCTACATATTCCTAAAACATGTATTGTTTAGTATTCCTTTTTGGAAAGGCTAAAAAGTGGAACTAGATTCTAAACAAATTCTTGCTTCTCTTTAAGTTTATATATAATATCAAAATTTTTATTGATGTTAAGGAAGATTGTAGTGACAGAGTCGTTTCAAAGAAGCCTGAAAGCTTTTGAGCACAATATTCATTATACTTGGTGATCATTGGATCTCATTTGTGAATAATTGCCCATTCATTTGAACGATGGACCCAGTAACGACATTTCAAATCATCAGCAATATTTCTTATTAAGCACTTTAAACTGCATGCAGGTATTCTTTTCATATTGGAGATCCCAGCTTAATCATTATCGGTTCTGATGTTATACCCAAACAATAACCTTCGACTCTGAAACAGCTCAATATCTTTATGATTTCAAAAATGTAGTTGTGTTTCACAAAAGATTGAAGTGCTTAAAGATGAAGTTGAGTTCTGGTCATGCAATTGCATTGTGAAAGAAACGGTGTGGAACCGACCAGAAAAGGTTGATCATCTAGCATATAAGAATTTGTGTGTATTGCAAGGTTCTGGAATCATCAAAATGATAAGAAATTTGGCCAAGTCTTGGTAAAGTTACAAACACTGTACACAGAAAGATGTATATGGGACTACACGAACACGTGGCGTAAAAATGCGGCCCCCGATTTTTACGATGTTACATGCATATTTAGAATATGAAGGCATTTGAAGAGCCATGCTTTTCAGGGAACATGTCTTAACTGATGTTCTTCCACACTTGCATAATAAGAATGAGTAATGCTCACAAATTATTTTTCACCTCTTCCCAGAACTCAACCTTCTCTTTAATGTTTGCGACCTGAAGCCATAATGGCAAAGGGTTCTGGTATTATTGTACACACGAACTATGTGAGAAAAGCAAATAGATTGTGTTATGTTAATAGTGGATTTAATTAAGCCACACAAAGATATTGTAAAACCTATGTAAGTTATAGAAATGTTGAAATTACTTGAGATAGTCAATGCTTGAAATTTGCTTCAATCTTCTTGGTTGTTTTTTTATACATTATTATATATTATCATGTCTTTGACAGTCAATAAAGAAATCTTGTATTTGTCCCAAAGTTGCTTGTAAATGAGTTATTATTACTTTTATGCCTCAGTCACACCTTTGCGTATTTGGCTTGCGTATTTATGGCTAGCCGTTTTAACATTTATTCTTATTTCTTGATATCGAGAATTGAATCTTGAAAATCATTTCTTGATATCAAGAAATAGGAATAAATGTAAAAACGGCTTGCCATAAATGCGCAAAGGTTTGGTATTTTTTTTTCTTATTAACTTTCAACACTGAACATTGTGAAGCCGAGGGGAGTACCACCTATTTGGCAAGTATAATCTAATTGGAGTAAGCTGTCTAATATCATAAATACATTGTCTGTTTGGACCCAGAAGGACATCATTGAGTATCATTTTACACCAGAGTACAACACTCTTCTGGCTCCAGACATATGGCAATAAGATTTATGATTCTGGAATTAATATAAATGATGTTCTGAAATCGCTGGTGCAGCAGTGTTATTGTGTACTGAATCACTTTCCAATGCATGCAGATTATACATTTCAGATTCAAATTATTTTGAGAAAAGAAATCTTTACATTCAAAGATGAATCATAAAGCTTACACCCTCCAAACTTCTGTTCGACGAGTTTTGACTCCGGTATTGAGATGGGGTGTATTCGCAAAAATGACCACCAGAAGTGTTTTGAAAACTTCTTATAATATAATCAGCGATAAATATGCAGTACCGGTAAGTTATTATTTGAGCACGCAGTATATTGGGTCCTACTATCAGCCGCCAAGAGACTGTTTGATCTACTAAAAGCTACCATGAACCTTATTCAGAAGCACACCTTGCTGCTTGCCTTCTTTTTGATAATTTTAGGCCCCAATTTACTTTTACCAAAAAAATATATTGTATACAGTCAGAATAACCCCATAAATCTTGTAGGAGCATTACGACTGCTCTAATATTTGTTATCGGCTTGTCAACTTTGCTCTTGGTGGCTATTGGCTATTTTAGATTAGAAGGTCCCAGTAAATGGCATCTTCTATATATGAGCATGTTTATTGGCCCATTTGAATGTTATGTACATGCAGTTACATATACCATATACATGTACAAATCAGATGAATCATTCAGAATTCTTTTTTACAAAAATTTATTGCAACAACAACTTATCAGAAAACCTGGAATGAACTGGCAAGGAACTACAACATATCCAAGTTTTTATCAAACAAAAATCATTTGTTTTCATCAGTACATAAACTCAGCCACACAATATGTGTGATATGTCACAGGAGAAATCAACTGAACAAAATGATATATGATTTTATAGGGAAATGTCTCTTCATATGACTTTCTAAAAACAAAGAAATCCTTTAGTGATTTCACAAGGATAACAAAGATGTAGGGAATTGTTTCCCTGAAGAGAAATACAAATTTACAACTCTTTCTTTAGAGTATCACGTCAAGGCAAACCCTCATAAAAAAAAAGACTTTCACTGGATTTGTTTCTCTAGTATTCATCTACATATGGTACACTCAATAGCGACTTGCTGGGAAGGTAGCAATACTATGAACATAAATATAAACAAGGAGCATAATATTCCTGAATACTTTTTTTTTTTCATTAGACTGTCTTTTGAACTTGATCTGATATTTCTGTTTTTACTCAATATATTGAGGATCTCTTCAGAACACAGGTCAAGAAAAATGTTCAGGCATAATGTCTGAATGAAGAGAGTTCAATTCATCCTGAGAAAAAGGTGGGTTTTGACATAATATGCTCTGAATTCAATACGACTGTAAACCTTTATATATCAACAAACACAATACATGGTAACTACTGCATGACACTCTTGGTAACTAACTAGTACTAGTTCTCCTCAAACATTTATTTCATTTGATGAACATGCACAAGCATTTATGAAATACCCAATGAAACAGACATGGAGTTGTTGATGATGGCTTTCTATTTCCCATCAAATTTCATGCAAACAAGGGTTTTTAGAATATGAAGCCTGCAAACATCAAAATCATAGAGGATCGTTGGTTAAACTGGCTTCATGTCAGAGGTAATAATTATTTGTCACACTTGTTTTGAGGCTGTTCCACATCCAACATACTTCGTACTTTAAAAAAATGAGTTATAAGTTCAATATGAGTTGACAAATACTGTATAAGCTGTTAATTTTTGCGAGGGTTTTATTTTCCAGAATTTCATATTATCGCGATTTTTATCAACACGCGAAAATATTGGCACCTCATCATACCGGAGCTCAAAAATATCCTCGCGCGTACTATATATTGCACAGATTACATGACGCAGGCACGTAATCCTTGTACGTACCAGTACAATACTCGGCTGGATGTGATGCGATGGGCTGCCTAAACTTGTGTGTGTACATATGTGAACGAGTCTGCATGAGAAAGTTTGTGAATACCTCATGCCCTAATATTCTGTCTCGCGAAAAATGTCTCTTAGCCTGTCATTTGCGAAAATATCTGTACGCGGAAATATCAGCTTCTACAGTACAAGGTTTTAGTTTTATTATCATTTCAGTTTTACTTAGTACTTCAACCTCTCTGCAAGACTACAATGATTAATGTAATGTATCCTTGAGTTGTTTTTCAGCTGGAAAAATTTCATATGGGCCAATGACATAATATATCTACTGACATGAAGCTCTAACATAATTTTTGAAACTTCTAACAAAATGACCAGAAAATAATAAACACTTGCTGAGAAATCAATTTTAAACTACTGAGATAGATATATATATATATATAGATAAAGGTTTAACACAACATTTCATGAGGGATGGCAAGGGTGGCAATAATATAGCCTTTACCATGAAAACAAGTGAAATAAAGTACAACATTAACTGAACATCACCATGATGCATACGGAACACGACTGCTGCTAGAAAAACATATTATAATAGTGTAGCCTACATTCATTGTGTAGTGGCTATTTTGGGAAAAAATATCCATCTCGCCCATAAGAATACCTTGTAAGTTTCTTTGGGTGAAATTCATATTTTGGGACCAATGAGATATGACACGGTGGTAATTTCTGTGCGCTGTTTCAAAAAGACATCATATTTGAAGCAGATCTTCCTGCTATTAGAACTCAATCAAAACAATAATGCAAATTAAATAATCAGATATGTTAAGGTTGATTAATACACCTTAGATTAACATTGTTACATCATATATATATATATTAATCACACACCGTGTTGGTAAGACCAAGAAAACATATACTGATCCACCACCTCAAAAGATAAATAAGACTTATATAACATACATGTATAAATGTATACGGTATGTGTATTGACACCAGCTCATTACAGATAAAACAAATTTGGCAAAATTAATAGCTTGCCATAGCTTGAAGGAAAAATCTAAAATCGAATTTTCCTTTTCTTTTCAAAAAATGCATAACAGCTAACCTAACTTGTGCTTCCAAATGTGGCCATAGAATTATGATTGTCATTTTAAACTAATTTAAAAAAAAACAATCATAGAAATGGAGTTAAAGTATGTTTTTATTGCATGACAACTTGTTCTACAGTTACTTTATTTTTTTCCTTTCAAATTGCTCCTCTACAATTATGAAATTTGCAGAAAAGAAACAAAAAACAAAGAAAAAATAATTGTGTCATTTCTCATATGGTTTTTCAATTAGTTTTATTCATAGTAAAATGAGCAACTGAGAAAAACAATTTTCTTTTTATCCTCAAAAGTATTGTGATTCCATATTAGAGATAAGTGATTATATTGCCCTGAAAAACATTACCATATAATTCTTGACAATAAGTGAACTTTTATCTTAGTAGTCACAATTTATTTTCCTTTTTTCTGACTGTCCACTTTGATCTGTTTTCTGGTCACCACTCCATGAACGGCAATGCAGGATCTCCGTGACTCCTGCCTCACAGATGTCCCGGATGTGGTTGAATGTTTATGCTGTAGATTTCGGGATGAATGTACTGGAGAAGCACAGGTTGAAGTCATTTTCATGAGCTTTGGTGGGCTAGAGGCTTCAGAATATGAATGTTTCTGGGCTTGAAAGGAGGAAGACTTCACTGGCATTCTCAAAGAAGAGGATCTTCTCTTAATTGCTGTTGACTTTAATGGAAGAGGTAGGTGAGAAAGTTCATTGTGTGCACATGCTTTGAAACCCAATGGGTTGTCTGAGGTTGTCTTTTTCACACTTGGATGTACTGATGCCTTTGAGGTAACAATTGTCTTTCGAGTCACCCTGTCACATTTAACCTGCTTTGGAGCTGCTTCACATGATTTCTTTGAGATGAATTTGTTGGTAGCACGCACAGGACACTTCCTTGATGACTCGCTCTGAGGTGAAGGATCTGTGCCCGACTTCCTTGATGCAAAACGTCTGATGGATAGTGGTTTGTTCACCATCTGGTCTCCGTCACAGGACTGTTTACTTGGAGTTGCTTTCAAAGATTTCTTTGAGATGAACTTATTGGCAGTCTTAGGACAAATCTTTTGTGAAGATTCTTTTCCTGCTTTCTTAGAGATGAAATGTGTAACGGATGCCGATTGATTAACTGACTTTGGCATGGAGGGCTGTTTAAATGATGTCTTACCGTAAGTCAAACCATACAAGGCATCTCTCTTCTTAAACAATGGTGAGTTGTTCAATGGCGCATTTTTACAGTCTCCTGAGAGAAATGTTTTCAAGGGTCTGCTGATATCTCCTGTTGCCTTTCCGTTACATCTTTCTTCATTGCTGTCTGCAACTGTATTAAGTATAGCTGGTTTTAGCATAGCTCCTTCATTTTTCACTGTCGTTCCAGTTTCATGAACAGATTCTTGAAACAAAGAGTTCTGAAAACTTTGTTTTTCCATGACTCCACCAGCTTCTACTTTTTCTCTGCTCTCGATAAACAACAAATCTTTCTCTTCCTTCACCCCAGAGCTTTCTGCTGAGTTTACTTTGCAAGAATCAATGTCAAGTGACCCTTGTTTGATAGATATCTCCATTGCTGTTACTTGCTTTGATTCTGTATTCAGGTTATGCACATTCCCATCATTTGGACTTATTTCCTGTAACATCAAGTGTTGTTCATCTCCATTTAGGTGCACTTCTTGAATTATCTCTCCATCATTACATGGAATGACAAGCTCACTACAAACCATTGCTTCCCTTTCCTCTCTTTGGCACAGTCTCTCAATTGTGTCACTATTTCTCTCAACAATCTTGTCTTGTTTCATCTGCCTACCTTGGTTGTCAGCTGCATGCTCTTCTGAGACAGTGTAGTTCCTGATGGAAAGACACTTTGTGCACTTCTGCAGATGCCTGTCAACTTGTCCATCACATACACAGCTCTCAGAGTCCCAATTCAAAAGGACATTCCCTATTGCGAGTCTACATTGTTTGGTAAGAGCATGTGGATCTTGCACTACAAGATCGTGATTCATGTTACGTGGCATTTTTTGTTCAAGGTGGGTTACTTTTGCTTCTGGACAAATTTGGGGCCGCTGTTCACAGCTGGTCTTCTTATTAGACCCTGAAAGCTTTTCAACATGATCTACAGTTCTCTGATCAACACTTCCATTCATTGCATTGCTCACATTGCCAATCGGTTCCTTGTCTTTCTTCTCTGATTTCTCAAAGATTGTATCTCCTTGAACAGCCATCTCCTGTGTCACTGCACCAATGTCATCAGGCATCTTGGGAATACTCAAGTTTTCAACATCTTTACAGAAATGTCTTGTATTATCACATCTATCTCCATTCTCTATTATCTGTTGCCCTTGACCAGTTTCTGCTTCCTGGAAAAGAACTGGTAATTTCAACTCTTCATTTTCATCAAGGTGTTTTTCAGGCTCACATTCCTGCTCCTGAGTTTCAGCTGCCAAGTCTTTCATTAATGTTGTTGTATCGCTGCATACATTCTCCAATGGTACATCTTTCTTCATTGGCGACATTCCTGCTAACACAGAACCATCCGTCTCAGTGTTTGAATGTTGAATTGATAACTCTGGTGCTACAATATTGAGTGGGTTGGTCAGGTGAGTTGATGCATTTCCACTGGCTAATGACAAACAGGTATCATCTAAAAATGGCATACTGGTCTCATCATTTGGCTGTACTCCATTTTTCAAAGGAATTTTGTATTGCTCTACTTCTGGCTGCCCTTCAAGGTCTACCTGTCCATCTAGCCATGGGATATTGAATTCATGGCAAGCTCTAGTTATCTCATCTCCTGGAGATACTCCTGGGTCAATTTGGCATGACTTGTGGCAATCCTGCCTGTTGTTCTGCTTATCAATGTTCACTTTAGTTGTACTTGCGTCTGAGGCTCTGTCAAGCGACAAATAATCCTGGGGTTTGTCCTGTAGCTTTAGCTCAATGTCTACTTCACATGTACATCTATTTGAATCTTCTCTGCTTTCTATATTTCTGGAAACACATTGCCACTTTTCAGCTGGAGCATTCTCCTTGGCATGCCTCTTATCCATGTCACATGGGATTCTGACACAGGAGACTGACTGCTTGAAGTTTATCTTTCTTTGTTGAAGTAGTGTATCTTCTATATCTTCCATCTGTGAAGAAACCAAAAGTTTTATCTCATTGCCACTCTTGTTTTCTAGGACTGAATTCTTTTCACTGGAACATGTATTTTCCTTTTCAACACAAGTGGCTTTCATTGAATGATCAATATCATCTTTGCAACAGATCAAGTCCTCATTGCAAGAGTCATGCATTGGCACTTCATTCCTCACCATGCTTCTAGTTGTATCACTTTTCTCTGCTGTCACAGTCTGTTTGTTGATTCCTGTTTCCGGAGTCAAGACTGGTAATGCCACATCTCTAAATTCATCCACATGGTTTGATTGCACATCATTTTGTTGTATGTGACTTTCTACTGCACTGTGCTTTGTTACTTTGTCTAATTTCGTCAGTGATTGGTGTGGATGGAGACTTGTAATAGATACATCTGGCGTTTGCGCAAGTGGCTGGATAGCCTTCATAGCTGGATCTCCTGTGATGTCCGATGATGTACAGTTAGCTGGCTTTGTTTTACTTTCCAACGGCATCAAGTATTGTCTATACAATTCTTGCTGCTTTTCAGGATAGACCTGTCCATCTACCCATGGGATTCTGAACTCACGGTATCCATCTGGTAACCTATTTCCCAACAATTCTTCAGGAACATTTTGGCACACCTGTCTATTGTTCTGCTTATCCTTGTCACCTTTAGTTGCACTTGTGTCTGAGAACTTCTCATGTGATGGGGAATTGACAGTTCTGTCCAAAGGATCCAGCTTAATTTCTACTTCATGTGTACAGCTCTTTGAATCTCTTTTGCTTTCTAAAGTCTTTGGTATGCATCTCCACTCTTCAGCTTGAACCAGTGGGTTATATTTGGCATTTCTTCTATCCATGTTACATGGGAGGTTGACACAACAGATTGACTTCTTGAATTGTGTCTGTCTTTGTTGACAAGGGATAGCTTCCTTTGGGGAGGAAACCAAATGTTCTGTTTCTCTGCTACATTTATTCTCTAGCACCGAAGGCCCATCCATGTGACTCATAATTCTCTGTTCAATCCCAGCTCTAATGGCTTTCCTTGTAAGCTCATGGTCATCTTTGATGAATGTCAAGTCTTCGATCCTAGCATGCTCATATCTTGTGGCCTTTTCATCTATCTTACCATCATGTATCTCTTCATCACTGCTATCCACGAGCATAATAGTGTTTGAATTCTCAATTATCTTAGAAGAATCCTGTATACCAGACAATAGTGTCCAGACATTTCTGAAAGTGCTCTGACTTCCTTCCCTTTTCTCTAACATCACAGGATCCTTGATGACTTTCGCTTCCTGTGTCAACACTGGTGCTTCAACATCCCTAACTTCAACCATAGGACATGTTTGCGTCTCAGCTTTGTGCGAAGGAAATTCTACTGTCCTGTACTCTGTTGATTTTGTCAATTCATCACTGGACACAATCTCCAAAGAATTATCATGGGGAAGACTTGTTATCTCTGCCATAACAGGGTCCTCCAAATTGTTGCTTGAGCTCTCGATGGACACCGCTTCTATTTCAAGAAGTGACTGGCTGGCCTCTTCAGTTGAATGTCCTCTGGTATTTGATGAGTCATCCACTAAACTTCTCAATTCAGTCTCATGATGTGGTGATTCTAGTGTCATCAAGAACTGTCTGTTTACTTCTGGCTGCTCTTCTGAAGCAACTAGACCATCTATGGATGCACTAATAACCTCACTGCCAGCAACTTCTAACTTGTTTCCTAGACTATCTATTACTTGATAATTCTGCCTATCCAAGTTACCTTCAAACATACCCTTGTGACAGACTTTGTCAAGCGATAGGTGATCAAACTGTTTGTCCTGTGCACCAAGGTCAATGGCTATTTCACATGCAGTGCTTCCTATAACATCTTCACTCTCTTCCTTTCCTTTTCCTAACACCTGTGTACATTGCCACTCTCCTGCAGCAGAATGTGGATCCTCTTCAGCAGTGATCCTATCTATGTCGCATGGAAGATTTATGCCACAAACAGATTTCTTCTCATGCACCTGTTCTTCTTGAAAGTGGATATGTTCAACTGGTAAATAAACTAAAGGTTCTATCTCAATGTTACATTCATTTTCTTGGACTGAAGACTTTTCGATGTGGTCTTCAGTTCTCTGATCAACAGTCTCGCCAAAGACATTTCTGGACAGCTCATGGATATCTTGAGGGTACACCAAATCCTCATGCCTTTCTTGCTCACAGTTTACATACTTATCAATAGTCAAGTTTTCATGGGACTCTGCCTCGTAGCAATCAAGAAGCAAAGGAATGTCTGAATCATCACATCTCTGTAAAGAGTCCTTGATAGCAGGCAACATTGCCTCATTGACTTCAGTTTCAAGAGTCAAAAGTGGCAATTCCAAATTGCTAACCTCATCCGCAGTGTAAGTTTGAGGCTCATAATCCAGCATGGGTCTTTCTTCTGTCATTTCTTCACAGGAAACATTCTCTAGATATTTGTCTTCATTGTAACTTGTTATCGCAGCCCAAACTGGATTTTCTGACTGTTCTTCTTGGTCTAACTGTCCATCTATCCAAGGAATGCTGTTCTCACTAAAAACACTTGCCAATCTGTCTCCCTTTGTTTCTCTACAAGTTTCTGCCTGAAAAATGTGCATGTCCTCAATGCCATTCTGCTTATCCTGGATTTCAGCTGTGGACTTTCCTACGTGATGCACTTTATCAACTGGGAAACAGGTCACGTTTTCTTCTGGTGACTTCACATCAAAATCAACGTCACTTGTCAAGCTTTCTGCATCTTCTCCTTTCTCCTTATCTCCCTCTTTAACCGAGAATTTCCACAACTCTAGATTCTGAAGGTTCTGCTTCTTGACTCTATGTTTCATGAAACATGTAAGCTTTACACTACACACAGAAGTCTTCAAGTACACATTTCTATGCTGGTGGTTGAACCCTTCTGCTGGTGACATACTACATGTTTCTACTTCATTGTTCTTGACCCTTTCTTTCACAGGACTTGAGTAATGAAAATCATGTTGTTCTTCGATGAAGCCTTGTGAATCCTGTGTCCTTAACAAGAGTTCTTCAGCTTGCCTATCTTTCACAAGAACCACCTTAACTACATCAGTCAAAGCACTTTGAACTACAGATTTCTTATCTGCCGAAATGTCTCTTGCAAGGTCTATTGCTTCATCTTGTGTACAACATGGATCCACATTACTGACATTCAACGCTGACGACTCTGGGTTCCCAAATTCATGTGAATGTTTGGTAAGCTCATCATCTTTTGAAAGGTTTCTTTGGCATGTGTTCACTTCTAACATTTGAAATTCTTTCTCTTTCCCAGCCAGCATACATACTTCTTCATCACCACTGCACAATACATCTTCTTCCTCTGTTTGGTTAGAACTACAATCCTGTTCATCTGTCCAGCTCACCATCTCTGTGTCACTGCTGTCACAGCTGTCACTGCTATCACAGCTATCACTGCTATCAAAAGATACGGGGCTACCTAAACTAGGTTCCGGATCAGTGGCAAACATTTCAGGAACCACCACACCATCACTTTCAAGGTCACTTCTGTTTATACACAATCTCACATATTTTGTTTCCACTTGCGGTTTGTCAAGCTGTTTTATCTGAGTTATGATAGGCAATTTTCTTTCTCTTTCACTGACACTAGGAAACACTAGTGGTGCTGATACATGATTCAGAGTTTTGGTCTGTTGGTCTTTTGATAAGCAGATCATGTCATGATTGTCCATCACTTCTAGTGACTTTTCTTGCTGAAGATCTGTTCTTTCTTTTACCAAACTAGCATCTGCAGAATCAGAGTTTCTACTCTGTGGTGATACTGATGACATTTCCAGCAGTGGTGGAGGACTCTGTGGGACAGGGGATTCTCTGCTAGGTTCTACCAGCATGTCTTCTACTGAAGGGTCACTAGCATGATCAATGAATTCCTGTTCTGTTAAAACCTCTTCCTGAAGATCTAGCACCATGCATGGTAACCATTCCGCAGCTGCTTCATCATCTACCACAGTAGTAGTCTCTGAAGATGCTTCATTATCTACCACAGCAGTAGTCTCCGCATATGCTTCATCATCTACCACAGCAGTAGTCTCCGCATATGCTTCATCATCTACCACAGCAGTAGTCTCTGAAGATGCTGGACAATCCTGGGGATTCCTACGTTCAACTGGAGGTTTCTTCTTCGCTTTCGGCGCAATCTGACGTTCATGCTTGCAGGACACCATGACTACACCTTTATGAAGTCTTAGTGCAGAATAGAATGCCTCTTTCACTCTAAGCATTCCTGATGGCTTGAAGTCTGCTTGAACAGGATGCCAAGACTTATCATAGAACTTCAGCGTCTTCATTTCCCCAAATGGTATGCTCAACAGGATGCATATCACCTTGCTCTTGCGAAAATATCCCTCAAAGATCTGCGAAACCAATGTCCAATCCTCAGATAAAGATACACACACAGGTATGAAAAACTCCATGCACTTGATCAGATCGTGCTGTTGATAGGAAGTCAGCTTCGGAAATCGCTCCTCCTTTGAGTCTTGGTAGCTGTCCTTTAGAGCAGACAGGCTGTCAAGAGAAGGAGCAATGAAGAAGGCGGCAAGGAGACATAGCCGCTGCATCCTCTCATCATTTTTCAGAATCTCAGACAACAGCATGCAGAACGCTGCATTTCCATAATCAATCTTTGCTGCTTGGATGATATCCTCAGTAACAGAAAGACTTGGCACCATCAAAGCTTTGAGACAGAGGGAGACCAAGGGTACAGTAGCAGCTTCACCAACCTAAAAAAGGATATAAGAGATATGCACTAGAATTTACTATATTCATGGTTCATAAAAGTACTTTAAAAAATATTTGATGACTGTACGCAAGACCACATACACAAAACAATCATTCATATTACATGAAATCGTAATTCACACCTTAATGTATTTGTAAGTTTATCAAAACAGGATAGAATTGTAAAGTTACACTATTAGTGCTTTTGACACAAGTTCTCACTCTTTTAACAGTCTTTTAACAATATGACAAATTTTGAACTAATAAATAATCAACAAATATATCAACCTCCGTTTAATTGAAATATGAACAAGTGCATCTCTAAACTGATTAAAATTCTATTGACAACTAACCTTCTTGTATACGAGATCTGCAAGGTTGTACATATAAAGAGGGTCATATGTCATTGTTGAGAGGTCTTCTAAGCATTCAGCAAACTTGTCTGAGTCAGGTGAACAGACTTTCAACGTTGAATCTATCCACAATTCTTCAGCCTCTCCGATTAGCAGGTTGCTACCAAGCTTTTCAGACCAAAGCCGTTCTATGATTGATTTGAGTAGGTTGGATGCGTGCTCTGGACAGTAAGAGCTCATACTCTCTGCTACTTTCATGACATCTTGTATTGTTGGATGATCTTCAACCTGAAAGAATGAAATAACATTGTGTCAACCCTTTTCACAATTTATCTCATTGAATTAAGGCTGTGTACAATGTACAGAGTATAGAAAGCATTAATGAACATGTAATGTAAATGGTGAGAACAAACATTGTAAAAGACTAACACAAAAACAGTGCCAACATCAGAGAATCTTTATAATGAACTAATAAAGATATGTTTCTGAAACCATCTTAAAATCAGCATTTAGTGATTCAGATATTTGGAAGATGACAAAGTCCTAAGTTTTTAGTGCATAACAACAAAAAATTAAAAATATTGATGGTGGTCTCAAAATCATTTGCTGGTCAACAAGCAATACCTGTGTTTGAAGTTCATGTGTGAGACCAAGGTTGAAGTAGAGCAGGTACAGCGTCTCCAGGAAGATGGATTCTTGTCCTAGGTCAGGGTGTTCAGTGCAGGCTCTGGCCAGGTTGAGAGCATGGAGGGGAAGATCTTCCTGGATCAGGACTCGCAGACGATGTTCAAGAAGGTACTTCCCTTCTAAGGTCAGGTACCTGTCAACTAGATAATATCAATTCTTAAATTAAAATCATTAGCTTTTGATATGATAATACAGTTAATAATGTCCGACAATATCTAATAATGTTTGTTTATTTGTTCAATGGGGGGAGGGGGTGAGGAAGTACATACCGTAAATCTCTGTGTATAAGACGCACCTTTTTTTCCGCCGGAAAATATACACAGGCACATGACATTTTGAGTCCTTAAAATGCTACTTTTCAGTGGTGTACAACCATCTCTGTGTCTCAACATAATGCAAATAAAGAATACTATTTGAAGTTAAGAAATTTTTTCCAGGTGGGAGGGGGGGGGGGGGGATTTTTTATTTAGTGTCGATTTATGCCCCTACACCCAGCCGTGTCTTAAAGGGAGTGGGTCGTTAGTTTCCATGTACAGAAGGCCATAATTCGCAGACACCAGACTTGGTGGAATTACAATTAATGTGTACGTCTGCACACAGTGAACCCTTAGGTCCATCAAGAAATACCCTTTCTCTTTCGGAGCGTCTTCGGGTGAGGGAAAAGTGAGATAATGACTTTACCTTGTGGAGGAATGGATGAGGAAATACAAAGCATTACATAAGGCATTTCGGTCAGAAAACTGAAGGCTAATCCTGGCGATTAACAATGCCTGTTATTGGGTAAACATCTGAACGGTGTTGAATTCCCAATGAGAGCCTACTACTACATATGCGTCTTTAAAAATAGGGGTGCCTCTTATACACAGAGATTTACGGTACATGTAATTATGAAAGTGAGTATGATTCCAATTAGCACATCGTTACTTGGTTCATGTATGGAACAAATCAATTAATTTATTGAAAAATGTTTTGTCATTGCGATTCATTAGCAGAGCCAATTTTGTAACCTAAGAGAAAGAGCAGCCCTAGCTAAAAATGCACAAGACAGAATGTTCACAATTACATATAATGCCAATTGATCAATCAGCTACTGTAAAAATGAATAAGGATGACCTGATAATAACAGGTCACAGCAAAACATGTTAAGTACTTGAAAAGGAGGGCAACAAATTACTTTTTTTCTCAAGGGTTTTACTTTCAACAATTTTGTATATCGTAGTAGGTTCGCAATTTACAAAACATTCAACAATGAGCCAGGAATACCTGTGCAAACATAAAACACAAGTAGCCTGTGTCAACTACCGATTCATTAAAACAACTGTTCACAAAACTTTCAGTGTCCCTGTCTCCTGTGAATATATCTGTCGGCAAATATTGGTTTGTAGTTGCATCATCGTTTTTTTTTGGGGGGGGGGGGGGGGGGGGGGGGGGGATTTGGCGTTATGATCGCAAAACAAGACTGAACATTTTTGAAAGGTACCTTCTGCCTTGTCTGTGTTTTCCTCTCTTTCAAGCACTTGAGTCATGATCTCATGACCCCATGGCTTCTGGCTGAGAATGGCCAGGATCAGGAACCGATCATGAGACCAGTTGGAAAGGCAGCAGTAGAAGTTGTAAAACTCTCTGGTTGCTGATGCTCTGCTTTCATCTTCAACATTCACCCAGGCTTTGTCAAAGAGTATCTCCACACAGTATCTGCAGATATTCAAAGGAAGACACAGTGTGAACACAGTAAGATTTATGATTCTGGTACAGTCAAGTATGCAATGTACTCCTTAAATTATTGATATTTTTACAGAACATTTCATAAATAAACATTTTTGAATGGTACTACATGTATACATTATTATCACACTAAAGAAAAACTAATAGATTCAACGAATAGTGATGTACATCAAAATTCTGACAGTTCTGCGCTGGCGGGTGGTTTTTTTCTCAAGACTATGGGAATGAAAGAATATGGAAGTCAACAGGATATTTAACGAATACATTATGAGGAAAATTTAAAACACATTTCTGTGAAACATTTTTTTAAAGGATGAAGTTCTCATATCATTGTAGAATACATAGGCCATCGAGTGGTGTCGTCACCAAATAATTGAATGATAAGTGAAGAGAGAAGATTGATGTTTTACAAAGAACTACTATCAGCCTATGATGTGCATGAACTTCTTTAATGATAAAACTGCATTAAAATGAAGTTAATCTGGTTCTACATTTTGTAACACCAATACTTACTCATATATCTTCATACAGACACTGGTAAGATGCTCATCTAATGGGGAAAAGCTGTGTGAGGATGTTGCAATTATCCTCAGAGCATTGTGTAAACCAGTCAGTACTTCTCTAGTAGGGTGGTGTACATGACCACTGTAGAATTTGTCTACTGCCTGTTGGAACAAGATACACACAAAATGAATAGAATTAAGCAGATTGTCAAATAAGGTCAGTTGATTACCCAGTGGGTAATAACACAAGTTAAGATCACAAATTATATTTGGATTTAATCAATATTAAAGGTACTTTGTAACATTGTTCAGATGAGAGAAAATGGTGCTAAGGTAGTGACTTTATTGCTAGTTATACATTAAAAGATAATCTGAAAATTAGAGTGAAAACAGACCATTATTACGGTAATGATAAAAATTGAGAAAAACTTATCTAATCGATTCCTGAAATCTCCCAACTATACAGTGCGTCCCAGAAAAAACGAAATGACACATGTTTGTAAAGCTGAGATCCTCCTCTTTCATTTGATGCAACTAATATGACGCATGAGTGATTATACAATTTGAAGAGAGGAAACCAAAAGGTCATTTGGCGGGCGGTATCTGAATTTCAAAGAGAAAATCGCATTTCTAGAAAGTTTATTTTCTGTCCTTTCATATATGACACCTCAATCAGGAACAAGGGAAACGCTCTTGCCTGCATTACGCAATTCGATATGATGAAAAATTGAGGTTGGGACATAATTATTTAAAGGCAGGGTGGCCCATAAGCAGCCCCCCCCCCCCCCCCCCCACAAAAAAAAAAAAAAAAAAATCCTCTGAATATAATCAGCATTTTGAAGTGAATATTGACTAAGAATCATCAGAAGAATTATTTACTATTATTTATACCAAGATTGATAACTTTCATGAAATATGAACAAATCCCAAAAATTGATTTATTAATTCTCATATTAAGTTGTCAAAAACATAATTCAAGTCTACTGACCTAAAATGACCTTTGACCTGGACTTTGTGACCTGGAATTTGTGTCATATGATTTAAGATGTATGTATTTGATAACCCTTGTGTACAAGTTTCATGGAATTTGAACAAACGCTTGTACGCTAAAAATTCATCAACAACAAAAAAGTAAGTTTGCAGACCTTAAATTACATTTGACCTTGACTTTGTCATCTAAAAGACTAATCACATGATTGCTGATACTTGATAACCCCTATGTTCAAATTTCAAGGAATAGGAATATATACTTTCAAAATTATGAGAAAAAAAACAATAGTAATCTTTTGTTAAGTTTTGCTGTTGATGCCACAACATAGTCTAAGTTTGTTGAACTGAAATGACCTTAGACCTTGACTTTGTGACCTGAAATTCTCCTCACATGATTGGTAATACTTGATAACCATTTAGTCCAAGTTTTATCGAATAAGAACTTATTTATTGTATGTTAAGTTTTGGAAAGTTAAATTTTGGAAAATGTTTCATTCAGTGGATTCAATCGATGTACATAAAAGTAAAAGGTTGTGTGATGATTCATCATGAACCATGGCTGGATTTCTGAAAGTTTTAATATTGAAAGAGGGGTAAGACAGGGGTGTCCCCTTAATCGTTACTTTTTGTAATTGTTGCTGAAGTTTTGGCAATGAATTTTTTTAAACTAAACATGTTAATTTAGTAATTAATGTATGTCACCTATTTCAGATGCAATGAACGAACTGGAAGAAATAAAAAATATCTCAATTTGCTAACGACACAACTATCTTTGTTATGCCTGCGTCACATGTCCAATAGTCTCCTGCCAAATTTGAGGGTTGTCAGAAAGTCACAGAATTTCAAACCCGCCAGAGAGTCAATCATATTTTTCACTTAAAATCTACCGTCACATATTGGGCAGAGCTCAGGAGGTGCCTATGAAAACTAGTGATCAGAAATCATCTGGCGCCTGTCAGTAAACAAACGTGAGTCGAGTGAAGCCCTCTCGACATAAGGACAGGCGCTATCAGAGGTTGGTCGATGATCAAAAGGTATGGCGGTGCCTACCCAACACCTGAGCGATGCCCGGGAGGCTCCGCACGACATTCTACCTTTTCCAGTTCTGGTCATGCAATTGCATTGTAAAAGAAACGTTGTGGAATCGATCAGAAAAGGTTGATCATCTAGCATATATACATTTGTAAGTATTGGTGTGTACTGCAAGGTTCTGGAATCGTCAAAATGATAAGAAATTCGGCCCAGTCTTGGTAAATTTACAAGCACTGTACACAGAAAGATGTTTATGGGACTACACGAACATGTGGCATAAAAATCCATCCCGATTTGTATGATGTAACATGCCATATTTAGAATATTATGGCATTTGAAGAGCCATGCTTTTCAGGAAACATTTTTTATCTGATGTTCTTCCAATGATAACGCTCACAAATTATTTTTCACCTCTTCCCTGAACTCAACCTTCTCTTTAGGTAAAGGTAATACTGGTATCTAGGATTCAAATAAATGATTCCTTAGCCTATAAAATTGGATAGGTGGCAGTACTAAATAGGCAGGTCAAAAGGATACACAAGACAGGTAGTTTTTGGAAGGATTTTTCCTGGAAGGGGGGGGGGGGGTCTCACTGAGTTTATTCCGCATGATTTTGCAGTCAATAGAGATGAATATCTTGAAAAGAAATGGAGATTGAAGTCAGAGAAAAATAATTTTACAGTCGGTCTAAGTCGTCTCACAATTACGAATTAAAAATACTGTGTGCGACCGATTCAAGACTAGTCGCTGACAAGCGACTGTACTTTGATCCGATTTCGCACAGAATTTCTGTCAAAATTGGGCTTATTGGAACTACTTTTATCATTCAGAAATGCCTAGATCTAATTAAGGTTTAGAATTTGGTATGTGCCTCCCTACTTCTGCATTAAATTAAATTGTCTAAAGACAGTAGACTTGACACTAAATTTGAGGCTAAGACTGAGCAATGTTAGTCTTGACTAAGAAAACAACATGCATAATCCCCCCCCCCCCCCACTCTGGAATGGAGGGACCGCATTCATGTTCCCAAAATGTCCGGTAAAGGGGTACTTTCCATGCAACAAAGTCCGGCTCGTAATACACACAAAAAATCGGCCCGTATTGACTTTACACACCAGACTTAGGTAGGGGGGTGTTTTCAAAGGGAGGGAACATGCATATGCGTAATCTAAATAACACTGAGTACTGTCTGGACGATTTTTCAATTTTCCCTTTTGGATCGTTTGTCACCATTAATTATAGTTGGATATTTGGAAAAATCATTTACTCAGAACTACACATTTCAAATTTCAAGACTCACCGATTTGTTCTATCAAAAGATACAGCCCCGCCCCCCCCCCCCCCCCATCTAGTCAATATTCATAGCATTTGGGTCAGAATGGACGAAAAAGTGGTACATGCAGAGTTATAATGTTTGCTCACATGGCCCAACTTATCCCTCGGGGACTCACATCGTGAAATTGGTAAATCCCCGAGATACCATAAAAACAATGTTTAAATCGCTGTTTTGATCAAGATGTTTTCAGAATTTGGGGGGTGAGCCCCTTTGGGGAATATGGAGAAAAACTGGCGATTGTTCAGAAACATATCCAAAATTTGACCCATAACTCCGGCATGGAGATACCCTACTGAAACATTCCTAAATTCCTAATGTCTCAGATCCTCATTAGACATTACGGATAACTTCATACAGGCGCGCCCGCCCACAACCCAGCATCGGTATGTATTCTGCAGCAGTTTGCCGTGAAACCTGAGAAAATGTAAATACTAATATCATTGTTTTTCCAAAAATTACTCCAAAAATAACAAGAAAATTGACACGAAACAGATAATAAACATAACAACTTTTAACTCATGATCGTTATTTGGACATTAAATGAATATTTACTTCATTTGGGTATGTTTTAGTAGGGTATCTCCACGCCGGAGTTACGGGTCAAATTTTGGATACGTTTCTGAACAAGCGCCGAAAAACCTGCTGACACCTCACTTACTGAGTATCACTATCACCTTCACTATCACCTTCAGGATCACGAGCAGTATTGTAGGCCTATTGGTTTGAATCTCATTTTGGTAATAAAAACATTGACCAGTTTTGCAATGCACATGGACGGAATAGGGATGTGTGCAATCTCTACCATGGGAAGAATTTTGGCACACAAAACTGAGTGCGTGATGCACGGATGCAGACACCCTATCATTCAGTATGAGACCCCCCCCCCCCCCCCCCCCCCCCCCCCCCCCGCATCATCTATCTACTGTAGATCAGGGCTTAAATTAATCCAAGGCCACCAAGGCCATGGCCTTAGATGCCCCTTTGGCTTTGATTGGCCTCAATGCCCCTCTCATTGGCCTTGGAGATTTTTTGTGCCCTTTCCAATTCTTCCTATTTGTGCTGTAGATTCTAGATCTAATATAGGAATGTGCCCTACAGAAAAGTGGCCTTGCCCTAAAAATATTGAAATTTAAGGCCTGGTAGATAGTCACAGAACTAAAGTAGCTTGCTTTGCGATAGCGCTAGATTCTACCAGACTTCTCCCGTCGACCGTCCCCCGGCCCCCTCCAGCTCCAACACGTACAAATGCAACACACATTTCCAATCCCCAGCACTCTCTGCTTGCTTAGCCTTAGCTCGCCTCGTCTAGCTAGGCCCTAGCGTTGCACCCGCGAACACGATCGCCGCATATATGCACACAACGCATGCCATACTACTAGCTGAATCTGAAGTGAAGGAAAAATGTTCTTACCTCTATCATCAAGTTACAAAAGCTGCTGTTTGGAGTAATTCCTTCTCCTTCATCCTCGTTTGGATACACTATACACGAGATCCAAATGCGATCCAAGGTACTTTGGAAAGCTTGAAGATAATCCATCTTATTGGCGTTGATAGTGGAATCGTCTGCATTTTCGAGGCAAGCCGACATTGTTGACAACGCGTTGCGCACGCGCGCAGTATACACATATTTCCACGTGTGTTGTGTTTACGGAGCATTTCTATCTTCGGGAAATAAGTTACCCAGCTAGTGCATTTTTTTTTAAAACTTGTAAAAGAAGCGAACCAGGTATTGGCAGCGAGGTAAAGTGGTCTTGTGGATAAGACTGATCGCTTCATAATGCACAGTGGTGGTTCCAGGAATTTCTTACCGGGAGGGGGGGGGGGCACAAAATCGCATGGGGTGAAATATATGGTAAACGATGGCGTCAGCGGCGAGGGAGCGGAGCGACCTTGGGTCTGCGAGCTGGGGTCAGAACCCCCTCTGAGAGTAGGAGCATTTGCAATTTTAGAAACACATTAAGCGCATTTTCAGGCAAGAGTCCCTGGAATAATTTGACGTAAAAATGCTTTTTCCCACCCCCTCCAAGAGTAGGGATCTTTTGCAATTTGAGAACCACGTCAATGTCCCGTCCACCAGTACTTCCTGGAAAAAAACGAGGCCTTCTGATCGGGTTAGAAGTTAGAGAAAAGTGATCTGTCCCGTCGCGAGACGTTGTATGCTTCGTTGCTGCACAATGCACAAAGACGGTGGTCTGGTACTTCACCAGTAGAATTTGCAAAAATTATCTCGAGTGTATAAACTGTGTTGGTATCAGCAGGGCCGTAGCCAGAGTTTGATGTTTTTGTTTTTGTTTTTGTTTTTTTTTTTCGGGGGGGGGGGGCACATACATGTAATTGATCGACGTCCTGGGGAGGGGTCTAAAAAAGTTCAACCGATCTTGGTTATCAGGGGGAGGGGGTGTAGAGGAATGATGTGCCACTGATGTACCCACAAAGCTAGCCACCAATTACCAACAAATATATTAATGCCAATGTCCCAATGTCTACAAATTTAACCCTATAAACCCGGGACAAGAAATAAGTTATTTTTCAGTTCCTTCCCCTCCCCCCTCCCGCGCGAAGCGCAGAAGCTTTGACACTTCATGAAATTATTAGAAAAAGAATACGATTCGTTGTACCCTTCCCGACTCTTAATTTTTGTTTCGCCCCTCCCGCGCGAAGCGCAGAATCGATGACGTTGCATCGTGTCCTTGTCTGGATTCAGTTTCTCCCCTCCCGCGCGCTTTGTCGTTTCATTTAATTATTACTCTTAATTGTTGTCTGAAGCGAAGCGCAGAAGCTTTGACGTTTCATTAAATTATGATAGAAAGAAGACGACGTTTTACCTTCCTTTATTCTTAATCCTTGTCTGAATTCAGTTTCCCCGTTCCCGCGCGAAGCACGGAAGCTTTGACGTTTCATCAAATTATTAGAAAAAGAAGCTGATTCGTTGTACCGACTCTCAATCATTGTCTGAATGTTCAAAAATGTTTCTTTGTCCGATTAAAATTCACAGTTCGTAGGGGCAAAAAATTGCCAGTCGACCGACATAATACATCTCATAGCCTTCAAACTTCTGCATTGATGTAGCACACGAGGATCGAGCAAGAATACCAACATAGGGATCTATATATGCGCTTTTTTCTTGCCCCCTCGATTTAGTGACTCCACCCAACATCCCCCCTCTCTTTCTCTCTCTCTTACTCCCACCCCTCTTCTCTCAGGCTCTTATCCCCCTCTCTCCCTCCTGTCTTTCTTTTCTTTCTTTTCCTTTCTTTCCTCTCCTTCCTTTTTTTTTTTTTCTCTCTTTCTATCTTCTCTTTTCTTTCCCTTTCTTTCTCATTTTTCCCTCCCCCTTTCTCATTTTTCCCGACAGCAGCGCAATTTTACCAACAATATCCTGACAGGTCGGTTCCCCCCCCCCCCCTTTGGCGACGCCCCTGGTTGTTATCCCATTATACTTTTTAAAGAAATGCAATGCCTCATGCCCAGAATCCGCCACAGATGCAAATGCAATGTACTCTGTACGATTCCCAGCTACCTATTTATGCCCCATATGTTATTTTTATCATTGTGTTCTTCACCCCATGATATTGACTCGTTTATCTTTTTTTTTAAGGGGACACCCCCCCCCCCAACCTCTTCAACAAAGGGGAAAATGACATGTGATACTTTTTCTTTAACAAGCGACTCTCTGATTTGTTTAGAATACTGTCTTCTTTTTATACACAATACAACAATAATGAGTATTAAGACGCAAAAACTCACGATGATCGTCAGTTGGACACGTTAGTCTCGTGGATAGGCGATCGCCTGGTAACTGGAAGGTATCGAGTTCGATACCCAGCTAATGCAACTTTTTTCTTCTTTAAAAAAAATATTATTAAACAAAAAAAGAACGTTTTTCACCCATTTTTATGTCGCTCAAAGTACATTTATTGCTATTTAATTGGTCGACACAATGAGTTTACAATGAACTTGTAAACAAAGTAAAGTATTATACGAAGTACACAAAGGACAGCTTTCATGCTCTCTTTTTTTTCCTCGTTTTTTTAATCTTCATTTATTTTATTTTCACTTCTCGATGGGGGACACGCCCACATGCCCCCTGTAGCATCTGCAACTCAGTAGGAGAATCTCTTCTAGACGCATGGCGAATCCCCTCCCCCTGAAAAAAAAGAACATATAACAAAGAAAAAAAGAAGAAGAAGATTTAATAGGCATTGTCTTCTTAAAATTAAAACCACCCTTTTTAATTATGAACCTAAAGTAAACGGTAGATCCGTTTACATTATCAACGAGATGCAAACCCGCCCCCCCCCCCCACTCAGGTTTCAAAATGACCGCATGCGTGTTGCCAAAATGTCCTTTTCGTAACAAAAGAAAAAGGTCGAGCCGTATTGACTTTACACACCGGACTTTTGCTGAAAAGGGGGGGGGGGTGCGGAAAAAGGCTCGTATACAAAAGAAAAAGGTCGAGCCGTATTGACTTTACACACCGGATTTTTGCTGAAAAGGGGGGGTCGGTTGGAACACGCATATGCGTACCCTAAATAACACTGAGTGGGGGGGGGGGGCCGGGGATGCAAATTACTGTGCTCAGTAGGCCTACTGCGCCATTCCCCGTCCTGTATCCCTTCATTTGCAAGCTGAAATATAAATTGTGTGAATCCTACGGTAAAGAACTAAAAACTCCCCTGGAAAGAGAACTGCTGGTAATTGCCTTTATGTGGAATCAGAGAGATGCTCATTTTACTTTGATAAGTGCCCCTTCCCCTCCTGATAAGTGCTCTTTTCATCTCTTTTCTCTCATCCCCTGTTGTAAGAGCTACAAAATTCCATAATACAAATATACCTGTAAATCTGGAGACATGGGAGGCGTACTCGACGACCAAAAAAGCCCGGGGTCAACGATGCTGAAAGAAGCATCATTCAGGGTTGTGAAACTGCCACGACTCATTCGCCCGTCCAAGGCACCGTCAGCAGACCGATGGCGATGACGACCAGAATTTGGTTCTTTGCGTACGCTGAAATTAAGATATCATTGATTTTTGTATCGTAAATAAGGAATTTAATTTACATATAATTTATTATTAAAGTTGCATTAATGAGTTATAATTTGTCGATAAAGACCAACATGGATAGAATATATTTTCCCCTTTTCTTTAACATCGCAAGTGTATTGAACACTGACATATAAAAGCGATTGTTTTGGCTAAGTTCTGAGAATTTGTATCTTTATTATTTTTTTGGTAGACGCAATTTGAATTTGGAAATAAAATTTGCTTTCATTCTCTATTTGGTTACGTTACGAGCTCTTATTCCAATGCAAGCTGCTTCACAGATCATTATGCTGATAATCAACCTCGTATGTGGATGAGTGCTTTTTTTAAGGTTTGGTAAAACATGGACCTACTACACCATGGTTGAAATAATCATTTGATCACCTTCAAAAATTCCAATGACCCTTTTTGCCGTCTTGACCATTTCAAAATTTTGATTATAGTTATAATTTCATTGGAAAACAAAATCGTTTTCTTTTTAATCCTTTGGCAGACTAAAGTTGCAGACTCAGCATAACAACGACCTGGGAAATGTATGGAGGTAGTATAAATACGATCTTTTCTCGATTTCAGATGATGTTATATTATAATTTAGCAAAGTATACATGATATGTGTTTCAGAATTTGTTACATAGTATCAGATATGCTGAGGAAAATGCGAACAAGCGTAAATGTCATGGCGCCACCGTTATACTTACTAGTCATGCTTTTCGACTAAACCTGTAGGAACTCCGTAATAGTTTACTCAAGACGATCTCCACTTGCTAGAAGTCCTTTGTTCATGACGGAAGAATGCATTTTATTCGAGTATAAAGGAAGTTGACCGGCTTAGATCAACACGACGATCGAATCTACACAGATATTGTAAATAATCAGTCTGCTTTGAAATGTGTCCTTTCAGCGTGTGACATTTTACCAGAGTGCTTTTACTGATGCCTATATACCATGGACTTTCTTAGTTCATAAAATACCATTCTTCAAATCTTGCTCTTGGCACCCCAATCATCACTATGAACATCACTGACAATGAGAGCGGACAAAACATACAGTTCCTCAGGTAGACAAAGGAACATCCCTTCACAGCTATTATGTAAAAAGGTGAATATGCATGTGACACCTGTTCTACACATTTTTACATAATAGCAGTAAGGGATGTTCCTTTGTCTACCTGAGGAACTGTATATTTTGTCCGCTCTCATTGTCAGTCATGTAATGATTGGCAATGTTGACATAGCAATAGTCAATCTCTGCAAACATTTGATAGAAAGAAAAGCGAGAAATTCTATTATTTGGTACAGGTGGATGACATATGGCTCGATGAGAACAGTGAAAAGAATTACCTCCACAGATTTGTTTGCATTGTAAAATACTGGTCCTTTATACTCGAATAAAATGCATTCTTCCGTCATGAACAGCTCGATAACTAAGCATTTTCTCGAGGCTTATCCGACATACCACCAGTGAATGTGATTCATGATTACAAAATGAATTTCTAATATACAAAGAAAGACAGCTGGTCCTGGCAGCTGGTACACATAGACATTGTATGAAATATAGTACGTCTCCATCGACGCTTTTGAAGGTAACTGAACTCGCAAAAATAATTCGGAAACTGATAATAAACCGGTTTACTAACATATTCAAATTTAATACATACGGTTAAGAATAGCTTGTTTCTTGACAACCCTAAACAACAAGTAGTGTACGCGGACTGGATTCCAAGTATTGTAGTTCATTGTTAATGAAATACCTCGTCACTAGGTCGGAGTAGTAGGTCCCCAGGAAAGAAACATCCATAAATTTGAATATGTTTAGTAAACCAGTCTGTTGAGCCGCTGAGAGGGAAATCTGACTAACCGATATTTTTGTCAAAAATTAAATGACACTATTACTACAATGTCAGGGTCCGTGTATGCATTTTCTTAAAGCTTATCTGCCGTAGTTTACAGGAGGGGTTAGAGCGCCCTGCAAGGTCACTGGACAGGTGGTTATCTCATCAACTAGCTCAGCTCTCAGTTAACATAAGGAAAAGAGGATCATGGGGGACCAATGGTCACCGATTAGGCATTGTTTGTTATATAGAGGGCGCAAGTAGTTACAAGTAGTGCAGTGGGCCTTTAAATAATAAGCCAGTTCATAGATACAATCTGCGCATGGGCAGATAAATGTCATTTGTACCAAAATGGTAAAACCCACACTGAGATGAATACTGGATATGCGCTCAAGCATG
Source organism: Strongylocentrotus purpuratus (assembly GCF_000002235.5). NCBI lineage: Eukaryota > Metazoa > Echinodermata > Echinoidea > Camarodonta > Strongylocentrotidae > Strongylocentrotus > Strongylocentrotus purpuratus. The sequence goes on from NW_022145612.1 coordinate 53,550,041, forward strand.
AAAGTTATGTAACATTATTCATTTATGCACCAACGGTACATTCTATGATACGCAGGTGGAAGTATTCTTGGGGTCATTTGTACCATGTGCTATCTGTGAACTCCCTTATTGACGTCATTGTGAATGTACTCTAGCGCCACCTAATGATAGCTTCCTTGTGGGAAGCGCATACCGGTAGTTTTTTTTTCCTGGAATGTTTTAACTTTGGACGTGTATTTCTCGATAATTGAGATTTTATGATTAAAGACAAATCACGTATTACCATTCTTAACCCTCTTTAGCTGTGCCTGTTATTATAGTATTGCAATGATGTTTCTTTCTTTTGTAAAATGTTTGTTTTCAGAAAATGTTGATCTCCCTCTCTTACATTCCCTCCCTTTCTCTCTCTCTCAAAATTGAATTCGCCGTCGTAAACGTTAGAACACCACCTATTCCCTTCTTCCTCTCTCTCTCTTTGTCTCTTTTTCTCTCTCCCTCTCTCACACCACATACGGTATTCCCTTTCCCTCCCTCTCTCACACCACTTACCCCACTCTCTCTCCCTCCTCTACCTGCGTTAAAAAATGTTATTAATAATTCACAATGATATATAATTCATTGTATCTTCCCCACTTCTAATTGTCAAATTTTTAAATTGTTTCAATCATATATATTAATCACCTACTAGTATGTCTAACCATAATGACTGATTCCAAGAATGACAAAATTATCTGCTACAGCATATCACTCTTATCAAGAGAATTTAATAGAAAAAAATCACTTTGATATAATCATATTTCATTTACAGGGATATATATATTCAAAACTTGTTTTTCAAAATCGCTTTTGATGATTAACTTACTCTGTTCACATGGATGTATATTTCATATACATTTATTGTAATTTGTTGGGTTCTTGGAATTTGTTTCCTTTTAATATGTAATTGTTAATCATTGTATTTTGTTTGTTATAGCCTTCAGAGACTTTGGTGGTAAGCACTTTATAAGCACTGTTTTGATTATTATTATTTTAATTCAATCAATTTCATCACATACAAATCCTCATCAAAATCATCAGATTTTAATTAAATGGAACAATTACCAATAAAAAATAAAATACCTTCCTATATGACCTATGTCCATTTAATGAGTGGCAAAAGAATTAAACGCATGCAATTCACTATTATTTTGGAATGCATTAACTCTCAATTGGCAAGGCACAAAGTATGTAGTCATCATGTACAACATGATACATTATTAAAATATTAAAATCCTTGTTTTTCCCCTACTTGATGACATCCCCTAAATATAAAAACCACAAGATTCTAATTACAAGCATCTTTTACTCTCATAATTCTAAATATTTGTGTGAAAGTAATAGTAAGAGGTAGATATTTCACTGACTTCGATGGGAGCAAAATCAATTTTTTTTTAGAATAATGCAAAGTAAAGAACATTAGCATGATGTAAATTTACAGTCCACATTAATTATGAAACAATTATGAAACAAATATATTTTCAGTATATATTGAAAATGCAATTACATTAATTTGCTGTGATATTGAGTTTGCATTGCACATTAAGATTTATCATCACCTCATTACATTTCATACAAACCTAATAACGAAGATAACCCTGTGTAAAGCTCCTCTATTATCTCTTCACCTGCTTAAGTTGCTCAATGAAAACATTCAGGGTGTCATACCAAAGTGACCGATTGGTAAACATGCATTATTTTACGGTCAGCTAATTCATCCTCTTTTCAGTCAAACTTCTCTCAAATTTACACATTTGGCAGAGATGAAAGATTATTAAATTCTTAAGAGAGGATTTATACAAACTTTATGACATCCCCTTGGCAGTAAAGAGTTGAAGGATATAGGATTGCTTACTAGCAAGAGGTGAAGACTTACAATATATAATTCTCATTATATTCATGATATTTGAATACAATATTGTATGTATCATTAAAATTCATATAATAGTATCTGTCTGCTGATTCATCAAAATTACATATTACAGTTTCTGTCTATCACTACAAACTTCTCAAGTATTCCTCCAATTACATACTTCTGTTTGACATTCTATTCTAACAATAACAGGAAATCATTTCAGTTTCTGATGAGATGCTCTCTATCACTTTACCTTTTGATAATAGCAAAAATATTTGGAATAATCTTTCACTTTCCTTCTCCCTGCCTTTAATAATTTCTAGAAGAAAGATCAGGTTTACATATGGCAAACTGCTATGTCTTTCTCTGATAATGCTATGAGTTCATTTAATGTTTGCTCCCTTCATAATTTCACACTAATTTGTATACTGAATGCCAGAAGGATGTCAATTTATATGCTTTAACACTATGAGTTAGCGCCCTTCTGAATCTCAGATGTTATAGTCTCATGAAAGATGTACTATTCATTGATTCCACATTGGGGATTTCTTATCGTACATTGACGATGATCTTGCCAGTTGACTTTCTGTTCTTCATGTACATGAAAGCTTCATTGATCTGGAGGTAAAGAGACAAATAAAAGGAATATCAGAAAATATTTATATAAAAACTTAAACATTTATCTGATTGCATCTCAATATCTAGTCACTTCATTAGTAAGACAGTAAATTGTTAGGAGATAGGAAAAAATAGAGAGAAAAAAGAGAGAGAGAACAAGAAAGAAATAGAGAGAAAAAAAACCTGAGGCACAAGAGAAAATTATACATGGATGACAAGTACAAGCAAAGTTCAATCATTAAGATGAGCAAAGTGTCAGTGGGAAAACTTGTAAGAAATCATCTGAAAGAAATTTAAAGAAATTTAAAGAAATAAGAAAATAATGCATTCAAAAACATGATTACCGATAATTTATCATATAAATATATAATATTTTCAATCAGACTCCTCTGAAATTTATATCAGTTCTGGAGATAATTATGAATACTGCCATCTGTGATTATGAGGCACCACCGAAAACAAAACTAAGCATGCATGACTTTGCCTTATTCTGTAAAAAATAAGTGAAACTAGATTTCTTGGAACTGGGTTCATTAACAAGTCAGGTATAAGAAACTGACTAATAGCTTTGGGGGCCAGTGAACTTTCCCAATTTCCCCCTGATTAAAGTTAAATTTTCCTCAAATTTCTAGCTTTCCCTTGGTAGAAAAAAAAAAGGAACTGATTTTTCAGATTTCCTTGATATCACAGATAGCTGGGAGCCCTGAACATTTTATTTCGCTCCACTCACCTTTTCTAGTGAGAATGTTTGACAGACATGGGGCTTGATCTTTCCCTGGGTGTAAAGGTCAAAGCAATCAGTGACGGACTTCTTGAAGACAGGATGGTCCATGAGACCATAGCGACCCCAGTACAACCCAGTGGTGGTTAGACTCTTCAACAGAAGATGGTTGGCAGGGATCTTTGGAATCTCTCCGCTGGCAAATCCAATCACGACAGCTCGACCCTCCCATGCCAAACTAGAAAACAAAATAAGCAAAATATTGACACAAGTGGGATAATATGAGGAGATATTCAATATCTTTCATTCTAATTTACTTCTTGCTACCAGAGCTAGATATCTTTATGCTACTACTGTCTATTATTGTCAGACATATTTCGTCTAAAATTGCATTTTGTTTTTGATAAATCTGGGAATTGCACTTCTTAAACAGGTGGCAGCGGTGGGATACATTCAAAGCTAGTAGAGAGAGAACGCTGTGACCCGTATATGCATGCACATTCACAGGTCAAATCCATGGAGCTCCCTTTTCATAGAGATTGTATGTAGGAGGGAACTATTGGGGCTCCTTTAGGTATGCAAACATGGTCTCTACCTCTCCTCATCTGGCTATGGATATATCGTATAAAGACTGAATTCATAAATTGAGAGTTAACCGAGACAAAAACATCCATACTTTCTCATAAAACTATACACAAAATTACTCTGATTATATTTTCCAATTTTAGTATCTAAAGAAAGGGTTGAGTACTGCTAAGAGGAAATTTTGGTGAATCCATTTTTTTCAAATTGTGACAAATGATGTGTTTGGTAACCTAAAAAAACAATCCAGATTGAACATCACAAGTGAATGAAATCTGAAATCACTCACTGCCTTCCTTTGAAAAATAATTTCTCACCTTTTCAAGCACTGTTTCCAGACATCACCTCCAACTGCGTCCAGCGCTACATTGACCCCATTCCCATCAGTCAACTCCTTGGTCCTATCCCTAATGTTCTCTGTCGTGTAGTCGATGCATTCTACGGCTCCCTTGGATCGCACTAGGTCGCACTTTTCAGGACCCCCTGCTGCTCCTATAACCTTTAGAGCCAGAGGGAAGACAAGTAGTAAGAGGAGTTGTTGTTAATAAGAGATCATGTAATCTCTCTACATCTATTAAATAGGTAAATATGTGATAGCATTTTTTCTTTAATATTCATTGTGTCAATCATAGGGATTTTTACCTTAGCATCAAGAGCATTGGTGGCCAACTCCACAGCAGCTAGACCAACACCTCCTGCAGCAGCTGTTACTAAAAGAGTTTCTCTGAAACAACAGAAGAAATTATATAAAGCTTATACATGTATGCCAGTCATATATAGTCTATATAGTTACATCAATATGTAAGGCCGGACTACATTCCCATCTGTTTCAACATACAAAATGACTAAAATTTAATTTTGTTTTAAAATATAATAATATGCTATCAATAATATATTTTGAGTAGTGCACCAGGGGAGCAGGAACTTACAAGAAAAACAGAAATTAATTCTATTTTTGTACACTGCAAATGGGAGAGTTATCCACGTCCACAATCCACTTAAAAAACTACCAATTTGAGATTCGCATAAACTTAGTGATCTCATATTTCAAACATTCATAACTTCCTTACAATTGGCCCGATTCATTTCAAACTTTTGCCAGTCTCTTTCTGTTATTTTTCTGCTTTCATACAAATCAACTTATTACAAAGGTTAGATTGCCTTGGATTAAATATTTGCATAATCAATTTGAATATTAATTTACCCTGATAGACCCTTCCCCCATGCACTAATCAGCCAATATGACTACATTTCAAAGATCAAGGCAGGAGAGATTTAGAGGCAAAAAATAGATATTTTCACACAAGGTTATACTGAGTGCACAGAATTAAACCTATATGAATCGAGCAGTGACTCTGAATAAATTAACTATTAAAATGATTTCATCTAATAATTACAAGGTAAGTGGAATGAATTCAGGGGGAAAAGGAGGTGGATGCTACAACACAGATTCTTCCCCTCTAGGACAGAAAAGGTGACTAATTATTTTGGAAAGCAAACAAGGAGGGGGGACTCTTTTTTGGCAACAGTTGTGCCGAGTTTGCGTGTGTAGTTGAAAACAGACAGACAGATTCTTAAATCACACTGTCACCATATATCAGAGTTCAGCTAATGAATGACTTCCCCTCTGATCAAGTACTGCCCACAGACAGTAATCCACATCTCTTTATCTTTCTCTCGCATCTCCTCTCTCTAGTGACTCTTTTCTTCCCCCTCTCTCTCTCTTGCCCCTTTATGTTTAAGCTTTCATTTTCCTACTTTCTTTCTACTTCCTCTCTCAAATCCCCTATCTATTATACATGCAATCCCTCTCTCTCCCTCTCTCATTTTACTGGATCACCTCTTTTTTTACCCCCCTCTCTTTTTCCTTTTTTTCTAGGATTCTTTCAGTATGCCTTCCATTATATTTATTCTGTTTCTATTATATCCCCCCATTTCTTCCATTCTCTCCTGCCTCTTTCTTCACATCTCCCTCTTTCTCCAGGTCGTTTTAGGTTCCTTCCATATTGGATCTCTTTCTCGCTGCTGCTACCTCCTCCTAACACTCTCCTCTCCTCGGTATATGTCTCCCTCTTTCTCTTACCCAATATCATTTGAGGCTTTCAGTGTGTTTCCTTACTCTCACAAAAGTAACCCTGATACACTAAGACCCAGTCACACTAACGAGACAATAACATTAAATGACCTCAAATGGCCACAAATCAGTCTGGAGTCGGTTTGGAGTCAGGTTCATGGTGTAACTAAGGTATAAATAAAGTCATCTGATTTTAATACACTATTTGTGAAATAACTCAAAAGCCTACCAATTATCCTTCACCGAGTTCCCCAACTTGTAAAACAACCATTTTCCAACTCCCCTATATCATCTACAAACTGAGTTTCAATAATGCAACTGTAGATATCACAAGGTGCTGCACAAACAAACGAACAAACAAACAAAAAGGTCCTGGTGCCAGGTGATAAGGGGGGCCTATCTATTTCCTCTGGCTATTCTCCAAGCTGATTAAGGCAAGATTAATGATTATGGCCAATTGAGATGTTGATCTTCAGATTAGCCACAATTTTTCGGACAGTTATATCTCTCTTGATTATTGAACACATTTTTATTACCACCTTTCCCAATGTACAAGTGAAACTACTGATATTACTTGAGTCTCCAAGCAACAACAAGTAATTGCTTGGCAAGTAACATGTGATCCTACCCGTCACTGCCAAATTGATCATCATCTCCTGAACAACAACAATATTAGACATTAATCTAAACCATGTTCATGATTAAGCCGATATCTTTCTCTGCCCCTGACATTAACAACTCTATACACATATCAACCTTGACCCATTAGGCATTCTGTACAATTAAACATACACCCCAAGAATATTATTGATTGATTGACATGTTCAGAGGGGTGGGGCAGGCATCCCTGCAATAGCCCTCTAGGACAACGGATCACCTAGCTCATTCCCAACCTCAATACTCCGGGTCCGAGAGCAGAAAATTGATTGAGTTGGCAGGCAGATGAACATTAATTAGAGGGGATTGCGGAAACGATGCAGTTTTTTTGGTGACAAATATAGAAACTGCTCTCACTCACCCCGGCTGAAGATTGACTTTCCGGGTGAGAGCCAGCCAAGCTGTGCCGAAGCTGCATGGGATTGCAGCCGCATCGTTGAAACTTAGGCTGTTGGGTATGGGCCATACTTCCTGCAAGAGAGAAATGCGTAGAGAGAGAGAGATGGAGAGAGTGTGAAAGAGTAAGAGAGAGAGAGAGATGGAGAGAGTGTGAAAGAGTAAGAGAGAGAGGGAGAGACCAAAAGAAAGGGAATGAGAAGACAGAGAGAGGAAGAGAGGGATAGAGAAGAAACAAGAGAGAGAGAGAAAGAGAGAAAGAAACAAGAGAGAGAAAGAAGCAAGAGAGAGAGAGAGAGAGAGGGGGGGATAGACAGGAATACAGAGAGTGTAGAAGACAAAGAGAGGCAGGAATTGAATCATTGCTCAATGTTTTTTTTATTACAGCATGAGTAAGGGATTAAAAACAAGATGAACTGATGTCATTGTAACTTGAGAATCAATTCGGATCATCATTCAAATGGATCTATGCTTTGATCTAGCGCACATAACTTTCACTATTCAGGCTCTTTCACATTCTGTTATATATCCCCATCAATACAAAGTAAAATCCTCTTGATACAGGTTAAAAAATATCTAATTTCAATTAATCTAAAAATGTTGATCAGTCTTCTAGCTGGTATTTCATATGTAGCATCTTTAAAGCTAATCTAATGTGGACAAAGCGTTGACACAACTAGACTAGCTGAGCTCATCACACACATAACCATCAAATCCAAAATTCATTTGATTACAACATGAAAATTTAAGAATATAATACACAAATAAAGAATAAACTTGACAGCTAGCCAGGTTTGAAGTCAGCAGAAAGACAAGGCCCATATGACTACTTTCATCATTGTGTCATGAAAACAAAGAAACCTGTTCATCATCTTGGCAGGACAATTGTATTGAACAATATGGTTGTTTATCAGTGCAGGGAACCATGCCAACGTTTGACATTAATGTTCTCATGAAGAAAAGAATGTTGACCTTGGTGGGATGATTAAGAAGGTAACAGTGACAGAGATAAACATTATCTGTTTGAGGGGCATAGCAAGAGCTATGAACAAAGAAGTGACTTCACTGTATGTCATGGGGTAGCTACATAGCACAAAATAAATGAATGAATAAAGAAGTGAATTAAACAAAGTATTAATTGGAGTTCTGGAATTCTAAGAGGCACAATAAGTGATGTACATTAGAATATAATTAAATGTCAAGAGACAAGTTAAAGGAAAAACATAAAACAAGATCATTCATTTTACGAAAAATGTGTTTATGCTGGTGCTGCATCAATCATACATTTATAAGGTAATTGCCAATAGAAATAAACACATGACATTATAATTTGTTATTACAATGATGGAGATGTGCTTTTCACATGTAAAGAAGATATATATATATATATATATATATATATGCAAACATATTTACCACCTATAGTTTACAATTCCCAGCTGTTTGCTGTTATATATACTGTATAACTTTGCAGAGAAATAAAGGTAAGCTATTTTTAGTGTATGCTTTACATGTCCACCATCATCCAATATGCTATGTAACATCTTACTATTCTGCACTTAATTATCTTCAAGCCAATAATTCTATTACTTTATGTGGTGATTTCCATATTACTTGTAAGTTGTGATTACAAGAAGTTGTTACTGTCATCCATTAACGAGAATAGGGATATCAGTAATCATCGTATTATAGTAGTCTGCAAGCACAAACCCTTGGTCAGTCATAAATAGAGTCTGCACTATAAGGGCGCGTTCATGCTTGATTTTGAAGGCAGAATGAGCGATTTGTAACGCTCATCGTAAACGCTCATCATAATCGCAGTTCCACGGTGCACTGTTCATGCTCACTTCTCCAGGCAATTCTCCTTGGGTGGCCTTCAGCTGGATTCGCAAACCTGTGTGCGCATGCTACGTAGACCCACTAGCGGTCAGTGCGTTGACCCCATTTAAACGAGTTTACAAATTGTAAACGCATCTTTTTGTGAGTTTACGATCAGCGATCGTGATCGCCATTTTTCGGTGATTCTACAAAAGTGAGCATGAACGCAATCGTGTTTTAAACTAAATGCGTAACAGATGCCTGATTCTGGCCGTTAAAATCAAGCATGAACGCGCCCAGAGACTACCATAGGTCATGTGCTATAGCTGCTCCTGAAATATTGACACAACCAGTAGGTAGCTGGGCTAGGCTTCTCTCAAGGCACAATGATTGTTTTTAATAAAGTGTCAAATTAGGGTCTGTGCTTGCAGACTAGTATTAAAGCACACCTACATATTCTAGGCCCTGTCTTACAAAGAGTTGCGATTGATCCGAATCAATCGCAAGTCCTCTTATCACTTGCAAGTTTGCAATCTCCTATCTCTTATATACATAATTGTGATTAATATCAACTCTTTGTAATACAGAGCCCAGAAGTCATAAGAACAAAAATCAAACAAATAAAAGCTGAATTCTTAATTTTTGCTCAGTGATTTCTCCTATTTTCTTATTTTGCACAAAGTATTCCAAAAGAAAAATGTGAGTATTACAATTTTTTTTTGCTTTAGTTTGCTGTTTTTTCTGCTTTTCTTCAAATACTATTTTAATTATTTCTTTAGTTGCAAATCCATCATACTTACTCCTTCATTTGTGATAAGCTCTTCAGCCATTGCTCCAGCTCTTGATGACAAGGCTACCACATGATCACCCTAAAACATCAACAGAAAACAAAATAAAGAAACAAGAATTGTTACATTACTTGAAGAGAAACAACAAGACTGTAAACCAGGAACTTTTGCATGCATGAAACAAAGTTAAAACAACTTCATATGAAGAAACAACATCTATGCAACTTGAATACAACACCATATGACACATCTTTCTCCCTGATATATATATTTTTAACAAATTCTATAAATAAAAAAATGATTCATTTATTTTGGGCTAATTACAAAGAAAGGATTAAACTCTATACTGCTTGTTGAGAACCAGAAGGATGTTAGCATATCTATTCTGTCATGTACATAGTACACTAGTACATAGAGTTTAATGCCATTCTGGCTCTGAGCAGACGTGTTCATACAGAATTAATACACATGAGTTTCTACTGTATGAGCTACAAAAGCAGCAAGGAAGCCTCAAATCAGCCATGAGGTAGAAATAAAGATCTCTGGCCCTTGTCCTTGCTCAGATTAAAGGGGATTTACTTGATGACATCATCTTTGAGCCCTTGATACCTGGCACCCACATCACTGACCTAGCAGGGGCATGCACAGCCACGCAACCCAATGCCCTCACACAGAGCAGTGTCCATAGCGACTCCATAAATAGAACAACGTGTCAACATGAACAGGAGTGACAATTTATCATGGTTATTACAGAGATGAACTTGTTTTGAATAATCAAACAAGACAACAAGGACACACAGACTAAATGAATTTCAGAAGAATCAACAGGATAGTAATCATCTGCGAAACATGCTTGTTGTTTGAGGCATTCTGCATAAAGGGGGGCTGTCTTTTAAAGAGTTGCACTTGATTTAAATCTATCACAAGTCCTCTGATCAATCGCAAACTCTGGTCTCTTCTGTACTGAGTGGAAAATAATTTCAATCTCATATTAAGGTCACTGCAACTAATAATAGACACAATGCAATGCCTGTGCCCGAAAAAATCCCACAACATACATGGCAACTACAAGTGGCCCATGACTATAGTTTTTGAAGAATGTTGTCCCAACAATTGTACCACCCATGCTCATGTGATAATCGCTCCATGGTAAATTTAACAATAGTCAAATTCCTAACTTCAGTCCTGGACCCAACATCATACCTAGCCTAGTCCTCACAACCTCCATTGACCCTACTGTAGAACCCAGGGGCTACCCAAGCCTTTTCTATACGTCTTTGAGATCAGAACAAACATCAAATGACCGTTTCAAAATATTGCATTTGTTCATCTTCATGATTCATATTTCCAAGTTGAACATACTGGGCAAGCCTTTATTGTTCTACTAGTAGATTTAGATACAATGGTGCCAAATGTAACCATAGGTCATTTTTTACTTCATGATATGGAGGCCTGATCTGGTTATAAAAGTGAAAGGGTCCTAGAGTGGAAGAAAAAATGTAGCTAGTATAATTTCTATACATCCTTGACCCAGCTATAAATCAAATAATGTCTTGGAAATGGTAAATTCTTGAATGACTTACCCGTAGTTCTTTGATTTCTGAATCTCAAAACCAATAGACCTCTCTAAAGATAACTATCACACTATCTCTCACAATGATACAACAAGTCCTTGAGTTTCTGTTAATTTTCTTAATATACTTTAGTATCTCAACAGACAGCAAACTATGCAAGGACAGATGTTAAAATGCCTCAATCAAATATCATTGATGTATTGCAATTTTAATCATTAATTTGTTTATTTAAAAAATTCATTCTTGGACTTTCGCATCTCCAAAACCAAGAACATTATCCAAGGACAAATAAAACAATGTCTCAAAACAAATATTTTTGAAGCATTGATATTTTATCAAATATTTTGTTTTTAAGGAATTAATTTTTAGAACTAAGTGTCTCAATAGTCAAAAAGATACCGTGCATTGTCTCAATAAGTGGGGGATAAGTTTTATTGATTTCTGCCCGTTAAGATTTTCGGTCTATCATTGAAAGTGATATAATCAATCTGACAGTTATTCACCCAACCCTTCATGATATATTTTGTCATTCTAATCCTTACTCTGATTGAAGCCAGTGGCATCCTGCAACGCAAGATGTTCCTGTCCCATATGCTCAGTCTAGCTGACACGAGTAGTAATCAAAGTTTGATTCATGGTCAGTATGTCATGACAGTGACCCAAGGCTGCAATCTGACTAACGCATTTTTAACACTAAACGCACAATAATCTTTAATACAATTTTTTTCTGAAAGTGATACGGAGTGAAAGACATTTCTAGAAAGTGTCATTGATTTGAAATCTATCATTATTAATTCAACAAAAAAGTCTGTAACCATTTATGAGAATAGTAATTCTATGAAAAAGTATTCATCTAAAGAGTAAATTTGATGGGAAGAATCTTTTCTTTCTTTGTTTTGTTGAGAAAAGAATATTGTAACTTTGAAAATTGACAAAATTTAGGAACAAGAAATTAGTTTTTCATGAAATGTTTAAAAAAAATGCAGGCTTTCCAGAGCAAAGTTCTGCAGATATATATTTTACCCTTATTTGTATCTAAAATTAATAAATTAAGAAACTGAACTTTGAACCCTTGACCATTAGTAGGCCTAAAACTCTGCCTTACCATACACATATTAGACAATATTTTGTTCATAGATCTAAACCAACTTATACTCGATCATCACACTGTGTGTATTAATTTCCTTCCTGTTCACATAAAACCAACTTTAGTTTTGTAGGTAAGATTTACCTAATTACAAACATTTCTTACATTAGAAGTATAAACATCACAATTACTCAAATGATATTTGATATTTTAATGGGTAAGTTCAGAATGAACCTTATGAACTCAGTGTACTAACGACCACCCAAAGCTGCTATGAGACAACTTTCTTGAGGCCGAGGCAGAGATTACCCAAGATGTGCAAAGTGTTGCAAGAAATCAACATGAGCCCCCCTTGAAAAAGGGAAAACCCTTATCCAGGCCAAGATAAGAGTTAAATTTCCATTTATCTCTAGATTATCCAATCTCTACAGATCCCCAGGATTGGATTACATAGTAAAAAAAAACCAGTTGATTCATTGCACACATACTGGAATATTGAAATTTTGCCCAGATTCGATGACTGTGTTGAACCTTCCTACGCCAAAAATCCAGTCGAGCTTAGTTGCATAATCCTCCCCTAGGAGCAAAAAGTGTGACACCCATGTTTGATCTCTTGAGCCGTTGGCACCCCAAATTTGCAATTCGCTGGTGAAATATACATCAAGCTTTGATCGGTTCATTCCTTCTGGGCCTCTTATCAAACGAATTCACAATTTCAATATCTGCAGATGTTATTTCGGTAGCATTTTATTTAGAATGTCAGTTCTTGAAACCAGTAGCATGGGAGGCACAGGACTACCATTGAACTTCAAACCTGGTTTTACTTTTACATCAATTAAATATGTGATCAATGCTTTCATCGTAAAACTAATGGAACTGCTCTTGAAGGTTATTCATTAATTGTTGAAGGATTGCATATTATAGTTCGTGGAAAAGTTTTTGGACATCTGGGAGCAGTTGATCTCTTTCCAACTTTTGCAACTTTGATTTGGAAGTTTTCTTTAACACAGCAGCTACTCTCTATGTTTAACAGGGTAGATTACAGTATCTGATGTGCGAGTTGGAAATAACACATTGCTTCAAATGCAAAATATCTGTATTTACCAACATCAAGTTTTCATATAGCACGCTTCGTCTCCAGGGATCGTTATGGACAAGGAACTCGACCGATAGACACTACTGATAAACAAGATCCATCTGACATGATAATGGAAAAGAGCAACTCACTTCTAATCTATATCTTTGTTGAGGATTCCAGTCATGCAGAACATACTGGATGGATGTAGCCAGTTTTAAAATTCAATAAACTGCACTCTCGGGCATGTCTATGTCTTGGAATTCAAATGATACCCACCACAAGAGGATTTAATTTCAGATATTTTACGTTTCATACCCAAAAACATTTCAATTAAGCTTCCATGTGTTTGGGTAACACTCAATAAAACAGCACAAGATATCTGTACTCAACATGGGATTTAAATGATACCAATTGCCAGAGGATCTATTGTTCTGACCCACATGAGTCACGGCACATGTCGGCTCCTAGCCCATCCCGGAGATAGAGACCAAGATGGATCATGGAGCATTGTTCTATGTGTTTGATAGCGGTGCTATGAAGACCATGGTGAATACCCTGCTCTCCTGTATAGGTAAGTATTTTTGTATTTTGTATTTATTAACATTTATTTCCTTCTCAACAGTACAATGTGAAACACAATGTACATATACATGATATATGTAACAATTATTTCAACATAGAATATACAGTAAATAATTCAGATACGGAAGGGTGTGAAAACCTGGAAACGCCCATAATAGATTAACACAGTTACCGAGAGAACATTATAGGTATTATTATGAAAATTACATTTTATATAACAGAACGTTGATAGGAAAGAAAAAAATAGTAAATGGAAGAGAGAGAAAGAAGAAAAAATGAGGAGAGAATTAAGTATAGGAAGGCATGTTCACTTATAAAGAGAAAGTTACCTCAATTGGGCTGTGCATGTGTCTGCGATTACATAATAAAAATAACAAAGTTAATAAGCAGGAATAAGCAGGTGCATAGAGTACCGAAGCTGTGACGTCATAAATATCTATTTTTAGAATTTCTCAATTTTTTCTTCATTTTCCGAAAGAACATCAAAAATAATGTCCAAATGTCGAAAACCAATAGAATATGTTAAGTTTTGGCTGAGATATGACCATCTGAATAAATATACTCCCCATAGGAACTCAGTGTTATATGCTCTGGCTCCTAATGGTTAGGAGCCAGAGAATATAACACTGAGTTCCTATAGGACATATATTCATTCAGATGGTCATATCTCAGCCAATACCCAACATATTCAATTGGTTATCGACATTTGGACATTATTTTTGATGTTATTTCGGAATGACGCCTGGCTGGAATGCTCCCCAGGGAGTGGAGAATGTGCATACATTGTGTGCGGCTAAGCCCGAATCCGATGACCGGGGTAATAATATATATATCTGTAAAGCGCTTTGATAGGGCCCTCCTGAAAAGCGCCATATAAGAAATAGTTATTATTATTATTATTATTATTATTAATATGAAGAAAGAAAGTGAAAACAATTAAGGAAGTTGAGAGCATGACCAGCGATTTAAACTACTTTTCATTCATGACTTGCTTTTTACACCAATTCACTGTAATCTAAAGAGAAAAACTCTTTGGGCAACTTCTATTATCTTGCTTTTCATCAATCACACTCAAAGAAATAATACACTGTAAGACAAAATGCATCATAGTGGTTGCCAAAATCATAAGTTTGTATGACAAAGGGGGTAAAATCTTATCCCTAATAGGGTCTTTATACAGATACATTATATATCAATTGTACTCTTAAACTGTAGAACCAAAACATGATTGCAACCTGTACTGTAATATATTGCTATCATTGCCATTTTTGTGGCGATAAACTATTGTGACCTTTTGAATATAAAAAATTGCAATTCATTAGTTTTGCAGAATAAATAAACTTGCACAAATGTGGACTTTCTGCAAAAGTTTCAGGCACATTTAATACATCCGTTCATGGATTTACAGTTGTCAGGGATACCATTTTTATTTTTACCCGACGAGTTTGAAAAGATACTTCGACATGTTTGAGTCTCAACATGAACAAATGAAACCTGGAAACAAACCTGAAATGGGGTGGAGACAAGGCCCGAAATCTGGCATCCCTGAGTAGTATAAGAAAACAAGTCATGTTTCAAAATGTAAACACACCTTTTTCACCGATTTCACACCTTCTCCAACTTCCATGACGACACCAGCGCCCTCTGACCCGGGTGAGAATGGAAGGGGCGGCTTCTCCTGGTACTGACCTACCAGCATCAACAGGTCACCAAAGTTAATCCCCACACTATGGACCGCTATTTTGACCTATACAGGAATAAAAGTCTTAAAAGTTTAGGTGAAAATTAATCAAAAGCATGATGACAATTAATATGTTGAACTCTCTCATTCCCATAGTTTTGCTAAAAGAACCACTTAGGATTTGAAGATAACATGTTTTATATGGTGAAGAATTAATATCTGACAACAATATGGTTTTGTTTTTAGCAGATTGTGGTAATTTTTTCAATGGGTACCACTTTGAATGTTTAGGGATTCATTCTAGTATCCTATATTTGGAATATGCAAGCTCTAAGTAATACCTACTGTAAAGACGTATTGCCAGTTTAAATTTCAGAATTGTACTCTTTATTTAAAAATGACTTGTAAGTATATCAAATAATGTGATCACATTAAATTTGGTGCACATGGAATGCAATTTCAAGATAAAAATCATCTTTTCCCATCTATATTCTTTAAATTAACTGTTCAACATTTGAATGTCTCATATAGTTTTAGAGGATAACTCTATGAAGACAGATATAGAGGGGGTGTTTGGGGCATAATCCCCCATCTTACAATCAATGCCAGTAATCTAATACGAGGACTACAGAAACACTTGAACAAATATCACCTTCCCAGGGCCGACTTTCTCAACAGAGGGCAGTGTTCCTACGGTGAGTGGCTTGCCCAGTTCCGTGCATAGTGCGGCCCTGTACCATCGCCTACCTTGGCTACTAGCCCCACTGGCATCTTTCATCTGCAGCTGGCCCACGGCTGATGTCTGCCTGCTCAGTAAGGCTTGACCCCTGCGATTACAAGAAAGACAGAGTAAGAAAAATATGATATGGGAGGGGGTGGGTCTTAAATAAAAATGTACCGGCAGAATCGTAAAATATATGTACAAATGAAAAGAAAATTATTCACTTTGAGGGATGGTAAGACTACACTCCTACCAATCAAACTTACCTTTATTGACCCCTTGAAAAGGGTTCCTTATGCTACGGTCACAAATGTTCGTACGAACGATTCGTTCGTACGAATCTCCCTGTTCCTACGAATTTCAGATTTCGTAGAGATTCGCAGATGGGGCATATATTCTTACGTGTTTCTTACGGAGTTCGTACGAACGCCGTTTAATTCACAAGAACAACTCAAGACCTTCTTGAGAAACGAAGTGATTTTCGGTTATACAATGGCCCCAGAGTTCGTACGTTTTCGTAAGAACGCCTTGTGTTCTTCTTACGTCAGACGTACGCCAATCTTACGAGTTTTTGTTCTCGTAAGGTGGTCGCACGTTTAAATCACGGCATTCACAAGTCATTCGTACGAAGAGCTTAAGAAAACAAAATTATATTTGGTCGGGTTGCAAAAAAAGCGCTGCCGTATACTGTCGAAAATTCTATGACTGTTGAAAGTTTGATATTACACGATGACAGTATTGCCAAGAAGACTACAACTGCAACTGCAACTCCATAAAGTGTTTCTTGAACTTGCTGTTAGCATATCTGTTACTTCCTTTATTATAAAAGCAGTCATGTTAACCGAAGAAGTCAATAAGTAAGAGGACAAATTTGAAATGTTCTCGAAATTAGAAAATTTGACATTTTGTTAGGTTGGGGGGGGGGGGGGGGGTAAGGTCACCTTTTTTAGGTCAGCCATTGGCATAATTTTGTATTTATTTTTTTTTTTAAATCAAAAGGGGGGGGGGGGGGTTCACAAAAAACATACAAAAAACATACACATACAAAAAACTCGAGGGGGGGTTCACCCCTAACCCCCCCCCCTGCGTACGCGACTGGGTTAGAGTATAGCAAGCGTAACGTAAATTGGCGTGGGGTCCGGGGGCTTTGCACCGGCGGGGGTCAAGGGACTAAGCCCCCGGAAGGTCATGGTTTTTAGGCATTAAATTGCGGTCAGATAAGCATATTTAGATATCTTATTTGTGTCACTGGCAGGTCACTAATTGTCGGGGATTCCACGGAGCAGAGCCCACGAAAGCTCAGGGGTTATTGGTATTCAATTACGGTCAGATGAGCATCCAGGGGCCCACCTTAGGGCCCTTGGTGGGGTCCAGGGGGCAGAGCCCCTGGAAGCTCAAAGGATTAGGTATTCAATTACGGTCAGATGAGCATCCAGGGGCTGTCTTAGGGCCCTTGGTGGGGTCCAGGGGGCAGAACCCCTGGAAGCTCAAAGCTTTTCGACATCTAATTACGGTCAGATGAACATATTTTGATATCTCATTTGTGACACTTGGTAGGTCACACATTTTGTTCTCACTCGTTCTTTCCTTTCCTCTTTTTTAAAAAAGTGAGGGGGGCTCAAGCCCCGAGCCCCGCCGTATTGCAGGCCCTAACATGAAGGCTTCTAAATAAGCATATTTTTATGCCCAGCTGATAATTTGGGAATCAGTAATTTTCAAACGAATAAAAAGATAGGATTTACCAAAAAAATGAGAAAAAATACCGGAAAATCATGTCATTTCAGCAACGTTTGTAAATCACTGGTATCGAATTAGAAATACCCCCTGCCCATTAGTACGCCAGTGTTCAGGAGCTCATGTCTTCTCACCACTATAATATTAAAAAAAAAAACACTTTCCCAGCCTCTTACAATATTTCCACGATATGCGCAAATCGCATATATTATAAAAACATCCATTGATAAAATGTAGGAGCAAGCGGAATGTATACGAAATTTAATCCCTATTAACTTTCCTTTTCTTTGAATGGAATATGATTTAATTTAATTTAATTAAATAAAGTTTGGTTAAAAAATACAAACCATCTATACTCCTTTACTGTTTTTTTATAGGGGTGGGAGGGGGGGGGCGAATGCCCCCCTGCCCCCCCCCCCCCCCCCCCACTTCCGGCGCCTCTACTTGATATTGCTGTTGCCACTCTCCTCCTCTTTCTTCTTCCTCCTCATCTCTTTCCTCTAACAGATTTCCCCTTTGGTCCCATATTTCTTCGACAGGAGATGCACCCTCGACGAACTCTAACCGTTAAAACTCAAAATTTGCATAAATTGTGTACGTACACCTTACGAGCACCTTACGAACTTCTTACGAACGCCAGGAGTCATTCGTACGAAGACCACAAGAATCTCCGATCGTAAGGCGTTCTTACGAGCGCCGTAAGAGCCCTCTATCAACAACTTGAGGCGTTCTTACGGTCATCGTAATTATTTGAAGCTTCTAAAATTGGCCCACGATCTTACAAAATGAGCGAAGATCTTGCGTGGTTCTTACGATGTAATTACGGCGTTCGTACTGCCGCCTTACGAAGAGAGGGTTTCGTACGATGTTAAAAAAAATCTTGGACAAGACCATCGACCAATCTGCGTTCTTACGAACGGTCTACGAACGGTCTACGAGCGCTTGTTTCGTACGGCCGCCTTAAGAAGATCTTACGAAATGGTCTGCAAATCGTTCGTACGGCGTTCGTAGCAGCCCGTAAGGGTATTTGTGACCAAGGCATAAGGTATATTTATCTTGGGTCCCAGGATCCATAAAAAAATGCATGTTAAATTTGTTCCATGGGTCTAGAAAGTATTATCACAAAGTGGACAATTCCTATTCCTAATACACAAAACATTGGATACCCTTAGATTTGATTTATATTGTTTCTACCTGGTACAATACAATGCCAATTAATACTTAAAACAGAATAATAGATGGATTTTAATTGACTGCTTTTCACATTCTTTTTTGTAGAATACACGTTAGACATTGGGATACAATTCAAAACAAATTTATAATAAAAAAAGTGAGAACTTAAACTTTGAGCTGAATTCTCACCACCCTAACAGGTGAATGTACTTTAGTTATCTGAACATCATAAATTGCAATAATTACAAGTACATGTATATCACATTCATAAAGAGACAGAGAAGGGAAGTGTAAGGGAAAGAATAGAGATAGCGAGAGATAGAGAGAGAACAGAGATAGTGAGAGAAAGAGATAGTGAGAGAAAGAGATAGTGAGAGATAGTGAGAGATGGACATAGCGAGTGATACATGTAGATAGAGAAACAGACAGACAGACAGACCGACAGATAGAGACAGACAGGCAGAGAAGAGAGAGAGATTATATTTGTGTGCGTGACACAAAATGAGATTGGTTTTAGAGAGAGGAAAGAGAAAAAGAGATAGTTTGTTAGGCGGGTGGGAGAAAAGAGGCCAGAAACTAAACAAAGCACTCCAATCCGGCACTTCCTATTTCCTGAATACAAAGCTCACTGTAAGGCTCTGTTCACATTCTGTATTTTAATCTTGTGTTTGAGACAAAACAGTGCGGAGACTATTTTAACAGTTAAATTATTCTCCTGATTCAGGGTTAAAGCAGAGCTTAATGCTTACTTTTTTGCAAAGGTCCTATTTTTATTTTGTTTAAGGTTTGCACACATGAAGCCCCTGTTTATTTTTTTGTTTTTTTGTTTTTTTGTTTTTTTTTTGGGGGGGGGGTACAAAGTTAGAAGTTAAGATCCCATGATGATAATCTGACCTTGTGAATTTGTTTCAATAAACTTGAATTTGAATTTGAATTTGTATATCAGGCACATATCAATATTGATCCTTGTTGTATGTGATTATAGTACCAGCCAAAACAACTTGCTCAAAATTGATAAATAATTTAAATACTTACAACTATACTTTTCAATTACATACAGACATGATTTTGTTTATGGAATAGATAAAAAGCAATATTTACATTGCTAAGTTGCCCATTGGCATATTTGTTCGCTGAGGTATGGGATAAGTTCATTCAATGCACTTTTTACTTCCACAGATACTTATCAATACATTTCAGTATACAATGTACAAACAGAGCAATCAATTTATGAAATGTGCCATAATCTGTCAATTATGAAGATTTATTAGCTATACAAATTACCCTTAAAAAAGCTGCAGTAAAGAAATTAAAATAGTACGGTACTCAACCTTGAGTAGTAAAATAACAATCACATTTCTGTTGCCATCTGCTTTGTGGTAAAGGTTGATTGTTTTTATGACATGGATGTTTGCTCATGGACAGATTAATACTATCTGGAGGTTAACGAAGCTTTAGTACATTCTGGGTTCTATATTTGCTGATTTAATCTTCTTTCGCTATCCTTTCTTTCAATCTTGTCTCTATTTTAAAGAATAATTATTCTTGACGATCTGCTGTAAACTGAATTGGTGCTTTTACAAGTGTGACAACATGGAACTGATACTGTATACATTTGTTTAGTATTATCACAACTGATCAAAGTGGCTAACCATGTGAAACACAGGGATATTCTTTTGACAATATGCAAATAGTGTTTTCTGGATATATCGCAGGTGCTACTTATTGTTTGGATATACCGGTATTGCTGATTTTGATGCCCTATATACTTTTGTGTGTGCTACAAGTGCCTTTGTAAAAGACATGAATATGCAGAATGAGTAATTTTGGAGAATATTTCATATGGAGTAATGATATCAATTATCCTATTTGTAATATTAGTAAGTCACCACCTAAAGAATAAATGCTATCCATTGATAAACGATAATACAATCACAAAGGTAATAAAATTTGGTTTTGATTAGGCCGGAATAACCACAACATACTGCATGATCAGTCTGCAAGAATCTTCAACTGTGAAGGAGGCAGACCCAACCAGAAGAAGATCATCTCAATGAGACACATGACCCTTTTATGACTTTTTATTACTCATTTAATCAGTGTCTGGAAAAAAAACCTTGGTTTTAGCACTTGGGTGGCAGCCTTAATACTAAACGGCTCATTAGCATATCAGAGGTAAACAAGACAGAAGTTTGTTTCCTGACTCTCCATCGATACCAGGCCATGTGAATGCAGCCAGTATCTCTAACAACGCTCCACAAGTTAGGTATTAAAACCCTAGCTTGCTTAAATGTCAGCCAGGAAAACAAAAACAAGAGATAGAGAGGCAAATCCTGTGCAGTATTGATCCATCTCTGTGATTCTCGACTGAAAAAAGAGGCACGATAATAATACACACAGTGTCACTTTCTTTCAACACTGTTTGTATTCTACGCACGAGGTCTGCTTCCTCTGCAGTTATCATCGACTTACAACCGGCTATTATGACATGAATTAAGCCCATATTTCTGGCACTTTGTCGGTAAACACTGCCAAGTCATCTTCCTCTGTATTTGGATGATTTGGTCTGGAATTGCTGGGTGTCTAGAGACGGTGAGGCAGTCAGGAAGGCTTGGTGCAGGTGCGCCTGAGGACATCACCCTTTCTCCCAAGCTAGGAATACTTTACTGGAATCATACAGTGGACTAATCCTCCAATTTTCTCACCAATCATATATCAATTCTTAACTAGGCAAACATTCCTAGCTATAACTGATAAACTTTTTTAAAGAAGTGCTTGGAACAATTTCGCCTGGATTGTTTGGAATTTGGATCTCAGTAGCTACCAGAAACCATGGAAGCCTTCAAGGAAAAAAATATAGAACGGGGGAGAAAATCTGCAACGTTCCCACGTGCAGGGACTGCTGCTGCTATGAGGGCCCAGTTTGAGGAATCATGTGGTAAGTATTTTAAATGCTGTTATACTTGCATGATCGGGAACAATATAGTGCACACAAATATGGGAACACTGATTGTTGAGATTTAATTAGAAATTAAACATGGACAAAATATCTTGATAGAACTACTTTAGTATCATGTTTTTTCTCTAATTCCCCCACCCCATGTTTCTGTTCTAATGTCTGACCGACTGACTGGCTTACTGTATGTATTTCTTTTTATTTCTTTGTTTTTCAACACTGCTGCCATCAATGTGCAAAAGTTACTGATGCCTCTAACACAGAGAGTACCGGTAGCAGATTCATAGCAACATTATTAACCAAAATAATTGGGTATCCATATCTGCTAAATTTATCTGTTAGCCTAATTAATGTTCCAATTAATTTTAATTCAAGTATAATCGATGAGGTATATAAGTCATTCATGTGGGTGGATAGATAACTGGGCAATAGTAGTTTTGAAAGGCTACAGAATGCCATATTTTTTAGTTGCCGGACATGATCAAAATCCTTTGAAGTGCTTAAATACAGACAAATCTCACTGCTGATATTTTGTTTCCACGTACATGTATTTTGATTATTGATGAGTAAATGTGAAAGTAAATTGCTACTCAAGAGAAACAGCCTCCGGTACATTTCCTGATATGCAAATGTTTTTAGCTGCTTTCACTTTAATACCTGATGTTCTACTTGATCTGGGGTTTGTTGCTTTATCATTATGAAAAACACCATGCCTTTTCACTTTTACAACATATTCCTCAATCAAATGGATCTGTACATCATAAGTATTTATATTTATGCTAATTAACTTTCTAAAAGAAGTATTTTAGAGAAAATAAAAAAAACATATACATATCCCCCCCCCCCCCCCCGAAAAACCCCACAGAGGTATAGGGTGTAAAAATGTATTCTCTGAACTACAGAAGAGCCATCATTGAATGCTTAAAACCCTTCAACAATTAGTTGAACTTGCGAAGGCCATGGGTTCAAGCCCCCTTCAATGTGAATGTACTTTGGCAATACAACATTTTCATTTGCAACTCTTCACCCAGGAGGGGTAAATGGGTTTCTGGAATTAACCCATTGTTTACTGGAACCTGGTGGTCTCTGTGTTAAGCCTATGGGAATTAGATAATTCAGTAGTCAACGGGTTAAAGGATCAGTTTACCTGAATAATGAGAGCAAAGTAATCAATAGCACAGCGTTATGATGATTCTTTATAAATCATGTTTGCATGCTCATAAGGCTATTGATACACACTGTGTTTCATTAGGAGACGCAGTGTGTAATAACATGAATAAATATATACTTGAAGGTGTTCACCATACGGTCGGTCCATATTTCAAGTTTAGACGAAACTCTTGTGACTTTTATCGATCAGCTGTTTGGAAAAGGGGCTTGACCAACTGGACACAGGAAGTTAGCAGGCCGGAGGCAAGGTTTACTCCCCATAACATGGGTGGAGCCATGATGTTCAAGTTTGTAGAGTGGCATGCTGCCAAGAAGAATCCAATGGCCCTGTTTAACTGTTTGCTACGTCACTAATGATTTCACTGTCTCTTAACCCTTTGATTTCTCAAATCTACCATTCACATAGGAGTAATACTGATATCACCTGCTTGCCATAGGCAAGTGTTAAGGTATCATTATCCTAAAGAATGATACATAAAAAAAAGTCCAAGACTTGGTAGATTTATTCAACGTATTCTAGCTAAGCATTTATTGAAAATGTGGAGATTTATAACATTTTATCTAAATGTTTGCATATATCTGGATATCTCATCACTTCTGAATCTGAAACTATTTCCTATTCTATAAAGTTTTCTCCCTATAGAATTCCTTAAAATATCCCTATACTATCCCCCCCCCCTATCTCTCTCTCTCTCTCTCTCCCTCTCTCTCTCTCTCTCTCTTGGCTTTTGGTTATTCATTTATATAAATGCTGCAAACACTACCTTACAAAATCTCTATACATGCTTTATAGTTTTTACAAACCACTGTACTGTAATACTGGACCCAAATTTGAGTCCATACCAAATGATATGGCACTCTTCCTTATTTTCATAACAAGCAATAAATAACTGTATCATTACCTTTAGATGATATTTACTATTATCAAAGCAAAACGATGTTGATCTTTGTCATGAATTACAATCCAAATCATTTCCTTATAGTTTTTAGGGGTATAATATCAGTCTGGATACATATCCACCAAACTGTGTCACTTTTCCTGTATTGAATACTGTACATATTCCTCCCACTCAAATACATTTCTGATGATCGTTGTATAACTACAATGTGATCTATGTTTTGAACTGGGAAATCAACATCACATTTGTATGTACAAATGATGTGACATAACACTTTTGTATGAAGAATATTGTTTGTAAGATCCCGCTATCAAAACGACGGATTCCCATCCATCGATGGCTGTCATCACCTTTCATATAGCCCCTAATAATCTTTCCAAAAATGATTTCCTTTCAACTGAAAGTATTTGAGATAATTAGTCATGACACTGTTTGAAAAGTAGAAGTTACATATATTTTATGCAGTACAAAATCATTGTACATGTAATCCTTTTTGGAGGATAAAAGCCCAAGAAAAGTAATTTCATAAGGATTTCACTTGGATTTACTTTTTTTCTCTTCACAACTGTTCACACCAAGTCTTCTTTTGGAGTTTTGATTAGTGATAAAATCAATAAAAGGAATATCAACAAAAAAAAATCACTGAGTACACTAAACAAAGCTGAAAATAAGTTGGTTAAAGGCCACATTCAGTAATGACATTCAAATTATAAATTAAATACATATATTCCTGTTTTTTGTTTTGTTTGAGGTTTTTTGTTTGTTTACACTGACAAGAACTTATATATATTAACATAAAGCCAATACACTTCAGATTTATATTGATTGGAATTACAAAAACAAGAAAAAGAATAAATGTATATTATGTGCATGTAGCAATGTGTTGTTCAATATTAATGTACCTCTGACCTGTTATCTCAGTAATATAGTTTAGAAGCATAATACTCTTTGCTGTTCAGATTCTATAGTGGATGTCCAAAAACAAAATATAGGTATTTTGAGAATTTGCATACCACATTGCCAATCAGGGGATTATAACTAAATTCTACTTTCATTTATAGACAGAGATCAATAGGTAAATAGCAAGGTACATATATAATTCCAAAGGGTACCACAGCGGGAGAGGGGGGAAGAAAGAAAGGGTGTTGAGAGGGGGAGAGGGGGAGAGAGAGGGAAAGAGAGAAAAGGAAAAGAGAAAATGAAAGGGAAAAGAGAGGGGATATAAGGATTGAGAGGAGAGTGATGGTCTTTAAAAAAAAATGTATCATGTATAATGTTAATTTTGACATTATAATTTTATCTACGTAACAACTTGGCATTGCTCTGTAGCTAGAAGACCTTCTTTCCATGTGCCTAGCTGAGTTCTAAATGTCATTTTTGCATCATGGCAGGGAAGTTGTTGACCTAAACATATGGACTTGCCTTTCACTCTAGAAGCCAAGACCCGAAAAAGGTCTGGCAACTGTTTCACCCATCATTCGCTTAGTACACAGGTGATAAATATGAAGCGACAAATTAATATCCAAACCAGAAACTCACTCTGTAATCCTTCCATGTCATAGCATCGCCAAGGCAACAAAAAAAGTAAGGGAGGGGGTGTGTCCAGGGAGCACCCCACAAGAGTCTAACCCTAACATGCTGATCTCTTAGCCACTTGCCAGGAATCTAAATGGTGGACTTCCCCTGCACTTTACAGCGACACCGCAATCATTCAACGACGTTGGGGAAGGGAAGGTATGGCCATTACATCATCTCACAAGCAACGTGACAATAAAAAGCTGTCCCTCGAAGAACGACGCAGAGAGTGGCTGGCACTGAGGAACCAATCTCCCCGCCTGCCCTTGTGTGTACACAGACATGTGAACTAGGGGACGCGATATTCTCACGCTGAGGTAAATTTCAGCGAGGGAGTGAATCACCAAGTGGGTTTTCACCATAACTCATTCTCAGCTCAGCTGTGCTCTCTCGAACAAAACACTGGACAATCTATACTATTCTGGCTTCCCTTTTGCTACAGTATTCGTACTTCTGCCAGGCTTCTTTTGGTGAAATTACAAGACACAAAAGGAAGATCACTTTATATTTTTGTTTGACTAAGGATGACATCATAAACATTATCCTGGATGACAAGTGATGTAGCTTATTTTGTTCCTTCAAAATCTTCAAATCAGTTGTTGCAGCAAAGGCAATCATCAGATGGGTGAAATACAATACCTTGTGTGAAGTTGTACAAGTGGATTTCACAAAGTGAACATTCCTACAGCCTCAGGTACGAAGAGCCTGGCCATGTGCCGACGACAGGCAACCTCACACCTGGTTGGAAAATTAAAGTGGAATAATGGCGGTGTGCTGGGCCTCGGTCTACCACCTGATTCGGATGTGGACAAGAGCAGGTGAGTTCCTACAAGTTCTAGCTCTGAGGTCTACACTTTTCCACAACAAAGTAAAATGCCGAATGTTATCTTAAAAATAAGAATCTGGCGATTTAGCTCCTGAAGTTAATGCAAATTGGGCATTCCTAGAGGCCTAGGTTATGCTCACTTCCAACATGAGCCAAATCCTGGATAAAACATTATTATACGTAACCCTAACCCTATCATGGTCTTAAACCCAATTAAAAACCTAAACTTAAGCATATGTTGCAAGAGAAAGTGTTAGGTGATCAAAATAATATAACCTACAAAATCAATCTTGACTTCATTTGAATTTAAAGATTGTTATGGATTTGCAAGTTTTCCAATTGCCTAAAAATTTAACATAATATGCAGACCACCTTAAAGCCAAGAATATGACAAAATAGTACCTTAAGTTATCATTTTTCAACACAATGGGGTGTGCTAATTTATTCAGAATATCAAGGACATATAAAATTTACTATCAAACTTTGGATCAACAGAATGTATTTCTGGCTTAATGTGCCAAAAACTATGTTCTTAAACCCAATTAAACATGCACACACAAACAAACAAATATCATCATTAAAGTCCAAATTGATTCTTGTTTCATTCTAAAGACATGAAGACATCAAACATCGGATAGAACATATTTCAAGTTCCACAAGGAAAACATAGCTATAGTATAACTATTCAATAACAAGTTTTATGCATTACAATATAAGATACATTTAGAATATAATATGTTATAATATAAGATACATTTAGAATAGAAGATACATCTAATGTGATGTTTAGAAAAGGACCAATCTAATAATAATGTGCTGTAAAATATTTGAATAATCTAGAATAGAATTCTAGAGTTTTTAGGATCCAAACAAGTCATTTGTGGCTTCAATCACCGGACAGTTGCGAACAATGAAAATTTTAATCAATCATCTAATCAGGCAGATTAATCTCCATTTTTTGAGAATTGAATGGCACAATAGGGGACACTCCCTTTCAGAGATATCACTTTCTATTTGGCTCTGAACATAACAACCTAGACCCCTGTGTACAGCAATAATTTTTCTTTTTTATTCTACATGAATCTTCAACCTAATTCAGTTAGCGAAAATTATACCTCCTCTCTTTTTTTGCAATTCCTATTGCGAAATAAAAAGATGATTTGGAGCCTTAATTGAGACTGCCTGTTTTTGAAAGTCATCGACATCATATTCATTTTGTAGAATTGTGTAATTGGAGTATTCTGCGAACCACACTGAGAATTGAAATCCCCCACGGCATGAATTGTTAGAGATAACAAAGCGTATCACGATTAGGGAACGGCAAGGCACTTTCTTTTAGCACATCTTTATCAGGAAGTAGCCCATAAAGGCCTTTCAAGCTCTTTCCTGCATGGGGTTTTGTTGATTTCCAAATCAAAATATCACTTTTCAAACTTTAACCTGGCTGGATGCAGAACAAATTTGATACAGTAGTAGAGACCCCAAGATTGTTTCACTTTCCTTCACTGTATCCATTGCAGAGAACAAGGAAGGCGTTACCTCTGTTTGACAGTTTATAAGATAAAACCCCTCTGGCTCTCAGCAGATAACATATTCTTATTATGTGCAGACTGTAAAGTATTGTAGGCTAAGGATTTCTTGGGTTAAAAGAGTTAAACGTATATATATTCCTCTAGTAACGAAGGTGATTTTTGTCATTTAATATCATTACTCTGTCAAATGTGTATAGGATGATGTGCAAGAAATATATACAAATATATGTATCATCACATAAATATGATTACTGAATAATTGAAAACAGAAGCGAATGATGTAATGATTGACAGCTGAAGCTGAATTAAATCAGATTTTGCACTGAATTTTACAGGCAGTTAAACGTTTCTTTAACAAAGAACCCTAATTTCTTGCAAAAGCAAAGAATATGTTGCACCTTAGGGAGAAAAATGTAATGTGAAAATTCTCCTTTTTATCAATTGTCTAAAAGAATGATAGCAATTATCTGGAAATTGCACATTTCCAGCAGTTGCAAAACATATTTTATCTGTTATGATATTCAGACAATGTATAAGCAAAGTCATTTCTGTGTGGTATCGTAAGCTCTGTTTTCTCATGGGTGGTATAAAAGGGTACCTTGCTGTAAGTAGTCCAGGAAGTGTGATAGGAAATTCGACTTAATATACCTTTTCCTATTTCTTTTATTATGCTCTTCCACATTAGCAGTTCGATATAACCCTTCATGTCACAATTGCTTTCTGTTAGTGCGCACACAGCTGTGCTTTTGTTTGGAGTACAGGGTGTTCCACAAAAAGTATAAACATGCAACATCTACACATTTGAAGTTTTATTGTACAGGTTAGAATTTTGATTGTTGCAGGTTTTGAAAATTAAACATTACCGGTAATCTAATTAACCAATTCTTGTGTCTTTCAGATAAATTAATTTTAGAAGTGCACACACAAAAAACGTGTAATGCTTTTTATCCACAAAATGTTTCCTTCAGTATTGAAAAAACAAGATAGGAAAAGATGGATACAAACACCCATTTAACATTCGTCTAATTCGTGATAATTTCAATTAGAAGTGATCAACTGTGATAGACAGTACTTTGAAAGAGGATTTTAACTTCCTATCTAATTATTATCCTGTAATCAATGTTAAAGATGTTACATACCTAGTGTTAATATACACCTTTACCCCCAATGCTTCCTGTGTGAACATGGTTATCCGCCAAACTGGAAGTTACCATGTGCAACATGAGGATTAGCACACCTTCAGAATCTTTCATAGGAGTCATCACCTCAAGATAGCAAACCTTGATCATATATTTTGTACACGGTTTCTTGAACATACCACAAACATGTATATTAGCTCTAAAAATGACCTGTAACCACGAGAACTCTACAGGAAAAATGTCTTCAAAGAATGGAATGTCCTGACTGGATACTTGGAATACTGCAGGGGTTGAATAAGATGTAATCAAGGCCAGCTATACCCAATGACACTCTAAAAGCTTCTTCCAAGAATACAGTAATCTTGACAGATTCTGCTATAGGAACCCTGTGTATATATATCAAGGTCTTATCATCACCTTCAACCAATAGGACTCTTGAGGTACACTGTCTTAGTTTAAAGAATGTAATATCCTGACTGGAAGTGTATTTGTGATTTAATGGAATCATTAACATGGCCGTAACCTTGGATCCAATGAGCTCTAAGCATCATCTATAACCTACACAACTCTAGAGGAATGATCTCTTTAAAGAACGCAATGGCTTGACTGGAGCTGAATTGAAGATTTGGGGGATCTGGGTTCTTAAATGCCTGGGTTCAATTAAGCTCTATATCAAGGGCTACAACCAATTGAGATCTAGAGGAGTAGTGACTTTTAGGTGACTGGAAGTGCACTGATGATCTGGAAAGATTATACATTTGAAACCTTGGGTTAAAAGGTCTGTAATCGTCATCGTTTACCAATAGAACTCTAGAGGAATAGTGTAGATACATATTACAATGCCTCAATTTGTATTGCCCAGATGGTGCGAAGGGCTACGTGCTTGAACTCTTGGGTGTACTGGACCTTTATTATCACCTGCATCCAATATCATTATATAGTTACTTCAAAGAATGTAATGTCCTGATTGCAACTGCCTTGATGATCTCAAAGGAATACGTTACCTGGATCCCTGGGCATAACTGACCTTGACAGCTAGTCTTTGATCTCTAATGTGATATTTTACTGAGGAATACTCAATACTCAAGATCTAGAGGGTGATTGGCATGATGAAGCGGATACTGACTTTCAAATGCATGCTGAAGCGAGTGGTTTCAAAAGGTAAAGCCCCCTTTTTTCCTCTTAAAGAGAGAATCCATCTATAGGTTAACAATCTATCTTGATGATTTATTCATCAAGTTTGAAACAGCCCAAATTAATTGTACAATATGAGACACTTTAAGTATTTGACATCATCTTAGTTCAGAAAAAAAAAATTATTGTGATTTCTTCATGATCGTTAATTTCTCACAATCCTACAATAACTAGAAATATCGCAATCTGTATTGCCGCACAATGCGAATGTATCCCCCGGCAGTGGCAGCGATTTTGTGTTATCCTTATGTGGAAGGAGGGACAAAGAGTCCCTCTCCTCTTTGTGAAACAAAAGGATGATGTAGAGATTGCCGCAAGTGGCTCAGACTATTGTCAAGACTAGGAGCAGCATCACCAAAACAATAAGTGTGTAGATCAGATTATGATGCATATTTATAGAAAATTTGAAAGAAATGTGATTTGCATAGCGACACAAGATATTCCTTTAAATATGACCTTTGACCCTATAAGAGATGGAATACTGGGGGGTAGCAGCACCAAATTTGTGGAGGTCTAGAGTAAACTATAATGAACCTTAATACAAGCAGCATCACTAAAATCTATAGGCTTGTAGATTATACCAAGATACACCTTTGTTCAAAATTAGAACAAAATCCCTTTAGAAATGTGGCCTATAGAGCGCACACAAACAAAATATGGCCTTGTACCCTATAGAAGGCGGAACACTGGGGGCAGCATCACCAAAAGTTATAGGTATGTAGATTATACCAGGATACACCTCCATACAAAATTTGAAAGAAATCCGCCAAGAAATGTGGCAGTTAGAGCGCACACACGAGAGTGCACACAAGACATCTAATAAAATATGACCTTTGACCCTATAAAAGACGGAACATTGGAGGCAGCATCACTAAAATCTATAGGCTTGTAGATTATACCAAGATACACCTTCGTTCAAAATTTGAACAAAATCCCTTTAAAAATGTGGCCTATAGAGCGAACACAAACCATCCACAGAAATATGGCCTTGTACCCTATAGAAGACGGAACACTGGGGGCAGCATCACCAAAAGTTATAGGTATGTAGATTATACCAGGATACACCTCCATACAAAATTTGAAAGAAATCCATCAAGAAATGTGGCAGTGAGAGTGCACACAAGAATATGACGCGGCGGCGGCGGCGTAACGCTGCTGAATCCAAAGTACCCCACCCGGGGGATACAATTATGAAAGAGCAGGAATCAATGGACTTTGCATATTCTAATGAGCATCAAATAACTTAAAAGGGTCTGCAGGGAGCCAGAAAGGCAATAATAATTTGTGTGTGGAATGCTATGTGTCAGAAAATGCCCTGACTCCATTAGATTCCTCATGTGTACTATACAAACGCATATTAAAGGTATCTCCATATCAGTTACCATCAACCTCCAGAATTTATATATAAAAATATATATTCAAAACTATTAAAAGTTCTACATTCCTTAGACATGGTATAAAGAGCATTGGCTTCCAGTACACTCACGCCTAGAGACACATCCACGGAAATGAAATACAAACTATAAACTTGGCTCATTAATTTTGCTTGCTTTATGGCGGCATATTGACAACCCCACGTTGCTAAATATAGGAAGCAATCCTCAGGCTAAAGGACACTTTTCATCTATACCCTACTGCACAACGCATGGAAGTGCTTCTAATTAAGAACAAATTTGCTGTTCCTGAGGAAAGATCATGGACTGGTTTGCCTATCTTTGCTGGGGACAAGACCAATCTGTGTCAGGTTATTCAGGGGAGAGCATTATCTCTAAATATAGATACAATGATCCCTTCATCAATTGCACAAGAGGTACACATTTGTCAAGCAATATATCCTCTATTATTTTTGCAAGAGACTTACGGAAAAAAAATCTCCCCTTTTCCCCCTATTACTCCCAACAACTATCTGAAATGTATGACTACAAATCTGTTGATCCATATACCAATCTATTGTTAATCTAAACGTTTTTAAATGGTATTATCAACCCTTTTGGGGGTCATATTACATATGGGGCTCTTCTTAGATTTAGAATATACTCTTCATATAATCATTCATAGAAAAATAGGAGCACCCGAGTATTTGTGACAAAATATGTGCTGAATCTCCAGAGTGTTCCGTGCATTATAACTACTATTACAAGAACTGCATGTTTACTTTAAAACTTGTGGGCTAAATCTGTTACGGATCATGTTAAATGACTATTTGCTGTTGAAGATTTGGAACAGTTGTATTTAGTAATAATGTCACTATTATGGTTGTTCATGTCTGTAGGCATGGATTCCTTCCTGTATCATGTCAAGAATACTTCCTGTGACTGGGTTGATTGATGACTGATAAAAATGCTCATTTTTTCTGCAAAAATATATTTTTGACCTAAATAGGGTATACATGTACATCTATGGATACAGCTTAAACTAGAAAACAATATCTAGACTTCCAGAAAACTGTGTTACAATATGTAATCTTATAAAGGGTTAAATACTCTTTCTAAAGTGTACTAACATTAATGTCTGTGTACAAAGAAAAAACTTTTTCCTGTCAGTTGTTAGAGCTAATAGATCAAGTTTACAGGGCTGCCAACCTTTGGAAAGAGTGAGAGAGACATTGCGAGGGAGTGAAGCGCCCGAGGGGAGATGGTGTGGAAGGGGGGTGTCCCCCCCCCTTCCTCGGTAGGGAGCTTTTACAATTTTGCAATTGAAATGGTGCAATCTGGTGCATACTTTAACCCTGACTCCACAAATACATAAGGCAGGATTCAAATAGGTTAACTGATTTCATGAAGTACACTGACCTTGAAAAAATACAAACTTCCACATTTGTAAGTGCATTATTCCAAATCAACTGTCTTTATAAGCTTAGCAGTTGAACCTCAACCTATGATTATCTGTAACAAAATGGACAAATCCTCACTCAACAGGAACATGCATACTAAAAATAATAAATAGATATATAATATATGAAAATAATATAAAAATTAATAAATAGATATATAACGAATATATAAAAAAATACTAAAAATAAATAAATCAATACTGCATAATTTTCATTCTTCAAAATAAGTATATATAGGACGGCCCAGGCCCATTATACGATCGCAAACACTGAGCCACCCGGGCCGGGCCGGGCCGGGCTGGGGGCCGGGCGCTATGTACAGCGATGACAGGCCATGGCATCGACACTCGCTTGTCGTGTCTCGCACAAAAACCCCGCTTCATAGTAAAGTGACGGCATCACTCGCACTCGCACACGCAGGATAAGCCAATCGCAATTCACTATCTTGTCTTTGTGCGGCAAACCGAAACCAATTTGCATTGATGGTTTAGCTTTGCACATGTGTGGTTAAAAAAATGTTGAAACTTTAGGCAGGGATATTGAATATCCGATATAATAGACATTTTTTTTTTTTAGTTTCTATTTTCGGGGTTCAGCGTGAGAATTCCTATGATCAGCGTGAGAGCGTGAGAATTGGGTGAAATGCATGAGACTCACGCAGATTGCGTGAGAGTTGGCAGCCCTGAGTTTACCATATATGGAAACAGTTCACCTTTCAAAGAGCTGCACCCCAAACTAAATTATTGCTTACTGCAATATCAGAAATCTTACAAAGTCACTGTAGACTGAAGGCATTCATACATACAGTGTAGCTCCTCTAAGGCAGACCGTCAAGCTCCCAAAACATCAATCAATCTAGATTTTAATTTTTTTTATTTGATTGTGCAAATACCGTACATCAATAGTAATAGTACTAGCCCCAACACCATGTGTGTTGTCCCATATACATCTTTCTGTGTAAGTGATTGTTACTTTACCAAGACTCTGCCAAATTTATGATGATTTTGATGACTCCTGAACCTTGCATTACACACCATTACTTACATGCTATATGATCAACTTTTCTGATCCATTCCACACCTTTTCTTTCACAATGCAATCGCATTACCAGAACTCAAGTTTATCTTTAAGAGACAACCTTACTTGGATTGTTAAGTGTTTGACATGTGTAAAATATCACTTTTGTATTTTGGTGCTTCCTTATTCATCTGTGGATCTAATCTTTGTAAATATATATACAAAGATCTCTAAAACTTGCCTGCTAACAAGAGCAAAAACAGGATTTGTCCAGAATGAAACGCCACTTCAAAGGTTACCTTACACTCAAGATGGTGAATCCATAGCTCACGTCTTTTAGCTTAATCTTCTGTAAATAACATCTTAAGCTGAAGAAGTAAGAATACTAGTAGGCTTATAAAGCATACTTGTACCTCCTCTGATGTTCCTTTTTCAATGTAATGCTTCATATTCATTTACATCCAAACACAAATGAAATGGTAGTTCATATATGATGGGTATGTTGCAGGCAAAAACACTGATCACAGTGACACGTAATATGTTGAAACTCTGCCGACTACATGCTGATGCACTCTCTCATCATTGGTAAGAATGTAGGTAACATATAAAGCTATTATAAACTATAAGCATCATTATGCTGGTGCATCTATTCACTAAAAAGATAAATGCCCCCCTTTCATGTATATTTCAACATGTTTTTTGTTTGCAGAATTTTTCCCCACAAAATATTGCCAACACCCACCCTCCTCCCTGACGACTCTCAGAGGAAAAGTACATCAAATCCGATGAGAAATTTCTTGACCTTTGCAGTGCTCTCAATCAATCAAATCAAATCAAAGAAAATCAATTCAAAGATCTCAATTAGATCCATTTCCCTTTGACATGTAGAATTGTAGATTCACCCATAACGAGCAAGAAGCCAATGTCAGATTCAATATATCAAAGTAACATCGGTTTATATCTATGCCAAGTAGAGCCAATCCTTTCCGAAATAAAGACTAGATAAACGATGAGGTTTGGATTAAGTCCAAGAAAGACTTGAATCATAATTAGATCACTCAATTTTCTTTTTCTTTCCTATATCATGTGCGGAGAGATACTTCATGGATAATTTGTGTTAAAAACCAGTCTTGAGGTCACATAGATGGCCAAAGTAGGAACTTACATAGTGCATCTCAATATAGGTCACAAGTTCACAACCATTACTTAAGAAAGGTTGAAGCAAGAGTCTTCTACGCACTGTTAAAAAAGTAAGAAGTAAAACATTAGAAAAGTATTGGTAATGAAGAGGTATGGATATATGCCTTTCATGGCGATTTTATTTCTGCTCATATTTCTGCTCATATTTCTACTTTTATTCTGATTTTATTTATTTTATTTCTGCTGAGAGCAAGAAGAATGCTCACTCACAACAAAATGATTCGCTGAAGCTTATTCCTCTTCAGATCAACTGACTTTGATCTACATACTGTAAACCTGCAAACTGACCTACTATAAAACCACAAATGTTGCAACGTCAACTTTTTATAAACTTTTAAGGACAGCCATTTTGTAGGAATCTAAAAGCGATCTGATGACTGTAGAGTGACCAACGCTTGCTGACCCTCCTCACCTGTCTACAAAGGACAGGTTGAACAACGCATTCTTGATATTTTGGTGCGGGCTGCTCTGATGAGAAAGTGATCAAGTACAGGTGGAAGCCGTGTAGAATCTGACAAGCATCCTGTTGACTAATAACACCAAACCTGAGCTTCACATCCTCAAGATTTGTTCTCGTATATCAGAGTTGATGAGATTAGCTTGTGCTAGACACCCATCATTCAAGACAATATGCCCAATCATTACCCACTAACCTGACCATATCGTGAATCTTTAGAGTGATGTAGTATCTCCAGTATTATATTAAAAGGAACTCGCATTTTGTAGCAACATACTTCTTTGTCTGAAAGTTAATAAAATGAAATTACATGTTAATAATGTAGAAAACAAATATTACCATTCATGTTAGATTATCTAGAATCATCTACAACAAGTGCAGTGATCATTCAGAAGCCCCTTTTGCCTCGCTGTACAAAACATCACAGGAAATAATCATCAAACCTCACTGCTATCGTAGGACTTGGTTTCCTAGAAGGGTGTTGTCTACTTGGCGAGAGTTTAATAAGTATGCGTGCCAGACGGATCAAATAATCAGAAGCTAGGATTGCCACCTGCTAAGAAAGTTGCAGAACTGATGATAGTTCACCTCAAGAAATATGTATATGTGGGACTATGAAACGGAACTAACCCCTCCTAATCCTCTATTTGTGTTTCAGGAACTGTATATTGATGGGTTCAACATCTATTGCTCACTTCCTATAGTATTAGATGTTCTCCAATACCGATACACATCTAGTATGAGTTATTATGAATTTCATCTGGAAACTTTTCAAAGTGATTTCCTGATACAGCAAACTACATGTACAGTGTACTGTATTGCCTACAGAAATCATTCTAGAATTTGAATTAAAAGG
This sequence comes from Strongylocentrotus purpuratus, assembly GCF_000002235.5. NCBI lineage: Eukaryota > Metazoa > Echinodermata > Echinoidea > Camarodonta > Strongylocentrotidae > Strongylocentrotus > Strongylocentrotus purpuratus. The sequence goes on from NW_022145612.1 coordinate 53,586,849, forward strand.
TGATTGTATCTAGCAAATGGTTGTTATATCACAATTTTGATGACTGTTAAATCTTGGGTTGTATTTGCAGACCTAAGTAACCTTCAACCTCGGCCGTACCATTTAGATTGCCTGTCGGGTACTTTTGAATGCCGTAATATTGACCAAGTCATATTTAGAAGTTCACATACAAATACCATTTCCCCATTCCTAAAGGAAAAACAGAAATTTCTGACGATATTGCAAGGAGATACAAGAAATAGATATTTTAGCAATGCACATAGTTTATTAACTTGATTTAAATGAAGGAATAATTATCCCTTCAAATTTCTGGAAAATAATCATTGTTTAGTACGGAAAGTATATATCCATGTTCAATTTCAGTTTCCACTAATAACAATCCTATTTGTACTATGGTATCTATAATCATACATTCATGGATATCACAATCAGTCAAGGACAATTATTCAAAGTATACCATTTTGCCACCCACATAATCTTCCTTCATATAGCAATAAGTGCTGATTTTTCAATAGATATTTCTAGACTCAAATACATGTAGCTCCTTTAAAATTTGTTAACAGCTGGATATACATGTTCATGTAGGTTATATATATATCATCTGGTCAACATTAATTGATATGACTATACTAGACAGGGTAATAAACCATTGTTGAGGTATAGTGCAGAGGGGAATGGGTAATTAGAGACAATGCCGCTGCCTGAACTGCTTTAGGATCATCAACAACTTCACATGACCTTTTGTTATCAACGTCATTATATTGTTGGCCTTATGATGCTACAGCTGTCTGCATGCAACTGAATTACAAAGCAATTAAAATAAAACTACACAATTCAGTCAAAGAGACTTTACAACACTGCATTGTTGTCTGGTTTGATGCATATTAAACATTTTCTTTTGAGCTGTATGTAAATTTGCATCAATTTCACTTCCACTCTTTCATTTTTTTTAATTATTAAAAAAAAAAATGTTATATCATTCTACACATAGTCAAGATTCTTTCAAACAGTTATCACTGCATTAATATATAAAAATATGCAGATCTATACAGTATACATGTAGATGCATGTCATTATATGATCTTTCCTAGCTAGCTGCATCTAAGTGATTTATCCAAGCGATTATTAGTTGATGTATACCAAACTGCACCTTTATCAGCTTGTGTTTTGCAAACTCACTCCAATGTAATGCAAGTTGGCTGCTCAGACTCTACCTTTTCTACAGCTGTGGAACCTTTTCAGGAATTTAGGGTCACCTGAGTAATAACTTTTTAACCTTATCATGCATCCTTTTCTTGCATGCCTCCATTTCTTCTATAATTCAAGTTTACCTGCATTGACGTATCATACCAGTAACAGGAAATTCTGTCTAACTTGTTTTTTATGTAAGCATGCAGGTGTGGCAGAGTGGTATTCAACTTTCTCCTGAAAGTATGACATACACTGCAGCTTGAAAATGCAATTACAATCTGCTGTGAACTTTTTGTTATAGTTGATGAACTGTGCAATTGATGATTCCTGAATAATCGTCTGAAAGAAAATGTCTTTGAAAAAATTGTCTTCCCACTGAGATTATCTGCATGAAAACAAAATGAGCGACTCTACCCATTTATGATCCACACCTATCATGAAAATATTGAGACATATCCATCACCTACCATTTAACTACTAGTATCACATCTTGTGAAGATAAACAATTGCTATACATGTACATGTTTAATACGCTACAAAAGTATTTGTTATAGATATATATTTATAGCTTACACAGCTGAAGTACTCAGAAGCTAATGTGAAAAGAATTAAATGTAGCTATACAATGCACATATTCATCTTACATAGATCAGTAGAAGGTTTTTAAGAGGTTACAGTTGTAGGTATAGTTTAATCCATGACAGATATATTACTGCTTGCAATCTTTATTCTGCATCTACACCTTCCATAGATTAAAATACATATCTAGTTAAATGCACGTAATGGATTTTATATAACATGTGTGAAAGCTTTTTCAACATCTTACATAGATAAGAAGGTAATGCACATTTATGCATGTACATGGTATTAAATTACACTCATGATCAAGAGCAGGTGGGAAAAGTCTTGAAGGATCCAAAGAATGAAGATCAGAAAACAGTTTGCATTAAGTTTTCAGTTTTCTATACGACAACAGCATTGATGAGGAGAAGGACAATAATGACGTTGTTAATGATTGTAAGGATGATGAGAGTGCTGTATCTTAACAGCACATCTTAGCTTAAGTGCATTATATCTAGCACTAACAGAATATTCGCAAAGACTTAGAGGAGACGCGGTGGCTCAGTGGTATAGAGCAGTGGTCTCGTATCCAGGAAGACCTGGGTTCAAAACCAAGTCGATGCACTAGTGCACTTTAGTTAGACATTAACCCTCATTACCAAGTCCCTCAGACAGGACTTAAAGCCATCAGTCCTCATGTTGCTTACTTATAGGCATACAAATGCTTTCATAGCAGTCAAGCTAAACAAACAACAAACAAACAATCTTTTAAGCTATTAAATCAGTACATCATTAGCTACATTGTACAGTGGTGAATGCATGCTGCCATGTGTCTAGAAAAGGTTTCCTCAACTGTGCTTGTGGTGAACCTGGGGATTTTTATCCTAACAAGTGTCTTAGAAGCACGAGTATCCAGGTTACGCCAGGTCAAACAAAAATCAGGAAAAACCAGGAAAGACACGTCTGTCCTTCTAGACACATCCCAAATAATATCCTTCGTGGGTAAAAGGTTAAATCCCACCGCTGCCACCATGTTGAAAGATCAGATGAACGGATAAATAAGAGATCACTGTAGACAAGGTTCATGTATAAGTGGCCATCTTGAAAGTGCTTTATTCATGTATCCTTCCGCCAATCGCGGCCTCATTACGCACATCAATGAACTATTGATGTTGTTCATATAGTACCACAACAGGCAGAACCTACATCCTTGCTTTTACAGGTATAGCAAGATCGAAAGTGCTCTCCAGTATGAGATAAACAATCTATTACTGTAGTCTTCTTTGTGTAAATATTTGTGTATTTAACGAGTGCATGGTTTTGATTCACAAAAGTTTCATGACATGATATAATTGAATGATAATTCAGACAATACTAAATTTTTGTTGTTGTTGCAATTTGCAATTAAAGTTTTTAATCATTTTCATGATACAAAGTGTGAAAAATGTTTATTCCCAAAATCTCTCTTTGTAAATAAATCTGACATTCCCATGGCTTGTATTTCAATTTTTTCTCTCAGTTCTTTAAAATAAATGTTAAGACAATTTTTAACCTGTTGGCAAATTAATTCTCTCATTTCTGCAGGCTTAACAATGAAAATAATCCAGTTCCCATAGGAAACAGGTTAAGAACAGACTGTTTTTTAATTAAGGAAATATGTAAGCTTGATATCAATCTGGTTTGTAGCAAACATTGCCACATCTGCATCGGACTTGAAAAGTAAATTTGATAAAGGATGTTCGGTGCCTAATTCCAACTTGGAAACAAATTTGGAGAAGTAACGCAATTTCCTTGGAACTCGTCTATCCAAGGGGAACGGAATCAGAAGACAAGCTCATGTAACTAAATATAGCAACATCTATGATCGCATAAAGACTGTTTCTTAATATATTCTTCTTCTTTCAACTTTAGGGTTCAATGAGTCATTCATACGACACTGAATTTGCTTGGTGTTGTTGATTTTGTGATAACATTATATTGTTTCTACTAGTAGCACCCATAATGTTTCAAGATATCATTTTGATTAATAATGTACAACTTTTTTATCATTTTCTCAATGTCTTCTTCAAAGTACGTTTTTCAATAGTTGTTTGATAACATATATCCAACTGAGAGTGCCACACTCTTTGGAATCCAATATTTTTGCTTCAAATTTATAATCAATTAAAGATAAACTCCAGTACTGGTAAAAAAATAAAAATTAATTCTCACAGAATCAAACGAAACTTACACTGAATGTTCAAGATTACAAATAAATGACATGTGCCAAACAATTTTGGAAGAAAATGTATACTGGCTGAGTAATGAGCATAGAAAGACAAGGAAATCAAGGTAGTACTAGCCCCGACACCATGTGTGTTGTCCCATATATAGCTTTCTATGTGAGTGCTTGTTACTTTACCAAGACTCGGTCAAATTTATTATGATTTTGATGACTCCAGAACCTTGCAGTGCACACCAATACTTACATGCTACATGATCAACTGTTTCTGATCCTTTCCACACCTTTTCTTTCACAATGCAATCGCATTACCAGTACTAAAGTTTATCTTTAACAATGAGTGTTATAATCAAAGTATCTACACTTTTATGTGATACAGGAAAAATGAATATGGACAGTAAATAAACCTTGGAAATTTGCTCAGCTGACAAGCACAATGACCCCTACATATTCAATTTGCACACTTGTGTCTAGTTACTCATTCCTCATTCTATTCATTTCACAATTTACCCTTCAATTCATTGTTTTAAAATGTCCGTAAATCAATCAGGTATTCCACATTGTGTCAAATAGCTTGAGCCAGATGGCTTAACTTGCAGAATTAAGTTTTCATATTTTGGCATGAGAAGCGTTTATAACCTTGACTTGATATACAATGCACTTATGTCTATATAAAGCACCTATGACAACGTAATGAGTTTTTTAATATTTTGGACAGGGTTGCATTAGCATGCCATTCATCATTACAATGTATGGTAACAATGCTTATACTGCTGAAATTTTTTACACCACAAAATAAAAATACATCATAGATTTTAATATGAAGGATATCACTATAAAATAATTTGACATGTTGTATTATACTTCAACCTTTCATTATCAATAGTGAACAAAATAAATGATTCTTTCGAGACAAAATACCGGGTTATAGCCTACCTATCTTAAAGGTAATACAAAGTTTTGGGAAATGCTGAAAATTGGGTGGATAGTGGTTCTTTACAATTTTGATATATTTGGATGCCCCCGTGGATGTATTAAAAGCACTAAAAAAAGTTGGCCCCTAAAACACTTCTGTTTTCAAGAAAAAAAAATATTAACATTTACCGGTGCTCCCGGTAAATTTTGATAAATTTCAAATAGCGCCTACGGCCGAACAATGGTAGCTGCGAACATGAAATTCCCAGAATATGTAGTTGTGATATATAATTTCCTAAGGGGAATAGCTAATCGGTCGATTTTAGTCAAGACACATTGTGTAATAGCTTAATTAATATCTTGACCTTGAGAGGGAGCTATACAACATAAAGAGTTTATTATTTACAATTTCATAACTGTAGACTCGATTTCAACTGCGAAAACGATCACTGAATATTGTAGGATCGCATACGCTTCCAATATGTTCATTTGAACCAAATTCATGACCCCATACCAAAACTTTGTACTACCTTTAAGCTTGCTTTAAAATTGTAAAATAGTATTACACTACGTACATGACCAAAGCATTAGACAACCTGGAGGAATGTTACCTTTCTAAAAATTATATATAATTTATATACCTCATATCTGTTCAGTGCCAGAAGGGCATTAACTATGGATAAAGTGATGTGAGCTAGCGAATCGTTATGCCTCTCAGCGAACGTTATACACTATCTAATTTGTTTGTTTGTTTGTTTGTTTATTTGTTTGTTTGCTTTTATTTCTGCGTTCAAAATAATACAATACATAATATAAAATGTGTTTACAAAGATAATATACAAAACAATTCATAAGATAAACAATATAGTCATGATACATAATGAATACAAAATAAGGAAGTGAGCTTAACATTTTTTTATAGATATATATCCATATATATACGCACATATACATACATATACATATATATATACATATACATAGCACATGCATACATACATACACATACACATATACACCTATACATACTCTCACATATAATATAATATAATATAACACATATAATATAATATATAATCCAATCAATGAACGCAGGAGACCGCCATCGTGAGCAGTAAGGCTTGAAATTGATGGCGGCCTCATTTGAATTGTTGTTAAACTATAATTTTGTGACCATGCCTCTGAAATCTACATACACTGTACACACACACACATACATGAACACATGTATGTTCAAAAGTTGATTAACAATCTAATCTTATGAGCTTCCCTTGGAGTTTCCTGAGCTAAAAACCTGTCAGGAAACTTTCCTTTTATTTGATAAAAGTACACCTGTGACCAAAAATACTTCCATAGATTAAAAGCTGCTGTACAATGTGTATACATGCATGCAGCGCATTTGAGGTAAATATAGAAGAACAGGAATGAAATTGTCTAAATTTAGAGCCCCTCCAGAAGGTGTGTAATCTTTTGGGAGTTCCTACTCTTTATTTTCATGTTTATTTCCATCCTTTCCTCTCACACTTTCAATCCATTCATTTTTAGTGACTCTGTATGAATCACACTCAAGGAGTTAAGTATGATGAAGGTGTGAAGGGCCTGTCCTATTTCTACTGAAAACATAGCACATAAGTCAAAATGTCTGACTTGATACAACGCTCTGACTACTTCAGAAAGAAATCATTGCAGCAATAATACATTAGATTTTTTGCTTCATATTTCTATATCTTATCTATCTCCAGTATAAGCACTGCATAGGGGTCTTTGTTGCTCACAGCTTTAGTCCCTCTACTCAATCATTTACACACAAAAATATGCTGCAGGGCAGATGTTTATTTGTATTTACTTATCTATTCATGTTTTTATCTAATCATTTATGTATTCAATCATTTGATAATTGATTTACTATTTATTTGTTTAATGTTTATTATTTGTTTATATGTTTGTTTATTTATGTATCTATTAATTTATTTAGTTATTTTATCTATTCATTGACCAATCTGATCATTTATTAGTTTGTCCATTTAATTATTCATTTATTCATCTATCCACATTATTCTATCTATCTATTGATTTATGTACTTATTCATTCATTCATTCATTTATTGATGTGAACATAAAAGAGCCTTTGCATCACTTCAAAGTTTAAAAAAACAACAAGACATTTGCATTACCTCAAAGTTTGTTGTTGTTGTTGTTTTTTGGGGTGGAGGAGGCAGTAGTTTATGTCATTTGTCTTTTAAAATTCTGGCCTTTTTGTAATGATACTTTGATCATGAAACTTCTCTTCCACACAAACTTTTTATATGGTGAATTGAGTTGTCAATTACTTCCAGCTGCATTTGATAATAAATGACAAGATTTGCCAGTGAAAGTATAAAATGTAGGCTGTCCACATTCATGAACTCAATTTATTGAAATAACATACACAAGAAAGTGTGTGCAAGTTTGAATCAGAACATAATTTCTAAATGACTCTAAAATGTCCACAAAATTGTTGAATTGTTGTACGATATTCCCAATTTCAAATGAGAATTCCCATGCAATCATAATTCTACGTAGGTACTGCTATAAAGGAAATTACAAATGACCACTGTAATTGAACACATCGCTATCATATCAAGATGATGTCACGCAATTGATGTCCAATTGAGGAGAATGGCAGGCAGATGCTGATAGCAAGGTAGCTACGTAAGAAGTTGAAATCACGCTATCTTGAACAAATTTACAGCATCCTCACAACTCATTTGATTGCACAAAGATAAGGCATAATTTGGCAAGAAGTGCAATGTCGATAAAGTGTTAACACATGCGTGCATATAGCATGTAACCAGAAAATTCTTGAAATTCAGTATTGAACTGATGCACATCTAAATGGACTAATGGGCATCTAAGGGGGGCAATGGATACATATCTTTCATTTTCGATTGATGACGAGTCACTTGGATTGAAATGGAAATCTATGCATTTGAATCTGTAGCTGTTTTGAAAGATATCATTATTTTCATCCAATAAAGTGTGCTAGCATTGATTTATGTATCTCAGGAACTCTAAATATTTCCACTCAAAACATACTAATATCTATCTACTTGCAATAAATAGCAATAGTGTAATTTTCTAAACAGAATGTATAAATTCATATTTCTTGTGGAGAGAAATTTGCAATAAATACAGTAAAAAATTTGTACACAAACATACACTTCTAATAATACATCTACCATTCTTTAATTTGCAATACATGTTGCATCATTTTAAAACACAATTCCACTTTCTAAATAGAATATCAATTTCCACATCTGCCAAAAAGATATATTTGTAATATATAGTATAATTTTACAAGATACCACTACTTTCTAAATAATATTAATTATTTATATCTGCATTTCTCATCAAGGTACACATGAAGTTACAATTATGTTAACAACATATGAATTCTATTTTATAAATAGAATATTTATCCATGTTTCTCACGATACATTTGCAATAAATACATGATATGCCTACACATATACATGCAGTAAATTTTTAAAACATAGTACCAGTTTCTAAACAAATACGGTACCTACATGTATATCCACATTTATTATCAAGATCAATTTTCAATATATTGTATTATTTTGGATATCTTATCAGATGCTTTTGAAAATCATAATCCAAGAGCCTAAATGAGCACACGGGCCAACAAACTCTACCATCACCTACAATATACATCAATGTGTAATTGTAAGTACCTGTGTCACTGTAACGCTTGTGTGTCACTCTTTCCTGTTAGCTTACACTGACTGGTATGGACAAGTAGACAACTGGACGGCATAGTTAATCAATTAAAACAAGGGATGAGCAGTAATTAGTTTTATAACATGTGATGTTGAAAGAGCATGTGCAATGATGGATGCCATTTCCACGAAGTGTAATTGAACTAACGACTTACTGAATGTTATGATACATGCTCTTCTCAAATCAACAGGTACAGGGTAATACACTAGAATCATTCACTGATATGATTTTATTATTTCTTTTCAAAGGTCAGAAGTTGTAAAGATGTAGCTTGGGTTGTTATCCTTAAAATGTTTTGCTCACTTCTTCAAGAAGATTAAATTGTCAGAGTCTGGCACATGAAGACTCTTCTCATCTGTTCTATTTTGATAGAAAGGGGGTAGAATCTACATTATCAAATTAAAATTAAAGACAATTTCTGTGAAAGGAATGGACATATTCTACGATTAAATGCTTTAATAATCAGCAACTTATGAATTCATGCATCATGGGTATTTCGTTGAAGTACCGGTATCAAAAAGGTTAGATTGCATATTGAATTTCATTAATCACCCTCTTGGGTTTCCTCCTCGATCATTCATAATAAATCTATAATTATGATAGCTCCCTCTATGACATAAATATCCCATCACAGGCAATAAGTCATGAGCCCTTCCAACGACACATAGAAAAATGCTGATTGGTGACTAAGTAGAGGAAGGAAATCGAAGGAGGGAGTCCTTCCAATCCAATCGTCATTTCCACTTTTAAAAAATGATGATTACTAACATTTCTGATGAACAATTCTGATGAACATCTCAAAAAAGGAAGTGGATTCATGAAGAATCCTTCCACACTTGAGAATTGCATAATTTTCTATAAAATGATTGATAGATCTACAAGGAAAATTGTTGCTTTTTACAGTACAGTCCAATAGCCAGAGAATAATCAATGTGTGGAATGGTCTTCCAGGCGATGTTGTGGAGAGTACCACTATCAATCAATTCAAATCTGGATTTGAGAAATGGTGGAAAGATGCCCCAGATAAATATGATGACAACCCCAAACAAAGGAAACCATGGATAGGAACAACAGTCTAAAGACTGAATAATCCTGGATCAAGTGAGTTACAAGTGAGTTAATACCCTAGTTAAGATCTGTACCCAGATGCATAAACAAAAATTGGTCATTTTCAGCAAGCATTATGACTTTTCCTGTTTGTCAATGATTTACATGAATAGATATTGTAAAGTTTATGGTACTATGCTAAATGATTTGTCGACTGCTTTTCTATTAAAGCTGGTAACTGAAGAGGAGCAATCACCATTATTATTTAAATTAAAAGGTTTTTCAAGTTTATGCTCAAGTTAACTATAATGTCTACCTGTTCAGTTACTTTTAGTTTAATACACATATGAGATACAATGTATTTTAATGTCTTAATTGGACCGTCATATCTCTATTTCCCTACATGAGGTTTCTGCACCGTAATACATTACAAAATTACTCAGTGTATATCATTGCAACTCTGTTGACCAAGACTTCATGACTACAGATAAAAGGTTATTTTAAGCTGGCTACATTTGCCTTTAATACATGGTTACACTATCTGCCAAACCAAGATTTTTTAGCAATCAATGATTAAATCTGACCAAAGGTCAAATAGCGACCTATATACATCAAACAAACCTAGGCGCAGTATACATGTACATACCCTGGTAAATACCATTGATATAAGGATCTATTTACATTGTACTTGCAGAGGAAGAAGACAACTACATCATAGCTATGTATTTTCTCCTGTATGTGTAGTAGGAATACATGTAGCTGACCCAGCCACATTTTTTTTTGGAGGAGGGGTGGGGGGACAGGTAAATTTCTTTTTAACAGAAACTGTGTCAAAATCAAAGTGGTTTACGAAAAGTGCCTCATAAAGTAACGCTTCTGAAACATCGGTATTATAAGACTAAAATGTATCTTCTTGATTGTTAATCATTATATTGATATAGAGTACATGTATGTAAGACATAACTTTGAGGAATGGAAATATAATTTTATTAAAAACTGTTTGAGGTAAGGTCCAGTATATACGATTTCTTTCTCCTACAGGTCAGCAATAATTGATCACTTATATTATCCTAGGCTCAATATCTTTCCTTTACATCGATGTGAAAAATCGTTACTTTAATCATTCAGAGAACAAAAACAAAACAAAAACAAAAACAAAAACATATTGAAGTAGAGAAATAAATACTGGGCACTCTCACATTGGTATACTGCCATCTAGAGGATATTTCAGTACAGTGCTGAAGTCTTGGGAATTGCATGCAGTTCACTCATAAAACAATATTAACATTTGATACTTTCTGACAGAGGGCAGCAACATGAGTCCTTCAGTATACACAAATTAAGCACAATTTCAATGATGTAACTAAGAAGAGAAAATAATAATACAGAGCAATATTACAGCAATATGAGGAAAAGAATGAGGCATTTTATTCAATCGCCTCATAAAAAATCATATAAGTACAGTCTGTATTGCTCTATGTGGATACCTTGAGTGAATGAATGTTTTGATGTTCCTATGTCAATTTTTTTTGTTTTTGTTTGTTTGGGGGTGAAAAACTAAATATACCAGATTATACACCATCAAAAAACAAGGCAATACAGTTTTAGGGAAGTACAGTGAATGTTAGCTAGAGTTTGAATGGTTATGCAGAGTAATGTACCTGTTAAATGCAGGCCGAGGATGGAATGAGGATGCTAACCTGAAAGACATAGAGAGAAAACAAGAAATTGATGAATATATTAAGATAATGAATAAGTGAGCATGAAAGTATATAAGATATTATACAACACCTACGTAGATCCTTGTCATTTGATTGGACGATTGTTGGTCACATGATATTCAATAGATGGTATATTGCACGGTCGTGCATTTTTGGTTATATGCGCCGTGCATTTTTGGTTATATGCAGACTGCGTACCTCTCTGCTGCATGTGCGCGTATCCCTGCGTGTATCTGACGCGAAGGCAATCTGCATGTAATCGAGAAGGCTTGACTCGAACTTTAATTTATCTTTATAAGGAGTAAAGCATAATTTGTTGATTAACGTTCTATTAGGTCTTCTTCGATGTTGTATAAAACAAATAATGAATGTTTTTCATTCGTTTAATAGTGCAAATATGTTCATTCGTTGAAAGATTAACGTTAATTCTATTCAACTCGGCTGACGCCTCGTTGAATAGAATGTTAATCTTTCAACTCATGAACATATTCGCACTATTGAACTCATAACCATTCATTATTTGTATAATAGTTAATACAGGGTTTCATAACATTCCATGTATATAATATGTAATCCCTTCACCCATAGCTTCAGCAGTAAATGAATGACGAAATATGATACAGAATTTAATTTGGTTTACAAGCTTAGAAACATGAAATATTGTTACTCATAATAATATTTAGCATCCACATTCTCTCAAGCTATGAAGGTTGCAAGACAAGCTGCTTCTAATATTGCCTTAGAATCAGGAGTTACTCTTGTTACAATTTTAGTGATACTACTCCAAAAGCTTTTGAAGAATATTTTTTTCTCTCATTAGACAAACACAATCATGGATCAAACCTAGTTTAAATGACAGGATTAGAGAGAGGGAGGGAGGGTTAGAGAGAAGACTGAAGTTAAGTCAAAAGTCGAATTGAAATGGGCTCTTTTATATGGTGAAATTGTAGGTCATTCTTGGATGTTAATGATTGGATGTGATTGTTAAATTACATGTACATGTATCTTGAAAAAATCAAATTACAAATACTTGATCACTCTTACATGTACACTGTACAATATCATCCCGCATAACCTCAGACATGGTAGATTTTAAATCCAGATGTCTTGTTTTCATGGTAGTACAGATTATCAAGGAAAATTTCTCAGTGGATTTTTTTACATTTAATGAACGCAAAGTTTTGTAGCAAGGTAAAAAGTATATTTAAAAAGACCTTGAATCAAGTATAGTGAGCAAAAAGGATTCAGGGGAAAAAATGGCATCTAACAACATCCCCCCCCCCTTTTGTTTAAGAAAATTGGGCAAAAATAGAAAAAAAATAGGAAAGATGAAAAACAAATATTCTTTAGCTTGTAAACAGAGCCGGAAAGTGGGAGGGTATACAAACTTACGAAGGGAATCCCACGGAATGGGTGGGCTCTCGAGAGCTCCAAACCCTGACATACCCTCCGGAAGGAGCTTAACTTATAACCCATTTTAAAGGGATTTTACCATGCATCCAACGGAGCGGCCGAAAATCCTTACGGTCGATTACCCCCTCTTTTACTCTAGATCTATATAGAGTAAAGGAGGGGGTAATCGACTGGCGACAGTTTTCGACCGGTACGTTGGGTGCATGGTAAAATCCCTTCAAAATACATTGCATAATAGCATATCACATATCCCATATCCCACACATACCCTAACATGCCATAGTCACTGAAGAACCACATTTGCAATGGAAAATATATCCTTAAATATCACATTTTAGCGATGTAATCAGCAACCGCTACCTGAATCTGAAAAATCAAGTATCTTACGCGTTGTCTGTAAGGAATATGGGTACCATAAAATGAGCTTTATTTCAAGTATTTTTCAGATTTAGAGCCGATTTTGTGTGAGTAGCAAGTTCAAAAGTATCTCATCGCATGTATTAAATCAATGCAGCCGGGCACCACAGCGCACACACGATATCTCTGTCTAATTCAGATTCCAATTTCCGATCAGGCTCCCTAGAGCTCGCCATGGCGAAAACTATCTCTGCGGTGTGGGATACCGGCGTGGGATACCTGCTCCGCCCGCTAGTGCTATAGATCAGCAGGGAAACGCATGGCGCATTCCTATTGACTTTGTACACGCGACCGAAAAATGGATCGCTATGCCGATAACTGTCTCTCAAACAGTGAAACTTGAAATGAACATTGTCATGGCAATAATGATTTTTTTTTCTGGGATTCTTTTTTTTTTTAAATAATAATAATATTTGCTTCATGAAATGAACAAGAAATGATAATAAATAGGAAGTAAAGAGTCCAAAAAATAGAATTTTGTCTTAAGTGGCCAAAAAACTCCTCCTTTTGGCTTTAGCCTAGGCTTTACTCTAGATTCTAGTCTATGCATGTGACGGAATGAAGCACACCAGGCCAAGTGGCGGTATAACAAGAGCTGTACTACTCTTAGCCCCAATCACTTATTACAATATATGGCCATATTTAACCATAATAATTACAACAGATAAGTAGATCTAATGACTTTCGAAAGTCCGTTCGCTATCACTACTACTGCTGCTACGACACACCCGGCACCAGGCCCAGCACCATGCGCATGCAGAGCTTAGATTAGAGTCCCAGGGCAGCGGAGCGGGCCAGGTAATCTCTACCTGATCACACCGAGGGTTCCCCCGTACACAACGGCCTCGATGAACTCAACGGCTAAGGCCAAGGCTAAACCGGCTCTTTTCAATCATTCATCATCATCAGAAATCGTCTTAATTATCGTGAGAATGAGCTTCTTTATAGAATAAATATTCTCACCTTATGGCTGAACGTAAAGCCACTTCTGGGGGACATCTAAAAGCAGACATTTTCAGGAATCTTTGGGCAAGTAACGAGACTCGGTGAGAGTGAAGTGCAACAGTCGGATCCGTGTCACGTGACATATACAAAGACAACATTTTGATCATGTGACCAATGATAGACTTTATGGCCCGAATTCACAAAGCAAGGTTTGAGCTCAAACCTCCTTTTGTTTCGCCAAACCTCATTTTGTTCTTTACAAACCAGGTTTGTAAAAAAAACGCGTAAAATGCGTCATATGACGTACGAAAACCAAGGTTTGTCGACAAACCTCCTTATTTGTGAATTCGGGCCTTAATGAACAAGATCCACGATACGAATTAAGTTTATCGTACTTATATTAGTTTTAGAACATATGTCTTTCAAAATTGAACATTACAGTATAATGATTTGTCTTCTGCTTTCTCCTCTTCTTCTCCACTATCACGGGAAGCACCTTTTTTGTGGGGGGGGGGGGCGGGGCTGTTGTTTTCTGGCATAAAATAAACATCTTCACAGTTTTTAAATATTATTAATAATAATAATAATAGTAAACATTTAAAATGCGCCATGTCTGTCAAAAATGACACTCCTGGCGCAATTGTGCGGAAATTGTATAATTGTGGGCATACAGAAATCATAACAGAAATCACCGACAGATCAAGGGGCATGGGAGACTGCCCGACGTGAAATTAAATTTGACACTAAATAAATTGAAATTAAATAATGTATGCTCCTCAACATGCACCCTGTCTAAAAAGGGCACTTAACAAGGGATTTTTTTTAAAAACTTCATTTCATTTTATATTTTGTAATGTAAAATGGGACCCCCCCCCCCTCTCTCTCTCTCTCTCTCTCTCTCCCACCCTCCCTCTCTCTCTCTCTCTCTCTCTCTCTCTCTCTCTCTCTTGAAGCCCAAGGCACATGTAGAAAATGTATGCAATTAACCATCACCCCCCCCCCCGATCTCTCCGTCTATCAACTATTTCTATCTCTCCCTCTCCCATCATATCAGCAGCACGACTTTCGATAATACAAATATCGGAAGTGCGATCAAAAGATGGCGCACTTTCGCATTGGCAGAGAGATTATTATTAGCGTTCTATTATCTCTCTACATACTGGCATAGCGATAGAGCCTATATACTTCATCAATCTTCAACACAATTATAAGATCTGGAACTCTAAATAGTTACTACACTTAAGTCAGTGTTACATATAGAAATGTCGCATATTTCAATTTAAAACTAAACCGTTTTTGGTTTTGCTAGTTTGGGAGATATGTTATTTTAACATTTTAGAGAATTTGTTGGCGTGGTATGTTTCTAACGGGAGCTTGTCGACGCATGTTGGGGACCAAATTCCATGTACTAGAGCATGTTATATGGTTATCCTCACCTTCATTGAAATAATAACAGAAATAAGAATGAATAGTAATAAAGATGATCTATATGATAATGATTATCATAATACAGACTAATTTGTATAGCTTTGATTAATGAGTCTTATTTTTAAGCAAAGTCTGTGTGAAAAATTGACAGGAATACCCGTGTATAGCTTTTAATAATTCAACCAAGGACTCTTATAATTGCATGCCGATAAAATTACTTTTCAAAAGTTATCTTGACTATCTGTCGTTATTGTATTCGTTTATATTTACTATTATCTGTGTATTTTCTCGATCTCTGTTTCCATTTAAACAATATGCAATAATCACAACTTAGTTTTTATAACAAAGATTTTTAAATTTATTAATAAACCACGTGTAACAATAATACTTTGTTGAATTCGTTGTTCTTTTCCCCCTCACCTTCCTACTCCGTTTAGCTAATTCGAGGTTTTATTCTTGGCCATTTTTCTCAGGCTTTACTGCTATGTATTGTCTATGTCTTTTCTTGCTGCAGCTGCTGCTATCCGTGACTTGTATCCATATGAACCCTGCCTTTTATGGCATCGATAGTTTACGCAAATGTGAATTTGTGCTATTCCATGTTTATGTATAGCGTAAGAATTCCTCTTTTCCATTGACAAATGAGTATTTGTTTGGATGGGTTGTCATGTTTACTTTCTGACTTTTTTTTTCCATTTTCAATTGTTATAAAATACTGTTCTGCTTCACAGTATACACATATGTTAAAAACAATGAACAGAGCGTGATGAGAGCCTTGAATAAACAAGTAGAGCACAAATTATCATGTCTTTGAGGCTATTAACTTGTCGAATATGTTTGATGTGAGTCATCCTTAATTAAATCAGCTTTTAAGCTGGTTTATAAAAGGAGGTTTACTTTATTGACGAAAATAATAACATACTGGTGTTTTCGATATAGCTTTCATTAAACAAGCTAAATGACTGTATTTGTCTAATTTTGTGAAACATGATAATAACAGCTCTGTCTCCAAGTTGCTCATGGGGAAAAGGAGGATTAGCCTCGATGTGTCATCTTTTATTTTCGAGGGTGTTGAACCAGAGCGGATAAGGTGCAAGATGTACTCTGATCCCCCTACTCTTCATCCATACCTGTTTGATGAAGACACGGTGGGTTTCTGTGATCTTAATTTCGAATTTATTTTGTACATCAAGTATGATGTACATGACTATATTATGAAATGTTGTAAGGGGACTCTAATACTTTTTTTCTATTTCATCCGCTCTTGAAGAACAATAGTCCTTCAAGAGCGGATGAAGGATGCGAGAAAGATATGGGGGCGAAATAGATTGAGAGACAGAGAGAGAGAGAGAGAGAGAGAGAGAGAGGTACGTAACATTATATAGAGCGAAGAGAGAGAGAGAGAGAGAGAGAGAGAGAGAGAGAGAGAGAGAGAGAGGGGGGGGGGTGAAACAAGTCCGACGGACACGCTTGGACAGAAAGGTAATAGATAGGTCCATTGAGTCCACTAGAGAAGAGATAGAACTTAGAAGATGTTTATGTGGGCGTATCGACCCACCTATCACAATTGTCTTTCATTGTTTACATCTGGTTTCAATTATGTTGACATATTGGATCAGGAAACATGGATAATCTCGTCCATCGATTATCCATTCTCCAAGCGCTTGATTTTGTCGCATCCAGTTGCCCTCTGGATAATGAAGTCATCTTTCATCCGGTGCGATACGTAATCTACGACTCGACGTAAAAAGATTCACAAAGATTTGCACAGTTAGAATCACTTTATTAAATTGCCAGTCTGACAAAATCTCCAATACATATTTTTTGGTTAAAATATTCTGCAATAAAATACTCTACATTAAAGATAGCGGAGTGCATTTTGTGGAGTATCGTATACATCAAGTTGTGTTCACTGATTTTGGTGCTTAGTTGAGTTCATAAATCTTTAAGGTGATTTTGAATAAGATGAAGAAGTTGAAAAGAAGATAAAATGATAGATAGAAGAAGGGGAGACCGCAGTAACGGAAGAGGAAGACGAAGAGCAGGAAATGGAGGAGGGTGACGTTTAGCTTACCACTGAGGGGCAATGATCACGCTCCCTATACCTCTCTCTCTCTCTCTCTCTCTCTCTCTCTCTCTCTTATCTCTCTTCCTCTCTCTCTCTCTCTCACACCCATCTCTCCCCCATTCACTCTCTCTCTCACTCTCACACACACACACGCGCACAACTCCCTGCATCCCTCCCCTTCACGTTCACCTCCATCTCTCTCTCTCTCTCTCTCTCTCTCTCTCACTCTCACTATCACTTCCATCCCCCTTTCTCTCCCTTCCCCTCTCTCCCTCTTCATTTCATTCTCTGTCGTCAAGAAGTTCGCCCATAATGTTGACTACCTACATCCTCCCGAGTCTGTCGTAGGAAACACTCACAATTTCCGTCTTGAGTTACGTCTTAGCACGTAATAATTATTATCAAAGATTTTGAGATAGGCCCTAATATTTTGAATCTTACGTGTCTTTTGATTATACGGGAACGGGATGGAATAGAGAGGGGGGTAAGAGGACACTTTTTTTTTTTTTTTTGGTCTCGAAATTTGGAAATTTGACATTTTGCTCCGTTGGGGGGGGGGTAAGGTCACCTTTTTTAGGTCGGCCATG
The DNA here is from genome assembly GCF_000002235.5 of Strongylocentrotus purpuratus. Lineage (NCBI taxonomy): Eukaryota > Metazoa > Echinodermata > Echinoidea > Camarodonta > Strongylocentrotidae > Strongylocentrotus > Strongylocentrotus purpuratus. Next base: position 53,605,140 of record NW_022145612.1, read on the forward strand.
GGAATAATTTTTTTTTTTTTTTTTTTTTTTTAATAATTAAAAAAAAAAAAAAAAAAAAAAAAAAAATCCAAAAGGGGGGGGTTTTAGGTTTTTTTTAGGGGGGTTTACACACAAAAAATTTCCAAAGGGGGGGGGGGGTTTAACCCCCCAAACCCCCCCCCCCCCCCCCTGCGTACGCGCCTGATAATGGATATCGTTACTTATCGAGCGCTGATTCTGTAAGAAAACTCATATTGTATAAGTTCATTCCTATATGATTGATTGGTAGGTGGAAAATAATGGAAACACCTCCATATTACTGCTAACCGCTGCCAAAAGATTCACCCCAAAAATATGTTTATATATTGTTCGTTGTCGAATCTACCACAGCGTCTGTGATCCCTGACATATTCTTGACAACTCGACGAAACCCCAAACGAGTCGGGAGATGACGAAAACTACCGCAAGATCGTGTCCCTGAAGAACAGAGAACAGAGAGCCTATTGTAATTCACCGAACCATGACTGGACATAGTTGACGACGCGATACTGAAATCGGCGCACATGCACAGCACACGATCACCGCATGTATACACAAGCAGACGACTGTTTGTGGTGCTCTGCTCAAATTTGTGTCTACAATTTTACAAATCGGTGTAAATGATTGTCGTTTTACAACAAAGTTTCGGCTTTAGTGAAAGAGTCTTGTTAACTTGTATATCGTCAATTTCCGTGTTTGCATTTTCACTGATTACCTAATTACTGAGTTCTCAGCCTCTGACAAAAACGTCTGCTGCGATTTTTGTTGTTGTATATTTAGTCTATATGACTTCCTGGTTGCGTTCAACACCGCCCAACTGGTGTTATGGCTTGAATGGTGTGCATATTAATTGATTGGAATGGTAGCAAAATGTCGCGAATCGATTTATTGAAGAAGAAATTTGAGACAGAGGAGGATCCGGGAGCTGGTTCGTGTTCAAGGAATGGATCCAAGGCAGGAAAAGTACCAATCGGAACTAATGGGACCTTACCAAGTAATTTTCGACCAATGGACTCCAGCAGTGTCCGTCGGTCAGTGAACGATCAGGTGGGTAACAACAAGCCCGGCGGGAGCAATACCGTGCCCTCTGGCTGGCGTGCCGGTCTAAAACCTACGCCCGCAGCAAACAAACCTGGATATCATGGAAATAACCCCAAAGACGAAGGATTCCTGGCTAAAAAAGCTGCTTTGAAACCTCCCACTACAGCTTTCCTCCCCACACAAGGACAAAGGAGAAAGCTTTCATCAGATGACGAGCCGGTTAAGGGAATATATAAACCTGTAAACCCCGTTAGGAGGTCGAATACTACAGCAGTAATAACAACATCAGTCAAACAAGAAACATATCAGGATATACTGACGAATAATAACACACAAAGCAAGTTAAGCAAGAAAGCAATTTTGCCCCCCTCAAAGAGAAGTGACAAACTCAAACTTGATCGAAATGGCGACAACATTCAGTCCCATGGAAAGATTCAGCCAATCAAACCAATTCCCTCGGAGTCTGATGACAAAATTGGTAAGCATTTAATTAGTCCTCAATTATTTGTCCAGTTTGAGAAATTTAAAAAAATTGCAGATAAGTTGTGATGTAGTGTTATTTGATTTACTAATCTCTCTTTTATTAGAATTTTGTCTACTTCAGTTGAATTTCTGAATACTATTTGATTGGTTCTTGTGTACTTTCCTTTACATATTTGCCTTGATGATTTTCATAATCAGGGATATGCAGTTGTTTTAATGGTTTAACTACAGTCACATATTTCTAAGAATATTAGCAGTACCAAAATCACCAACTTGCTTAAATATGACAATGAAAATACTGATTTGGATATTGTAACATGATTTGGAGGAGAGGGAGAGGGAGAGAGAGAGAGAGAGAGAGAGGGGGGGGGAGGGGAAGAGAAATTGTTTGGAAAGGGGGAGGGATGGGGAAAATCTGAGAAAGCTAGTGGAGCTAGTGCACCATGCTCAAATATAGACTTGTGTTGTTGTTTTAGTTTTAAAGGCGTGTGTCATTCAATTATGAATATTTAAGCCGAGTGACTAAGAATAGTCTGATTAAAATGATTTGTCTGAAGTAAGAGCAGTGATCAATTCAAAAGAAAGAATAGAAACCTAAAGCTGTCAATGATACATCTGAGTTTAATTACCTCAGTTTAATTACCTCAATAAATATTTACTTGAAATACCCTTTGTCCTTCATGGTGATTTATTTTTATTTTAATACTTTACTTTACTTTACTTTAATACACGATGTTGTAGGTCTAAGCCTGTTTATCGATCCAGGATTCTTCTAGATACAGATACAGAATTGCAGATTGATATCATGCTTGCAGGAGAAAATACATTACTTGTTAATGTGTTTATTTATAAGGCTTTCATTGTTGAGTAATCCACTTCATGATAATAGTAATACAACCTAATGCACTAGAAATACAGCTGAAGATGCAATTCATCAATTGAGCTTCAGGATTCGATAAATTGTGGTCAACCAGAGTTACAGACATAGCAGTTAATAGCACATTTATTAAGTTCTACTTTTGAAAAGTGTGTGTGTGTGTGTGTGTGTGTGTGTGTGTGTGCAGGGGGGCGGGGGCGTCTGTAACTCCCCAAGCCCCTGGTTTCGCAGACCCTGCAAAGTACCTCATTCATTTAGAACCTTGATTAGTAATGGTTAGTGTGTAGTCCTCATTCAGAATGTTGTTACATAATGCTTTCAATCTATTTACCAACAATGTTACTAAAATATAGCTGAACAGATTTCCCTTATTAGATTGGTTGGTTGGTTTGTGTGTTTTCCTGGATGCTGAAAAAGCATCAGTATGCAACCAGGGGACAGACAGCTTTAATTCCTCTCTGAGGGGATTGATTTTCGACCACTGCAAATTTTCAAGTTGTGTTGTTTCTCTCAAGAAAATGCAGAGGACTTGTAAGGATAAAGGGGCCAAAGATATTGACTGAGATTGCAAATATTAAACCAGATAAACTGTATACATGATCTGTTGAACCAAAATTATTCTAAATGTAACATATCAAAAGCTCATACATGTAAGATGTACATACAGTATATGTTACTCTTGACTGAGCAGAAGTAATTTTTTTTAACAATTAAATCTTCAAGTTCTATGAGTCTATTGGTTTGTATTTAGTCCATGAAAAGATCCTGTGATGTATTCTTCAGTCAAAACAATTCAACTTAGATTTAGGATAGGCATCAATCAGTAATGGAATCCTCATTTTTAAATTTGGGCCACTTGCTGATTAGTTTAGTAAACCGGACAAAATAAATTTAAATACCCCCATAGCAGATGAGATAACAGGGGATCAATTATTCAGTTCCCTCTATCTGGGGGTTGCCAAGCAGATGCTTTGATTTTAGAAGGGGACTTAATTCAGTTATTCAGAGGGGCTGACCAGTGCCAAAGCCAAACGGTTAGTCATCACATTCTCTTCGTGACACGGAAACTGTTTGGTATGATGCCATGTTTGTTAAGCATGCATCTTGAGGTGACAGAAATATGATTTAGAATGTCCCAATAAAGTCACTTTTGTATATTTTTTCATAATTATGATTAAAACTATAGTTTAACAATAAGATTAGCCTATACTATTGAATAATGCTCATATAATCTTTGCATTGCTTGTGGAGCTGAAGTTGAAAGATGTAACACATCTATCGTTATTAGTTGCCCACAATTTCCTTTTACATTCATGACTTCTATCCTCAAGTTATCAAGAAAAAAGAATGAACAAAAAGGTAGAAAGAAAGAACTGTTTATTGTTTTATATGGAACCTTGATGTTATTTAGACAAAAGTGAAATACATCAAACATAGTTGACAATAATTAAGTTACTCCATGGTATTTGTAATGTGTGTGTTAGTGAAAACAGCAATTGGTCAACTTAATGGCTTGTAATAGTATAAACAGATAGTTAGTAAACACATAAAAGTGATCACAACCTTGCTTATTTCTAAAGCAAACCACAATCAAAGTGAAAACTTTGCTCTAGAATGTTAAATACAAATTATTGACCTGAATATAAAAGTGATGAAATCCAAAATGCCATCCTGAAAGTAATCAAAATTGAGGCTTCATTATTTTGTATTCTCAGTTGTGTTCATTGAAGAAGGTCAAAATGAGATTATCTTTTAAAGTTAACACTGCCGTCAGTGCCGTATTCAAATGAATGAGCCATTGAGCACTTGATGTAATGTGGATTTTGTACCTAACACATATATATTATTATTTGTCGTCATTGTATTAAACCATGAGTAAATATTATTATATTTCCCTTTTGTAAATAGTTGTAATAGTCTGTATTAGGGAGAGAGAGAGAGAGAGAGAGAGAGAGAGAGAGAGAGTTTGTCATAAAACCTGCCTTTATTTACATTTGGCTATTCGCTTTTAAGACGTCACCTTGTAATCCATTTCCAGACGACAAAAGACTTCTATTCTCTATTTTTAGCCCAAAAAAATACAGAAATGTATTTGCTTCCATTGAAAGCGAGATTTTTCTTTGCTTGAATGGAATTACCCTACATTGGAATATGCATGCAGGCTTAAGTGGTACCTTTAAGCAAAGTTTACTAAAAAAGTTCTCTTAACATGGGGCCAAGATAATATGAGAAGCCCCTTTGTCAAGGTTGAAAGGAACTTGAGGTATAGAAATACTGAGCTGAGAAAGGAAGAATTAATCACTTTGCCAATTAAAGAAGTAATTGACCAATTGAAAGTGATTAGTGACCTATGCAGTAAAATGAAAACAGAATATCAAATGGGGAATACCTGGGGAGGAAGATATGGGATGCCACATCTCTTCAAACTTCAGGAAATCCTTCTTTCCGAGACAGACTGAGAAAAGAAAGTAGTGATACCTCAGAGTCATCAGGAAGTGACATGCTAGAATTATATATCATCTATTCTTCACAATTTGAAGTTACATAAGTGCTGACATAAGCTGACATTTCTCTTAACTTACATGTTGATTAACTTTCATTTGAAATTATTCCTCTTTCTCTATAAATTCTCTGAAACATTTCATGTTATTTGTTTGTTTGTTTGTATATTTTTTATGTATATGTATTTTATCTTATTTATTAATTCATATTTTATATATGTATTCAATCATTTTTGTTGGGGGGTGGGATAGAGGTTATAAAGCTTTTTACTTTTTGCATATGAAAGGATCAAGTATTTTTGTAATGCAATAGACAATATCAGAAAACCTCCATACCAATGCACAACGTATCTAGTCTTCCCATATATGGTAAAATGTGGTTTCCTTTGACATGTCATTGTTTATTATACACATCACATCCACATACCAATGTTTATCAGAGAATCGGAGATCCTCCTACAAGTCATGAATCATTTCCTTAAATTAAATATATTCTGAGGACAAATTTCACCAATATCATAAAATGTGGATTTGATGTGGGTGGTATTTCTGGTCATATGACAGTTATCCAATTTGTGAAATGGTATGTGTGGTGCCTATGAAATATTTCCCCATATGATCCTTTATAAATAAGGTAACTTTGGAGATAATGATTAAGGTTTTATACACGTGCTTATTCAATGAATCTCGAAAGTCTTCTGTGTCTCCGTTTTGGTGAGTTTGTTCCATTTTACTTTAGCTATTTATATTTTGAAATATATGTTCACTAATTTAATTTAACTACTCTGTTTTAGTGTAAGGCTGTGTTATGTAAGCAAGATATGATTAGTTAAACTACAGCAACTTATGATACACTGATTATAATGGACATGTGTATTTTCTGCACATTTAGTTTGCAACATTATTCATAAGTTATTGTTTATTAGTATTTACGTTTTGTAGATTTGGCATTCATATGTTTCATTGGAAGATATCAGAACTTGCTGTATAGCACTACCCTGTCAGTCACATTACAATTTCTTGTGTTATATGAAGAAGAGGAAAAACATAGTCTTTGAATGATACACTGTTGTATACCACGTTCAGTCTACATGAATTCATCATATAGTACTACGGTACTACGATAGGTAATTAAATTTCTCTAGCCTGAAGTTGTATAAACATATCGATGAAACAATGTAGAGCAAAACTCCTGTTTGAGCATCGTTTTCAACAAAAACTCAATAAAGAATCATTATCCCACTCTAGCCTTAATGCTGTATCATACGAAAGTTGTACAAGCGTGTACTGATAATGACAATTGGCTAGCTGTCATTTCAACTGACATGTTTAAAACAAGCTTCATCATGTGATGTTTCTTTATATGATGTTTTTGTACAGTCTGTAATATTCTGTATGCCCCTTTCACTATAGAATAATTCTTTATACAAAGTTCACATTCATTTTCTATTGTCTGAAGAGGCTATCATTTGTGTCAGTGCTTTTAGTGAAGCCGATGGAGTTACTAACTCTGTCATGTCATTACCTATACATTCACACAGTGTAATCATGTATACCTCAAAGAGGAAGTGATAACATTTAAATGCAAGGTCTTTGATAGAATGGATTACAGTAATAAGGGAATATCTGACAGCCATGTTCTTTCAAAAGTCTGAGCAATGTGATGTTTGTCTATGTTTTCAGAAAGAATCTATTTTTGTCAGCTGTTGCACCCGCAAAAGAATTCTGTAGGTCTTGATTCAGCTGTCTGTCATCGAACAGTTCACCTAAATTCTGTTTTCCATGGCTTCATGGTTTAGCGGGCAGTGGTTGGCGGGGCCTAGCTTCCAGCGGCAGCCCTAATTTGGAAGATGATGGGATCTGTTAGCAGACACACCCAGCAAGCATGGGGGGGGGGGGAGGGGGAGGGGTGATAAGAATAACACAGGGAGTTTACCCTTCAACAGCCAGTGTCTAGGCCTTGTGTGTCATGAGAGCCACAAGGACATTAATACCTTTATCTTAAAATATATGAGTTAACACCCTTTCTGCCTCAAAACAGACAGTTTGATCTGTAGGGCTAATGTCTTCGTCTATGAAATGTTCACTTTGGAAGGAAAAGTACTGTAGGAGTTTAGGACCATTATTTCACTCCCTCCTACAGACTACTTTGTACATGTACCGGTATGGTAGAAAACCTCCGGCTTTTAAAATAGCAGTTAGTAGAAAACAGGGGAATTTGACCTGATAGGAATGTACAGAAAGGTGTACACTGTACAGTAAGGGATATTTGTAATCACTAGCTTCTCATATATGATTGATAAGAATTAATTGTTTTTTCTCACTTGTTCAGTTCACAAGATGCCATGTTATTTTTTTCCAGTATATTTTTTTATAGTTTGGGAGTAACAGATGGAAAATCTGGCATCAGAATAGGCATAACCTTATAAATAAGAAAACTGTAATAGATGACATTGAATTGTTGCTTAATTGAATTTTGAATTTGACCATGATACATACAACATATGCAAGCTTTCTCAAATGGTATCAAAAGCAAGATTTTACACCACTGTACTACTACAGTACATGCTTTAATTTCATGTTTTTGCAATGTATGCAATTCACATCAATGGATCAGTCAATCAGAAGTATAGGCCTTTATTTTTAAAGACATTAAAAAAAAAATCATTAAAATGAATGGTAATTCAATTCTATTGAATACACTTTATTTGCAGAACTGGTTGCATGTATATATACAAAACAATACAAAAACAAGGAAAGCAGTGATCCAACAATACATCATCACGGAAATAAACAGAAAACTTTGTTTGATGACAATAGAGTTACATTTTCTTTCCCCATGATTACCTCGCACCCTCTGTGTTCTATTTGACTTCCCTGTTCGGTTCTTGCATGCGTCGTGATTGATGTAAGCCACAGATTGTTGGACATATGGTTTTGCCGATGGGCACCTCATTTTCTAAGACCTGAGATTTCCTGGTCTTATTGACCTTTTGAAGTGCCTTTTGAGACAGAAAGGATTCCATTGTTGCCCTTTTTGCCACAAAAAAATTATTGTTGAAGAGATTTGTGCTTTATTTGTTCGAAAGTCTGTTTCAAGTACAGTGCACTTGTAGAGGCTGTAATGTTACTTTTATGTATCTATGAAAGTTTATGAAAGCTTTTCATTCAAAATTTGAGTCACTGAACCATATGACAGATATATAAACTGATTAGGTATTATATCACATAGTTTGATATGCTTGAATTTACATGTCTGATATTCTATAAGTGGGTAACTAATAGTTCACAGTAGCCTTGATAGAGTATTTTGCAATGAATAGAATGTTCCATTATCATTGTGTTGAAGCTGTCTTTGCTTTGAATCTTGTTCAATACATGCAATGAAGCATGAAAAATGTAGAGCAAATCACAGAGATCCCGGGGCGGAACGAGTCCACCCTTTAATGTTTTGATCAATAGCCAAAATGTGTTATTGCTGTTATGTTTCCTCAACTCATGCCTAAGTTAAGGGGAATTGCAATTGTGTAGTGATTGAACCTAGAAATATTTCTTTGCTTTCCTATTGATATTGAAACTGTTGATATATATATATTTGGTCAGAGTTTAAACTTTATGGCATCCATGTAGAAGGATGTTATTCCCAGTGGTTGGATTATCATTGTGTCTTCTTAATTGTGCTGAATCATGCAGCTCCTTTCCTATAAATTAAGCAAATTAATGACTGTTGTTTTGTCATGAGTGTGATGAAGTGTTTTTCATACTGAGAGCAACAGTTACTGACCTTATCCAGAGCATGCTGTTATTGCACGATGTGTGATCTTAATGCATTGTATGATAATAGGAAACAACTTAGTTTTGCAGTTCTTAGTCAACTTCTATTATGTCCATGTAACTGTTATTTACTTTATCCAGGGTTGTCTCTGCCTTATCCAGAATTACCTAGAAGCTTTATAGGAAGCATAGGTCCTGGTTTTTCTGTTCTTTTTCCTTTCTTTCTTCATGTCCATTGCTTTTAATGAATCGGGTAATTGTAATATGATGAAGTACTTTTGTACTGCTATTAACCATCATTTATCTTATCCAGAGTGTGCTGTACTTGATGTTTGAGTTCACATATAATTATGTACATTGCAAGAAACATATCAAGTCTTATACAATTAATAGTTTAGCTGAGTTCAGTCCTTTGTGTCTGTCTAGCCTTTCAAAGAATCCAGTATAGTGGAGTACTTTTTATACTTCTACTGACCATTATTCACTACATCCAGGGCATGCTGTATGTGATATATTAGCTTGATGAATTATAGGAAACATGTTAAATCTCAGTCTAGCTGTTTTAGTCATTCATTCCTGTCCAGTCCTTTCAAGGAATCAAGTAATCTTATCCACACAAGTATGAAGAATAGTCTGGAACCATCAAAGTTAATGAGCCTTGTTATATTCACCTCATAAGTCCAGTTGACCCTAAACATCAGGATAAGGCCTGTTTTCATCAGCTCGAGTTTGTAATAACCCGCTATTTTAACTATCCCGATCGCAAATTTGCCAGTTAATATGCGTCTTCATCAGCCCGCAGTTTCAATTAGCGAGATATTTGGTCAAGAAAATATCCAGAGAAAAAGCTTGGTCTTGTTTCCCAAATATCCTGCTATTTGGGAAATAGCGGGCTAATTTGCCCCCGTCCAAGCTAGTTGGTGATGAGCGTATTGGTCTGGTGAAGACGCAATTTCGAGCTTCGGGATAATATCCCCGAGTCTGAAAATAGCAGGTTATTTGGCAAACTCAAGCTGATGGAGACAGGCTTATTGTTACATATTTTAGGTAAAGCCAATCAGGGGTTTGAGGTCAAGATTGATAGATTAAGCACCTGTGGCTTGTTAATTATAGATATACCCCTTTGATGTCTTGAAGATGTTCACTGAGCTTGTCTAAGATATTATCTGCTTAGAACTTCCCTCAAAACGAAATGGCTTGCAAATGTCTTTTTGTGGGTAAATAACGACTGTTAGTTGCCATATGGAATTTAGGGATTGCAGTCTTTTAATTAGATAGTCTGATTTTCAGACCCTTGTACCGAATGGTCGTACGTTTTGTGCTGTGCAAAGATTCAATCAGTTTAATTTTGGCCATTACAAGAAGAGGGTTATTGATGTAGACAAATACTCATGTACCCTTTACAGCTCGTGTTATGTATCTTATTAGAAGTCAGTCAGTCACTCAATAGTGTCTGACGGTGAAGTCTAGAAAGTGGACAGGTTTCCTTGCATAATTTGAATGATATAAGACGCTGCTAACGTTTAAATTTCACAGATAGAACATACGTTACATATTCATAATTCCTGCAATGTTCTACAGAATTTGATGTTGGCTGCAAAAGGGATACACTACAATTCTCTGTGAAATGATATGAGTTATACTGGCCCTTTCTAAATTGTAGCTCTCAGTTGGTGATATCATCACTTCTTGTAAAGGCCTCTGAAATGGGTATTTGTACTTCAACATACACTCTAAATGGGTCATGAAGTAAAAGTATTGGTGCTTACTAATTATTTAAGAGAAGAACATTCTCAGATAGGTGTAGTACTTCTCTTGTCCTTGTTTATAGATGAAACTGAAAGTATCATAAACATATTGGTTTATGGGTTATCCTGATTGCAATGCACTTTGATTAATTTATTTTACAGATGGGAATAAATTAACTGACTCTAATGCAGACGGAGAGGCATCATTATCAAAAACAAACAAACAAATATTTAGGTCATCTGACTTCATTTGTAATAATATCAAGTCATCAACAATTGTGGAAAAAATAGGAAGTCCCAGCTAAAGCTGACCTATGACTGTCAAGGCCATCTGCCATAGACAGTTGTTTCTCAGTCATCGGATTTATTTATGATATTGACGTCAGTCGATCGACAATCATCCCACTATACCCACATAAAAGAATTATAAGTTGATAAAAGCATTTATGCCATGACCCTAAAGACAGATTATTAAAGTTATTATACCATGACTTAATATTACTGAATTGGCTTGTATGTTATTCAAACCTTAATGACCATTCGGCTGTAGTTGAAAAATCAGTTTGCCAAGGACAGTTATTCATTTTATTTTTATTTGCTCATCCTTTCAGATGGAAAGGTTAAACACTATTTAAGTGCATATTACTCATCTATATATTGTTTTTATTTGTTTTGGTCAGGGTCGGAAAATCAGTTATTTTGAAGTTCTGAACTTATCCTGTTTTACTTTTTTATAAATTGAGAACATAGTCATCTATGAACTGTTTTGATTTGTTTTGGTCAGGGTTGAAAAATCAGTTCTTTTGAAGTTGTGAGCTTGTCCATTTTACTTTTTTTTTAAATTGAGGACATAGCCATCTATATACTGTTTTTATTTGTTTTGGCCAGGGTTGGAAAATCTGTTATTTCGAAGTTTTTAACTCATCTTTTTGACTTTTTTAAACTATAGGAACTATACAGAAACATTTGTGACAAGTTTGTAACAATATCATACAAAATAAATGTTATCATATATAAATTGAAATTCCTTGTACCTTTGTTGAATTATGCATGGAATATCTTCCATGTGTATAACTTTATTTGTTTCACTAGCAAAACATGATTCCTTCATTTTTTAGCACATTACAGCATTCAGTTTCTCTAATGAGGAAAATACCTCAATACTATTCAATAGTTTAGGTGTTAAATGAGTCATCATCATCAAAAACTTTGGATGCACATCGTATCAAGATATTAAATAGCCAATAAGATCAAACACCCCAGGATTGAATTTTATTTGAAGACAAAAAAAAACATGGCATGTTGGGTATGTTTCACCAATTTGCAGCTGAAAAATGTATTCAGAAAATCACAGGAATGTTAATTTTATATCCAGCATATTACAAAATATTAGTACATGTATATGCTGCAATATTTAGTAAATAAGTATGACTTTTCCATGCAATTGTTACTAAACATTCAACCTGTCAATCAAATCTCATATTACAAACAGAAAGTGTAGTTTTTATATTTATTTCATATTTCATATGTTAGGAATGTGAAATATTTAGTTTTGATACAAAGTTATGTGTATACCTCCACTAGATTGACAGTTCATATCAGACTTGTTTTTGCTTTATCAGCTTATATAAAAGTCATCACTAAATATTTTTGACTGCTACATGAATTTAGTTAATTTTTTTCTTGAGAAAATTTCTTATATAGTTTAATTTCTCTTAGGAAAAATTATGATTACTATTTTATGCCTAAACATTTGCTTGAATGGCAGCCTTTGGTTCACCCCTACCACACAGAGTCTGTTGCTGTTCCATTCCTCACCTATACCACTCTGTAGAATGGAACATATAGGAATGATACAGTTTATCAACTGAATGAAGTTACAATGGCCATGTCATGCTATTTTGAGTATTCTATCAGAATTGTTGAAGCAGTAAGTAGTTAGCCCACTTTTTGGTCACTGGACACTGACTTCATTCTCTTTTATTTTAGAACTCATCTATTAAATCCTCCCAGTCCTATTGTTAATGACACAACTGCTAACGTCACCTCTCTTTGGTCTACATGACCTTATAATGACCTGACTAAAAATGCTTTTATGTTGTTTCCAAACTTGTATTCATAGTTTCACGCCTTTTACAGAAAGGCTGTACTAATTTGAGGGGAATGTAGTACATACTTAGGTACCAGGTGTTTATCATTTTTGATAAAAATTTTCATGATTACTACATTACTTGCGGTGTTTTCTTGATGCATTAAATAAAAAATCTTTGATGACGTTTTATAAGTGAAGCTTCCCATCTTCTAAATGTCGTCAGATGTTTGAAGCAGCTCCAGAGAAGTCCTAAGTCAAATGGAGTCTTGTGTTGAGACCCAAAACTAATAGTGTCAGACATGGATTAGAGCTCTCAAACTTATCTATAGCTCATGTCTAAATCTTTTGGTGGAACTAAGCAACCACATATTTATCCCACGATGACAAATCATCGCATTGCTTGCACACACTGGAGAGGAGGTTGGGATTATTGGGTGTGATAATTAGAAAAAGGTACAGGAGGATTAGATATGGAGGACAGGATTAGCAATCTATTTTCATCTCTACAAATCTGTGAAATATACTCATGGCATGGCATGTATCATCATGAACATGGTTGCTAAGGCAACCTGAAGCAATGTCATTAAGTCATGTGTATATATCACCTTTTGGAATATGTGAGCACTAAACTGACTATTATGTTAATGCAAATATGACTTTTATGGGATATACAATAGGGTATTTAAATTACAATCAACTTCATTTCTCAAAGTCGTCGTCCAGGTAATCATGTTTGAGTGTTTAGGACAGGTTGATTTTGAAGCATATTTTCTCATTTTTAAAGTGAATTATGGAATATGTTGTGATGTTATATTTTTTTGTTTTCGTAAGAGAGAGAGAGTGAGAGAGAGAGAGAGAGAGAGAGAAAGAAAGAAAGAAAGAAAGAGAAAGAGAAAGAGAAGGAGAAAGTGAGAGAGATACACTGTAGCAGGGAAGGGGAAGAAAAAGGAAAAGTATATAGTTGGAGAGGTGGGGGAAAAGAGAGGATTTATAGATAAGGTGAGAGAAATTTGGTTGGGATTGAATAGAGTAAATTAATTGTAAATGATGAGTTGATATAGGAGAGTGGTCTTATGAAATATTGTTTTTAAACACAACTGAATAGAATAGAAATATGTTTTATGAAAGAGGTTTTAATTGAGGCGATAGAGTGTATTTTGAAAGAGACTGTAAACATAGACAGACTATACTGTATTGCATAGGGTGATATTGTATTTACCTAAATTGTATTCTTGTTATCTATACGATTTTGGGCATGTTTCTTCAGCATTAGTTAATTTTGCGTATTTATCATCAATCATGTATTGTAATTTTTTTAACTTTTAACGCTCAGTGTAATGTAGTTTTTTCCATAACCCTGAACGTGCATATTTTTTTTACACAACTGTTTAGCCATTTTCGCGAAAAAATTCCAAGAAGTGCTCTGGTGAAAGAGTCTAAGTCGTCAGCGCACTATAATGTACAAGCACGTACACCTAGGGAAGGGAAGATGACAGAAAGGGGAAAACAACGAAATACATAAGGAAAGAGAAGAGGATAAGTCAAAGAAAGAACATAGAAATACATAATTGAAGAGGCTAAGACTGTAAGAGGATCATAGATCTAGACTAAGGAAAAACAGGGAAATACATAAAGAAGGAGAAAGGGAATCTATCAGATTAAAACAAAGAAATAGATGCATGACGAAGGAGAAAAGGATAGATTGAAGGAGAAACAAGGAAATACATAAAACAAAAGAGAAGAGGTTAGAATAAAGGAGAACAAAAGAAATACATAACGAAGGTCGAAGGAGAACTGGGGGATAGATAGAAGGAATAACAAAGAAATATATAGCGAAGGAGAAAAAGGATAGATTGAAGGAAAAAAGAAAGAAATACATGACAAAAAAGAAGAGGATATATTGAAGGAGAACACATAAATATATAATGAAAGAGAAGAGAGGATAGATTTAACCCGAAACAAATAACGAGTATGATTATGTACACATGTACAGCTCCAGCAATCCAACAAAACTGCCAAGGGTAGCGCTAGACTCTGTCTCTAGTCGTTTGCACAGTATATTTGACTGAAGTGGCTAAACAGTTGTGTAAAAAAAATATGCGCACCCTGGACTGTACTTTCAAACTGAAGTACTAAAAAAAACTTTCAATTACATGTGCACTTTTAAGTTACGGTATGTGCTTGAAAAAGTTGTTGGTGACATTTTCTGTTTGTACAAGTACATGTATGTTTACATTTGAGGAGTAATAAGAGCTTGATTAAAATCAGCAGTAGATAAATTATGTGTTACAGATGAAACATTGATAATTACAACTATCAGTCAAGCATCTTTCCTGTGCAATGCTAGATGCATTTCCATATCCGTGCCTGTACAGAAAGTTCAGGGTTAGGGTAATTGCTTGTTCTAAATGGTATCAATAAAAAGTACTTTACTTCAGTTTCATTGTGTGTCTGTAAAGTTTTGATAGAAATGGGCGAGATTTTTTTGTTGAAAGGAACAGCTCCATCTCTATCTTTAATACTGTTAAATTACCCCTTCTTTAAAAAAAATGATTGATCTTGAAGCATTTACAGCTTAACTCTGCTATTAAACCCAAGATACAGTTGGTATCAGCAGGGCCGTAGCCAGAGTTTGATGTGGGGGGGGGGGGCACATACATGTAATTGATCATCGTGCTGGGGAGGGGTCTAAAAAAGTTCAACCGATCTTGGAAATTTTGGGGGGGCGCTTGGCCCCCCCCCCTCCCCCCAGCCACCATGTAACAAAAGAAATGTTGATCTATTTTAACTTACTAGTATTCTTTGATAACCTTGAAATTTATTGTACATTGTGTAGGCGAAACTGATTGATAGAGGATATGAAACCAAATTGCAAATGTACTTTTAATCGTGATTACTTTGTTTAAATAGGGAGGAGCCTGGTTCTATAAACATGTTTCTAGGGAATCTATTTTAAGGCTTTCAAAAATGTTTTGTCATTTCATTTAATTTATTTTTTCTTTATGGTCAACTCCCTTCATCCCGATCCATGGCTGTTCTTCTGTAATTCTGTGTAAGTGCTCTGGATAGCCCCTGTGCCAAGAAGCCAATTATGGGTCGAGATTGTGTAGAAAGATAATTTTGGCCATTTGAGACCATCTAAGCTCTCCCAAAGAAAGAATTAAGTCATCAACTTCCGTCTTATGTAAATTAGTTTCCGTTAGTGGTTTGTCCTATTTAGTTTTGTTGATCTGTGAACACGTACTCAAGATAGGTCCTTGATTGCCTCACGCACGCGAGCAAATATTATCTAACAAGCGAAAAAGAATTCAGTTCGACTTGTGCACCCTCCCTCTTGATATGTACTAGCCTGCCCCCTCCCATATGATTTGCTTTTCAACAGTTTTGTTTACGTATATGAACCTCCCATTTTCTGTTTGTCAGCAATTTTCAAGTCATGTGCCCCCTTCCCTCCCCTCCTACACCTCCGACTGTCAGAAAATCACAGAGAACCATGGATTCCTAAAATATCTGTACTTATAATATATGTTATAAAGTATTCTGAAAGGTCAAAGTTCACATCTTAAGTAGATTTGGGGTGTACTGATCATCATAATTTGTGTACAAGTAGGGTGCATGTTAACTCTGCCAGGGGCACATGTGCTAGAATCTGACCTTAGTGAAAAGTGGGAAGGCCAGACAATGGGGCCCCCAGTTTCTGCAATTTAACAGAATAAAAAGAACATTGAGGGCTTTACTACTCAATGTGTTGATGAAATATATTGTGCAATAGTGTAGTGGCATAATGTGTATTACAAATCAAATAATGATTTATTACTCTATGGTTCATGTCTTTGTATGACCATGAGAGTTTAATTACATTCTTGTTACAAATCTATAAGTATATGAAAAAATGATTCGTATGTTGAATTAGATAGAGTCATGTGCACTTAAAACATCAATTTGTGAACTGCTCTAGTTCAATTTTGTAATTTTGATCATTTTTGGATCTGTAAATCTTGTTGGATATTTTATGAAAAGCTTTGTTCATACCATAATTGTCCTAGCGTTTATAAGTAAAACAGATTAAGTACTTTCAAGTTCCTTATAATTGAGATACCAATCTATCACATTCTTACATCTTTGAAATTCCATGAAATCTTATGTCAACCCCATAAAGGCTTCTATACATATCAAAGTTTTATGGGATTGCCATGGAGTAAGTCATAGATTTCATGGAGAATTTTTGTCATGACCTTGCATTTTATCAGCCCCTTCTTTTTTATTATAGAGCTATTTAAAGTCAGTAATGAAAATTGTGGCTTTACATGGAAAAGATGTTTAGCAATGATAACCCCATGCAGTTTTATGACTTAACAACTTTGACCAAACACCTTTACTTTGAACTTACACATACATTGTATGGTCTGTTTGGACCCAGAACGGCGTTAACTCATTTAATTTAACATTGAGCTAATGCCCTTCTGGCTCTATAAATAGACAATAGGGGCAGTTACACTGTCATCCAAACACGCCAAAAAATGCCAAACCGGAGCCTGGCCGCGATGTTACCAAGGGCAACTACGCTTTACCGGCAGACATGCCAAGCCCCAAACATTCCAAAACGAAGTGTGATCTTTTGGCGTGTTTTGGCGTGTTTTGGCGTGTTTGGCAAGTATAACCGCTCGCAGTTGTAACATCGCGATGTTAGGCACGTGACTTCCGGCACTTCCGGATTGTTACCCGCGCTCTTTTAAACCACGTTCTTCCCGTGTGATATTTATAGCATTTCCATCGTCGCGCGTGTTATCCGTTCATTCAGCTCCGTTTGTTCCAATTCCGTTAACTCATCCTTTATTCAATCTTCGTTATTCCCGTCTGGCCATATCTGTCTAGTAGTAGTATTTGAGTGCTCTTGCTGTCGCCTCATAAAGTACCTAAAAAAACGAGCACGACGATCACTTTCCCTACGACGTCGGCGAATTCTCATAATTCCAATTAACAACGATGATTTTCTTAACCTGCCCATATCGTTTTTACTACTAGATTTCGATTGAATTTGGGAAAACTGAATCAGCAGCCGTAGTCCGTACTTCGTAACTTATCCACTCTTGCCTCAAATACTACACGCGAGATAAACAAAACATATCGCATGCATGCGCATGGGATGTATCGCTATTTAGCTAGCTATAGCGCTAGCTGGAAATTGCGCGCGCTAAAAATCTTATAGCAGGCCGAAACAACCGAAACACGCCAAAACATCGCTGAACAGCTCCGTCGGTGATGTTTCAGCACAAGTGTAACCGGGTGCACGAAACATCGCGACTTTTCAAAATGAGGTATTTGACAGTATAAATGCGCCTAATGTTGTACTTTCCATATCCCAGTGTACTAAGATATTTTTGCCTGTCAAATTTTTTCAACATCATGCATTTTCCTTCTGTTATTCTCCGTATTTCTTACATCTGCAACTTTGCTATCATGCATACAGATCAGTAATTCAGAGATATAAACATTCACTGGATATAGGAACTTACACATAATGTAATATGAGACTACCATTAAAATTATGAGCTTTTGGCAGCATTTTAATGGTATATGGTACTGATGATGTCATGAAATATTGCATCAATGAATCTACATGTACATGTATATAGCAAATATATGCTAGTTGTACATTATTCATCTTGTAATCTTACAGTGAATCCATAACATTACAGAAAAATACCCCCCCCCCATACACACACACAAAATATCTGTTATATAATATTGCAAGAGTTTTAATGTGCAGACGTCTCCATAGGCGCGTCTTCATCATCTAGAGATTGCCAAATAGCCCGCTATTTCTGATTTTACAAAGTTACAAGTTACAAATCGCGTCTTCATCAGCTCGAGATTCAACCTCGAAACTTGAAACTCGACCTTGAGAAATTAGCTAAAGATATTTTGCTGAGCGTTCGCGCTAGTGCGAGTCTTTGGTCTGGTGAAGACGCACTGGGCAAATAGCTGGATATTTTGCCAAATAGTGGGATATTTTGCAAACTTTCCCAAGATATCTTGGGATGACAAGATGATAGTTTGCTATCGGGATAGTTCAAATAGCGGGATATTTGGCAATCTCAAGCTAGTGAAGACAGGCCTCATGATACTGTCAACAGATACTACTTTCAAGTAATTCTATCCCAAGGTCCTGGAACGTTAGTGTAAAGCTGCCTAATGACCCAATGCAAGTATGTGTTCTCACATCTTATTTTTCCAATGATCATGTTCCGCATATCTTTTATTCTTGTTATCATAACCCTGAAATGATATACGAGGGTAATGAGGAGCACTCAGGAGCAGAAGATGTGATGATTATTCAACCATTGCTTCCTCCAGCTTTGTTGTTTTCATTGAAGAAGAAAAGGGTTTTCCCCCCATTTTGACCTACCATGCAAAGTTTATTTCTGTTCATGACGTCATTCTTATGTGTTTTCATTATGGAGATTGTTGTTTTGTGGAAAAAGATATCAGAGCTAAAACTTTTTTCACCCCAGTGTCAAGATTTGTACTTTGATATGTCAAGTTGATGTTTTGTCGTACCTATAGTACTAGGTTTAGTTTTTAATCCATTGCTTGAGAAAATACTGTAGGCAATGTGTTGAAATTGCATTATTGTATATACAGATAATGGGTATTTCATTGCTGGGGTCAAAAGCAGTGGTGTCTATGGCATCTGAGAATCTTTTATCAAGGAATGCAAACAAAAAGAGGGGAAGGTGAGACAATTACAGCTAGTGGATATCATTATTATATAAATAAGTAGTATTGAGCTATTCAATGTAGGCCTGCATCTACTGGAGTTATAAATACCAGTAAGAATAGCAAGGATATTCCTCTGATTAGTATAGTATATTGACGGGGCACTTACAATTGAGTTTTTATTTTATTAATTTATTAAAACCACTCTTTTTGACATAAATACAAGCGTATTATGATTGACAAACAGGTAAATATTAATTACCTGTAAAAGCAAAAGGTACCTCTACCGGCTCCCTTCATTTATCCATGCACGTGTTGGCCAATAATACACTAATTAAAATCATCCGAAAATAGTATTCAGCCATGAATTCAAGCTTACCATTTCTGGTAATAGTTCAATATCAGAGTCTATGCTGTGTTGTGCATACACGGAGCACATTCAAATAATTTAAGTGGAAGTAGTAGGCTGTACCTTTTCCCCATTGGTATGACATGTGTTTCCAGCAATATATAGGCCAAGGCGTAATTACTGATTACCTCTAAGTTGCAGAGTCATAGAATGGATACAAAGCCCTCATTGAGAATGTATATGTGGGACTATGTGTTAAACTGAATGGAACTAGGAACTTGCATTATAAGTAGTGAGAATATACTGGAGTGCAATATAGATGATGTCTAGTGTGCCACACTTTGGAGGATGGAAGGAAATTTGAGGATTATGAGCTTCAAGTCGGGAGTGATAACAGGTGAGGGTTAAGGAACCAGTCGTTGTTATGCATAAAATGTTGTTGCTAAGCAGTTAAGAAGCCAGGATACATAAAATAAGACAGGTACAAACAACAGTCCTGAACATAACATGTTCACATGTTCCAAGATCCAGTGAAGACAAAGCAAGGACATTGAAATCGGAGACTGCATATTTCTTATGTAATTGATAACATACTTGGCTTTGTTTTTGCTAGTTTTTTTAGTGATGCCTTTTTGCTACCCAAATATATAAATGAGACATATATTTATCCATGTTTCAGAAAGTTCGAGTACTCTGATATACATCCATGAAGACATAGCATGTGGAGTTTCGATAAGCCCTAAAGTAATGAATGTATTTATTTGCATCAGACATGTACAGACACCTCTAAATTGTTGTAGTTTTTATTAATATGAAAGTACTGTAGAGTATTAAGCCTTGGGAGATAAAAACATTTCCTTTCTCTTTGTGATCTACAATAATTTGAGGTTTTCCTTTTCATTTTTATTGCCTATCATTAATCAAAGGATGTAAAGGAAATTAATGGTTACAGGGAATTTGTCTTTTACCAAAATGTAAAAGTAGATTTGCTTTGGATTTCCTTATTATCTTTGCTGTTGCCATGAACTAGTTTAATTGTGTTCAAAACATTGCCATTTTCCCAATTTCCTTAACTGTTTAAATAAACTGAAGGTAGTTTAGATGATTATCAGTAGCTTCATGTTAACTTCCTTTGTAATGTTGAGTTTTGAAATTTCAGAAAGACATCGACCATGATGTTATTTGATGACATAGAGAGGGAGAAAAGAATTAAACAAAACAAAACTGAATGGTAGAGAGAGGAAATGAGATTTAAATAGAGAATTAAGTGTTTGTGTGTGTGAGAGAGAGATAGAGAGAGAGAGAGAGAGAGAGAGAGAGAGAGAGAGAGAGAGAGAGAGAGAGAGAGAGGGGAGGGGGAGTGGAGAGGGGGTATTGAGATGATAAAGATGAGTTTGATGAGAGGCAGTGTCTGATATGATACATGTACAATGAGGAGGGAGGGGGAGGAGGAGAAATCCATATGCTGGTATACCAAATCCTTTACATAGATTTGAATGAGAGGGCAATATTAGCAAGATTTCCTTCATAATTGTAACCATTAGTAATATCTTTCAATTTATGTCATCTAACAAGTGAATTTCCTGATCCTAATTTTCGTAAGTGGCCCCCTCCCCCTTTTTCCTGTCATTTCTTGAAACAGATTCATTGATTTGTCATCCCCAATTAACTCTGGAAATGGATCACTATTCAGAAAGAGTAGCAGTTGAATGTTTTTGTTCTTCACTCTATGATTTTGTTCAATAATTTTCTTTTCAGAAGTTCAATTTTTGATGGAAGTAGACCATATAGTCATCATTAAAGATAAACTTGAGTTCTGGTAAGAAAAAGAAAATTAATTCTCACAGAATAAAACGAAACTTACAGTGAATGTTCAAAATTACAAATAAATGACATGTGCCAAACAATTTTGGAAGAAAATGTGTACTGGCTGAGTAATGAGCATAGAAAGACAAGGAAATCAAGGTAGTACTAGCCCCGACACCATGTGTGTTGTCCCATATATAGCTTTCTGTGTACAGTGCTTGTTACTTTACCAAGACTCGTTCAAATTTATTATGATTTTGATGACTCCAGAACCTGGCAGTGCACACCAATACTTACATGCTACATGATCAACTTTTTCTGATCCTTTCCACACCATTTCTTTCACAATGCAATCGCATTACCAGTACTAAAGTTTATCTTTAAAATATGTAGGGGGTGGCATGATATGGTACCATGGAACATTACCTTTGAGAGTGATATTACTTTACATAATCCAGGCATTACATACATGTAGTCTGTTCAGAGCCAGAAAGGTGTTAATTCTGTATTAGAAATATATGAGTTAATGCCCTTCTTGCACCAAAGTGACAATATTTCCCCATTAGAGAATGAACATGATTAAAAGCGAATATATCAAGCAGATGCTGTGAGAAAATTTCTATGCAGTATCTGGAGCGTGAAAACCGATAAAGTACATGCAAATAGAAACTTCAAAGAGCACCCAAAACATGTTTGAATACCAGGAAATATATTGATTTAGTGGAAAAAATTGCCATAAAATATGAGCTGAAGTCTTCTTGAAGAGCATGGGACACATATAATTAGTTGGATATTACACATGTGTGCATATTTACAAAGAGTAAGTATGCAGTCGGTACACAAACCACACAGCTGTTTCTTTATTTATTTTGTTGAATGGGTTAATGATAGATTTATTGGTTTTGCATACAAAAATTGTACAAAGAAAACAAAAGAAGACATCAGAAATTGAAACAGTGTTCATGCATTTTATTTAAATTTCAGTAGATGGTTCTGCAGTGGGTCAATTTATAGATATACCTGTTTACGATTTCATGGAAAGTTTGAAACGGGATATGCTCATCATTGGTCTCTACCTGTATCCTCTGTCTGCGGTCCTGTTAACGTGCCAAACACATCCTTCAGTTGTCTGACCACATTCTAGCTAACATTGGCATAGAGTCAAACTGTGGCTCTTAGTGCGTAAGAGGGGGGGAAATTGCTGTAGCCACTTTTCTAAATGAACAGAAAAATGGGGGAAAAACTGCTCTCTTGTCATCAGGATGGGACTGAAGATAATGAACAGTTGTCGAGCACACATTTACATAATACATAATTATGTAGGTCACTGTTGAAAATCAAGTTTTGTTGTTTTGTAACAGTTCGTTTGATGATAAGAAGGTTCCGGAGGCAATCAATGTAGCTCTGATGTGACCCATTTTGGCGGTTTTGAATGGATGACTCAAAGGCTATGCTCCGTACATGATTTCCCTGCACTAGGATTGCATGGGTTTTTGGGATTCGTCAGTAAATGATAACAGAAAAAGCAAAGGAGGGAGGGAGGAACGGGGCGAGGGGTGAGGTGAGTAGACAGTCACCACTTGGTTAAGGATGATTGATGCATACAAATGTATAGTTAACAACTAAATTATTCATATCCATAAACCAAGTTTTGTAATTATTCAAGTATGTGAAAAATTGATTTGTTCTGACCGTATTCGACTAGTCCACCTTTCAATTTGGAGTTACGAAAAAAGCAAAAAGAAACATCAAATTTACAAGGGGTATGAATAATTTAGTTGTTATCTGTTTATGGATGAAACAATTAATTCTAGTTTATACGAAAGAAGTCAATGTTAATGTAGATTGTAAAGTTATACAAATATAGTTTCTCTAAGTAAATCTCTTTTTCAAACAAATTTGTTACATGATAATGTAGGTACTATGTTTTTCCTTTTGAAAGTAAACATGTAGTAAATTTAGATGAAGATGCAACATGAGGTCACAATTTTGTATGGACATTATTTCATCATATTTGGGAATACTTGCATTGATATAAATCAGATGCTAGTATGTTCATAGAGCAAATTATGAGTGATGTAAAATAATCTTTAAATAAAAATGCGATTAAAAGATACTAATAGAAATATAGGTTTATATTCATAATCATCTGGGTGGAATATTATGAGTTTCTATTGACTTCCTTTGAAAGGTAATGCTTTATTTAACCCAGAAAATGCAGTTTGTTTTAGTTCTTCGCCACACACATCTGAAAATAAAATATCACCCACACTCCCCTAGGGGTCCTAGAGCAATTTTTATCTTATGATGATACTGTAGAATTGAATTGAAATATCAAGCATTAGACGAAAAAGTGGGTCATTGCACGGTATGTTGCAATGAAAACGATTCCCGCAATCAAGATAGTCGTCTTTCCCATCTTTGGAACGCTACTCCATGTGTTGACATATTTCTACATTACCTGTGCGAGTCTATAAATGTATAACTGGCCTTTACAGGAAATTTAATTAGGAATAATAACTGCCCAAGGCCCTTCACACTTGCAATCTTTTTAATTCTGAAAGGAAAAGAGATAAGTGCGAGTCTGTGGGCTGGGTAATGGATTCCCAGTATCTTGTGGTTCTAGACTTGGTCTGTCCCTAAAGGCTATTCCACATACATTTAGGCCTATATATTTCCTACCTGTGAAGTGGCTGGAAATCTGAAGTTAAATTCAAGGTATGCAAGCTTGTATCCCACTTAATTACCATTATATAGTAATATCATATGCTGTAAAAAAACATGTTGGACAAATAATTGCCCAACATGAGGGTGTATTTGTCCAATCAATTTGTAAGGTCGGCTAGTATAAGCCCAACTTTGGGTTATTTTGCTCAAGTGATTGATGTCCGGACCTGAAGTGTATTCTTCCTAATATGTAAAATATCCCAAGTATAACATAATATGAATTGTTTCTGTAATAACAACGATACCGCCATTGATGAAAGTGGATGCGCTGTATACGTTATGACAGCATAAAAACCCTAAACCAAGGGTGAGTTAGGGAATACCTTGTGCATGAAAACTAATTTCCATAACAAGGTAGTAGATATATATAGTTTGAGAGGTAGCATAATCTTAGGTGCAATTCATGATAGTGATATGACATTCATGTAATCACATTATGTTGCCAAATGTTTAAGTAGCTATTGCTGTGGGCTAATTTAGTTTGGACTTGATCGACCCTATAGTCCTTAGCTATAGTAGGCATGGGCACTTCTTTATCAGGTATATCCTGGTGAATGTTTAGAAACCACCTGTCTCTACTCTACTCCTTCCCAAATTAGAGAACACCCTTCCACTTCATAATCAGATTGTTATGGGGTGTCAATTATATCCAGGCTTGTAGCTAACGGTATTAACCCTTCGGAGATGATTTCATTTCAAGCACAGATGACATACATGTAGTTTCAACACAGAATTCTACATTTCCCAGATTTCTGTGAGCCCCAAAATCTTTTGTCATATTTCAGTTCATAAATAGCTAGACTATAGGAAGCATGGTGATCATGCTTTCCTTTCAGTGGAAAAATAAAGAAATAAGAGAAGTTTTTGTTACATTATAATTATGTCGATGTGCAGCAGACATTTGGTACGAGCCAATGCCCTTTTGGGCTTTCAACAGACTGCATGAACTTTTAGAAATGAGCTCTATTAAGCCATTTCTGCTAAAAATGAAAGGTTGATCTTCCTTTTGGAGATACACGTATCTATTTATCCCACTTTAGGATTATACCTCCTATGCATTAAAAGTGGAAGGTAGATGATGTACAGTGTTTTTATGTGCAATTATGCCTTTGTAATAGGAAATATTAGTGGGCAGGAATCACTCATAGTTCAATTACAAAGTGCTGTTATGTCAACAATGCCTTCACTGCAAGACCCGGGCATATTTTTTATAAATTTCTATTCAAACTCATGAATTCAAAATTTACTTTATTGGAGTTGCACAATGTAGCTGTGTCAGTAATGGGCTATATGCCAAAGTGTCACTGTTCTGAGAAAATTGTCTATTGTGTATAAACATGTGGTAATTTTTTAAATTGTTATTGCTGTATGGTATGGTGATGTTGAAGAAAATTTGATGTGTAACTCATCAAATGATTGTGATAGAATTAAGACCTTTATTTTTAAGGCTTTGAGCAAAAGACTAGTTCCACATCTCATTCGGATTTCTTTGTACATCGAAAAAGATTATTTGTCGTAGAGTAGCTAAAAAATGATTTATTGTTTAGTCACTACCGGTATTTGAATTCCATTTTAATTTATGAATTTGAACTTTAAAAAAATGTCTAAACATGTTTTTTGAGCCAAGATTTAAGACCTGATTTCCATGAATTATGTAGTGAGTAAATTGACAGGGTGACAAAAATGGACGACCATTCTGCAAGATTGCACTTTGGACAGGCTTGCATAAATGCAGATATGCAATTGTGTTCACTAAAAAAGTATATTCACTACAAAATTATTTCTGTACTTTTCTGGGTCAATAATTTGAGGAGTATGGTACCACAAGCTTCCAATGACATTAATCACATTGCTGGAACTCTATTGTGGATAGCAGAAGAACAGCTGCAACATTGATCAGAAAAGATAGTAAGAACAAGCGTTCACATTACGAACAATTAGCCCTGGCCTTGTCATGTTCTTGTCTATACTTAATTGGCTTTCAATATTACATAACATACCAAACTTTACAGACTCTTCCAGGAAAAGAATTAAGGAAACTTCTCTTCATTTGTCTGCTTGCCAAAGAAATTGTGGAAATAGAGGTACATGGTTACTACTATACATGTATGCCTTTGAAGAGTCACGATCTTACAGAATGACTGTAAAATGATAATCAATTGTGTTTACCCTTACCGATTACCAAAATAATGTTATTGATCAGCTCATGTTGTCCTATATATATGAACCTATCATGAAATACAGACTCTGTGCACTCTATATTCATCTGTAAGGATGAGATTTATGCAATGTATTTGTTTTACCTCATAAGTTATATTTAGAGCAGAACTATGCTTAATTGTGATAACAATTTTTATCAGACAGTTGCTCTTTTTTTTTCTTCATGGTGTTGAAATCAGTTGTTACGTTTATGTTAGTACATGTGTCTTACCGGTAGTCTATTAGTTATCACTTGACAGGGCGTGCAAAGGGTTAGAGTTTGAGCCCTGATATGGCACCTATGACCTGATGCAAGGCTTTTTATTAACATTGCTTCTCTACATTCTTGCCATAAAATGATACCCAGTGTACTAAAAGAAACTTATACTAGCCTAGCTGGCAGTATCCAGAGAAAATATGTGCATTCTCTATGTCAAATCTTTATAATCTTGACATTTTTTACTTGGGTATGTTTCTTACCCTTTTCATCTTAAGGGTAGAAGAGAAGTAAATCAGGGTTAAATCCAGTCTTAGTCAGGAGTGAAAGCTAACTTGAACACTATCAGCATCTCTCAATCTGCAATCTGCACTTGATGCGGACATCTCAATTCTATCCTTCTATCAGCTTTTCTTCTATCTTTCATGATGTTATTCATTTGTTATCCTTCTATAATTTCACTTTCTATATTCACTCATGTTATTTTTGTTTTTTATCCTTCTATAATTTTTTTATTTTATATTTGCTTATGTTATCCTTTAATTTATATTATTAATTTCTCTTTTTATCTTTCCAAACTCTTTGCCTACCCTCCTGTTTTTGAAAGCTCGTTATTATCTCTTGATTCAGAACACAGATATGAAAGGAGTTTATTCAAATATATTTATTATATTTCAATTAAAACGTTTGACTAAATGCTTTGCGTAGAAGGTCTAATTTTGCGCGCCTTGATCGTCACGTTTACTTAAGGGCAGAAACCTAGAGGAAAGAAGACTGCAGAAACCATGGAAATACATGGGCGTAGCAGATTTGATGCGGTCTTGCTGTGAGCATGAACTCGAGCAGGATTTGGGGTGTGGATCTATTAGTCTGGGCTTCATTCGGAATCAATTTGCTTTCGGCAGTGAATATAGCATTGAAAACAGTGTTAAACTGTCCTATCTTGAAATCAACACCTACCAACCAGTTTCAGTCTCAAAGCACTAGTAACTTCAGCCATAAAAGAAAAAATTCTGAACCACAACATCCCACTTAATATCAAATTTAAACCACAGAGACATTTGGGTATTTTATCAATATTATCTGAAATCATAACTTCACCCTTTCTCAAGTAATGTTAATAGCGACTGACCTTATGTCTTTTACAATTATTTCCCCTCTGCCCTCAGCCATCCATCATCCAGACTGAAATATTAGAACAAGAAAAGAAATGTAACCATCAATCATGTCAATGTTACTCTCTAAACTACCCTCAAGATTACCCTCTCATATTTCATAACTCTGCACTGTTCTTTTGTTGTTGTATTTTAGAGATAGTACAGATAGCACCAGCTTGAATAATTGTGTCATGGAAGGTGCATTAGACTTTTGACTCCTCTACGAAAGTTCATCCAAAATGGACACACTCATCTCTCTAGAGGCAAACTACATTCATAACTCTTTTTTTTATAATATCATTAATACTCACAACTTGAACTCATGAATATTTTTGTCACAGTAGGTGTGATGGAGTTTAGACTCCCAAGAAAACGATCATGAAAAAAGGACACAAATTGCCTCACTGGAATGCTGAGTTAGGGAACCCCCTGGAATAGTTTAGGATTGAATGCCAACACCTTTAATCGGCATGCCACACCCAGAGCTTACAGATTATCTCATCAGGTTTCCATGGAAACTGATTGACAGGGTGTCATGGCACCCTCCCTGTTGATGGACAGATGCCATAATTTATTTTAATCAGTTGTTGGGCCACTAAATAAGAGAATGTTTATGATACTGCCTTCATTGAGCAATGGAGCATGAAGTCAACAATTTGGTAGATTCAGGGCCCTCTTTCTGGGGGAAGCAGGTACAAGAAAAGCAAAACTTTGAAACACCCCTTCTTTTAAATGGAGGAAAATATGGTCATGTTCAGGTACCTTCATAGGTCATTTTTGCTGCAAAAAAGAGGGGGGGGGGAAGCAGTATTAGGGGCACATTTTCTGATTTCGATTTATGGATCCTTGCCAGAGTTTTTCCAGTCCAAATCAATCTAGAGACATTGACTAAATAATCTATCAGTAATTGAGATGGGATTCAACAGATGATATCTATATTTGGGCCCATGCTGCAGCCAGCACTAATCGGAATAATTTATTTTTAGCCAAAATTTTATTGTAAAATTGCAAGGAAGTGTGCTATTGTCAATATGTAATATGATGTCAACCAACTCAAATTGTCTTTTTCCTACTTTTAGTCTATGAGTAATTTGGCAATATGGGCATAATACAGACAGTGCTATAGCTAATGGATGTAGGTGAGGATCTCTCCCCCCCCCCCACCCTCCCAGTACAAAATGAAAGAGATGAACAAGAAAAGAGAGAGGATCGAATAGAGAGAAAGAAATTATGATACTATACCAACCCATACCTACCCCTTTACCTTTGCCATTTCATCCACCTTCTATTTCTGATGTACCACCCCCCCCCCAGTGCCCTTCAGAGGGTCGACCCATGCCACACCACTGAAATAAGAATCAACTGGTGTAGCACAGCCCCCCCCCCTCTTCCTTCTTACTTACCTCAGTTTCTCGATTTTTGAAAATAATGTTTTATTAAACTGATATGGATGGTGTGATCATTACAAAATCATGACGACTAACAATCTTTCTTTTTCGTTAAGTTATGTATTAATAATTTTTTCAATTTATGTGGAAATACAGGGATGTTCCCTTTATAGCACAGACAGTGCATAATAGTTACAAATTCACTGTGATGAGAACATACTCATGATTACAGACATGGAGTATTATCATTTGTATCTATTCAACTGATAAAATTCTTTTCAAATGTAGTTAAGTATCCTACTTTCAGTTTTTATGTGATCACACATTGTGCCAGACTATAAGTATGGAGATATTACAATAGTAAAAGCAATTGATCTTGGCTCTCTGACAGCATAAGGGGGTAATTCATTTATTAGATATTAGTTTAAAAGGAAACTGTAGATGTCTTATGAACCTCAGTGAAACTAAAATTAGTAAATTAGTAGGCCTACTCATACTTCCTTCTTTACTGTGGCTCTTTGTCGACCTTTGCTTTATTGAATTTATTATTTTTTCCATGCAACATATTTCTCTGTTAGCCCTTTGTTTTCCACTTAAATAATATCCCTATCCTATGCCATACTGTATTTCTGAAGATATAGTTCCTCCTCAGGGTTTTAGTTTATTTTGAAATATCAAGTGTAAAACTATTACATACACATGATAAATGGGTTGTCTTTTAGCCTATTAAGACTGAAATGGGTAGTTAATATGCATATACACAGTACAAATCCAATGATGATTAATGCCTATTGTTTTTGCTGATTGACAATCGTGGCAGATGAAGGTAAATTTTTGTTTAACATTTTTGTAAGCATAATTACTGTAGTATTGGGACTCTATTTGTTAAAGTTGAAGGGTTGCCACAATCCATGCAAGCTGTATACATTACAAATATTAGGTGTTTTAAACCTTGCATTTCCAACAAATTAAAAAACATTGATGATAAATAGTTTTGTGATACAAATATTAAATGAAAGGTTTTTTTCTTCATATTGTATTTTAATAGAACTGCCCAAGCTGTAAATATGATATTGCTTAATCTCGCTGCATTTTAGATGAAAAAGGTTTCAGATATTGGCACTCTGAAAGCCGCTGGGGAAAAAAAAAATCTGGAAAATATGACAGCTCAATCAAATTTACATGACAAACTACAGTCTTCCCTCTGAAAACAAATATTCTTTTTCTGTGATTCACTTCTCAAAGCTTTGGCTCATGATTTCGTCCTAAGAGGAACTTCTGTTAATTACCATACATCAATGGCTTGCTTGATTGTTTGCGGCATCGCCATGGTGACTGATAGTCACTTGTATCTTTAAAGAGGGCTGTCTTTTATTTGTTTGTGATTCACAACAAAGCTTCCGTGTCACTTCTGGGTTGCATGCGTGAGACGAAACTGCCCGGAAGGTTGCGCGGAAGGTCACCTCTAACCAAAATGGTACCCTTCCTACCCCTCTTCACTTCCTTCTTCCAAGACAAGTGGGATTTAATAATGTCATGTGTACTACTCATGATCATCAAGGTCACTGGTGGTAAGCCGTAGAGCATGTTTGGGTCACCGCAAGAATGAAGGGGTGAAGATTCTGTATAGGGAGGGGGTGGGGGGAGTCAAATCCCAAAAAAAGTTCTAACAGGCAAAACATTAAAATAGGAAATAGGTATTAACATTTTCAGGTGTCTTTAGGGGTGAATATTTTTTGGTGTATTTACTAAAAGTAAAGATATGCTAGATAGGATTTAAAAGTGGGCAAATGTAGTCATTGTGCCTCCTTAGATTTGCCACTAGAGAGTGTAATGATTGTTATTGTGATTGAATTAACCATCAGGGGCTCCCACCCTTTAGTTTTTTTTTGTAAAGCCTTTAGGGCTGGGATCTGTAATGTGTAGTCACTATGTTCTGGATATTGTAACTACTTGCCCAGTGCAAAACTATGTCTCATTTTTTAAAGGATATGAGGGGCGGGATAAATCTGCATGCCTGTACATTTGTAGTGATACCCCTTTCTGTCTGTGGTTTTATATTCTTGAGTCTAATACAGCTTTTGTCATCTTTTTATTTTGTTTAAACAATTGTAACAATTGGTCTTTGCGTGGTATGGAAGCGGCCCTATCATTTAAAATTAATTTTCCTTCTCCTTTTCTATAGAAATATTCTCCCCCCCCCCCTCTGTTTCTTTCTTTTTCCATGGCAGACAGGGTCCATCCCCTGCTACATCACAAAAATAGTGAATGCAAGCATCTCTTTCCTTCTTAAATAATTCTATCAAATATATTTTAACATGAAGTCTGAAAGTAGTTGTTAACTGCCGTGATGGTGATGAATGATGATGCTGGATGAAGAAACAGAGCTTGTAATTCAATCCCAAAGATATAAAGAGGAACTCTTTAATTACAGAATTATGTACGCTTGCACATGAAGCGCATTAAACGTTCATCGCTTCTAGTCCAATATTGACGGCTGCCTCTGGGATGGGGGTGTGGCGGGCAACCTCTTATTAACATTAATGTTGAATTCTGTGAGCAGGCATTCTCTGCATGCTGTCATCAAGCGAATATAACCGACTCAATTAGTGATCATGTCCTACATCGGAGACATGCTGGTGGGATTGGAAATGTAGTCTACTCTGCGGTTATTTCGGTTGTCAGCAGACGACTAACAAGCAAAGCTGGAAATCTAAAAATGATTCTGTGATGGCTAGAAAAATAGATAGGCTGATAGTGAGAGAGAGAGAGAGAGAGAGCAAGAGAGAGAGAGACAGAGAGAGGGAGACAGAGAGAGGGAGACAGAGAGAGGAGGGGGATAGAGACAGACAGACAGAGAGACAGAGAGACATAGAGAGAGAGACAGAAAGAGAGAGAGAGCGAGAGAGAGAGAGGGGGGGGGGGGGAGAGAAAAAGAGCCTGAATCTTAATGTGGTGACACATCAAGAGGAAGATATGGATAAAAGAATAAGCAACCTAAGGAAAAGATATGAGATATATAGAGAGTTGGGGATGTGACAAACAGTGGATTATAAAGAGAAGGAGAAAGGGAAAGAGAAAGAGAAATGCAGGCAGATAGAAAATACAAAATAGAAAATAAGATTACTAATGAGAAAGAGAGTAAGAGGGGGATACAATTTTGTATAATGAGAGATTTGTATTAGAACAAACTTCTTAAATGTATGTTCTTTGAAATTAAAAATGCAAATACATTGACCTGTAGATGACATGCACTGTTTCAATAGAAGTAGATGGTTTATGCCTACTACCATCTGTTTGATTCTGCACTCTGTATTGTACATGTCAAGTATATATTGTAATACCATCACCAAGAGAGATGTTATTAACTGTTATTTGACTGCCATTTCATGTCAAGGGGTTGTTTTTAATTGCAATGTTGATTGAAATGTTTTGACTGAACTTTTTCATGGATGTTTGCTCCATCATTACCAGGTTCATTGGTAACCACAATCTTTTCATTTCCTGCTAAACTCACTTTGAACTTTTGACTGGAGATATGTCTTTATTTTGTTGTTGTTGCGAAAATTGGAAGAAATTGAGTCTTGTACAGAAAACATCTTGTCAGATGTAAGTGCTGCATTTTAATCTGTCATGCGGGATGGATTTTTTAAATATATACATGTATTCATAAATAAAGACTGATAGGCCTACATGGAATGTTCTTTGTTTCTACCATATCTTTTAAGCCTTGATGCTACCTTTAGAACTTTAATGATTCTTTCTGTTCATAGGTTAGAATTCTGATCAATAAAGTGTAAATTATTGTTTTTAGTGAGGAAATGATGTAGCATCAATGGTCAATTTAGTTTACCGGTTAGTTGTATCATCTATTTTGTGTACTTTAAATGTAATTTTAAATTCCCTATTTCATTTCCTTTTTTTGTTTTATTTTATTTTTTAAATGTAATTCTAAGTCTCTCTTTTATTTTTAATTTTAGGTATGTATACTGTAATTTCAAATTCCCTTTTATTTATATTCCATCATGTAGTTTATCCTCTTTTTCTGTTTTTAGTGTAATTCATAATGAACTAGTTTGTTCTTTAATGCATAATTCTTAAGTTTTGATTCTTGAATACAGTTAGCAGCAATGAGATCAGAAGTTTATATACTGCCACTTAAAATGCTGTATTTTTTTAGTTTCACTTCACTTGAGAAAGACTCCTGGACATGTGATGTCAGATATGATATGTTGTTCATTGTCTTGATTTGTATGGAGAAAGATAGTCAGTACTTTTGTTTGTGGAAGTGTAGTGTTTCACAAAGGCAGTTTGTTAGTTTACTTTACACAGAGTTTTGATATGAATTGCCTTTCAATTCATGCATGCAAGGAGTATATACCACTAGTTTTCTGTAGATGTTGCATGTTTCTAATTAAGTAAGTAGTGGAAGTAGCAGACTTCGGTTTTGACGAAGTGGGGACATAATCATGAGTATTAAATAGTGTCAACAGTGATCAAATATAAATCCTAAGCTATGTAATTGTTAGTTATGATTGCAAGAGGAATATAGTTATGTTTATCTCTCATTATGACATGCTACAATAGCATGTAGCTACATATCTCTTTGACATAATTGGATTTCAATTTTTCAAAGAGGGGTAACTCTTAGAAATGTTTTGGTTGCAGAACTAAGATTAAATTTCACTTTTGCAGTACTTATTCTTATTGATAGATACATGATTCATTGTTTTCATTTTAAACGTTAAAGTTGATACTCTAAGCAAATAAATGTCCCTTAATTTGTTACCTACGGCAAGTATATATTATTTTTAAGTTTTTCAATTACTTAGCATATCACAAAAAAATCTGTCTACTCGAAATCCTCAATTGAAATGTCTAAAATATCCGCCTCTCTTTGCATAGAAAATCAGTCACGGCGCTGGTCTACTATTTATGACCTCACGTCCGGGAGAGAGTATATTCACGTACCCGGATGTTCCATAGCAAACATGTGCAGAGTGATACGATTTTCTGCATATTTTTGTTTCAAAGGCTGAAAAGTCTAATAAATCATAATTCTATGTACAATTCTTTACCTTCCCCTAGTACTTCATAGTATTAATATCAATTCCCCTTTTAAAAATTATGACATATACATGCCAACGATGTGCTATTAGTCGATATTTTCACCATGTAATTTTTGTTTTGGTGTTGAAATCGGCCCAGGCACGGAGTGAACAGTAGCTGTCTACCCATGCACAGTTCATTACCATACACTACAGCGATCTCCCGATGGTTTCTTCTTCCTTTTTCCCATGTCTTTCGCCTTCCTTGGCCCTGAACATCCTTCATCTACCAATTCTGACACCGGTAGTCAGGAGCAAGTCTTTGTTAGTTGTTTTTCTTAGCTGGCAACGTCGCTTTCATTCTCTTGCAATTGTCGATAAACATATAACTAGCGCACGTACGTTCCATCACAAGCAAGCAGCGCCTAGAGCAGCGGCTTGGTCTTACCTCCCGATTCTGCTCGCTTTACGAACGTTCATGCAAGAGCCGCATCACTCGCCAAAATATTATAGAGGAAGCGCGCTTGCATGATCTCGTTCAAGTTTGATATTTTACAACATAAACAGGGTTCTTGTTAATAGCCGGCAACCGGCTATTTTTTCCGGCTGTAACGGCAATCGTAGCCGGCTGTAAGCCTCTCCAAAAAAAAAAAATAATAATACAAAAATCACATCATATTCGGTCAAGTCGCTATCTCAAACCCTGCTGGTCTTCAGACTGTCGGGCTGAGCATTCCCAGCCCCGGACTATGGCACAAATTGGGTCATCCTGATAAACAGAGACCACTAATAAACAACATAAAACATGTCTTATTATTCCTCATCTGAACTTGATATCATGATTAACCTTGCAAAGTTACTCTGTGAAGATAGCTGATCTGTGACGTGTTTATATATGCCTTTGCAATGCAATGTTTGCACATGGTCAGGGAGAGAGCTCCCTGCATGTATCATTGCCATATGAAATTATGTGGAAGTGTGTATCACACACACCCAAGACACACCCTGCAATGAGCTGATCCAAGTTAGTGACCAATGAGGAAGGTTCTCTAGCTATGTGGGTGGAGTTTGATACCAGCATAAATTACAGGTTGGTGACCGCGCGTGCTTTCACCGTACCCAGTTCAGTGGGAGGTCAAGAAGCCACGCCCACAAGTGTGCATGTGACAAGCATGAGCTCTCCATCTGTGTGTATGTACAGTGTATTTGGGCGCCGGAGGTTTGTGTGTACATGTGTGTGTGACTGAGAGAGCACGCATGGGCTAGCATGTCCCTGCATGTCCCTGCATGGACGAGGCAGGGACATGAGTAAGACAAGTAAGACAAGTGAGACTCGATAGAAAGGATGGCTGTGTTAATCGGCTGAATTGAAGAATGATCAAAAACTTAAATTACTCACAATATCCAAGACTTTGTTGATTGATATTTCTAAAAATTCAATTATTATTGTTATCAATATTGTTGTATTTTATTTATATATGAACATTATTTTAGGGGGCGAGTCGGCAAGGGATGGATATTAATATTGAGAGAGAGAGAGAGAGACTCGGGGGAGAAGGGATGTGAGAGGAACTGACCATCGAATGTGTAAACATTTAGAAAGTTGTGAGCTGAGAGTGCAGTAATAAGAAAAGGTACATGAGCGATGAACACATTGCAGAGAGAAGGGAATAAAGAGGGTGAGAAAAGAGAGAAGGGGGCTGGTTGTTTTATTGTTTACAAATTCATTCATATGAATTACTGCTGCCAGAAAGCTGGCGCGCAGCGGCCAGGGTGTAACATTACACTGCGGTTTCTTTGATTATCTTTATCATCGGCTATTAGCACATTCCAAAATGTATGCAAATAACGGTTAACCGGAGCGAGAAATGAAAACGGTTTTGATGAATGCGGTCGTATAACCGTCGGTTAAACGGTTTGACTCAGGCCTAGTGTGAAACTGTGATTGATTTGGCGATGCACGATTCGATTCAGAATACGAGTGCTGCACAACCGGTGCGGCACGCTATACACATACACTGTCACAGAGACTAGACCGTAGACGTACGTTCGTAAACAAGCTCAAGCCAGCGAACTCCGCTCGCAATAATTTAAAGAGGCCAGCTCCAGAGCTCGCTCTGCGTCCAAATGATCACCCGCATTGGCATTGCTATTTATACTTCGTAATCCTAAGTTAGATCTACCGTATTGTGAATAAAAAATGAAAATTTGTACTCATATGTACTCAGAACTTTGTCCAACACCGATATAATCCTTATATCTATTTGATAATTGTTTCAATACAACAACAAAAAGGTTTTTTTCTGGATCTTTTCTTTTCGTGTTGTAACATTTTTACTTTTACTTTTAGCGATCTATTTTACCGATTCGAAAAACAGAGGTGGCATATTGCATATAAACGTTAAGCGCATGGCGATTGGAAGAAAAGTACCGAAAACTATTTTTTTTTCGTAGGCCTAGAGTCTATAGAAATAATTATTAATTATTATTTTTTTTATTTTTTATCGCAAACGATTTTCTTCACTGACAAGGTCCTGTAAACGTCAGTTAACCGTTTTTGCCCAGGACTACCTTGTATCATTATCATGTAATTCAAAATTGTAGATTCATCACAAATATGATTGATTTATCAGAAACAATAATGGAGCATTTTCATTTCATATTGTATATCATATGAAAAGTAAGTTATTCAGCCAAAATATTCATGATCTTTATCATTAAACTATGGCTCATACAGTGTGGTCATATCTTCAAAAATAAGGCTAAGATAGCACCAGAGAGCATCTAAAACCCTAAAGCTTCCAGGGCCCTTGGGCGGGCCCTGGACCCCGGCCGCAAGGGACTTCGCGCTTCGCGCTCGTGATGTGCGCTACGCGCACAGAGATTTTTCTTTTGCAATTTTAGTAGCCTCCTGTAAATCATAAATAGCCTGCTATCAGAAAAATTAACAAGAACCCTGCATAAAATGTTTAACTGGTACTGTATCCTTTTTTGAGGCAGTCGGCACACACATCTATGATAAGTACTATCATAGTTCTAGACCTATTCGTTTTTCAAAACTGCTCATCATGACAATATAATGCATCCGCCTATTCATAAGTGCACGATTTAACTTTAATTCCTATAAGCAGTAAACTCGTCTTAAATCTCTACCCAATAGGTGAATATGAGGATATGAAAAGAAATCAGCGACTGGAAAATGTTGCTTCGTTATTCTTCATTCAAATGAAAACAGAAAATCCATCAAATATACTCCTTAACAACAACAAATCTAAGCTCTGACAGGATAGCATTTACGTAGGGATATCACTGCCATTCACTCTCACTGAGCCCATGACTCCCGTTCGTGACGTCACGGATAGAGGCTCGACTCTACGTGCACTTCCGGGTTTCAGACTTAGATATTTTGGTAGAGTTTAC
The DNA here is from genome assembly GCF_000002235.5 of Strongylocentrotus purpuratus. Taxonomy (NCBI): domain Eukaryota; kingdom Metazoa; phylum Echinodermata; class Echinoidea; order Camarodonta; family Strongylocentrotidae; genus Strongylocentrotus; species Strongylocentrotus purpuratus. Next base: position 53,642,705 of record NW_022145612.1, read on the forward strand.
TCGAATAAATTCATTATTCTAAACTTGTTTTGTCGGGTGGACACCATTTGGTGTTATTATGGGGGTTAAAAGCTTTCTATTTATGTAATTATCTCAGTATTTGGGATTGTCTTAGAGTATCAACTTTAACTAATCTTGACAAGAAGGTAATAATGTGTTTGTAGCTAGATTGATCTTTAGAAATAGCTATACCCTCTATTAATCAGAAGAAAGAAAGATGTTAGATTGGGTTAAAAATCTAACATACACAATCACCAGTAAGGAAATTACACATGAGAGGCCCAAACATCAACATGACACTTTGAAGTACTCTGTCAAAATCAAACATTTCCTTGTTCAGCTGACACAATACTACCTATGAGGGCACTGTTTACTTTATCAGAAATAGTCCCTTAATCTACAGAGCTTGCTCTGTGACAAATTTACAGCAGTTATTGGAAGGAAAAAAATATCTTTGTCATAAGTGGTGATCTATGATGTAGTCATGGAAAGAAAATACAGAAAGAGAAAGATAACTTTTTATTTCAATGAGATCATTAAAAAAACATTAGTGCTCCTCTAATTGTTTTTAAAGTGTGTATGAAATTGAATTTCAAATTACTTTTCAAGTATGAAATGGAAATGTGTGAGTGAATGACAGGAGGTTCTTTGTTGTAACATGATTAGTACAGGGGAGTATTCATCGAGCAACTTAAAACTATTTATATGTTTTCTTCTTTTTTAAGGCTGACATTATCTCAATGCTTACAGGAGTCATTTTTTTCCTGGAGGAAATTTATGGAAATTAGGGAATTCATTAGTCAACTGATTAATACACTTGATTGAAAATAAATTAACAAGCTTGTAGTCTTTGTAAAGTAAATGTAATTTATACAAAATAGCAATGAATTATCTGTAAACCTACTACCATTTTACATTATCTTTTGTTCAACAATTATTTTATTCTCCCTCTCTCTCTCTTTGCGATGCAGCTATCAGCAAGGATAGTGGGGATGACTCCCGGTGCAACCTCATCGACGATGGCCCAACCAAGTCCCCGAACAAAGCCCCCGCCATGGAAAAATGGCGGAAGCTTTCTGAGGGGAAGGGCATCGTGGCCCGGGCACGCAAGGAATCGGGGGCCCCTCTCACAAACAGTACCAAGGATCTAAGAGGAGGAGGAGGAGGGGAGAGTAACGGGAACAGCGCAGAGGAGATGGATGAGGGTGATGATGAGGAGGATGATGAGTATGTTGACGATGATGATGAAGATGGAGATAGTAGTGAAGGTAAGGATTATTGTCAGGTGGGAATTATGCTCTCAGCATTCTGATGCAAACAGTGTCACAAGCAATACATGTTACATAACTAGTAGAAACTGGGGGTTGCACCTATGGGGCACTTTTTTTTAGGGGGGGGGGCACCTCTGGCTAGATCTTCATTATAATCAAAATTTATTAACAGTCTGTATCCTTTTTAGGAGACTTCACCATTTACTTTTGCACATGGTAACCAACCAGAAAGAACCCCACCGTAGCATTACACTGCACAATATTTTCAAGATGATCATTCACCCAATTATATATCTGATTCCGTTTTGGCCATTTTTCCAATGATGAGAGAAGAATAATGTTCTATCTCTATAGTTGAAGTTGGAAAACAGGTGCTAAGATTTTAAACCTTGAAACGGTCGGGAAGATATGCAAGTGCATTTCCTATGAATATATACAAGCAATGCAGTAGCCTCTTAAATAATTCACTTCAAATTGATGGACTACATAGTGTGAGATAATGAAATTACCAGAGGGGTTGATTAAAATCTGTTTTTGGTTCCCCCAATTATGCTTTGATCCGTTAACTTAGCAAAGCATCATTATTCTATTTCAAGCAATTAGAGCTGCACTCTTTAAAAATAATATACTGTTGCTTTAATAAAATGAATTATAAAAGGCTGGTGGTGGGGTATTGTATAAATTAGATGGAAATTTCCCTTTGAGATTTTACACTTCCACGCACTATGTAACTTCCACGCACTCTGTAACAACAAAATTAGGATAGTAAAAATTGAATAAGTAAAAATGACCGATAAAAATAACTTAATGTGTTTTTGCCAGAATCAAGAGTTTAAAATCAAGGGGTCTTGTGAAGGTCAGAGGAAAACCATAATATAGTCATCTGGAATGTTTAAGTTTATATATGCTCATTACAATTGAATAAAATTAATGATAAATTTTGTATTGCTTGCGACTTGTAGTTTTGCCATGGTTTTGCATGTGCATTTGAAGAATGAGAACCGTGCTGTTTTGTTTTCATTTTAAAAATTGCTTTTGTCCCATTTTCTGTAAGAAATTTTACCCCTTTCGAAAAGGATGCTTTTGCAGGAATCCATTGAATTTAGAGATCTTTCTTAGCAGAACACATGCAGAAATGGATGAAAGGAGAAAGAGAGAGAAGATTAGAGATAGAGGGAGAGAGGGAAGAGAGAAAGAGGGGAGAGAGAGAGAGAGGTGGGGTGGGGTGAGAGAATGTACAGTAGGTACATTGTGAGTAGTCTAGCCAACTATAAAGCAGATTTAACATAACGTTTTGGTAAAGTTGAAGAGCTCCCTCTGTGGGTTCTGTTTATTAACACCACAAGAACTTCACAGACAAAATGAGTATTGTAACGATCAAGAGCTCCAAATTGTGATGATAAATTTCAAACTTTATTTTATTAACTTTATAAAGGTGAGACGAGAGGAAAGAGGAGGAATTGAAATGATCACCCCAGTCGTAAAAAAATAGGAAAAAAATAGGGGAAAAATAGGGGGAAAATAGTCCCGAAAATATATTTTTTTTCTATTTTTTCCCTATTTTTTTTAAAGGAAAAAATAGGGAAAAAATAGTTTTGGAAATAGGAAAAAAATAGGTTTGAAACAATTTTTTCTATTTTTTTCCTATTTTTTTCCTATTTTTCAGACCTGAAAATAGGAAAAAAATAGGGAAAAAATAGTGTAGAAAATGGTGAAGAAAATAGTAAAAAAATAGTGATAACTAGGTGCTAGTGGACAGTGAAAAATAGTGAGGAAATAGGAAAAAAATAGTGAGGAAATAGGAAAAAAATAGTAAGAAAATAGGAAAAAAATAGTATGAAAATAGGGGAAAATAGGAAAAAAATAGTAAGGAAATAGGAAAAAAAATAGTAAGAAAATAGGAAAAAAATAGTAAGAAAATAGGAAAAAAATAGTAAGAAAATAGGAAAAAAATAGTAAGAAAATAGGAAAAAAATAGTAAGAAAATAGGAAAAAATAGTAAGGAAATAGGAAAACAAATAGTAAGAAAATAGGAAAAAAATAGTAAGAAAATAGGGAAAAATAGTAAGAAAATAGGAAAAAAATAGTAAGGAAATATGAAAAAAATAGTAAATAAGTGAGGAAATCAGAAAAAAATAGTCAGGAAATAGGGGGGGGGGATCACTCATCCTTTACTTTCATGGATTTCTCAAGCACTACCATCTCACACATCCAGTCAACGACTCTGTACATTTAATTAAATCATACAGTGCAAACTTGATATAAAGAGATCAGTTATACCTGAAATGACAAGGTAATTTAACAGCTTTTGGGGGTTAAGATTTCTTGGTTGCACATGACCTCATTGTCAAAAGTTTCCACTGTAGAATAGTCACCCTACTCCTACAGCTCTTTTCTCTGCATCGATGCACCTACTCAGTTTGCCAAATTCACTTCATCCTTTCAGTCCAATCCATTCAGTAGAACATTTAAAATAGTCAATGGGTATATGGAAAATGTTATACAGTCCACTCCTATTATAACGAACATGGATACACCAAGATTTTATTATCAGGCAATTCTCATCAGTCCCAATTTTAAACAAACCAATGTGTTCAGTAACTTGAGTATAACATGATTTCATTTTAACAAGGAAATTGGCTTGGTCCCGAGCACCTCGTTATAATGGCAGTGGACTGTAACAAACAAAAATAATAAAAGGGAATGTGTCAAATAAAATACATGTACTTTATTTTCGAGAGGTAAACACAATGACATGAGTTTAGTATAGTATGTGTGTTCATATAAGCAAATAAATAAAAGAACTTAACTGATATTTACAATTTTTGGTTAAGTACTGTAGTGTACATGTTGTAGTAATAGAGTTGTTCATGGTTTGCTATGATTATACTCTAAAAAAAAAACAAGACAAATGCGACTGCGTCTCCTATATGCCTCCACCTTAAAAAAATATCATCCACCTAGAATGTAGCTTTCTATTTGTGTTCAAATAAAGTATTCAGGTGAGTTTCAGGACTATTACTGAGCCGATGTGGATATGCCAGGCGATCACAAGCTCTCTCCCTCACTAGTAACCAAATAAAGCAGTATTCTGGACATGAGAGTGTTGTTTTCTGTCTCTTTTATTACAATTTAATTGCAAAGTGCTCTTAATAATGTAATCACATTTTCAAACCTCAAGAAAATCATGACAAATAATTTTTTTTTTCTCGTTATTTACAAAGATAACAAAATAAAATAAATCATATAACAGATTTTTCAACAATGCATGCATGCTCTATAGTACAGTTGACATGTTACATAATTTTCTCAATCTCAATTGAACTGTCAAAATCTTAATACAATCATCATAATCTAGAAACACTTACTACAAAATCAATGACATGTCATGTCATTGAGATATATATAAACAAGAAAATGAGAGACTTACATGCTACTATTTTCAAATAGTTTTACAAAGTATAGGCCTACCATCATTACCATGTATCATAAGTAATGGTCTCATGGTCCTTTATCTTCATTGTGTACACATACATGTTGTACTTGCCTATGAATCTCAATGATTAGACATAAGAATTACATAATAAAATGGAAACAAATACTAATGTAAAGGATACAGATGTTGGTCATGCTGTTCACAGGCATCGAATGGTGGTTGTACGTTACATGTACATTGTAGCTTGATTAGTTTCAATGGATCTGTAAAGATATAAATGAAATGTGAGTTAGGGGTTAGAATAATCATGCATTGGTACATTTATGAACATGCAATTAATACTTAGTACAAGTATTTATGTATTTCATAATGAAAAATTCAAAGGCACAGAACATGTGTGTACAAAAGTATGATAGCAAAAAAGATGCCAGGCTGACGACGAACGGATGGTGAAACAACGGAGTCATCAAAGAGCTGTCAAGGTGCATGAAATGTAAATCACTCAGGTAGGCAATTAATTAGAGTTATTTTATTCTTAGATATATTGGGTGAACATACATAAAATAAAACATAAAACACAGAAAAGAAAATAGTAAAGGAACAATTTGTTGAAGAAAAAAATAAAAAGGAAAGAGAAAAATAATGTAGATCTAGGTAGAAATTGTGCCACCTGCAAATTATTGTTCTAGCATATTAATGATGAGGTAAACTAGACCCCTACTCTAATATTTTGATGTCAGATCTTAACTAACAAACATGAAATAAATAAACCTAAAAAAATTATCAACAATAGATTTCTATTTCTACTTAGTAAGGACATACCTCGCAGACACATGCACTCTCGGACTTGGAAGACTTGCTCTTCTTCTTGCGTGGTACTTTAGCAGGTTGTGTTTTCTGATTCCTAGAATTAGAAAAATAATTTGAGATACAATTTAGCCTAAAACCACATCAAAACATTATATCATGCAAGGATATATAATTGACAGACGTAGTAATGGTACAAAATCTGAAATTTCTACGTGGATTTATTGTAATCACGTTTGTTTACATTCACTCATTCACTAACAGACACTACACTGCACTTGGAGATTCACTAGGCCTACGTACACTTCACTCAGAAGTTTTGTAGTCTAAGACTAAGTTACAACCTCAACACTACATGGGAATATTGATACGTAAAATAACATTCTATAGGCCTACTATGTCTATGAAATAGCATTATATTCAACAACAGACACAATAAAAATATATATATCATAATATAATTAAGTTTCAGAAATAAACGTACCTTTTCAGCTGTTTTCTGGGGCCAGTTCCGCTCGTCGATGTTCCGTCATTCGACAACAAACTCATTTCTCTACGAGTGGGACTAGAATATTTTGAACATTTGTCGGGCTCATTTTCTTGGGAAGAATCACTAAAATGGGATAAGGAGGCATCGGAGTATGAGGAGTCACTATCTCTTGATGAAATTTCATCGCTAGAATAATTGCTGGAAGACATTTTGGTGTGATTTGGAGACGTTTGATGAACGAAAATCAGCAAAAGTCCGATGCGCATAGCAGTGCAAGTGGGGAAAAAAAATAACGGGTGATTTTCAAATTACGTACTTGCGTACTGTCCTCTACGTTGAAACTTTGCACACACATAGAACGGGAATATCTCGATCGAATGCTTTTTTTTCTATTAATAAAGGAGATTTTTTTTTGGTTGAAATTTCTATGTGTACATTTTCTTTTTACACATGATTTATGTATGGTTATCTTTGAGTGCACTAGTCACTACTATAGTTTGTAAATAAAATCAAGAATATTAATAAAGGAAAAAAATTGAAATTTCGTACATTTTCTTTTTACACATTGTTTATTTATGGTCATCTTTGAGCTCACTATTCAATATGTGACCCCACAGCTAAAAACCACCAATAAGTCGCAAAATGAACAACAGAGATAATGGCAGGAGAAGCGGGCTTTTTGAATAGGATGCCAGTCATAAACAATGAAAATATGCAAGTTTAGAAAATAGACAAAAAATAGTTTACAAATTTGTATCATGTCATAAAAAATTTAAGTGCAAAAAATAGGAAGAAAATAGTACTCGCAAATAGGTAAAAAGAAGTCTGAAAAAGATAAAGGTGAAAAAATAGGGAAAAAATTGTCTGAAAAAGATGAAGGTGAAAAAATAGGGAAAAAATAGTTTGGTACTCGAGAATAGGAAAAAATAGAACTATTTTTTTCCTATTTTCTTTAAAAAAATAGGAATAAAATAGTCCACAAAAGTTGAAGGTAAAAAAAATGGGGGGAAAATTGTTTGTGCTTGAAAATAGGAAAAAAATAGGACTATTTTTTTCCTGTTTTCTTATAGGAAATAGGAAAAAAATAGTCTGAAAAAAATATAGGTGAAAAAAATAGGGAAAAAATAGTTTGTACTTGAAAATAGGAAAAAAATAGGACTATTTTTTTCCTGTTTTTTTATAGGAAATAGGAAAAAAATAGTCTGAAAAAAATATAGGTGAAAAAAATAGGGAAAAAATAGTTTGTACTTGAAAATAGGAAAAAAATAGCCCTATTTTTTTCCTATTTTCTTGAAGGAAATAGGGAAAAAATAGGCTGCATTTCCAGAAAATAGGGAAAAAATAGGAAAAAAATAGGGAAAAAATATATTTTAGCAACACACAAAACTACTAGGGCAAATTCTATTTTGCATATTGTTTAGATATTCTCATTTTCTACCAAGAAGCTAATGAAAAAGATAAGACTGAATGCAATATTTCTCTAAAAGATTTACATTTCATCAAATTTTGAAATGCTACCTCATAGTTATTGAATCAATTCTTTCTTTGAAGATCAAAATCTATTAGCATGCTTTTTAAACACTTCATGTCACTTTCACACCTTGAAGGTGTTTAGTGTCAAGTAAACAAACAAAATTATTGTATGATTATGAAGCAAGTTATTACCTATCCCTACATTGGTTGGGGCTTCCATGCATGTCTGGCTCGAGAGGTACATGTCTGGCTTAAGAGGTACAATTCTTCACCACCTATCAGGTTTCAGGAAATGATTAATGGTGTGTGATTAAGAGAAGGGGCAGGTGTCACAGACTCCTCTCAAAACTATTTCATAGCATTTGAAATTCATTCATGATTTATGGACTCGGCCAGCCAGAGAGCAGAGGAGAGATTATAAACAATAGGTTATGATTCTAAAGCTGCTTTTATTGTATACCGCTTCCCCATTTATGCGTTATCACACAATATGATGAATGTCATGAGGCATCATGATATTTTTCCTGCAAAAAGCAGAGCAGACCTTACACATTACCATTGTATTAGAATTGTAGAATGTTAGGATACCATGCATTATATAGGCCTATATGATGTGAAGTTTACTGAATATATCAATAAAAACAGGGAGATTGTATTTGACTAGGGGGAGGGGTATGAGCCACTAATTGTTATCTGGGGAGAGTTTATACCATCTAGTCAACAACTTGTGTACCATATGTTGAGGAGTAGCTAGGCTCTTAGTTCTGCTACATTATGGAATATAATGATTGATAGCAGTGATGATCATGCTGATAACTACATTGATGATACATACTCAACTGTGCACATAATGTCTTCTATGTATGGTAGTCATACATAAAGGGCTTACGATAAATATTAGTATTTAAATCATTTTCAAATCAAGTCCTGAAGTTTCCTGGTATGTAGAATAGGCTTAGGATATACAAATGATTCCATCTCTTAATTTATAAAAATCTTAATGACATATCATATACTCATTCCATGTAAACGTCAGAAGAAGAAAAAAAATCAGGGAACATTTACAGTAATAGTTATTGTCATCGGGCAACTGGGACCGGCCCTCAAATTACATAACTTAAAACAAGTCTTATTAATCCTGTGAATGCTAAGCTTGGGATTACCCGGACTAGAGAATATTGAAAATCATATTATATCAAAATAAAATTGTCTTTAATTCAGGGGGTTAATATTTATAGAAAGCAATGTGAAAAATGGGACACAACAAAAAGTAATTAGTAACTAAAATGTTGTCTTTGTAGGGTTGATCAAATGCTAATTTTATTTGCTAAATCACGTACAGCCTTCTAAAAGCTGCAAAAATGATGAGTGCATGTTTTTTAAACTTTCCTGCATGAAGGCCCTAAATCATATATAAATGAAAACCATTGGCATAGTGGTGCTTGTAATATAAAGACAGAGGAGGGACAGTACTTCCAGAGAAGTAAATATGATGTTATACATTTATGCCTACTTGTCTATTCCCCACAGATAATGGTAAAAATTCTTTTAAAAGTATGAAAGCATGGCATGTTGAAGAACAAAGTTATATCAAAAAGATGAAAATATCATAGTACATTTCCTCATTCTCATGACATGTACAGTTTGGCACATTCGCCATTTAAGAATAATGTTATTGTGTGTAATTCTTGGAATCAGAGATATTTTAAAAGGTGTTTTTTTCCCTCAACATATGATAATAATTGTATTATAAGAAGCAGGAAGTCAGAAAGCGAGAGAGAGAGAGAGAAGAAAAAATGGTAGAGAGATAGGGAGAGAGAGATAGAGAGAGAGAGAGAGGGAGGGAGAGAGAGAGAAGGGGAGGGAGAGAGAGAAGGGGAGGGAGCAGGGATTGGGAGAAAGGAGGAGGAAAACGACCAGAATATTATTCAAAATATGTAAAAACAAGAATATAAACTTGTCAAAATCCTACCAAATCATATACGTAATATGTCAGACCGATATAATACAGGGGGACATGCAGCTATAGCTGCCCCTGCTCACCCCTAGCTAGCGAGATCATGACTGACTGAAACCACAAGTGAAACCATAATCTCATCTCATTATTGTTACTCGTTAATCCATCATTTTTAATGGTCAGGAATCATAGTCCTTGATGACAGCAAGTATCCATTCATATCCCTCTTCAGCACAAGTACATAGGCATTAGTCTATACAGTGTTCTTGTTGGTCTGTGCATAAGAGGATTGAATGTGTTGACATTGAGGAAAAGTAAGTTATTTTGCAGCTCTCCATGTTGTTGATATTGATTTTGAAGTAGAGGGATGAAGATGTAATTAAACATAAGAAGATATAATTAAAACACAGATATAATCAAAATATGTAGTCACCCGCAGAAGTTAGTAGCTCGTTAGACGAGCTATTCAATCAAGATTGTAGTTTTGTGTCCATGCCATGGAAATTGAATCTTCAGTGAGTTTTACTATTTATCGTTGATAAGAAGTATGTTTGTAACAATTGTAGAGGAAAAGAACAGTGCAATGTTTTTGGTTTTCGTAATGCTCATAAATGAAAAATTCTGGAGAAACTTTAGAACAGTAGTAAGATTTTGTTGAGGAAGTGATATTGCCTATATTTTAGTTCTCGGCAGTTTTCTTTGTATTGAACAAATTTCATTATGGTGGAAGGGTGTGTATATATCAGCAAAGCAATGCAAGGAAACACAAAATGATCTAAAATATATCATGGTCCGTAAATGTACGAGCTGCAAATTAAAAAAAATGCTTGCAAAATAGTAAAGGGACATGGCAGGAAACCATTTTATTGAATCATCCTTGACATATACACTTCCTTTCCTTTGATTTGCTTTCATATTATTTTCTTTCGAAATTCATCTTTAAAAAATGCCTGCTTTTATTATTTTGTTATGTTTTGCATGGCTTTTGCATGTCGCCTGTCTTTCTATTTTTCCTCCTAAATACCATGCATGCATCTTTAAAGACACCTTAAGCATACACAGTGGAGATCTGCAGGATGATGTTTTCTGGGATGAAAAGAGTGAGTTTGGGTTTCTAGATGGTGAGAAGGAGGAGGAGGAGGAATATCGAGATGAAGAAGATGGGGAATTTCAAGGTTTAGGTCTCCGTGGTAAGTTTGATTTTTATGTGGGTTTGTGGGATACATACATTCATGTAGAATACTGCAGTAGAAGATTCATCCATTTAATTTATCAAATTTGTGTATGTGTGCCTTTTTCTCTCACTGAAATTGCGGTTTACTTTGAAGGTCATTTTTATATCTAGCCTGACAATGATTATTGATATTCGTTTTTTGTACTATGTGTGAATGTTTGTTTGTGGAATTTAATCTAAATGTTTGTGTATAGTAACCAGTGTGTTCAGTAACTGCAGTTATATATTTGTTATGGTGTATGCTTGTGTTTTTCAAAATTAATATCAAATTTTAACACATGGGAAATCAATGTGTTTTGTAGTGCTCACCAGTTCTACATGTGACACTGTGCAATTTTTATTTTAGTAATATTGCCTTCATTTCAAAAGGCAATTACCGTAGTTCTTTGTAACAATTAAATTAAGCCTTGTTTTCATGCAGAGATAAATACTTTGACCTACAATGTATCATCAAAATTTAGGCATGAATTAAGTCCTTTCTAAAATACACAAACAAAATATTACAACGGTCTTTGATGCCTTCTTTTTTAAAATTAAAATTTGACCATATCGTGTCTGTATATTTACCATTTTCAAGTTTATTTGATTAAAATAAAAATATTTTTTGTGTTTCATGCTTTATCGTCACAACTGTGTTCAGACGGTATCAATCCAACTAATCTCTGTGTATGTAAAGGAAAACTATTTGATTCATCCCTTTAAAAGGAGTTTGTATCTCACTCATGGATCTATAGTTTTTCCTTCCCTTTACCCTCAGCACTGAGAAAAGGCCAATCACATGATCTATATTCTGCCACATTGACGTTTTTCCTCTCTCCCTGTTCCTAATTATAGGCTCGAATAAACTAAAAATGGGCCCAATGAAACTCTAAGAGTAAATGCATATACACCTCATCAATATGCAAAACGATAAAGAGCCATGCTTGTCTAGACGTGAAGTCGTCACATTAAAAAAGGTTTTTGACTCTCATGATTTGAAAAGCGTGAGTCAGAAGTTAAATGTCAAGATAGTAAGGAGGGCTTAACCATAAACCAAAATTCAAGGCTTCTTTTTTGTTATCCCCCTGAAGATAGCTACATGATCATCTCTACTAATGCAGACATTACCAATTGATCCGTTTTAAAAACCATAGCCGTATTTTAGCTTTTGGTTGGTTGTAAAACCATGAGCCAATTTTAAGATAATGATTTAGATTATTTAAAACTTTTGTAATTGACCATTAAATTGTATTAGATTTTAACTAAAGTTTAATTAAATATGCAGATTCTCTGTGTTAATTATCCTAATTCTACTTAACATCATCAACTGACTACACAACTCCAGATGTTCACTCTGAAATGTTACACTGTACTTATATGTTGTAACACACGATTATTCTAGGATTTCAAATAAGCCCCTTAATGTTTTGCTTGAAAATGAGAACTTGAAGGTAAAGGTGTGAATCAACCCCCCTCCCCCCCCCCCCTCTAGCACTCCAAAAAGGCTCTTAATGTAGGACATTTATCAAGATGTATCAGTGATTAAAACTTCTGTGGAATATTAGAGATCCATACACCAAGAAAAGGCGGATAGAAAGTGACTTGCCCATAAATCTTCTTTATGTGATTTTTAATGGACCATCGTTTGCTATGTGAGATTTGTTAATTAGAAATAAAAAGGAGTAGGTACATGTATTTTGGTTCTGATGAATACAGTATAAAGGTAATAAATCATGAGAAAACACTGGCATACTTTTTTTGCAGGTTTAATATTTTCAATACAGTAGAAATACCCTGTGTCCAGTTAAAGTGTTTTGAAGTTGTGATTACAAAAGGGTTAATTGAAGTATTTTTTAATGGTCATTTACCAAGACAATATGATCCTAGTTTCTCTTTTGAATCATAATCTATTAACTTGTAAAAGAATTTAACAGCATAGATTATGATGTTTTTATGATACGTTGAATAAGAACACTGTAATGAAACCTTGTAGAATATATGATGATATCTTTTTTTGCGAACCCAGACCTGACTGCTTGTACGTTCACATGCAGTCACTGGTTACAGGAAATTCCGTATTCTGTGAAAAGGGAAATGGACCTTTCTCAGCATGAAACAAATAATCACTCTAGCAGCACTATCTTTGTCAATGCCGTCAATTCCGTTTCCTACAGAGTTTGGAGGAAAGCATAAGTAATGACGTAATTGCAATGATAGAGATGAATAAGTGGAATAAAATCAAGACAAGAGTTGATTTAAAGGTAGCCTTGACCCCTTTTCTTACCCTCTTCTAGGGGAATTCCCTTGTACGATTCGGCATGCAATGATCGATCTCTTCCCCTCTGCCATTATGCCATACATTGTGAACATCAAAGGAATCTTTCGGTTGTTTGCGTATACAGAGAGGCTAGAGTTGAATGGAGATCAAGGCTTCATTCTATCTCTCGATCGTGGGATTTCCCTTTTGTATGTACATACAGTACCATGAGGAACTTTATTGTGCAATACTGTTGTGCATTCAGTGAAGTGGTTTCTAATTGTGGGAATATAACATACAAGCCAGAAGTCTTGTGTATATTGAGGTGGTGCATGTATTTCTCTGTTGATGAAACATTGTGTGGAAGTATATCAGCTAAAATACAGGTAAGCTAACAATATTTTGGCCACTATCTTTGTTTATGATATATATAGGTAAAGCCATATGATGTTGCTGCACTGTATACATTGAACATCAATACATAGGATCATTTTATATACCCATTGGCATATACAGCATATCGAATTACATAAAGATAAAGAAAGCATGGAGTCGTGACACACCTTTAAAGGTGATTTTATCATCTCTAATGTCTTTGTGTCTGGTTGGAGTGTGCTTATTACCTGTTTTAATACATTTTGGGAAAGTTTAAAACCAAATGATAAAACTGCAAAGAATGTGAATAGTGGATTGTGCATATTATCAGTTATAATATGTTAAAAAAACATTTTGAGAAAGTTTAAAACCAAATATATATAAAACTGCATAGAAAGTGAATATAGCGCCTTCTCTTTGTTGTACATTTGTTTGTTGGCAAAAATCACTTGTAAGACACAACCAGTAATAATTCAATTGTATTGTAATTATTAAGAAAAATAGCTTTGGGGGGAAATAGTCAATAAGTATAATTTTTAACTTATATCCTTCTGGCTCTCCCACTTTGGTTTGATTTTATATCATTGGATTTTTAATGTGAAAAAATAACCTGATATAAAGTGTTTTCTGACAAAATTGTTCCCCTACCTTAATTACTGGTGAGGTATGGGTGCAAACATTACCACATAGGAATAATTTTATCACCCTCAAGATGATATAGGATAGGGACATTCCCTGTTTCTGTCTGAGGTAAGAATAAATAGACGTTTTGAAATTGCTTGATAACTTTGCAAACAACGTGCTCTTAGGGGTTACATGTATTTGCTCAAGTTATGAGTAAAGTCAATAGTACAAAGACCAACAAAGGAATTTCATATATTCACCCCCTTGCTACTTGTTGAAAATGAAATAGACAGAACAATTGTGGTTACTCTGGTGGTTGATGCTGAACATTGAGTTTCCCTGCTGTTGGTGATGCATCGATCATGAATGTTTGAAAATGGAGGCTAGAGTGACGTGTTACAGTCAGAACTTCAACAATATTTTGAGCTCCTCAAAAGCAAGTTTCTGGATAAAAATTGCACAATCTTTAGAAAGAATTTGTAGTTCTTGGCGGTCAGAAAGGGGCACTTACAATGTTTTTGCCTGGATTGCCTGGATTGGGTCTTCACCCAACCACTAAATCTCATGGTACAATAGGTATGTTGAAGATCGGAATGCTTTCTCTGCAAAGATCTATTTCTCCCTAAAGTTCTCCTTGTCATATTTTGTGAAATCCATTTCTGCTATGGTATGTCAGTGGAGCTTCATATTAATCTTTCGACTACCCCCATAGACCTAGCTAAAACGGAAAACACCTGGTTTGAGGAGGCAGTATGGTTAATTATCTTAAATTGAATCATTATATTATGATCTTTACTTTGCATTTGGTCAAGAGAACATACCTTTTAAGTGCCCTACTCGATGCAGCTATCCAGTACAGACTTTGATGTCATTTTAGATAATGTGTTCATACAAAATGTAAGGGTTATAAAATGCTCTGAGCAACATAAACAAACAAATCCTTGTTTCATGTACTGATTTTGACATTACATTAGGAGCAAAGAACAAAATGACAATTTACTATTACAATATTTACGATGTTGAATCCAGTTATCAAAAATTCTAGATTTAATTCACTTCACTATCATGTGTTAAATGACTTATTCATATCTAGCTCATTTTAACAACAGAGGACAGACAGCAACCCATTTATCTTTGCTAATCTAGTTTAAAGTTTTGTAACTCCTGTACAGCTATTAATATTAACCCAATGCTTATTATCATACCATTCGATACTAATGGGTTATACGTATTATCATTTGTATTCGCCTATGGTTTCGCTATATATATATATACTCCACTGACTTTACTTTGGATCTAACTTCCTCTTTCACTTTACATAGTCTTTATTTTCTTTACCCCCCCCCCCTCATAATTTTCATAATGTCATTGTTCTATTATTATTTTGTTCTTGGTGTTGTTAATTGTCTGTTAGTTTGTTTGATTGTTACATAGTCCAATGTTTAGATCAATACATTTTGAAACCAAAAGGATTGAAATATATTGTCTCTTGAGAGCTAAAAGGGTGTTAACTTGTTTTAATTGATATGAATTACTGCCCTTTGGGCCCTGAGCAGACAATTATATGTTGATCAGCAAATATTAGCTCTAATAATGTGATACATCACAGGTGAGGTGCAAAGTCTTATCCATATCATTGTTGATAATCTTTTAATTATCAAAACATTAAAAATAAAATTCACATCCTGCTCAGCATATCTAAGCATCTACAAGATCAACCTGTCCTATGATAATGGAATCTTTTTTTAATAGTAAATGATAGAAACATTTACAAGATGATCATAGGGGAATTAATTTTGTTTTGCAATGATTGTACGACTTAAGGGACATGCAATCTTGTAGTGTTTACTGTGATTAGGTAACATGCCAGGTCTATGTTTATATAGTTGCTTTAGTTTTTTGGTATTGATCTAACTCTGTTTGATGTCCGGGTTTAGAGGGTAGTTGAAAGGTCTATATATATATATATATCTTAACAAGCTAGGGCAGTCTCTGTGACTCGTCTTGAATGTTGAATTCTTATCAAACTTTTGTTGTTGTGTCATCTTGTGTTTCGTATGAATGTCATTCGAATAAGGTGAGCCCTTTGTAAATGTGAATGTTGTTATGTGAAATTAATATCGTAAATTCCACTTCTGTTTCATTAAGATAAAAAAAAGATATAGAAACTTATTAAGCCCTCATGAGGGGATGCTGTTTAATGTGTAAACTGTGCATTAGTGTGCGAAAAAGGCTGTAACCATGTAGTCTTCATGAAGTGTTGTGTACATCTAGACTAGTTTTAAGTAGGCTGTAGGTATGTAGAAAGAAAATTATTTTTGCATACTGAAATCTTTGAAAATGATGTGAACATTATGCTATATATGATACCGGTACTTAAGTTCTTTTTGTATTTGTATTCTAGTATGAATAATAGTCATTGAAGTTCTTGTGAACATTTTAAAAAGGGAATACAATATGCTGTTGGTATAAAAAATGTTTATTCAGTTTCGATGCAATCTCTGTGTCTGTATTAAAAAAAGAAAATTTCAAAATAAATCAAGCATCCTATCTGCATGAGCTGCATCTTTTCCATTATACTTTGCATTTCACATTGCATTTCACAAAAGCATCTGCTTGCCTGCACTTCAAAAATAACTCTTGCTCTTTGCTCTTGCATTGCATCTTGCATTTAAGCATCTCAATCCTCACTCACTCTCTTCCAATCGAATCCATATAATGTCCATCTCTACACAGAGTACCACTCGGAAAGCAATTTGATTCACGAGACCAGCTACAACAAGAACGGTCACCATCTCCACCAGCACCACCACGACAATCACCACCACCACAACCACCACCACTTACATACCACCCAAACAGATCACAACCATCACAGCCAGCGACGCCCCACCTCACCCTCCGTTATACCGCTACGTCAGAACAAGCTCCTGCAGGGTAAATGTTACAAGGAGTACCGCCTTTCACGGTCCATGCCCAATCTAGCTGATGACGGGCAGTTGGTGCTTTCAATCAGCAATGCTCAGGGACTTTTCCAGAAGGCGCAGCAGAAAGTGCGTGGTGGCCGCAGAATAAGCAGAATAAGCAGTCGCAGATACAGGCGTAAGACATTACCATCCTTCTTTGAATCTCATCTTTCTTCATGTCGTCTAATCAGAGCCAGAAGGGCATAAACTCATGTCATTTGGAGTTAATGGCCTTCTGGCTCACAGTAGAGTTCATGTTATTATTTTCAGCTTCACTCTATGTTCCTCCTTTATGGCCGTTACTTCATTTTTCACTTGTCGATGCTTTCACTTTATCCTTCAACCTTACCTAACCTTTCCTCCTTATATCTTGTACAGATCACATACTGTATGTCCTAATGCCAATTACCCTAATTCTGTTATCACTTATGTCCAATGTTCTAACTTTCCTGTCTTGTCTTGTCATGTCCTGATAGCTCCTTTATATAAAGTGTGTCCCACTTAACTCCATTTCGTTGACAATCACCCGTAGACGAAAGACTTCATGCATGTCTGATTTTTAACGAAACGAAGTTAAGTCTGTTGTCAATTCTGCATGTTGTTATGGCAGACACCCAGTGAAAATGAATTTGTTTGATAAAATTATGGAAATGCAAGCACTACTTTAAACAAACAGAACTTTGTCATTCCTTGCTCATTCTTCCTGATTGAGGTGTCATATGAAAGGGCAGAACCTCAACTTTCTAGAAATGTGATTTTCTCTTTGAAATTCAGATACCGTCCGCCAAATGACTTTTTGGTTTCCTCTCTTCAAATTCATTTTAATCATTCATACGTGAAATATGCATCATATGAGTTGCATTAAATGAAAGAGGAGGATCTAAGCTTTCCAAATATGTGTCATTTGGTAATTATAAATGTGATTAAGTTATGATAAAACATCAATAATTCTCGGTTTCGTTTTTTCTGGGACGCATAGTATAGTGTATAGTATAGTATATCCTTCTCCCTTTCTCATACTTTTCAAATTCACCACTTATCTTCCCTAGATTTTCATGAATCCAGTTTAATACCATATTGGAATTATTGGGAACATTTATTTCATCATTCATGTGGTATTCATGTTCCGCATCACCTTTTAATTCACCTGATTTAATATATTGGCAAAACTGCAACATTGGTTCCTTATGCTCATCACATAAATTGGGGGCATTTTCAATGGCATTTAAAAAAACATTTATTTCTTTACCATTGCCTGATAATAAATCAGTTCAATTTTGCCTCCCAATTAGCAAAACAGGTCTTTGGATGAGTTTATTTGCATTCAATACAATTTACACGTTTTCTTTTTTTTTGCACATCAGAATTTAAAGAACTTTCAACTGATGAAAGTTTTCTGTATCATTCAAAAATATATTCTGTTGGTTTGTGCATATATAAATGTGTATCATGTTCATCATCACTAGTGAGTGTCATAAGCCCCCGGCAGGCCTCAAGAACCCTCAACAGTCTTTGACCAGTCTTTGACCAGTCATTGACCTGTCTACATGGCCAGATTTTGACTGGTTATTGAATGCATCACTCTATAGAATACATAAGAGCACTCTTTGTATTTGAAGGATACTGAGTTTTTGTTAAAACATAGGAGACTTTGTCAGATATCAAGACTCATAAGTGGATCGGATAAAGTTTCTTCTGATAATGCATTATGTAGATTTTATTTCTTCCCAGGGACTGCTTTAATGTCATTGTGTGACAACCTTCCTTTAATAACCCGTAAGTGATTTTCCAATAGGTTTATTCCCATTCTATCTATGGCTCTATCTATGGTTACTTTTCAATGGGCCAATGAACACATTATCACAAGACCATATCACTACATGCAGTTCCCTGTTTATTCAAGATTAGGTTTTACACTCGCTGTTGTTAATGAATACAATAGAGGGTATCAGAAATGAAAAATAAAAAGAACCCTAGCTAACCTAAAAGTATGTTTACAGATCAACCAACGGCATTTGTAAAGTACTCCAACTCAGTGGGCATATGGTATTATGAGGTTTATAGTTTTATTAAAAGAACAAGTTCCTGTTACTGCAGTCCATAAGAGGTGTGTATGATTGATGTGTGGTTTAGTTCGTGATTATATTTACTAATGACTTCAAATGGTATTGTTCATATAATAGACACCTAGTATTCAGAGCATTGCTACAAGGCCAATTGTGGGACTGATCATTATATAGAAGTGTCATCAATTTTATACACTGTGACACATAGCACATTAAACAGTATAGACACTTGGTTTCATCTAACCATTACAACTTTTGAGCTTTTAGAATGGTTTTGGCTTAAATCTCCTGAGAGTAAAACTGTGTTTGCAAACTAAGTTATAATTTAGTTCCATGAAAGTGCTTCTATTAAAAGATGATTGTGGAATACAGTCAGAATTTGTGGCAATATCGGGATCTCCTACATTGTCCAAAGCCAGATTATTACATGAGGGAGAACAAAATACCAATCTGTATACTTGGTGTTTAAAAAAAATGAATTCTAATCTTTTAGAGCAACCAACCACTTTTCCAACAAAGTGTTTAAGCTCACACCTTGTGGAAATATATCCTTGAATTCAAATTGCTTGATTGAGAATGTAGAGGTGATGCAAGGCTTGCTTCAGGTGACAGGTGCTCCAGGTTTATTTCGTATAGGGTTAGGGTTAGGTTTAGGGTTGCAATTGGGTTTTAGGTAAGGTTTATAGATATAACGTTGGGTCCTGTCCAGGGCCCCGTCTTACAAAGAGTTGATGTTGATCCGAATCAATATCAAGTCCCTAAATCAATCACAAGTCTGCAGTCTCCCATCTCTTATGTACATAGTTGTGATTGATATCAATCACAAATAACTTGCGATTGATATCAACTCTTTGTAATACAGGGCCCAAGGCTGAAGTTGGGAATTAAACATTTGGCCAATTGTTGCCGAAACAAGTGGAACACAACTGAATGTAGTGTCCCCCATGCAGCTTCCTCTTGATAGAAAACACCAATATATATTGACTATGTCATGGTGATTATACTACTATCCAGAAGTGACATAATCCCTGTCACAATGGTGACACTTACTCTAGGGTCCAATTACGTGCTCTGATGTATGAGTAAGCTAGGTCTGCCTTTCCTTAATCTTGTGGGCAGTGCATGTCTAAGTCATCCTTGCGTAATTAAGTTCAGTCCTCGAATTATTGAGTCCTATTGAATAAGTTTGATGTTCTTAAAAGAAAGGAAGTTGTTAAAGTAGTACTTTGTTCCCAATAGTGTAGTTCTCTAGCTACTAGCTATAGGACAAGGATGCTAAATATTTTAACCCATTGATGACCGCACCTCTTGATAGAATACTATAAAACTATGGTGTGGTAATGTTTTTTATTTATTGTCAGCAATGTTTCCGTGCCATGAGGCTCTCGTGATTGAAGAGCCTTAAAAACCCCAGATATTTCTATCAACCACAGACGTGTGTATAAAAACTATGAACTATGCATATCGTTGATAATACCTGAAATAGTTGCCTTTTATTTTCTGATTATTTATGCTTTTGTACATCTAATGATCAAACAAAAGAAGAACACTAAATTGTTTACAGGTATTTGTAGTGAGAAAATGTTGCT
Organism: Strongylocentrotus purpuratus; assembly: GCF_000002235.5. Taxonomy (NCBI): domain Eukaryota; kingdom Metazoa; phylum Echinodermata; class Echinoidea; order Camarodonta; family Strongylocentrotidae; genus Strongylocentrotus; species Strongylocentrotus purpuratus. The sequence goes on from NW_022145612.1 coordinate 53,663,229, forward strand.
GTAATTTAATTAAGATCAGTTTTGGAAGGAATTGGAGGAAAGGTGTAAAAGGAAGGGCTGTATTAACTGTAGCACATTTTCATTTTATCTGGAAAACTGTTAAGAAAATGAAAGGGAGTAATTAGATGTTTGGTACCTAGAGATTGGGGGGCAGTTAGTGTCTTCCTGAAAAGGCAAAACCTATTTCCTTCCCTGGCTATTAAGTTATTGTCAGTAAGCAGTTGAGGTCGTTTCAGGATGCTGACAGCAATTGGTTTGCCAAGACGGGGAAGGGGGGCCGGTATAGTAAGGAGTAGGAAGCAGTGAAGACAAATGAGGAGTTGACTTTTGTGATGGTTTGGTGCCGCCATAGTATGAATGGAGGAAGTCCCACGAGCGCTACAGGCTCATCCAGAACATCTGTGAACAGGCCTATAGTCACAACAACGACTTGGCCCCTCACTCATTAAAGACAAGCGCATGAGTAAGAGATGCTGCGCATGTGAATCACGCAACGTTTCGATCTCTGTGTATCAGCCCGCACAATTCTTGTGTCACTTTCTGTCTCCCCCAAACAGCCTACATTTGGGGAGTCCGCATGGAGCTGCTGTTCTGGATTTGCTAATTGCTTGAGTATATGAGATGAACGTCAACAAGTGTTTTTCATGCATGGATATTAGTCCGTAGTGCTGAAAGGTTGTTATATCTCTACATCCAGGATGTTTTGTATTTCGTGATGTGGGGTCTGTATGACCATCAACTCGTGCTTGGTGTGGCACCTCTACTGTCAGTCAGGATCAGGACCCAATGTCCATTATATTTGGGATCAGGTGTGGTGTAAATCTCTCTAGATTTAGGTGATTTTGGTTGCCATCATGTCTTCAGGAAGGGGTGTTCCCAGTGTTCCCAATTTCCCGCCGCCGCCCAGGCCAGTTGGTATGCGTGGCCCATACAGCAGATCTGTGCCTTCATCAGTAGCGGCTAACTGTAAGTTCCTGCTCTCTGCATGCATAAACCAATTATTACAATTTGTTTTGTGTACAGCTTGAATTGTTCATCAACCTAATTTGTGTGTAATCAAATTACAGACGGAGGATAGTAGGAATCACACTGTAAATTGGACTAGCTGAAGATATCTGTTTGTGCATTCTTAAGTGTGTCTCAGCACTACTCATCATCAACTACTGACTGCAGATGTGGAGATAGAAAGAAGATATGTGACGATTGTTCCATAAACAGATTCTCAACTTGGAAGATGTCCTAATCATCAATTGATGCTTTGGTCATTTGAAATACTGCAGGCTGTGTGTGAACTTTCCGATAATCATTTGAAATATTCCTACTTTTCTTTGTGTGGTACATGTATTTTTGTTTTGAAATTTCCTATACCGTCTGTAAGCATTTACAGGTCTTGATGTAGTATTATTTCTCATGTTTTTATATCATATGAGTGTACAAGAACACTGTGAAGTAAGGTTTATCAATTTTTAGTTTACACCATATTCATTTGTTTTCAATTAGGATATCACAGAAGACTGTGATCAGACATAAAACATAAAGATTTCACAGTTTGTGTCAAAATATTTCTTAACGATTATATGATAAGTTGAAAGCACACATTCAGCTTTTAATAGTGTTCATAAAATATAACTTCAGTCTTTTAAACTGACATTATGTATTTCAAAAACAATGCTTCTGATGCTGTCAAAAAAGATTTTCCATTTTTCAATCCTATTAGAAAATTTTGGGTTGATATCAACGAAGATTGACAGTGTACATAGATGATTCATTTGTCTCTAATAAAAGCCTGTTGCATTATCTTAATTGCTAATTTTCAATCTGGCACACGGATGACAGGATCGGGAAGGGGGTATTTCTTGTCAGCATGAGCTTTTAAAAAATCCTACAGGGCTTTTTTTATTTATTCTTCAAGAATCTATGATTTCCTTCTTCTTGGATTAGATTATTACGTTTTATGGGCCAAGTAACCTGCTGACTACTGGATTCTCTCGTTAATTCCCCTAGGATTTATGCTTGTTCAGGTATCGAACGTGACAAACTGGCACCAACAAAAATCACCAGTTCTATTTATTAAAAAAAAGGAATGGCATTAAGTGCGTGCAACAAAGGTCCTATGTGTATTTACTGAGCTCTATGTTATAAGATATGAAGCAAATTACACGTCACGTCGTCATAAAAAACAACATTGTGGTTTAAACTGCTACGTATCTGAACAAAGCTTTATTTGGGATAGATCCATTGTCAATGGGTTTGAATGTGCATCCGGCCATCAGTGCCACTGGAAAATATATAACTGGAAATTCAGTACCAGGTACTGAATTTCCAGTTATATATTGTCACAACATTCATTCTCCAAAAATTTAGATGGCATGTATACTGCTTGTCTTTTGATAAGATGTGGAAGGTCTTATATACTTTGAGTACAAAATTTGTGGTATTACTCACCCATGGAAGTAAGTCCCCGAGATCAAAGAATTTCTTAAAAGTGTATTTAATGATTTGATTTAATCCAATAGATATTGTATTACATATGATATAAAGAGATATACACATTTTTTATTACTCCATGAGATATGTTCTTTATAAGTCGTAATTCCAAAGGAATCATTGAATAATCTCGAAAATAACATATTTTCCGGATTTCCTCTAGAAAAAATCTCAGAAATTATGATGGAAAGCTGACTAACATCCTGTTTCTTTCCGTCTGTCTGTCTGTCTGCCCACATCGCAGAATTAATCACTTTTCTAATTCACCTATCTTTTGCGTGACCAAAATATTCTGTCCTGAAGCGATGGGTATGTCCTCAAAGCAACATGGATCTTTTCCTTCCTGTTTTTACGAATTTGTGATGTCTTAAAGCCACTCTGTCGTCTAGCAACTTTAAGTACCTTATCAATCCATCATACCTGGTAAGACAGTTTGTCATTGATGAATTGCTGAACATTGTCCGTTTAAAAAGTGAAAGATTGATATTGGAGTCAGAACACTGTCTAGACCATTGTATGTTTATTATTAAATTTGTATTAAACAGGGCAGTTCCTCATGATCAATAATTGACATGACCTTTGCGGAGCTTGCATGTTCTAATTAGTTTATGATTAGACAGATGTGCTGTGTTAAAAGTCTTCAGTTATGTTGTTTGCAGTATATTCATTTTTAGGGAGTATTTTCATGATTTCACTTTGAGGGGCTCATATCGATATTCTCTCAGTTTCCTTCTCTTTGTTTGTAATCTTTATGGGGTACTTATACCACTACTTATTATGATCAGCAGAAATTATATTCTCCTTACACTCATTTACTTCAAGCAAACTCTAACAGCAAAACTACTGCAATCACTTGTCACCCACAAGTAAGTTAATGATTTCACTCACCAGTGAGGCAATTTCATTTTAAAATGCATGTAACTCAAATTGATGCTAAGAGGGTCTAACTTGAGAAGAAGTTTATGTTGTACAATGCTGTTGCACATTTCTTAGAGGCATAGAAACAGAGAAATTTAGCCTCAGTAATTAAGGGGAGCTGTGTGTTAATAGCTCACTGTCATTGATTCGGAAATGGAAAAGTCACATCTGTCGGTTGTATACTTGTCAGTTGAAGTAATGTGATGTCATGAGTACATTGATGCATGACACCTGCAGTGCTCGGGTAATTCATCTTGTATTCAAATCAGCCTGGTAGATATTAACCATTTGTTGTCATAGGGACTAATGCGATATATAGTCGAAAAATCCCAACTAGGGATCATGCATTTAGAGAAAAAATGTGACATACCGGTACGTCATGGTATGATCTGAATTTTGAGTATCCTGCATTCTATAATGCTAGGTGACGCGTCATATGGATCAAAATTGATGTTTGAATACAAACTACTCCATGAACAGCCTAATATTTCGGAAATTCAGTGAATAGCCTTGAAGCCTGTTGAAATATCCTTCCTAATTTTTAAGTTTGTCATCTGATGTAAAAATCGGCTTTAAATATTACTGAGGGAAAATTGTAACATAATGATTACATGTGTAATACTGAAAACGGGTAAGTCCAAGGTGTTTGATCTTTTGGTGTCTCATATGTTGACAAGTAACATATGGCATAAAACATACTTACCATTGAAATTATCAATATCCTTGATATCTCCTCTGGTTTAAGCAGGGTAGCTGGCTGTCAAATAGAATACAACCATGGAATACTAATACTGTTGGTGTAGTCATAGTATATGAGACAAACAGCTATGGACTTTACCAAATATATTATACATGTGCTACATCTCAGTAAACTGATTTTGTTTTGGTGGTATGGTATTTATTTATTTCATTCTTCATTAAAAAACATATACAATACATACAGAGTATATAAAATCAATTTGAAATACATAAATACATGTAGAAGGGTAACATTACAGATAATAAGAATACAATGAAATTAACAAGGAAATAAGTCCAGAAAGCAAATTTTTGTTGAATGAGGGGTCAACAAAAAGGAGTGTTTAGCCTTGTTAAACGTTTTTCATTTACTTTTTACGCAAGAAAGTAATCATATGACACAGAGGAAGTGATACATGTGTCAGTGTCATACTCAAGTACACTCAGGATGAGATGGACAGTTAAGGGCTTTAACAATGTAAAGATAAAGACTTTTATTCAGGAAAAGGTGTCAATTTTATTAACGCCATGGGTAATTCAATTTTATAGACTCTTAAGTTTTTAAGCCAAGTAAGTAAGGCAATGCCCAGGCCTAAATTACACTTCATTCTCTCTCTCTCTCTCTCTCTCTCTCTCTCTCTCTCTCTCTCTCTCTCTCTCAATGCCCTTTCAGAAATATACTCTTTTTTTTCTTACAGTGTACATCGTTTAGGATGCCCAGTTTTCTTTCATAACTTTCATTCTTGCCTGCAAATATATTGCTTTGTAATAAACAAGGTTGTCAACCTTTCCAGATGATAGGCATTTGTAAAATAGAGTTATGAAGTTCAATGCCTATTGAATAGTTCAATGCCTATTGAAATGTGCAAAAGTTACCATTCATATTAGCTAACCGAGGTAATATATAATCAATATTTTTATTTTTGTAGGCAATGCAATGAAACAAATTAACAGACTTTTGAGTAATGACATCTTTTCAGTAATATCTTGTTTCAAGTCTTATGTTAATTGAAGTAAGATTATTTTCTAAATTCAAAATCATTGGTGCCTGGAATATTGGATTCTCATTGTTTTCATAGATCAGCAATTTAATGATGATTCACTGCATTGCATTTCCAAGTTCCTTGATGAAATTAGACATAGTATAAACAGGAGGAGTACATGGAGTGATTTGACATATTTCCTTTCAGGAAAATGACAGAGTATACCACGCAGCAGGTATTCTGTCTCTGTTCATGTCGCTCTGTTTTTTCTCTTTCTGTCTGGCTGTCTGTCTGTCTGTCTTTCTGTTTGTCATTCTTTCCCCTAGCTATGTTTCTATCTTTCTCTCTTTCTTCCCCATTTTATTCTGTCAGTCTTTCTCTTTCTCAATGTTTCTGCCATTATCTTCCTCTGTCACAATCTCTGTTTATCTTTTTTTCTCTGTATGTCGGTCTCTATATCTCTTTCCTTTTCTATCTCTGTCATTCTATCTGTGTTGATTCCCTTTCTTTTGTCACTATATCTCAACTCCTAACTCCCTATCTATTTCTATCTGTTTTTGTTTCTTTCCTTTCTCTGTCCCAATCTCTTTATTTCTCTTCTTTCTCTGTCTGTACCTCTTACTCTTACCTCTGTTTCTTTTTCTATCTCTCTTTCTCTCTCTTTTTCTGTCTTGTTTATCTTCTGTCTATCTGTCAGTTTTTAATACCCTTCTAATATCCAGAAAAGAGGATGACAGACATTTTTTTTTGGTAATTCATTGGAGCTGACAAGCTATTCACCATGTCACCACTTTCCTGTGATAACTTGAACCTGGCAAACAGATTTAACTGATATCAGTTGAAGTCTATCCTAACTAGACTTCACTAGAAGCTAATAATATATTTTAAAGAAGCAATTGAGCTTTAAAGCTGCAACCTTGCATCTACAACATCTTGATTATTTTAGCTATAAATGCATGTGATATGACTTTACTGCAAAATATGTTCAGATTGTTGAAGCCTCATATATTTTGAAGGTGATAAGAGGTCTGTTGAGCTTATATATTTTTCAAACATTATTTTAATGATAGGAGTTGATGAAATTCAAGCAAAGTGCAGAGATTTTTTTGTACAGTCTGCTTCATTTGTGTGGGTGTCATTACATTATTATAAGGTAGACACAATGTATACCTCTGTTTTATTATTCAAATTCGGTAAGTGTCTAAAACCATTGGCTTACACCTACATATATTAATTAGGTTCACGCCTCGTCATTTGTATTTTTCTTAGCTTTACTGCTCTCTTCCTTTAATACGGCCAAGTGCACACAACATGTGGTAAAAAGGTTTGAGACGGATGCTCTCCAATCTGATATATTTTCCACTGCCGCCTTGACTTTCCTCGGTGTGTAGTGTGCCTGACCTTTCTCTCATAGCAGAATTGAAAAGTTATTTTGCGTGGCACTCCATTGGTTTCTGATTTGCAAGTCTGCTTTAGGGACCATATCCTATGGCCTTTTGAGCAGGAAAGCTGTCATGTGTCTTTTGTTAAGACGTACTATGCAGAATCAGTCACAGAGGATATGTGTTGTAATGTGTGCCTTTGTGTAGGAAAATAATATTGGTAAGTGTATTTTTTAATTGATGGCAGCTTGAGGAAACACAAGCTAGAGAACTCTTGGTTGTTGGTGTGGAGTGTGCATGCATTATATCTTGATGTGCTAGTGTGTGAATGAAGTACAGTATATGGCCTAGTAACCTGCTGAAGACCGTTTAAGTATTTTGAAGATTAATCATCAAGAGGTTAATGAGCTACGAGGGTAGCTCTGATCATGATGCCCTGATTAAATATAATCAATGATACATGGTTCAGTCACAACATTATACACATTTATGTTTGCAGTGAAAAATCTTCCATGATGACTTGTATTCCTTACAGGTTTGATGTGTATTCAAGTAAAACTATCTTTATTGTTCTCATGTTTGTGTATTTGTAAAAGACTCGTCTTTTATTGGGTCAATTATACCATGAGTGTATGTCTGAAAGTAAAGTATATGTTGTTTCCTGAACATCGACTTATAGATACATGTATGTGGCATATATGGTCAAGTGCTATATCTTCTAAGACTAAGGCTCTCATTCTGGGGGCCATGTTAACTGCATAAAGTATTTCTTCCTAAAATGTCCAGAATGTTAAAGAGGTCCTCAAGAAAGAAATTCCAAAATTGATTTGGATGACATCCATAGATATTAACCCCTGATTACAGCATGCCAACTGGAAGTGCACCTCATTGTTCTGATTCAATTTGGTTTAATTTTATTCCAATATCTTCTGCATTAAATTTGTTTTATTATTTTGTTCAGATTCCAGAAGAAACAAACCGCCAGTTCCTAGGAAACCTACGCATCTGGCTCACAAGTTGAATAACAATAAACAGGGCATCTCTTCATCAAGTAAAGCCTCCACCAACACCACCACCACTACCACAACCACAACTTGCCCGAAGGTACAAAGCAAGCTGCCACTGACAGGGGCAAGGAGCATAGGTGCTTCCTTTGATGCAACAAGGAGAGTCAACAATCTTTCTCAAGACCAAAGGACGTACGACCAGGTGTGCTTTGAGGATCCTGCAACTTTTTCGCCAAAGCCAAAGAGCAAAAACCTTGAGCGGTTCTTGGGTATGAAACCAGAAATGGCGAAGCCGATCAGTTGTATGAAGTCCATTGATCCTCTCAGTCCTACCTCTGGTAGTTTGAGCAGCAGTGGAGGAGCCAAGGGGGTTAGCAAGCTTTTTTTTAGGAGAAGATCTGAATCGAATGAGAATATGAACAACGGTGACAAACATTATGCTGTTGTGGACCTTCATGAATCAGACAGGACTACAGTAACGGGTAAAGGGCAAAAGGATAGAAGGGGTGGGAAGAACTCTGCATCGAGTCTCTCGCCCAACAAACTAGATATCCAAAGAAACTCTTCAGGGCAAGACTCATCAAAATTAAGTTCCGATTCAGGGATTTCTATCACGATTGAACACAGGAGATCCTCTAGAGGGGCCTCAATGCCCAGTGGATTCAAGGACCCATTAGACAAGACAGGGTCAATAGACTCAGACTATGTTGAGGATGGTAGTACGTATAGTGGGGAATTTACAGATTCTGATCCTGATCCTAGTGAAGAAGAGTTTGAGTCAAAGGTAAGTCAAATCTTCAGCTTTTTTCATTACCGGTACTTTGGTAGATTATAACACAATTTGCTGAGAGCTAGCGGAGCATCAACTCAATGCAAAATGATATGGGTTTAATACTATTCTGGCACTTAGCAGACAAAATGTAGATTTACTTAACAATAATTTGTAAATTATTTAAGACAATGTTGACTTCTTTCTCTATTTTCATGAAAACTGAGAAATAGACTTTTAATATTCCGGTTTTGTAGAGAAGATACTAAATTAAAAATGCAATCATTCCTTACAATATTTTGTTTTCTTTTTAGCAAATAGTATAATGATAATTTGATTGCAAAATAGAAAGAAGTCTTTCTTTTGGGCAAAATGTCAAGGTAACCATTGTGTACGGTAATAAGGATGTTGTATGTGAAACTCACAGAATTCATTGAAAGAAAGTAATAGAATATACATGTATCACCACCTCTCTTTAAGTGTTTGATCTGGAATGGTAATTCTGTTGACAGTAGAACTGCACCTTTATAAGCAAAGCTCTGTATAAATAAGTTCACCATGGACTTACAGCTTAGGTGATCAAAGCTTTTCCAAACACTCTTCCTGAATACTTAAAGAAGAGTATGATTGAATAATGGAGTCTGTATCAGAGTGCCCAAGGTTCATACAGTAAATCTTTATAGTAAAAATATAAGAAATTAAGGAATGTTGGTACAGTAATACAAGTTAATATGTAAACAACATACAATTATTTATTTCATTTTATGTCATTATTTTTTATGATTGTTTTGTTCATGTACATGTAGTAAATTTTACATGTAAATATAATATGTCAAAATGTAATACTTATTTTACATGAAGGCAGTATAATCTTAAAGTGCACTAGTCCGTACACAAAGGAAAACTAGCATAGCTTGATCATTTACTTACTGGTTTCTGTTATGTGTGAAGATTTTAGAAATAACAATGGATAATTGTTTGAAGTGGGACATATGGTTCACGGCATTTGGCATGTAAAGCCAGACATGTCTTTCCTTATGCACATGGTGTATTGTAATGTTTTGTCAATTTCTTATATGTGTTTAACATTATCACATGAATTCGTCGCTGTTTTCACGAAGTGACGGTAGTGAAAAAAAATTGCATTCACTTTGCGTTACGATTATTCTCACTACCGTCACTTCGTGAAAACAAGGACGAATTTATCAACATGCTCCATTGTAAGAAAAAAAAGACAATACACACAGAAAGAGGTTAGTCAGTATTAAAGGTCCATGATGTTATATTTCTCATTGTCTGTAAACATTTAACAAGAATGATAACCTCATTCCCCTCCCCCAAATAAAATATATGTTCTGTCTTTAAAATTTGGAGTATCTACTATCTATGTTAGAGGAAACATCCTTTCAAATATGACCTAATAATAATAATAATAATAATTATAATAATAATAATAATAATAATAATAATAATAATATAGGCATTTATATAGCACCTTCTATATAGAAATTCTATTACCCAGGCCTTAGACTAGCAGCATTTCAAGGAATTAATTTCTGCCAGGTACCCTTTTACCTCACCTGGGTTGAGTGTGGCAAATGAAGATTAATGCCTTGCCAAAGGACATTAGTGTCAAGTCAAGTGCTCAAACCACTCAACTACGACACTTCTTCCTTTACCGGAGTGTTGGCTTAGTCAGTAGAGCGTCCGCTGCACAACCGGGAGGTTGTGGGTTCAACCCCGGCCGCGTCATACCAAAAGACGTTAAAAGATGGGAGTTGTTGCTACCTTGTTTGGCGTTCAACAATAAGGGATAGAGCAACGTCGATCTGGCGCTGCTCAGTGGCTGCCGGTCTCACGATCAATTGGGCAAAAAGAATTTCCGTTTCGGTTTAATAAAATTTGGAGTGGACTATTAGGCTATTATTATTATTAGGTGGTCTGTTGAAAACAGATCACCTATTGTTTTCGTCAGAATTTTCTTTCTTTATTTATTTATTTATTTATTATTATTATTTATTTTTATTTCTCCCCGTTTTTTGTTCATCGGTTAACTCAAGATCGGTTGTGTTAATTTCTTTCAATTTTGACACAGTCATAGGTCATTGTCATGAGACGTGACAGTAACCTTTTCAATGTCATCAGGTCATCGTGACGTCATCCAGGCGCCATTTTGTGAAATCACGTTATCCATCATATCTTCATGATGCCTAGGCAAAGGTCATTCATATTCATATCACATATACTTCAGGTCAAGGGTCAACAAGTCATGTCATCAAAGGTCACATAAAGGTCATGACGCGCGCGTATGTGCGCGTCAAAATTTAAAATTGCTCAAAATCACTTAACTATTAAACAAGAGTACGAATCAGGTCATTTTAAGCATTTCAAAATTTTCCGTCCGTACTTGTCCCCGCGCGCGGTGCGCGCGCTCATAACGCGCGGAAAAGGTCAAATTCAATATGTTTACATGATTTAGATTCCTCTTACCGTAAATGACAATTTACATTAATTTCAGTCACTCTTGACCTTTCATAAGGCCGTGAGCGCGCGTCAAAGTTCAAATTCCGCGCGTGCTGCTATGGGCAATATAATGTAAATTTGATCAAAAACATGCTACTTTATAAATCGAAATAGCTCTTCAGATAGTCCATCGACCCCCAATTTTTATATCATAGTTGGAGAAAGCATGAGTTGGAGATATGATTTCATACCACCCTGACTCGTACAAAGTGTAACAAAGTCAACATATTGCCATCTAACCTCAACAAAATGTATTTTGTTGATGACGTCATTTTTGTCTTTGTTTAATTGAGATTATCTCACTTATCGGTCATCGATCTTCTCCCAGATTTTGATATGTTGTAGCTGAGATAATTTTCTACCAGAAATTTGCCATTTATTTTTCATTTGGATGACGTCATCATTGTAAAATATTCGATTAAAGGCGACAATGCATAATTTGTCATATTTGCGTGTTATGTCTATGGGAGGTCACTTATTTCAAAACATGAATCTGCATGACAATGTGTTTTGACCAGTATCTCGGTTGTTATTCAACAGTTTTCTCCTAAATTTTAGTATGTTGTCGCTGAGACCATATGTTATCTAAATCATTCCTCATTTTTCCGATAAGATGTCAGAATCACGCTCATGACCATGATCATCATCATTATCATATTGATGATAATCATCCTCATCAACATCATCATGATCATCATCATCATAATCATCATTGTTTACATGTCGATATAACTTCTCCCTTTTTCAATATAGTAAATATTATAATCTATTATAAGACTTGAAAACAGACCACCTTATTCGTCTTCGTGACGAATTAAATTTCTAGTTATTATTATTATTATTATTATTATTATATTATGAAGTTTTTTTTTGTATACTTTTATTTAAATGTGAGAATGAAATCTTCAAGGAGAAGAGTTCTGAGAAATCCATGAAAGGTTTTGATCATACATCCTGAATAAGTTTGTAATGGTTGTAATAGATGGTGAAGTAATTCATTTAGGAGCATTCATAGCAGACCTGGTAAAGTGTAAGAAAAATAGACAAGACATTTTTCAAGTTAGAGATATAATATCATCTCAATGTTTGTAAGGTCACTGAAAACAGGGGTATTTCCTGTAGACTCAATAACATTTAAAGGTATTATATTGACCTGTTGCTGTTGAGGACCTGTTGCTATGGAGAAAACAAGATATAACACCCAAGCCTATAAATGTCATGGCAATGGTGATAAGTAAGAATATAAATAAATCATAGAAGTTGAACAGTGAGGGTAGATAAGGAGTATTTTAATTAATTTGTTTGTTGGTGAATGATATAGGAAAACCACGTACTGATGAAATTTAAAAAAAAAACGTTGCAGATTTAATTTATGATCAAGAAATACATGGTAATGCATTTTATTACTACCTTCTGCTTCAGAATACCTTCACCTTATTTCCATTAAATGATTATGATTGCTAAAGATATACTATGAATAAGATATGAAAGTGAACTGTAAAATGGTATCACATGGTTACAGTTCCTTTCTAATGATTTGTAAGACAGTGTAGGATAGGAAAGAGAAGATTTTCACTATAAATAGTGCTCCTTGGCTGGGTAAATATGAGGCACGCAAGATGAGATAATGATTCTTGACTTCCCATTGCAGGAAAGACCAGCGGAAAGACCAGCGGAAACCATCACCTTTATCAATCAGAGTCACAAAGTGGCCTATGAAGTGCTGACGTCAGAGAGACAGTATGTGGACAGGTTGCATTTATTGCACAAGGTAAGAACAAAATCTCAACTTCTGTTGCCAATTTAGTATAAGTCTGTTATGATTGATATACAGACATGTCTATTGATTGACTGGTTTTATTTTATATTTATATATATATATTTGTTCATTCATTTTTTATTTATTTGTTGACATATTAATTTAATTTTTTGTTTTTATTCATTAATGATTCTTATGTATGCAGGACAGAGTTGTACATAATTTATTGTGATCTTGATAAATTGGAAAATACCATTTTAACATCAATTATTGACTCTTTTACCAGTGTAGACATTGAACAAAGAAGCATTTAAAAAATAATTTCAATTGTTCTTGGTTTGTTAAACATAAATCATTGGGTCATAATAAATGTCCACAATGAGTGATCTCTTAAGATAGTCGTGGTGTGATTTACAGAAGTGAAAATGAAAACCTTCTTGTAATATTTGTCTTCATTGTGCAATATTTGTAGTCCTGATTTACCGGTAGAATAAACAAAGCACCAATAGCAAGTCAATCATCTGTGTCAGAGAACAACAAAAGAGAAAGTTAAAAGTTTGTTTTTTATCAAACAACCTCACAGATGAATGATAACATCTTCATATTCAAATCAAAAGCCAATTCGTTATAATAACTCTTCACAACAATTTTATGTGTGCATTAAGTAGCTTATTCTTAAAATGACAAATTTCAGAGGTTTTGCCCTTTTTTAGTTATATACATGTAATTAACAAAATCAGCAAACTTCCAGATATGGTTGATAATAAACACAACTAAACTGAGTGAATAATACCATTTGACAAAAGAATATTCTCATTATTGCCTAGATTGGCAAAATTTAGAACTATTACCATAATATTTAAGGTGGTTTAAGTCAGGGGAAATGGTTTCAATTCAATAGGAAAATGTTGTGACGTTTTGAAACCAAGCATACGTCTTTCCGTGCCTGTGCCAGTAAATTAGGGGTCGTGGTGAAGGTAATAAAATGCATTCTAAGTTTTCCGCACATTGTGTGTGCCAAGCGTTTGCCCCTCCTAATTACCAATAGAGTCCTCAGGCGTGATGCTAAAAAAAGCAATGATGTCATCTTTAAAACTATGTTACAATCAGCATTCAGGTCTCCTTGTCTTTATTCCTTGATGCAGTTTTACGTCAGAGTTAAGATTATGGCCTTTGTCGATTGTAAAACAGTTAGTAGTCTGCACGCACATACTCTATTTTGCACCCAAACAAATCCCTTAAAGACTTGAGCCTAGCCTAACTGGTTTGTCTATGGCAGCTACAGTGCAGGGCCAATGGAGTGCAGTCTACATAGTCTTGAAGTTCAGACCTTCTGTTCCATTTCAGACTGACAAGACCTTGTGTTTGCAAACTATACTTCCAACCCTTCAGCTCACTATTCACTACCCCTGCCTGAATGGAGTGACCTGGCTGAACTACCTAGCATCTCCACCACCCCCATCATCTGGTCTGAACTTTCAATGTTCTCTCCACTCATCTTTGTTATAATTATAATGAAATTTGAAAGCTTGTTAAGTAATGATTTTATTTTTATTCAGCATTCCTAGAATTGTGGTCCCTTTTTGTATTGAGAAATTCTTTGTCTTCTAGAATCAGACTTGTTCAATCACGTTTCCAAACCAACCGTAAAAACCAAAAAAGTGTGAGAGGTTCCTGACAGATACTGAAACCACAACTTCTCCGGCTTTCTCTCCTTCTAGCAAGATGCTTAGTCCGATATCCAGTATTTCCTGACAAAATGTATCAGACAACTTAGCATGTCACCAACTAAGTACGTACAGGACATGCTTTAATTCAGTAACTGAATCCAATATTCTGGTGTGGATTTTTAGGCCACTGAATGCTACAACCAAAACTGCGTAAGCAAAACTGCAAAATACGACGATGAGAGGAAAAAAATTGCGTATTTGCTGCAGAAAGCAAAAAAAAAGGAAATTTCTTTATGTTAATGTGGAAAGTAAATTGTATGATGGGAATACCTGGAATAGATCACAATCAGAAGCAAACCTTGTTAAAGTTGATCTATTGCTAGTAGCTGTATATAACTCCCGCTCAAATTCCCCTCATGGTATGGGTTAGTGGTAATAGAGCATGTCTAATTATCAAAGGGTTACTACAGAACTTTGTGGTAGTGTCTGCAGTGCCCTCATCTTTTTCTGTGAGGTTAACATCTGGTCAATGACAGAAACTACGTCAGAAACCCCCAAATAAGCACTATCATGGGAATATATCGTATAATTCTGAACTTGAAGAGAGAGAGAGCTGTGACAGTGGGTAGGGATGATAACCAAGTGGTTAGAATTATTGCCACAGGGTTTTGTAATCAGCTCAACATTATCTTCTCTACCGGTAATCCATGCTGAAAGGTGTCTCTGTTTCAGAACATTGGCCACATAGCAGTAAACATGTTTTCATCATGTGTGGTGTTGGATTACATTTGTCAGTCATTAATGAGAGCCTGTGGCTTGTTATAACCAAAAGATGTTGGTTAATTTATTTAGCTCTCTCTTTCTGAATTAAAAAAAAACGCTATCGATTTGAATTTAAAAACGAAGAGAATAGAAGAGAGGGAGAGAGAGGGGGAAGGGGGGCATGAGGACATCTGATGGAGGTTCATACAAATATCATTAGATGAGAAAACTTTTAAAACATGTAATGTATATTGTAGTTTAATGAAATTATCAGTTGGTTTTACTGCACTGCTAAGTGATTCCATTTCCAAGATATGATATAGAAGATTCTTCATTATGTTTTGAAGGTTGATTTTCTAACAAGGACAAACTCTTGCGGGAGCGACATTGCTGTATCAGTTTTGCTGCAGATTCATGTTACTGGTACTGGGGATATTAACATGTATTTGTCACATGACCAAATGTATGCATGAACATGCTTGGGAACAACCCTTAGCATATATAGAGCTGCCTGTTTGGGACATGGCAACAAAATTACTCATGAAAATATGCTGTCGGAGACCTTATAGAGAAATGGTCCATGAGCTTTTTTTTCTTCTTCAAAGAATTATCATGATGAACAATTTGTATACTTTTTTCTATCATATAGGTGTTCGAACAGAAGATAAGGTCTGGAAACAGCAAACACAAATGGTTCCCCAACGATGTCATCAACATCATCTTCTCCAACATCAGTACCATCTATGAGTTCCACAAAAAGTTCTTACTCACACAACTTGAAGATAGGATGGAGGAATGGTGAGACATAATCAATGTTTTTAATCCATTTTTTATAATGTATTAAGCATTGTCTGAATAATGTGTACAAGAATGGTATTCTCCTGAGGGTTGAAAATCAGTAAGAGAAGAGAATAACTATGTGCGCTGCAACTTTGTGCTTGTCTGCTTGCAGACTCTTTACCAAAGATGTGAGCTTTCTTCGGTAAATCTTGGATTTCAAAAACTCAACAGAGGAAATATTTAATGCTTTATGATCATCATCCACAGTTAACTTCTAAACCATTTTCAAGGCAACAGGAAAGATTCATAAATTATTTGGAGGTTCTTATTTTGAAGTACAATTATGAAGACAAGTTACTAAGTAACAACATAAATGAAATATGACAGAGTAGAGCACTTCAAAATAGAATTTCTGAGGCTGTGCAATGTGTATCAGCCATGCTGCCCCATATGAAAGTTGATGAACCTCATCACTAATTAAAAAATAAATTGATGCATTGTTTGTCAAGCAAAGTTACCTAACTATCATGGCAGCAGTGAATCTTCTGTTATTCTACTTTTCCTGGTTCATTCAAAGCTAGGACATTTCCAGACTGATTTTCCACATGACCTACAAAATGGCTGACTCACAATGGAAAGTTCAAATATTTGGCAGGCGGTCCAATATAGAAGAACATTATTTTTAAATATCAGGCTAGTTGAGCTAGTAATGTGCCTATGTACTTGATCACTTTGAATTCAGCAAGAAATTAGTACATTTTTGTTCAGGCTCACACTTTTAAGAGAAAACAATGTCAAATATGTCAGTAAGGAATGTTTAGAAGAATAATTTTGTTTTCAAAAAAATTATATTCTATTTTATGATATATTGTCACCTTTGGAAACATGGAAAAATGTTTAATGCTTTAAGTCGAGTGACTTTCATAATGTCCCATCTAATTTCTTAAGTATTATTCTTTCTTTGTGTTTTTCTATCATAATATATGAATTTACAATAACTCTTTCAATTGCTGCAAGTGGTTTCATACACGCAACCCATTCCTGTTGATAGATCTTTGTTAGGAAGTCTGTTCGAGTGTTTCAAGTTATGCGATCATATATAAAGACAGAAAAAAGCAACAATGAAGCTCAAGAATTACATGCCAACACGTGAATACATGTATATTAGTCAGATACTAGAGCTGCCACAAAGCATTAATCAAGTACTTGTTTGTGTCATAAAGATCGGCATGCTCTATTTTTCTTTTCATTTGTATTTCATAACCTGTTTAGGGACATTAAAAATAAACAGAAATTATATCAGACATATCATACTGTGTACAATTGGTTCTCACACTTATCTTCAGCTAAAAATAAATTCTTTCACAATAGATTTTTAGACATCCTTAACAAAGGAATATTAAATAAGCAAATAGCAATTTCAAAATTTGAAGAAAAACAAATTCTTATGTATGTCAAGGTATTCTTTTTGCAGCATGTAGGTGATAGTCTTACGATACCTTTCCCATGTTCCCTATGTTGCTCTCATTTCATGAATAACTTACCTAATTAACTTAGATTATTGAAAACTTCCTTTATAAACATGCATATCTCTGCCAGGATTCATTATAAAACTAATTACAACTCACCCTTACTGTTAGATTAATGTAAGCCAGTAATTGTTTTGTTTTGGAAATATCATACTGCACAGTATGAATTGCTAAGGTGTTGGGCATAGATTAATATGATAACGACCTGAGGTTCGATGATTGAACAGCATGAATGCAAACGATTTTGTCTGTGTCTGAATCTATATCTGATCAAGGGGAATTGTGTACTGTGTTTGAGAAAACAAGAATATTAGGAGATATGGGTTCAAAAGGGTATTGTAAAGAACTTGTTGTAACAATAGTGATGGATACTTCAGTTTACTCAATTTTTCCAGAGGTGAATTAAAATGTGCTTTATGAGGAAACTGCAGGTCAAACATTATATTAATTAGTGCACAGTTTTGGGTTGTATATCAAAGTTCTTTGACATACAAGCTATTATCAAACAGAAAGATATACAGATAAGTTCATTTTAAACTTTATGGAAAACATATTATTTTTTCAGAGGTGAAAGTTCAGCATTTAGATGAGGTGAATGCTGAAAGTAAATTGTTGTGTTTTGGGAATCCTGTATTGCGGAAAGGAATACAATCTAAGCTTCATATTTACTTCTTTTATTCTATTCCGTTTCCTAATGTTATGGATTCTTAAATATGAGATTGTTGAAATGTTTTTCAATGTATGTGTGATTAGGAACTTTAAAATTGTAATTATTTGTTTTTATGATGGATTCTTTATGATTTGTAGATTTCGTATTTAAACAATTTCCTGACATTATTTCCCAGTATAGTTTTTACCTATTTCATTCTCATCACAAAGAGTAAATTATTTCCCTCAACAGAATTTGTCCCTTTAAGACTGGTGTTTGGTACCTGAATTGGGCCCTGCGTGACAGTTGTTGGACTTCCTGTTCCAGTAGCTAGACATCCTGATTATTTTTTTCCTGAACCCAACTTGCTCTTATTTTCAACTTAAAAACAACATGTTTTTCTCTCTATGGTGCACATAAAATGTTATCATATGATCCTAAGGTATATGATATTACCTCCTCCCAGATTAAAAAATGTTGTGATATTGATTTGAGCATGGCTGTCTACCACCTCCCCCCCCCCCCCCCCCTCTTAGGAAAATAAATCATGCACATGCATTTCAACAATTCTGCTTTCAGAACATGCCATGAAAAACAGATGGTATCTCATGACATTTCAGCACATCAAGGAACTATGTCATGCATTAAAAGAATTATAATTTGTAATAGTGGGAACATGTTCTCTCACGTGGCTTTTATTTGAGAGTGTACGGTATATGATTGGATTTTATAGCCATCTGTGCAGACAACTCATTAGATATGTGCAAATATAAAAGGTCATGATATTATAAAATTATCACATATTGTGCAAATATTTAAACAAAATTATTGTCAATCAGTCTTGTCAAAAGTGGTTTATAAACATACATCTCTTAGATTATGATCTTTAATGATTTAATTGAAACCATGAACCAGGAACTTCAGTCTCTATTTTCCTCAGCTTTGTATTTATACAAACTAACCTGAAAATATTCACATTCTAATACATGCCACTATATGCAACATCTCTACATGATAATGCATAGTGTGTCTTCTTCAATATGTCTAGTACAAAGTCCAGTTTTTCTCCAATTCTGTTGTCACTGAAATATTCACTTAAGTCATGCATGTCACACATAGATTTATTCAATACATTTATTAAATAGCGGTAATTGCGTTAGGTGTTTTGATGTGGAAACAGGAAATGAGATTTGATAAATTAGGAGTCTAATATGGACTTAATTAGAGGAGGGAGTTTAAAAATGAATTGTATTTCCACCCCATTTTATCAATTAATCTCTTTGGAGCCAAACTCTGACTCTTTTTAGTCAAACAAGCTGTGCAATGAATCACAGCATTACAAATAACATAGGGAATTGATTATAACTTTCAAAAATCTCATAAACACTAAGGGAACATATTCAATATTTTTTTATTCATTTTGATGTCCACTCACTCTTTTTGTTGCTTCATTTTTTAAGGTGAAAATGACAGTTTTTTACTATTAATGTTCACCTTTTATTTTCCTCACTCATATGTTCCTAATGACTTGTTAGATACGCTGCTGAAACCAGTGCCTCCATATAAATGTTACTTTCCCATTGGATACATTTATGTTCAAATGTTAGGGTTTAATTTTCTGTTTGTATTATTTCCATCAATCACAATGATGAATGGTGAGCTGATGCAAATTAACTCATAAACTATAATGGCTGCCTCATAATCACTTTTAATTGAAGAATAGCTCTTACTTTAAGAATAGCCCTATTGCATGGTGACTGTAATGTTGGACCCTTAATTAGCCTGAGCCTCTGCAATTTACTCCAATCAAGGTACAGCCAAGCTTGTGAACGATTGTGATCGGAAGGGATACTTATAACCCGATCAGATTCATATAAAGAATCTTCGCACAGTGAAAGGGGCATACACACTAGATAGCAAGATCATATAAACAATCTAGATTTGAAGAGGTTAGTTGACATGGCGATTCATCAATGCCCAGATATCATGTGATACATCATTCAGACAATCACCGGACCCTGATTCATTATCAAGTTTTCATTCAAAATGTTTCACTGTACAATGTTTTGTTATACAATTCAATTCAATTCAATTTATTCAGCCAATCATTAAAAACAATTTACAATCACATTGGTATATATACTGGTACAATTATAACATGGTGACAGGCTATAGACCCCTGAGAAGCAAAGCTTGTAAATGGGGCCCATTAACATACAATTAAATATAAATATAAAAAAACATACTATAACAAACAAAACAAAAAAGACATATATGTATATTCATATATTCATATTCATTACAAAACAATTACAAATATCTTGCTATACAACAATGACATGCGGCGGAACGGGTTGCACAGATGAAGACCTGGCCCTTGTTAATGAAAGAACATAATTTAATTTTAATTTAATTAAGGAACTTTACATAACTATCTTGATCTAAGGAGACACATACGAACGATCATACAATATTGAGAATAGAAAGAAAAAAATTACTTATTTTATATGTATACAATTTTTGTAGAGCCATACAATAATTTTGGTGGTCTGCATGAAGTGGGCATTAGAGGCACACAAGTCACACCAAAGCCAGTGGTGGAATGATGGGAAATGGATATGATTGATGGATTCCCTCCAAGATTTATATTAAGGAGAGAAGAAGGAAGAACAATTTAACCTTATTTAGCAGTATCCATGGCTGAAAAGAAACCGCAACAGCCATAGAGCGATGACACATGCACCTAACAGGGGACAGGGCGTCAAGATGCTGGTGTTATTTCTGTATTCCAATACTTGGAAATCTATCATGGGATTCTTATTTGCCACAGGTCTGGTTATTTGTTGGGATGATAATATCAGATAGGAAAACAATAAAATATCCAGTGGACTAACATGTGTATATCACTAGGTCAAATTTGCGTGTACTTAGTGAAAAATTATACTCAACCTCTTTTAGGTTGCTTTTCAATCACAAGGGGTTAATTGAATTTGCAAGATATTAAAGTATTAAGAAGAGTTGATTTCAACTTACCGGTACTACATTCATCTATCAGAAGATGTTTACATATTCAATTTTCATTTGATTTTTTTTTTCACGTCAAAGCACATCAAGGAAAATTGAATTAAATTGTGTAAACCAGAATTATTTTTTTCCTATCCCTCTGGCATAATATATTCAGATACAGTCCACCATTCAGTAATTTCTGTCTTGTGAAGAAATCAGGGAAGTCTTGCCTGAAATTAAGTAATTCAGGGAAATCTGTTGACCACTCCTAATTTCCTACAGAAGATTGATAATAATGGGCAGTGAGTTTAAAGTCGTCTTCTCGCATTTTTGTTTGATTCCAGGGAGAAGAATCCCTGTCTCGGAGACATCCTGGTCAGACTATCACCTTTCCTCAAGCTCTACACGGACTATGTAGGCAACTTTGACAAAGCTGTCAAATGCCTCAACACGTGGATGGTCAAGATACCAAGCTTTGCATCATTACTACAAGAAATTCAGGTACCTGATTTAAAACACTTGATATATGTTGTGTGGTAATGTTTATGACCCATCTTCTGAATATCCCTGTCTCTATGGAGAGTCTGGATGAAGATTCATGTAAGTCATGCTTCAGCTACAGTAGATTCTAAATTATATCATGATTCTAGCGATTTCCCGTTATAAACGGCTGGCATAAGCCTAAGTTACCGTTACCTTTGACAGCCAATCAGCACTCGTTATATTTGCGCCTTGTTTCCTTTTAGTTTCCGTTTATATTGTTTGATTTCGGCTTTCTGTTTCATTCTTGCGTTTTACTCTGATGAGTGCAGTTGAAAAACTTAAGTTATGGCTCTCTTCAATGCCATTCTCATATGATGATTTGTCAACTTCTTTTGTTTGACATGAAGTAACGATGCCTTTACAATAATTATATTTTTAAAAAGAAGAAAAAAATGTGTTGGTATGATGAACAGAAATAATTTCCTGTTTAGATTTAAATACTGTCACATCACTCTCCTTGTGCAAATGGTACCTCCTTGTCAAAATATCATGAATAGAAATGATTTTGAATAAGATTTGGATTGATTTTCATGCCTCAATTCGGACCTTATATTTGCAGTTTTACATTTATTAATGAGACTATAAGTGATTGAATTGAATACATAAACTGATTGTCCTTTGATTAATTTGAATGGCCTTTCCCATTGATTTAATACCTCATCAATAAGATGTAATTATCTAAAAATTCTTCTTCTTTTTTTCTTTTCAGAAAAAGCCTATTTGCATGTTTCTCACTCTTCAGCATCACATGCTGGAACCTGTACAGAGAATACCCAGATATGAACTCTTACTCAAAGGTAGGAATGCAATTAATCTTTGAGTTGTATATAACATTTAATTTATGATGTTGATGTACCCCCAGGGTTAGGTTTAATAAGTAAGAATGACTGTGTATACACTCAGTAGATTATACTAAAGATTCCTGTCTTATAGGTTTCTCAAAAAACAACTGGATGTGTGGTAAGTAAAAAGTACCTATCATGCAATATGCCCATTATTGGAAAGGAACATTGTAAAATGATAAAAACAATTTCATCAAACAATGTACAGTGCAAATACACATATCACAACCACTAGAGCTTTTAATCAATGGTATTTAATTTGGTTCAATTTGTATGCCTAACTGAAAAGCTGATGATATTTATGTTAAAGTGATAAGGTTTATCTTGGCAATTTCTTATCATTACTGCTAGTAAATTAGATGGCTACATGGAATTTAATAATTTATACATTTGTTAAATTCTATGAAATTAAAAAAAAAGGTTATTGGGCAGATCTTCACTTTAAGAGAGAAAATGTGATCAAGTAATTTAAATATCAAACATCTATTTCTTTTTAATTTCAGAATACCTCAAGAAGCTACCAGCGGAATCTGTGGATAGAACAGATGCAGAGAGTAAGTTATTTCTCGTGGTACTATTAAAGTGAAATCTTGCTAGATGTTTGCTTTTTTAAAAGATATGTGTTTATGTATTCCTCATGAAAAGTGCAAGAGAAATCCTAGGGATTAAAAATGGGTAAGCTTGGGCCAGCCGGTCATCGCATAGCTTAAATAATTAATCCCCATCTTTACATCATGAAGGACAGTTCCTTGAATGTTGCGTAACTCATTACCTCCGTTGTTGCCATAGAGGTTGTGACCTAGCTGCTATGTGTCAAAATATATCGGACATGCTGCTTCTCTCAACGGAATACTTTTTTTAAATCTTTGAAGTTGGTTTTTGACGGTCATTTTCCCCTCTGTGTTGTATTCTGCATGCATTGGCCCAAAAAATAAAAATCATCGTTTGATGCCAGAAATAATCACAATCTGGAAAATCTATCTGATAAAGTCACAATGGTCTGAAGGGGACAATAAAATCATATTTTTGGAATATCTAACATAAATCATTGCTATTCTTAGAGCTGTGTACCATGGGGACTTCAATAGAATTTACTATATATCCGTTGTTAACCTGCTTGAGAGTCCCATAAATCCTGTGATATACTGTCAAGGAACTGAACACATGTTTACACACAGTAGCTATCAGCTTGTGATCATTTCTACTGCTTTTTTGCTTAGTAATACAATGACTTGGCTCAGCTCAAGCTGTACACCAACTCTAGGAAACTGAGAGTGAGACAAAATGATAAATATTTAAAAAGAAGTAATTATTGTGGGAACCTAGTGAGACAAAAAATTATAGAATATATGCTGAGTGACTAATTATGACTATATTGCTGGTCAAGAACCCTAGGTCAATTTTTGTGAAGATGAACAGGGATGTTTTCATACAAGTATTAAAGGGTACAAAGATATATGAAGGCTCTAATTCCTTCCAGCTCATTTCAAGATGGTAGGGAATTAGTTGACATATATGCCATGTCCACATATTTTTAGTTTTTTCCCAACTATGTGATAACAAACATTTAAGTATTTCAAATATATTTTAGTTTTGTTGCATTTGGGAATCTCAAATTAATAATTTGAATAGTGATATGCTGAATTAAAAAAAGATATAAAGAAAAAAAAGAAGAGCAATTTTAAATGTTAAGTGAATGGGATTGATTATAATGAGGAAATATGTTATTATTCCTCATATATTTTTATCAGACATCTTTATCTCAATTAATAGGAAACACAAATCGAAGTTCATTGATTTCTCATTTCTCTATTTCATGTCATGATACAACTGTATATGAATTGCACTTTTATATCATTATCATTAAAAGTGTCACGTAAATACCTGTGTATTCTCCAAATTATTATGCTTAAAGTCTTGGAATAGCTTTGTATTGGCATATCTTCTTATGGTTTTGATTATTTCCCGCTTATTTTTCAGGGGCTCTCGGTCTGATTTCCAAAGCAGCGCACCATTCTAATGATACGATGCAGACAATGGTTAGTTGATTGACTCGGTTCATAGCTCCTTGAGAGAGATAGTTACGTTACAGGAAGTTGCTTCTGATTGGTCAGGCATTTCATTAGGCTCCAAAATAGTTCCCTCTCATAGAGATCGTATGTGAGAGCTAGGGAACTATTTGAAACAACATGATTTAACGACCCATCTCCCGTACGTTTAGATGCATGTGTCACAACTATCTCTCTCAATATGGTCTAACTCGTTTACTACTGGTAATCAAACTTGTCTCGGTTTCTTATTACAAGCCATTGTGTGACCACATTATAAGGAAGTGAGCAAGACACAAATACGAGGTCTATAATGACAAGTGGAAAATGATTCCAGACTCTGTTTTTTCTTCTTCTTTTATATTTTGATTACATGCACGCTCATTTCAAAATTCCCATTTTCTTTTTATACGCAATGAGTACATTTTCTGTGTAGAGCTGCAAGAGCATTTAACTTGTATGCTTTTACACATAGGTTAATGTCCTTCTGGCTCCAAACAGATGACTCATACTTTTTTCTTTTTTTGTTAAGTCATCCAATTAAACTTACCTCAGACATTATTCATGTATTTAAATGAATTAGGCTACTTTTCAACCCCCCAAAATGCGTGAAAACTATAAATTATCTTGTCATTTGAGGGAAGGTGCAGGCAAGGATTGATCTAGCCATATGGAACAGGCAGGAGGAAAGCATTAATGTTAACGTCTACTGAAACTGGCATCCGGAGAACCCTACTTGCTCTGTCCTCTCTTTCTTGTTCCAGGCAGAGGAAATAGGGAGTTTCCCCCTTCAAAGGAAATGCCAGGGGGCCTGGGGGGTTTGACGAGGGACCGTAGAAAGAGAAGAAAAGGTTGGGGTGAGAGAGAGAGAGAGAGGGAGAGGTGCTGTGGAACATCAGCAACTAATTTGTGGCATTGCTTGTTGGAATGTGGCGTAATGTTACAAACATTTGTTGGATTGAATGATTGACTGATGGATGATGTCAAAATAGTCATCCCCAGTGATAAAGTAATCATTGTTAGAACTGAGCAGATGTTAACTCAGTTTAGGGGCAGTAAAATAGTGAAGCAATCATTGATTAAGCTGTGGAAAACTTTAAAAAATACCTCTGATGAAAAAACAATGAAATTTACTTAAAATTTAAATTGTTTCCATTGAATCTCACCTTCACATTGACAAATCCATATATCAATCCATTTGTAAAGAACATCAAGTTATAGATATTACATGTATCTTGTTGATAGGTGAGAGAGCGGACAGAGAGTGAAAGTGAGAGAGAGACAGGGCGCAGTTGACAAACAATGACAAACTGTAGCATAGAGCTCTGAAATAATATGAATTGAATCAAAATGTTGACAAAATTCAATTTAAATCAAATCAACATCCAAAATACTGCTTAAAGCTTAGATTAGTGGAAGAATGGTGTGAAATATTGCACAGATATTTTACAACGATCCTCTATAGGTTCTGCTGTGCGTAGCCAGTAAGGCTAATCTAATTCATCTTTCAACTGCTTGACACCCTGTCTTGACTCACAAATAGAATGGACACATTCACAACTGAAAATTAAGCAGACTTTTATACTTCATTTCTCTACATAACTGGTATTGTACTCCAAAATCTGTATAATACCTTATGCAGATGCAGTTGGATAATGATTTTGAATGTTGATTGTGTGAACGTTTTTGTTAATGGAGGCAAAGAAATTAGTACAGCTATTTATCAGAAAAGATTTAAATTTTAGCGACAGGGTTATTGGCATTACTTCGACATTGAATGTTGGAAAATTGAGACCTTTGTTACAATATTTGTTTTGTCTCGATGGCCCTGCATTTTCAAATTATTTTTAAGGGGAAGGAAGGAAGGAATTCTGTGATTGATAAAACAGAGCTGACATGGAGGTAATTGGATAACTGCTTCTTCCTTTCATTGTCTTTTTTTCTTCATCCTTGTTTTTAAATCCTTTTTGTTGGAGTGATAAGAAGAGTAAGAATATTAACGTTTCTCGCTTGGCTAGCTAAATTTAGAGTGTAAAAGAGGACCTGGAGGGGGGCTTAAAGCGGACATGACTAATGACTTCATTTTTTCAGAGAATCTCAGCTATGTAGGGCAGATGAGTTTAGGATGGTGTACGTATATACAGATACTGTCTGTTATATTCAACACCAGAAGAGGAGAAACCATGGGAGGGAGGAGGGGAAGGGGGGGAGGGCTCATGGGCATGGGTAATTTAGTACAAATCAGTAAAAATTTAAAACAGTTTAATTAAGTTAGATGAGATAAATATTTTCCTTGGCTCCAAGGGAAGTACATGCAATTATTTAAAGAACCATACCATTCTACTGTAAATTCATTCAAAGATTTTACAGGATCACTTTGCTTTAGCTAGTACAGCTAAACGAGAAGATATATTTTTGTATAGTATACTATCTGTTAAATGATATAGGTACATACTGGTCACAAATATAACAAGCATCCATATTATTTTGTGTTTTCTATTATCCTTTGTACCACTCTCACAATGTCTTTTATATTTCTCTAATGTTTGCAGTAATCAAACATTATTATTGTTAATAATATTCACTGTTTTCTTGACATGCAGGATCACTTTGCTAAGCTGATGAAGCTGAACGAGAAGATAGATTTCAACGGAGAGACCATCATAGATCCTAGTAGGAGGTTGCTCAAGGAAGGCAAGATCACAAGAGTAGCGGCTAGGAGCGGAGACTTATTAGACAGATATCTCTTCTTGGTAAGACCCTTCTTCTAACTCTGTCTATTTCACCTTTCTTCCAAACTCTTAATTGCTATGACACATGCTCCTGCTTTGATAATCATTTCCTACACTAATTGGATTCTTAACTTCAATCCTTGATCAAACACTTTACCTACCATAACTGTAACTGTAATACTAACTGCAAACCTAACCTAAAACCTAAATATGAAACTCACCTTCAACCCTATATTTTTTACAAAATAGATAAATTTCGCTGGAGCATAATGTCAATTCCTCCCAACCCTCTCTCTAGCTTCTTTTTACCACTATTTTCCTCCAAGTTTACAAACAAACTTTTTAAAATTTAGTGCTTTCAGGGGTAAATGTTTTACTTATAATGCTTATTTATCCACCTTCCTTTATTATTTAAGCAATAGCAAATGAAGAGACTAAAGACAATTAGGTGTTGAAGATGAAGGCAAATACATGTAACTAAGATTTTTTTTGTAGTGAACTTGCGTGGATAACTGTGTGTTGTCAATTTAAATCACAAGGGTTCTTACAGAGTTGGATCACTTTAAAACATCCCTGTTCCTGCAGTGTTAATACACTCACAATTTATAAGCAGTGTTCTTAGCATAAACATTGCTTTCTCTCTTTTATTTCCTTGTTCATAATATTTCCCTGTACTTATTTCTACATGCATTCTTTTCCGGCAAGATAAGGAAATAAATAAACCCCTTAATGACTGCCCTGGATTTCAGGGGTAAACCCAAAGTGATGTAACTTTAAAAGTGAAGTAATGATCTTTTAATAATACAGACATTGTATGTAAAATTGTAGCTATACAGAATATACTAATATGTACGGTTTTATTGCTGAATTTTATGGTTCTTTTTGTGTTATAGATGTATTGCTAAGGTTACGGTTTTATAACTCAATTCAAGTTTTTATCTCTGATTTTATTGTTCTATTAATATGTTTTATCATATCATTATTTGTCCAAACTTAATTTTTTCTGGTTGATTCCTATAGTTTAATGACATCCTGCTGTGCTGCACTCAAAAGCGTCAAATCACCGGGTCCGTCAGCTACAAAGTCAAAGACAAGATCGACATTGATGGAGTCAAAGTAAGTCATATGACCACCATATTCTCTGTGCATCAACGTAAAATAAATGTCCTTTTTGTCTTTGAAAGCATAATCGATCAGGAAGGCAGTCAGTTGTCTGGTATGTAGTAATTGCCAGTTGGCAAATGGGATTGTATCAATAGCAGGAAATGCTTGCCACATTTGACATTCTGGTGCACTTTTATATGCATTCGCAAGGGGGAAGTAAATACAAGATAGCTTGGATATTCAATTGCAATGGACTTTAAGTGAAAAACAAGTTTGAGGTGTAAGAAAGGAGATCAGCTAATGTAACCATGGAGAAAAGTTTAATGTAAGTATATTATAAAAACTCTCCATATATTTCCCTGTATAGTGTACTAATACATCCACTTGTTTGAAGATACATGTTTCATTATAGTGGTTTCTTGATATTAAATGAACTATATAGAAATATGATTTTGTAATTCAAGTTCAATTAGACTGCAGAAGATCGAGTGAGTAGCATTTCACTTCTTCACCTAACTTTCAAACATCACAAGTTATAAAGATTAAACAGTTACAAGTTTTTGCCTTTGAATGTTAAATTGGCAATGACCAAGTAGATCGAGTCTGCCGAACATCTTCATTCTTCTCATTAATCAGTCTCTTGAATGTAATAGACACAATACCTGTAAGAATAGAAATGTGCATAAACCTTCATAAATCACTAGTAAAATTGTAATGAGGTATTCATAATTGATTTATGAAATCAAATCACTCTATTAAACATCAAATTAGAAATAAATGAACCAAGTCCCTGCAAGTAAAGTGAATCCCGTACATAGGGCACAAGAAAGAAGGAGTCTTTATGTGCGGGTGGTGTTCCTACAGGTTATTTGTTATAGTGCATGATTGAATGAGAACATTGCTTAAAGGAAACAGAATTAATGCTGTATTTATAGACAGGAAGTCTTTCTATGCAGATGATTGCTAAAGCAGGTGTTCTCTGTTCTTTATTTTTACTGCAGCTTCTTGATGGTAATACATGTACAACAAGGTTTAGACTGGAAAGATCTCCCAAGTCTCTGGAGTTTGAAACTAACACTGACGAGCAGAAAGAGGAATGGATGGCTGTGAGTATATATAAAACTCAATTCTACTTATATTCATCTCATAGATTCATGAATGTATTGATGATTTGAGGTTCTTGAAGAGACATTAGTAAAAAAAAATTTAAAAAATCCTAATCAAAATGCATTCTCAGGAATTTCCAAAGGATAAATTGGCGCATTGTTCTGACAGTATTGTGAATAGAATCATTAGAGATCAGGGAGGCCAATACATGTTTGGTATACTTTCCAGATTAGATTATGCTATACCGGTACATCCCATAATGGAAGGTCTCTGAAGGTTTGCAAATGGTGTAAAATATGCAGCAATACCTGTAGATGATTCAAGTAAGCAATACTTGGAAAACTGAGGGAAATGGCTGAAATATAAAGTAATCCCTAATCCTGTTAAATGAAGGCTTTTTAGATAGACAATTCATACATGTTATGCATACATATTTCAAGATATTTGTGGCATATAATCTTGGAATGTTTTGTGTATACTGTATAGAAGTGACGTATAATTTTGGTAACCTAATGAATAACATATCTTCTTCTTTTGCCAGGTGCTACTAGAAGCTATCAAGGAAATGGTGAGGAAAAAGGATTCCTTCAAGACAAGCACCACACTCTCTGAGAGAGATGTAAGTATAGGGCATGATCAATATTGATACTGGAAAACATGAAAACAACGAGGCAAAATAAGAACAATTATATGTATTAGGGGGAAAGCTGCATGCAACAAAGTCCTCTACACATATTCCCGTTCTCTGTGTTACAAAATATAGATATGTAGAGTGTAGTATATTCATGTAATTTTATTTTGCTGCATGGTTTATGTTTCTTGTTTTGTTTTGTTTGTTTTTGTTTATGGTTTTGGGCATATTGTCTCTTCATGTGTGGAGAAGGCCTTTGATTATGAGAGAGCAAGATTGAGTTCTGAAACACCCACCTCCCCCCCCCGGATCTATCACTGAAATCATAGAAATACTTATATTTGATGTTCTAACATATCACTATGTGTTAAACTGATGGAGAGTTTATTGAATAATTTTTTTTTTACAGGATGACTATGCTAAAACTCTCGGAGAGACACAACCAAACTTAGTGAAGGATGATGAAACTACAATGTGTATGAAATGTGGCCTGGATTTCAACTTCACAAGGAGAAGACACCATTGTAGAGCATGTGGTGCCGTAAGTGTCTATCTGTCTATCTATCCATATATCAATCTATCTATCCATCTATCTTTTCATATATATTTCTCCATTTATATATCTATCCATTGTACCTATCCATATCTATTTATCTAGCAATCTATCTATCTGTCTATCTATCTATCTTTTTATTTATTTATCTTATCTAT
Organism: Strongylocentrotus purpuratus; assembly: GCF_000002235.5. Lineage (NCBI taxonomy): Eukaryota > Metazoa > Echinodermata > Echinoidea > Camarodonta > Strongylocentrotidae > Strongylocentrotus > Strongylocentrotus purpuratus. The sequence goes on from NW_022145612.1 coordinate 53,693,909, forward strand.
ATATCTATCTTCTATCTTCTATCTTATCTTATATTTATATATCTATCTATCTATCTGTCTGCCGATCTATAAGTGTCTCTGATTCTATATCTGTATGTCTGTCAATCATTGCAGAAAATTGAATATCCATTATCATTGGTGGGGAAGAGTATTCCTGTTCAATTCATTATAGTTATATTGCCTGATAAGGTATGGTTATCAGTTGTAATAGAATTTAGAAATCTGATACAGTTTGCATACTTGATTAAAAATGAAAAATATAGTTACACACCAATTATTCTTTATAAAATTTGATATGTTCAGACAAGATATTAAGAAGAAACAGGAGTAACAAAATATGTGAATCACAGTAGGATGTGTTTTGTATAAGATAAATTTTCAGAATTGGTAAATCTTAAGCTAAAACCAGAGTACATTTTAGGTGTCATTTGCATCTTAATAGATGTATGTACGTGAAATGAATTTTAAATATGATATCTTTTATATTGTTATTATCATCAATTGACTTTCTATGTTGCTTTCAGGTTGTTTGTGGTAAGTGCTCAAGCTACAATGCTCATCTGCCTTATGATGACAACAAAGCAAACAGAGTGTGCGTTAAATGTTATAATATACTCAAGAAAGTGGAAGATCCCATCGAACCATCAAGAAAGGTATGTATCCTAGGTCAGAGATCCCCCCCCCCCCAGAAAGAACATCCCATTTCCCCTGAAGTTATCTTCTGTGACAACTTTTGATATCTCTTACTTGTTAATTAATTGAGGTTGACTGTTGAGGTGTATTTGAAAATCATAAACTATTTAGTTATCACACATTGCCTACTAAAACCGAGTGGTTCCTGTACTAAACCTATGGGGAATATAAGAGCTCAGTAGTCATTGGGTTAATAGAAGATAGAAATGGTATGTGTGACAGTTTGGATATGTTGACATTTACATTTTTGTGCTTTAGCTTTTAGTAAGTTGATAAACATGTATGTAATACTGTAGACTCTTTTATCAGCAAGTTTGACCACTAAAATGGCATGTTATTCTGATAATCATAGGCTACATGCACAATGTCAAGCAGTCAGGCCATTATCTGCAAAGTAGTTGCTATTTATCTTAAAGTAGTAATCATATTTCAGAAGTGTCATTTGTCTAAGAAATTGATGTCATTTTTTTTCCTTCTTCTTGCAGTCCTTTGTAGACATCAATGAAGATAAGTCGTTTGCCAGCTTTCTGTGGTACTTCCAACCTAAGGGATCAACTTGGATCAGATACTGGGTAGCAGCCACAGAACAGGACCTCTTTGCCCTACGTGCACCTAAGGTACACATCCTCAATATTGACAAACCCTTACTCATGCATTTACACACAGATCATCATGTGCCTGACATAAAGGCGCTTTCAACATTATTTTTAAAATGTATAAACTGTTAAGTTAGTTTTTAATGTCAAAGTAATTGTATAGTCTAATTGCTGAAGTAATGATATCAGCATTAAAGAGATCCGGTAACATTGTCTTAGATCCTTTAAAAAAATCCTTGATTTAGCTCATGCTGCAATGATAATTATAAACCTTTAGGTCAGTCAGGAACCCCATGGCTTTTACAAGCCGATCGCCTGTCTGATTATCAAGATATTTATGATTGAAAATGCGTTCATAACACTACAGTCTATTGGGGAAAACGAGTATGGTAAAACCAGTCACTCAAAGGTTTGTACTTTTTTGAGGCACTTCTTGATCATTTTTAGGGCTTCAATACCATATCACAGACACTGATAACACTTAGGGCCGTGCATTTCAGATTTAACATTGTTAAACAATCCCTTTAACAATTTGAATGATGTAGAAACTGAAATGTACATTTATGTCATGAATAAAGCCAAAGAATGATCAATTGAAAACTTTGGAGTACTGGTATGTCATTATTGGAAGGTACACCTTTTGTCCATGCATCCATTCATTTTCTTCTGCTTGGCACCAGACGATATCTTGCAGTACAGGCCTGGGTCCTGTTTCATGAAACTTACTTTGAACAACCCCTGCCACAATTCCTCGATAAATTTCCTCTCAACCGATCAAATACAGTGATTTTAGTAGCTTATAACAAGTATTAAACTTTGTTATTGATAGCATGGTTTAATGAAACAGGGTCCATGCAGGTGATATCCCACTGCTGACATCGTCTTAAAGCTGCTGCAAACATTAAAGCAATATTACATGATTAAAGTCAGTTATTTTACCAGGCGTCGGGGATATATTAAAGCCTTGGTTTAACTTCCCAGCAATGTCAAGTAATAGACAAACTCATGCATTTTTCCTTCCATTTTGTCGGTATTCATACACAATGTTCATGTATTTCTGAATAAAGGATGAGTATGTGTGTGATTTGTTGTATGGCACAATTGATTATATGTAGATTATTCGGTCACTTTATACTTATATCTTTTTTGTACACTTAAAATCAGGAGTACCATTATCAAAACCTTGATATGTAATTGATAATTGCAGTCAGTTGAGTATATTTGGACAGAGGACACTGCGTTAAAGTAATATAAAAGTACATTAAGCTTCAGCCACTATGATTAAAATGTCAAATATCTATATGTATCAAACGTCTGTTATTTTAAAGATCAAATCACATCCATTTAGTTAAATCATGATTTTCCAATGATTATTTCTAACCAGGACGTCCGAGCAGCGCTGACCCTTCCCATCAAGCTCTACAGAGCATTTGAGATGGAAGAGAAAGATCACACGGAGAGAGACTACGCATTCAAGCTGTGCGAAGGAGACAATAGCTTCATCTTTGCAGCAGATAACAAGGAAACCAAATACAAGTGAGTATCGTAGTCAGTCTGGAAATTTGGTGATGGTAAGAAGATTTTGGGTTCAAAGGTCACAGAGGTCAAATTTTGGAATCACAAGAACCACAAGTTGTTTGCATTGTGATATCTCACAAATAATTTCATCCATTTCGTCTACTGAATTTAGGGCGGGAGCATATATGGTAGCTAGGAGACGCAGTCGCATTTGTCTTTTCTTCAATAAACACCTGTACTAATGTTTGTGTCGGGTCTTATTCATTGTTTTTTGTGAGGTATCAGAGACATTTTTAGTTTTTACAAACTATCAGCTGTGTTGTTTTTTAAGAAAAGGCAATTTACATGATGTACATATATCACCAGCCTAATTCAAATATCAATGATGTTAAATTCATATTTATTTCTGAATTTTGCCTCCTCAGCTGGTTGCTGGTGTTCCATGAAGGACTTCAAAAGGTTCTTGATCCATCATCCAATAATCGAACAAGCTCCACCGACTTGTGACCTAACGTATAGTCGTTCAGCGACCTCTAGAGACTTGACAATGCAATGTACTGTTCGTGCTTCCACACCAAACTCTGATCATCTAGCAAGACAAGGCTCAGGAAGACAAAATTATTAGAAGACTTATATACTGTGCCCTGGTTTATGATCACTATTGATAAAAGGTCAAGAGATGACTTTCATGGAAACGGCGTTCTTGGAGTACATATCTGAACCTAATGTGCTGGTCAGCATGAAAAATAGACGGACTTGCTGTTTTTCTTGGAATGACCCCTGAAACTATTGTTCATCTAGATTAATCAGCAGAGAGACAAGTTCCTGAATTTGATGTGCTGTAGGATCAACAGAAATGAACAAGTGGTGCTATGGGAATTATCCTTCTTTACTAAATCCATAGTGGGAGGATCAGTACCAGTTACATCACATATGCTTCAGGATCAAATAGTATGCCATTGTTAGTTTAAGGTCTAGACAGCACTGTATTGAATGATTGAAACAAATTACTGGAATTATAAATAGTCTTGTACTTATAAATCCTGCTTTGTTTAGCTTTAAATGTATTTATGTAGTGACTATCAGGATAACTAAACTATCTGCTATGTAGAAAAACATGTTTCCACTGGAAAATCACTTTCGTTTGTATAAAATGGACATCTGCAGTTTGTAAATATTCATAGTTATATAGTGGAAACTAGGAGATTTTTGTACCGGTATGTTATATAGGAACAAAATTCTATGTCAAACTAGTCCAGAGTAGAGTTGCATTATTAGAAGGGGTTCAGTACTGGCTTGCTTGTTATACTTTTCATTTGCTTCTTGATAGGGAAAGAATATTAATTGTCATGAAAAATGTCAGGAAGACAATTAGCCAAAAGCATTTATTTTAGGTTTCAATTGTAAGGATTTTTTACACCTTTCCCTGCTAGTGAAGAGATACAAATACATAAATGTTTCAAGAGAGATTAATATTGGAGTCATATCGAAACATACAAGAAATATTTCTCTATTATCCTAGTCCTAAGCTAATATTCTTCACATTCATACTTTTTGGTTTGTTTTCACTTGTGTCATCTCTTACAACGTATATTTCATTATTTTGGTGTGTTTAGTGGTCAAAAGCTAAGATTGTCAGTTTGAAACACTACTTAATGCTAATGTTCATTGTGTTTATCATATTCAAACATATATTTTTAAGAAAATGATTGCGCTGGTCGCTTGAATATCTACAAGGTATTTAAAGATGAGAAGATGGTAAACTCTATGTAATTCTTGTCATCATGCAGACAAGCTCACTGTGCAATTATTTATACAAACACTATATTATCATGTAAATTTTGTTCCCACTTGTACATGTATATGTGCACTGAAAGTCCCTTATTAGTTACATACATAGACTAAATAGTATGGTGCTATTATATAGACATGATGTCATTTGTATTTTTTCCCTTTTCAATAGTTTAACATAAGAGTGAGATTTGTCATGTTTTTATCTTAACCCATTGAATACCAAAACCAAGATTATTCTAGCAGGACCCTACATCAAAGTCAAATCGTATTTTACAGGTTAATTGATGTTATTTAGATCAAAGTACATTACAAAAGCAAATTCCAGAATGTCATGCCTGTTAGCAGTAGAGACAGTCAATTTCTGCCTCAGAATTGCTAAGGACCTGACAGACTGGAAAGGATAGAACCATTAATTACAGAGAACGGAGATAATCCACATCAATGAGTTCTAGTTATTTCAATGGAAAAGAAAATTTGACCTTAGTCTCATTCAAAAAAAAATTGCCATGTAAGAGATTGGGTGTAAATCATTTACTATTGTCAGGATTATTTATTCAAAGAAATGAATGAAGCCCTAGTTTTCATGATGTATAATTATGGAACTATTGGGACTTTAATGAGTTTAATTATGTGCTTGATACCCAGCAATGAACATTTTACAAAAAGAAATCTATTTTTAAATATATTATAATGCACTTGTATTGCAAAATCTCTGACGGTTTTTAAATATTTTTTTATTGATGAAATGAAGTAGACAGCCTTATTTAGATGGTATCTTTTTGCAATTTTCATTTAAAGCTGTGGCACAAAGCAATTTATGAGCAAATGACATTTTTAATTGCCTTCCTTGCTGTTGATTTGTAAGAAATCAGTCGTTTGATAGTGTATATACATGTAGTTATATATATGTATGTATACCGATTGTACAAATGTTTTATACAAAGGAATATTAGATTTTACCGTGAAGTGCTTGTTTCTTTTTTTCCATAGAAAATATGATATCAGGATTTTGTGTTACATTTCACATGTCTGTAATTATGATGAGAAATACATCCAAGTAAAACAAAGGAAAATTAGGTTCGTTTTCTTCCAAAAAACTATTGTTCCTCTCTTAAGGAGGTGACTATATAACTTTCAAATTAACTATGCAGATGGAATGTATATATCAGAAATATATCCACTATCCTGCATGTTTCATGATAGAATTGGGTATTGATATTTACAGTAGTAGCAGTACAATACCTTATCACCTGTATGACCAGTGCTAAATATATATATATATACACACAGTCATTGTTCTCTTTCACCACATAAGTCATCACTTGGTATTTGAGTTATTGAATTTGTTTGATATGTTTGGCATTATGTTTTGTTGTCCGCAAAATTGAAATCATATTGAGCACCTTTTGGTGGATATAATATATTTTTCAGCTTTCACTGGTATATAAGATTAGGGTATAATCAAAATGGCTGCAAATAATATATATTCTTTGTGCGACTCTTTATTTGGTGGCTTTTAAAATACTTCTCATTCTTTTTTATCAATACATAAAAGTATATTATGCTGTGCTTCAAAAATTGATCTGTGTTATTTTGTATATGCTCCCATTCATGAAAATTGAATGACATTATATTTATGAGACTCATATGAATAATTCTCAATACTTTTCATGACATAAAATACAATTTTTGAAGTAAATATACTGCAAACAAGCTATGCCAGCTTTGGTATATCAAAATGTATTTGATCAATCTGGCAATCAAACTATAATTTAAAGCTTTCTGAAGTTCCATATTCAGGTTATGTGTGTGAATAGGGAATTATATGATAAAGTCTCTTGTATCTGATAATTTGAATTCAAGATAATATAACTCATGTAAGGTACATGTAGCAGTCTTGTCTAGGCAGGTCATTATATTAGTTCTTTCAATACGGTTTTAGTCATGGTAGATTTACTACATATTTAACCCACAAGAATGTCTTCCACTTTGATATTAAACACAAATCAAATAAAAGTCGCTCAATTCACTGAAAATGATCTTAGTTGGCAAGCAAAGTTTTTATTTCATGGAGCCTCTTTTGAGAGCAATTCACCTCATTTTTGTGAGTTTTAAAATAAAAACTTCTGTTGAGAGAGAGAGAGAGTGAAGGATACTCATGAAAAGGAATTAAAAGCGCCGTAAACGACAGAAAGAGGGAGGGGAGGAGAGAGACAGAGACAGACGGAGAGAGAGAGAGAGAGTGAAGGATACTCGTGAAAAGGAATTAAAAGCGCCGTAAACGACAGAAAGAGGGAGGGGGAGGAGAGAGACAGACGGAGAGAGACAGTGAAGGATACACATGAAGAGGAATCAAAAGTGCTGTAAATGACAGAAAGGGGGAGGAGAGAGAGAGAGAGAGAGAGAGAGAGAGAGAGAGGGGAGAGAGAGAGAGAGAGAGAGAGAGAGAGAGAGAGAGAGAGAGAGAGAGACTGAGGTTCTGTACAAAGACTGCAAACAGGTATTTTTGTTGAAATTCAATACACGTAAATAAGTACTTTAATATATACATATATTTACATCTATTTGTACAAGTATCAACATATGATATTAAGACGGTAAAGGACCACGATTTGATGAATACCATGAAAGATATACGGTACATAATAATTATCAAAATGGGGCAAAGCACTGCAGTGGTGTGGCATTTATCCTGGAGAACAACCTTCAACTTCAGTTTATTGTAATACACATAGTTAATTAATGCGATATTTTTCTATATAAACATATATCTACTGCAATTTTCTAATAGAAGTCCATCAAATATTCAATGAAAATGACTGTGAATGGTGATATAAAATATTAGTGAAGTATTTTTTATTGAGTGACAAGACTATCTAATCAACCGGGCTAAAAACAAACACTCCTGTCATTTAAATTGTCATCTGGATATGTGAAATTTCAAAATAAATTAGTACTTAAATAGGAAATTTATGTTCTTTAGGATCAGAATATGATTTTCGAAAAATTATTTCTACCTCTACTAGATATGATTATATATACATATTTATATAATTATGAATATGTTTGTCTACCTCTCTTTGCTCCATAACCATTGAATAAAGTACAGATTAATTCTTCACTATAGTGATATGATAATACATTTCCAAATATATGAATATTAACTGCATATTACTTAAGAGCTCTGATTGATAGGGATAGCATTGACTGAAGAAGTTATCATTCTTCAATGGAAGATACAAGAATAATTTATTAACAATAGAAAGTTTCTGTGTGTCCTACTACTACTACTAGATAGTTTGTGATTTTCACTATGAATGAGCCACACATTCACAATAGAAAGGTATGACCTTGTGTGACCCCCTGTAGGACTATTTTTCGTGAATACAGAAATTGTAGATGTGAACACAAACAAAGAAAACATTTGATTTGTAAAAACATTACAAAAAACGGGTTTCAAAATTTATTAAAAAAGAACTGACATGCTTTATTCTCAAAAGAAAAGTTTCCTCGTCTCCATCAGATAAGACTCACATAACTTGCAAAACTTGCAAGAAAAGAGAGAGGCCGTATATAATTTCTTTATAACATTCATGTTTCTTGTATATTAAGTTGATAGCCAGTTTATCATTTACAATTTGTGGACTTCATATGCACCACAAAAGACTCCTGTTTATGAATCACATTTTTCTGACACTTTTTGCATTCATTTGTAAAATGTGTGTGTTGTTTTATAGTATTAATGACTGCTTTGAGAGAAATAGTTGTTTTTATACGCTCAAGGGAAGGTTAGAATTGTGCTATTACCCGAGGCGTGCCGAGGGGAATAGCCCAATTGTAACCTTCCCGAGAGCGTATAAAAACAACTATTTCTCGAATATTAAAGCAGTCATTAATACTTTTATATGCCGAAAAAAAATAGACTAAAAAATAAAAAATAAAAAATACTTTTTTTTTTGGTCGAAGATGAGATTCGAACTCTTGCGTACAAAAGGAGATGTAACAAAAGTCAGCGCCTCAGACCTCTCGGCCATCGCGCGTTATTAACATGCATGGCAGTTTTGTACAATATATACATTAAAATGGATTGAAACCGGCTTCGCGTGTGATGAATGCTTCGCAAAAGCTCCATATACGGACTCTTCTTTTACTTTTGCAATGCATATTGGCACGAACTTAGATCAAGATCTATCGGCAGATGTTGTTTTTTTGTTTTTGGAAGTTTATTTTCGTCTTCATGTCAACAATGCAAGATAAAATTGTCGGTAAGATCGATCGAGATTCAATTGTATTGAAATTACCGACCAATTATTCGCACACATACGGTATCCTCCATCGCTCAAACCATTTTTTAACACGTAAACCTATGGGGTAACCATGGAGACTGACCTATTTTTTTAATAACCATGGTTATTAAAAATATTAAATGTTTTAAGCATGGTTACCGGGAATTTTACAGGAACAGTTGAAGTTTATGAATGCGATTTCGACCAATCAGATGGCTGGATTACTTAAGTGAGGTATATAATATGAAATATGGTCCTGCATCCCTGCCTACCTGCTCAATATCATGAGCATGAGTAGATAAAGACTAGCTAAACTTGATGGTGTGCAGATCTTATTCTCCCAATTGTTAGAATGTTGTCTTTTATTGTAGTTAGTTCGTTACTTTAACAATTATGTAGATTTGTTCAACCAAACTGATTCACATTATCTCAAGACTCTCATCAAGCAGATACAAAACTCTAGAAGATGTTGTGAAGAGGTCTGATGACAAGACTACTTGAGTTAGGTGGTGTGTTTCTACATGGTTCCTATACAAATCACACAGACAATCGGTCCAATCTTTCCATGTTGCCATTTCTGTTCACATTATGCTCTATAGGAACTTTATCAGAGTCTGAAGCTATAGACTACATAGCCATTGTGACGATAATGCCCTCAAAACAGAAAGTAAAACCAAACTACTATTTATGTTACCATGGCGATGAATGCCTTCATGTTCCATACTCACACACCACTTACTACTGTACATCCAATGCCAGCTGAGTATTTCGTATATGATACATGACCTTACGTGACCCCTGTCTGATGGTGACTAGTCTCTCTATGCAGCAATCCAAGTTTGGGTTCGCCTGAGGTTCGGCCTCACCGGGATTAGGACAGAGCCTTCCAATCTTATCAGCTATGGATAGCCTGCTGTCTGGGTTCACATGCAGATTGATAGGGGCAACTCCAAAGAACAATTCCTGTTAAACCAAGGCAGTGAGAGAGAGTGTGGGAGGGGGAGAGACAGAGAGAATGAAAGAAAAATGAGAAGAGAAAGAGAAAGGTGTGTGAGAGAGAGAGACAGAGAGAGGGAGAGAGAGGAGAGGGAAAGGGAGAGAGGGAGCAATAGAGAAGGAGAAAGAGACATTGATAAAAATCTATTTGATTTGATTTGATTTGATTTATTTATTTCTGTAGAAAAAAGGAATGAATAAGATTCATTCCTAGTTTTTACATACTTATGACTAAAAACATAAACATTTCTTGCAGTTTTGATGAAAAATAAAACAAACAAAAACCATATCTGGATGTAAAAATTATACTTAACGAAATGTTTCAGTACCCTACTTGTCACATGTCAAATGTCACATAAACAATAGGATAGTCAATATCAGTTGTGAAACATATCCATAATGTTATAAGTACACTACATGAGTACTACACGTTTTGTTTTAAATGGAACATTATACACTAAATATTTCATGACATAAGGAGTTAGTTTTGTGTTTTACTCCCCTGAACCAAGACGCTACATAGCTCTAAGGCCAAATAAATGGAGTTAAAAAAAAAGTGCTAAGATTAATTAAAGATAACAACTACAAAATAGATGTTTTACTTACAGCCTCTGGACCTTGTAAGATGGTCTCTACTTTCTCTGTAGAATCTTGCAGCCATAATTTGAGCCAGTAACGATACTGGAGAAGTACAACATCTTTGTCTGTATACGCAAACAAAAAGAACAATGTCTGTGTATAATATTTGCATATACATGCATCTTTAGAGAGATAGAAAGAGATAGAAAGAGAGAGAGAGAGAGAGAGAGAGAGAGAGAGAGAAAGAGAGAGAGAGAGAGAGAGAGAGAAAGAGAGAGAATACATATAAAAACAAATACTAAGATATAGTGATGAAGAAAATATAAGATAGAGCACTAGAGACAGGGAGGCACTCAGACACAAGGAGATATATAATAATATAAAAGACAAAGAAATAGATTGAAAAAGACAGGAAGAAAGGCAAAAATGGTAGATGAAATGGTGAAGTGGTGAAGAAGTCATATATTACAAAAATAGAGAGGGAGAGAGCAACTAAGCTCATGAGAATATGAGAAAGCAATATGAAAAGAAAGAGAAAGTGGGAGAGAGAGAAAGAAAGACAGGCAGACAGAGGGAGAGAAAGAGGAGAAATGGAGATGGAGAGAGAAATGAGATGCAGACAGACAAAAGACCATTTCTCCCATACTTTGCCAAAAAGAGAGCAATCATCAAATCTGCACAAACTTCATATTTTTCTTGTTAAAAATCAACACTTACATTCTTCTTAGAACGTAAAAATTGAACAGGCATTCTTAGGTATATGCAAATATACATTCAACTCTTATTATACAAAGCCCTTTATTTCTAGGTGTTTTTTCACTAATTTCACAAAGATGTCAAATGACAGTTGCTTCCTTTTGATCAAAGTGGAGCAGATTTATACCGGTGTGTTGGCTCAGTCAGTAGAGCGTCCGCCTCACAACCGGGAGGTCGTGGGTTCGAACCCCGGCCGCGTCATACCAAAAGACGTTAAAAGACGGTAGTTGCTGCTACCTTGTTTGGCGTTCAACAATAAAGGGATAGAGCAATGTCGATCTGGTGCTGCTCAGTGGCTGCCAGGCTCACGATCAATTGGGCAAATAGAATTTCCATTTTCGGTTTAACTTAATTTAACTTAATCAAATTTGAAGTGGACTTTAAAAGATTATTATTATTATTATATTATTAGATTTGTGTGGTAAAAGTGTCCTACCTTGGTGTTGATCTGGACAGCATGTGGGACAGACAAAGACCTGTGTTCTGTTACTGACCCTACTCCTACTCTGCTGACATGCTTCCCTCATGTAGAGCTTGGGTACACGCACTAGCTGCATCCCTTCTTTCGTCAAATTCAAACTCTCTTGTACCGTCAAGTCTAATATATATTTAAAAAAAATCAAATTTAAAAATAAATCAAATAAACCATGCTCATCTTTGACTCCCAATCTCCATCCCTTCTTTCATCAGAGTCAAACTCTCTTGAACTGTCAAGTCTAAATAAAAAATGCAACAATATTCCACTGTTGATGCATTATGTCAAAGTGTTTTAAACACATCCTTGTTTATGTTGAGTATTGTAATGAGGTTGTATTTTGAAAGAAACTATAAAGGTTTATACTAACTTCTTAATAATCAGTAAATGGCATTTTAGTGTATGGAATAGTTTCAATCAACAGAGATGAAAAAAAAGCAATTTTAATCACTTACATCAGCAACATCTCAAATACAGATATGCATAAAGCAAAACATGCACACAAGAAGTGGGTATGTTATTACATTTAATCTAATATGCTTGCAAAAGGAAGGTTTGTGAATGTGGAAACAGTTCTTTGATGAATATAAAGATCATTAAGAAGAAATGGCCTTCTGTCATAACTATGGCTGTTTCCTCAGTAATAATTACATAACATTATTTGTAAATGTGTTTGTAGTCCAATATGGTATATGTGCAATTACATACTCATAAACTTGCATTCATATTTTTCAACAGCCACTTATAGTAAACAGATTTATTTCATCCATAAAATGTAAACAAAATGAAAGTACAAGTAGATATTGACCTTTGATGTATGCTAGAGCAGTAACACCTTCATTGTTCTTTTGAGGGGTCATCACTGTCGTGACTTGCCTTCCTTTCCGTCTTGTCACTTTCTCTCTTTCTTGGTTTCTTTCCGGTGAAGAATCTATGATGGAAATCAGGAGCAAATGAACAGAGAAATCAAGTTTCAAATACAAAAAAGATGTACTACAAAATCAAAGAATAGCAACAGATACAGACATTCTGAAGCTTCAGTATGTCTGTATTGGTTGCAATACATAAAAGCATAGAATAGGGTTAATTTCTTGTAACATATCTAACATATCGACACATGCCCGAGTGTTCCTGATAAACTGCTTACAAAGGTCATCGATATACAAATAATACACATCAGTTAGGGCATTAGTAAGAATTACCCACACAAGGTACCTCTGGAACAGTCTAACACGCCCAAGGCAAAAGCCGAGGGTGTTTGGACTGTTTTGAAGGTACCGAGTGTGGGTAATTATACGAATGCCCGAACAAAATGATGTGTATTATTTGTTTTACGAGATTAAAAAAACAACATCAATAAGGCATTTTAATACATATGTTAGAATATTTTCTACAAAGATACAGGGTGTACTAACAAAATTAATGTTGAGTTTTTGTTGTTGTTTGAAGATACTGGAACATTGTTAGAGATCATCAACAGTTATTTCGTTGGAAAAGTGATGTTTAAAACAGACAAGTTTGAAAGATGTTTTCTCGCAGAGGAGAGGGAGACAACTTACCACTGGAATCCCCCGCCTGCCTTCTGATCCTTCTACTTCTCCTTGGAGACTGAGATCTAGAATAAATTAAGAAAATAAAATTGTTATTGATACTATCTGAAAATATCAAACCAGATATCCTGGTTGAGTGAAGCAATAAACATGGATACTGTAGTATGGATACTGTTTAGTTAAACCACATAATGATAAGTGCAAAATATCTCAGTGGGAATATAGGGTCCCCCATCATTTGTTCTGACAAGTTACAGGTATAAATTTGCAATCAGGTTTTTAGGTTAGGTTTAGGGTTAGGGTAAGGGTTAGGGTTAGGTTAAGGGAGAGTGTTTGGTCCAGGATCAAAGGTAAGAACTTGGTAAGTGTAGGACTGCAGAACGACCGTCGTAGTGGCAGGTGTCATAAAACCAATTAAAGAATTCTATAGCATGCCAAACTAACCCTTGTTCTGCCTTTCTCTTCCTGTCTTTGTCTGACCTTGACTGTTCATCTTGAGGTGGATTGGTTGCAGCATTCTTAGCGGTTGGTATCCTACAGCTTCATTACAAATAAAGAAACATCAAACAGAAAGCATTATTACAATGCCACTACCTGTAGTGAAAATAAAACATTTAATTAACATTTTTAAGAAATGTTCTTTCTCATTTGTTTTCAACACTGTAAGAGTGACGGGACTCTAGGAATATAATGGTAATTTCTTAGTACCATCTGAATTAATCCAAAAATTTAATTGAAACTGGGTATGGTAATGAAAACTTTTCATTCTGGACAACAAATAATATAATTACATTATGAGGAATTGGACTTTCTACACAAATTCAATTGCAGTGCCATACATGATCTTTTCGATTGTGAAAGTTCATCTGTGTTGGTAATATGTATGTTTGAATTTAGAGGTAAAGATGTTGCATTGAGATCGAAAGTGAAACTTTCAAACAAATGATATTTTCATAGAGTTCATACAGTACTTGAAAACTAAAACAATGCAATATTGTCTTTGAAGATGAACAATACCAAAGTAGTTAAATGACTAATCCTTTCATAAAGTTGATAAAATACAGAAAGAGTAATTTTTGAACATGAACAAGAAGACAGTACCTCATTCTGCATTTTGAGCAGAAAAGATGTACAAAGTCCTGGATGGTCCTAGGGTAGTAGTCTACTACCGCAGCCTTCAAGCGGAATAGAAGAGGCGGGTGGTCCATCATGCGCTTTATCTTGGAAACCCGACTGTCATGGTAACTTGTGATGACTGAAGTGACATAGAAGAAAAGGATAACGATAATAATGATAATAATAATTGTGTTTACCCAGGGAGGCTTCATCATCATAAATGCTGTTCTTCCTGTGGACTCTGCCTTGACTATTACCGCAGCAATTACCAGAAACCCATTTACACCTGGGTGGAGAGAGGCTAATGTGGTTAACAAGGACATCAGTGCCGGGCTGGGATTTGAAACTTCAACCCTTGGGTTGAGAGTCAAGTGAATGAACCACTACACCTCAACCTAATCCTAACCTACATCTGATTAGGGAATGAAACTGAAAGAACAGTGCTGTAAATATCTATTGATAAATCATTTACATTAATTACACTACTTATTTGGTTTCGAGGTGACAAACATTTCACAAGGCTGTTTTAAACAATTGAATAACAACTGAACAAACAATTCAGTTATCAGACAACCACCTAATTCCCGAACAAAAGCAACACAAACAATATTATAATGATAACAGCAATGACAATAATATTGTCATATTTATCAGGGTAGCCTCATCAGTATTAATATTGCTCTTCTCAATGGCCCTGTATTTATTACGACCCCAGCAATGTCATGTATCCATTCGATACACATGGGTCAAAAGGGGCAAATAAGGGTAAAACACCTTGTCCAAGGATGTAAGCACCAAGCAAGGAGCGGACTTAGCATCTCTCATGAGAAAGTCATTTGTTTCTTATATTCATGTATATTGTAACTTTTGATTTGTGACAGTGATGAATGATAATACGGGGAGAAGCCTCGAAAGGTCAATGGCCTTTGCTACTCTCTCACACCCACTTCATCACAGTGTACACATCTTTTCTCAATTGTCTATTTTCTGTACGATATTGTTCTGAAATTGTTTATTTCTGCATATTTTAATATTGTATTTTTTAAGAGATGTGAAATAAATGAATTTGAATTTGATAGCATTGATCAAAATACCAAAGGGCTCCCACTTTAACAATTTCTTTAAATGATGAACACATTGCATGCAGAGGTGGTTGCTATATTGGATAACCCTCTAACAAGCTCTTCATGGGGTAGAAACTTTACCTGAAATGGGTTGCTGCATACACTGGAGCTCCTGCTCACTGTTGAAGGAGCTAGGCCAGCTGGCATTGTCAGGGTTCTTCTGTCCTTGAGTCGATCTTTCTCCATCAGTCATTCCTAAGGAGTCTAGTACCTCCCAGTCAAGGTTATCAAGCTCAATATCATTACTTCCTGACCTTTGACCACTACTATGTGGCCCTTGACCGGTATCTAATGACCCTTGACCGATATTCAATGACCCTTGACCATTACTTGATGGCTGGTTTTTCCTTGTACTCAGCTCTTCCATTCTCCTGAGTTATGAGAAAGAGGAAAGAAAATCTAATTTCAACATTCACTCATCAGATTTATTTAGTCAAAGATGTAGGGTTAGGATTAGGCTTAGTCATAGAGTAAGGGCTAAGCTTAAGGCTAGGGCTAGAGTTAGGTATGGTGTTTAGTCCAAGGCTGGAGTTAGCAATTTGGTTAGCATAGAAAATTGCTTGAGGACTAATTGCTGCAGAAATATATCCAAAGAACCGGGGACATATCAAAAGCTGTCAACTTTAATCAGAACACTGCAGTATTAGAATAGCAATGATCAGGGTTGTACATTAATTTAGGGTAGGTCTGGTATGAGGGTTAGGCTAAGGATTAGTTTTACAGTTAGGTCTAAGCATAGGGCTAGTGCAAGGGTTAAGTATGGTGCTTGGTCCATGATTAAATTTGGAATATTGTTAGCATTAGATAATTGCTGCTGAAATATATGCATAGAACCAGAGACATTTCAACAACTGTCAACTTTCTCCAAACATTTTTCAATATTTGAATGGTGAAGATCAATATTTGAAATACTTGTTGAAGAAATAAATTTTTCCCTGACATGATAGCACTAGAATGACACAGAAACTTGAAAATTAATAAAGTTAGCATGAAAATTATTAAGGATCATAACTACTTGGCAACTTTGGTCACATTGTGTTTCACAAATGTAGGTACAATATGAATTCAAGTGATGTACTCTAGAATATATTTTGCATATTACCTAAAGTTACATTTAAAAAAAAATCAAATCACCAATCAAATCTAAATAGATAAAACAAAACAAATAACAAAAATATTTTAAAAACTGTCAAGTGCAATGCAGTTGTGTTAAAAGCATGTTAACTATCATCTAGCATGGCTCATTTCCTTTATACCTCTCTGTACATGAGAAGCTGTCAACACTGGAACAAGGGAAGGATGAACTATTTGAATATCAACTCACCTCTTCATGACACGGACGTCCTCTTCGTATTCCTTCATGACCACCAGACCCCTGCCGTACGCTGTCCCACGATGCAAGACCAGTTCAATCATGTCGGTGTCATTGTTATCTTGGTTGGTTGGTGCCGTGTTGGGCGGTATGTAGGATGCAGCATGTAGGTTATAGAGCCTTACAAAGTCACCTGGCTGTAGGATGACAATCCAATAGAGAAAATGATCAATTTTCTTGTAAAATTCCATGCTTTTTTGTCTCATGTGCAACTAAATGCATCAAGGATTTTTGTGTATTGAAATATTGAAATTGAAATACTTTGTCCTACTCAAGTCCTTTTAGAGCTTGAATCAGACAAAGTATCAAGTAAAAAGATACCTTTGGTGTCAACTTATAATCATAACACAATATAACATGGTAATTCTGGGAAACATTTGACTTTCCTAAATACATGCCAATATATTTCATCTCTGAATTCATACACAATGTATCCTCCTTTGGGTATTAAATGCACTTTCATCAGACACCTTTTAAGGGAATGAGTCATTACAGGATTACTTGATACACACCCATTTATGGACCTTCTTTAGCCTCATTGCTGAGTTACTACCATGAAGTTTTGTTCCTTCAAACGCATAAAAATGCCAACGTAACCTCCGACACTTGCAAACATTGGTTCCACTCCATATATATTCTAAGACCATGCGTACCTTGAGTTCTCGACCAGCCTTCATGTGGTTATCATAGAGGGCGACATCCAATATCAGACCTTCTGCTCGGCATGCCAACTCAGTGTCCCATTTTACTTGTACTTTACTCACATCCAGACATCGAACTGGCCTGCAGAATATGAAATACCACATATAAAACCGATCAATATCAGTAGTTAATATTCCACCCTACCAGAAACCCACTCAACATGCCGTCAGTACATGACAAAAAATAACTCCCTTGATTTTGTAATTTTTCAGAAGTATGCTCCCTCTCAATATTTGTTATACAAAATCCTGAATATACTATAAAATGCTAAGTGTACACAGATACAAGTTTCAGTTGAGATTCCAATAACATTTTTGGTATAGCCTCAAAATCAATACCTGTCAAGAGTTGAAATGCAGAGATTCAAAATCAAGTTCATGCTA
The DNA here is from genome assembly GCF_000002235.5 of Strongylocentrotus purpuratus. Classification (NCBI taxonomy): domain Eukaryota; kingdom Metazoa; phylum Echinodermata; class Echinoidea; order Camarodonta; family Strongylocentrotidae; genus Strongylocentrotus; species Strongylocentrotus purpuratus. The sequence continues at coordinate 53,711,849 of NW_022145612.1, forward strand.
GTTGATATCCTTGGTTATGGTGCTCCTCTGTCCTTACTGAGATGTTTTTGTTAGAGCTTATGCCACGTATCCTCTTGTTTCTTATCAACATAAATATACTTCATCTCTTGGCATCTCAAGTAAAATTTAGCATCAAATATAAAACACAGGTATAAAGATAATCATGTAAGCTTGCCGCCATTAGAGAATTGGTTTGAAAAACAAAGAATTACTATTAAAGCTATTCTTGTCTGGCCATAAAGTGCAGTCATGAACATGACAATATAGAAAAAAGTAAAAGAAAAGCCCCATACTACAATCACATCTGAAGAACAGCAAACCAGATTTTTTTTTTAAGGCAGCAAAGGTAAATAATTCAGTCTTGCCAATTTCATTATAACTTTAATACATGTATTTTATTAGGGAACATGACTAGCAGAGCATACCACATACCATTTGTACTTGGTGCCATCCCACACTTTAATAAGCACACAACTTTCTGCTGGGATGATCACCACGGCAACAACCTGACATATGAGGTCAAAGTACTCTCGGGATACAATTTGAGAGAGGGTCCAGCTCTTGCCTGCCAGGGGCACCGATGTCTGCTGTGTCGCCCACAATCGGAGTTCTTGAACCTACATGTATGTAAATTAAAACACCTATATTATAGCAGAATCATATGTAATAGAATTTAAGGTATATCTTAATAGAAGCAGGAGGAAGGCAAAAGTGTAACATCTTGTGCCACGGTATCTTGACAAATGTATAAATTAAACTTATGCAATATCGTTGTACATAGCCTACAAGCATGTATGTTTGTTAATATATGTTAGCATTGTGTACGATCATCATTTAAATGATTCCTTGAGAGGAAAGGTAGAGTAAATGTGTAAGCAGCAGATGGCAGTATACGTAAATCTGAAGTAGTGACAGGAGAATACCCTGCCTTTAAAGACTACTGCAACTCTTTTGAAACTTTATTTTGTTGTAATAAATAAATAAAAACTGTATTTGGAAACATGAACGTTAAACTCAAGGTTAGAATGTGAGTGCAAGTTTTTGAAAATGTTTTATGCTTCTATCCTCACCTTTTCCTTGTCTTGATCTGACAAAGTGTAGTTTACACTGGACGACCTGGGTTCCACAGGAGCATTGGGTCTGCCATCAAAGACTAGACTTGAGAAGCCATCCCCCTTGGCCCCCTGTAATTGATTGTTGTACTGCTGGATCTACGCATTGCAAAGAAATGACCAAACACTAGATTTCTGACCTTTCCTTACCAACATTTTAAAAATCTGAAACAATTGAGCATTTAATAGCTATTTATATATCCTGCATCAATTGTTGCCATCAAATTTACTATGCATGTTTTACGATAAAACTGCTAAATTTACTAATGAAGATGCAAAAAATTGCTAATTGTTCTGCATGTAAAAAACACAAATGTTATTTTAAATTAATATGCCTATATAGCAATTCTACTCTTATGTTGTTATTTTTTTCCATGGCATATAGCCTTTGGCACATAAAAGTCTTTCACATGATAAATAAGCTTCAGCAAATATATGGATATGCAAATTTAATCTCACATTACAACTCAAGGACAGTATATGTCGAAGTTTTTGTTCTTCTTTGAGATAGTTAATATTGAATTGATACAACAAGTAATACTTCTTTTTCATGATAGTGTGATTAATCATCAGCTCTTGATTTAATCACAACGAGTGTAAAATGAACCTTGTGAACTCATTACATTATCACTTATGATCACCTATGAATTACTACTCTAATTCCAACCCTATAACTTAGAAAAAACAAATTCCTGAGCAATCATCGCAGGAGCGAATGTTGGGTCATGAATTAAATATATAAATCACCACATTGACTGTCGTACCTTGAGTCTGTGTAGCCTGACAATATCTCCTATGCTATGGACCTGGGGAAGCTTCTTGATGTCTTGATGAAAGATGACACATTTAAGACCAAAATTGTCTTGAGGCAGGGATGGATCGACAATGGTCAGGGACATACAGTAGTCTATGGAGGATAGAAACATTCCTGGTTAATATTTCTACCACCAAAATGAAATTTAAACAAATTTTATATTAATAATTTTCAAAACAGTTTAGAGATTGGATCCCTCCCCCCCCCCCCCCCTCCTTACTCCTTCTTTAAGGGAATAAGGGTCTACATTTATGTCTTGTTACAAACCAAATCTACTCGCCTGGGCCTTTAGTTTTGTATGGTGGCTTGAAGAATTTGACAACACCATACACATCTACAGATCTGGCTTCCTTGACGTCATTCAAGCATTTGTATTCATATGTTCTCTTGGACTATAGAAGAAGAAAAATAATTACAATCGACATTCATTAAAATATGTGTACAGGACATATGTCATATTGAACATAAAACTCAATCCGGTAATCATAAAGCAAGGATGTAAACATAAAAGAAATCAGAATGAGATTTGAAGTTATCAAATATCTATTAATAGAAATCTTCCTTTTTCTCTTCAAATGAAACAATGGATTGGGATTATAGCTTCTAAACCCTTATTAAATTTTGGTACAACCCATATGAACATTTCTTTTCATTTAAGCAGATAACTAGCAAGATTTTCTCACTAATCTTAAAAATTCTCTGAAAATGGAGAAAAAATTAGATGTTAACTACTTCTAAATTTAGCTGTAATCACAATAAACTTCCAATATTTTCTTTTTTAGCTTCTACTACCTGTAAATTATTTATGCAAAAGATTCAACGAACAATTTAAGTCTTTGAAGAAAATTTGTGTTACAATTTTTATTGAATTAAACATTAATTATGACCCTGCATTTTCTTTTTATTGTGACATTTCCATATATACCCATACAACCAATGTCAAAATTCTAATCATTCTTTTCATCGCAAAGTTAGCCAGGTTTCTTACTTTAATGGGAGATGATTCTGCAGTGATGGTTACCATCCTGCCATGGATGGCCTTAGACGGTGTTCCCTGCTCACTACCTGCATGGTCCGTGGTTGTTGTAGGGCCTTTTTGAGTGGTAGGGGCTGTTGTAGTGGCAGTGGCTGCTGATGTGGATGCAGTGTTGCTACCACCCTGTTCTTGTTGTGGACACACCTAAAACAGTACAGGATTTTGATTGGGATAGGAGTACAACTATTTTATACACCAACAATGGGTCATAGTATTGGAAAGTAAAGACTAATTAGTTGAAAAGAATGCATCTTCGTAACAGGTAACCATCTTTAATGCCTTAGCACAACCCAGGCAAATCAGAAGGAGGAAAGTATCTGCTTTCTAACAGATCTTACTAATATTTGTTTTCATACCGATTTCCTTTTCTTTTCATTTTGTTGTTGTTAAAATTAGACACTCTTTTCCTACAAAAGAATAAGAAAAGGACTTACCCAAACAAGTGCATGACTTCTTCCTTTATGAACCATCAGCTGGCATTTATGATGGCCATCTTTAGTGAATGTGTGAGAACGCTCTATCACAGCATTGCTAATAAAGATGGTATCCTAAAAGAGATAATTTAAATACAAATTCTCATTAATATGAAGTATACAAAATTCAGCAGAAATGTAAACAAGACACAGACAAGGAATACAGACCTGTGTAAAATGCAAAACATCTAATATTTATTAATAAGGTATATAATTACCACAAAAAACCACCCCCAAACAACATAAAACATAATGCCAGCTTGCCTGACTTTTTTCAAATCCAGCATACTTTCTTTTCATTCCTGGGAGAGCAGTAGTGTCATTAAGATGTCTAAAAATCAAACTATGCCGAACATAAAATGTGATTTTTTTTTTTTTTTAAATTAAAAAATTGTAAATCATTATTTTACTTGTATGTGGGACACCAACATCTTTAATGTAATATAAAGATGATTTTCCTGATGGAAGATTACTATGAAAATCTTAACACAAAGAAGAAAAATCTTTTTCATAATTAATCAACTTGAAAAGAACAAGATTTTTTTTCTTTTTCAAATACATACAGTACATGAAAAGTGCAGTGTTCCAATTATCATTTTATACACAAAACTACATTTATCACAAATCGATGCTCCCTACACACATAAAGCCCAAATTTGTATTGCAAATCAACAACATTCCAGTCTCTACATATGAAGTGAAGAGTCGCCATAGTTACTTACCCCATTCTTATAAGCATCAATCCCTGTTGCAAAGTCACCAAATGTATAGACATTGATGTGAGTTGATGAAGACTCCTCCAGAACTAACCTCAAGACAGGCAGCTTGCCTTTGGTTATCAATGGACTACGGTCAACCATTTTACCCTGAGAAATAGAAAGACAAAAAATAAAGAGAATTTTGATTTCTAGTAAAATTCAAAATTATTTGTGAATTTTCTTTTTCATCAATCTTTTTTTATTCCTTTGTTGAAGAAGAATATCAGAGCAATATGGACAGGATTGCTCTTACATTTCAAATGACTTGATAGAGTTTCTGCCTCTGGACCAAGTTTTGAATGCCATGGATTGTGTAGTCCTATGCCATTATATCTGTGTCCAATACTCCTGTAATTTTCATCAACATTTATTAAATTTGCTACAACTTGGATTCTAGCAACAATATAAATATATTATTCTTAAATTCTGCTTATTCAAAAATGTCTCAGGAAGTACACCATTTGCAAAGCAATGAAGCATAATACATTTTTTTAATATCTGTACATGGACATATTTTTTTTTTTCTATCCAACAACATTTAACCAGTATCAACCATAAATCCATCATTAAAAGTAAATATAAGCAATTCAGACTCTTTAAGGCCATGAACAAATTGAAATGGCCAGCTTCACGCAAGTTCACGGCAGGGGTTAAAGGCGCAATAAATAATGATGATAACAATAATCTAAAGACACTTACCATCACATATCTGTTGAGTAATGTGCTAGATGGATGTAATTCTGATAAGGATATCTTCTGAAGCCCGGCTAACTCAGGAGCAAGGTCTGACTCTGACATCTCCTTAAAGGCAGCCATCTTGACAACACTGCTTCCTAATTTATCTGGAAGTGACAAAATTGTAACAGTATGTAAAAAGGGTTTATTTAAAAAAAATAGCAAACTGAAGAAGTACTTCCACTTGAATTTGTGACACTGTAACATTGTCATTATATCAATGTTGTGCTTAGTGGTGTAAAAAAAAAGCATGAAAATGTGTCCTTAAAAAAAAACTGCATAAAATGAGGCTGCACACGTAGAACTTCTTACATTTAGCGCATGCGCAGAACGTTCATCCGATCTCAGCGAATTGCAGCCTCAGTCATTGTCCTAAATTGCTGACAAGTGTCCTTCTTATTTGCTTTCATTGGCTGCTGTTCACGAGGAGAAAGCTTGCTATTTTCCCTTAAATCCGATACCAAAATCATGATATTCCAGTCAAAGACTCTATTTGTTACAATTTTTCAGCATCCTTAAAAGGTTAAGTATTTCACCAAAGTTTAAGACAGACTTAGACCACCTAGATAGGTCTACGTAACTTTTTTTGAAGTTTGACTTTGAATTTTTTTCATTTTTCGCATATTTAAGGTACAAACTGGAAACTTAGATTGCGCTTAAGTTAAGTAGGCCCTCTCTCACTTAAATTTAAAGCCACTCGAGCGGATCGGCCAATCAGAACGCGTAAACGTACAGCGCTCAATGCGCAAAGTTCGGCGCTTGTTCAGAAACCTATCCAAAATTTGACCCGTCACACCGTCGTGGAGATACCCTCATAAAACATACCCAAAATGAAGTAAATTTAATATTCATTAAATGTCCAAATAAAGATCATGAGTTAAAAGTCAATTTTCTTGTAATTTTTGGAGTATTTTTCGCAAAACATTGACAGATCTTTAGTATACCTTTTCACAGGTTTCACGGCAAACTGCTACACAATACAAGTGCATACCGATGGTGGGTTGCAGATGGGCGCACGCGCACCTGTGTGAAGTTATCTACCGTAATAAGGATCTGAGACATTACGGTAGATAACTTCACACAGTCACAGGCGCGTGCAACCCAAAGTTCTTTGTGCCAGTGCTGCAATTCAACGAGATCGGATGAACGTCATGCACATGCATGCATACAGTCAGTAAATTATACCATCATGTTTAGTTTTAGCTCATACCACATTTTTGAATTAGTATTAGTAAGACTTTCAAAATATCACAAATGCCTGAGTGGTCTTCCTAAGTTTGACTAGATCTAGCCTACCGCAAACATAATTTTTAACATGTGGGACTGTAATTAATAAATCATCGACATTAAAAGGTACTAAATTTCGAAAAGAATGGTTATTGCTCTTCTAAAATTCGATTTATTCTTACCTGAACTGATTCAAAGATACAATATAAGGAAAAATAATGTGAAAAACATGGGCATTTTGTTGATTTCTAAAATCTTATTTTCGGTATCTCTTTCTCAAACTCAAAATTTGAAATCGCGCTCCTTGTTGTTGTTGTTGTTCGTTTGGTATTATAATGGCTATTAGTCAAATTTGACTATTGTTGCCAATTTCATCGCATCTCTTTCTTTTAATGTCTTGGTAAAATTATTATTTCTTTCTTTATTTTTCCAATCTCATTTTAATATAATATTAGTCATAGTCTACAAAAAAAATAAAAACAAAAAATTATTTCAAATTAAACCACGATCCGCACACAGTTCCAACTCACGCTGGCCCTGTCCTTTCTATGATGCCTTCTTACCAGCCCAGCGAGTTATGTTACGCCGTACGCTTCTCGGTTGATAAACTCAACCTAGGTCACTCTGGCATAGACAAGGGGGCGTCGTGTACCTGTATGTTTAGAGGGTTTATTTATTTATTAGGAGAAAGACAACTGCATAAGCAAAACACTTGTGGGCTTTATTAGTTTATATGAGTTAGTTCATGAAATTATTTATATAGCGCATGACTTTTAACTACTATAATCATTGGGGGGTGACATGCTTTCGAGTAATGATATAGCAAGTTTTAATTGCTTTTTTTCTTTTCCCCAGCAGATTTCATGTATCCTTCTCTCTCTCTCTCCTCTCCACTTCCCTAAAGTTGTGTGTATGTATTAAGATATGTTTTTCGATTGGTCAAATAAATAATGTTAAATTGTTTCAATCATTATTTTTTTTTTTTTTTTAATTAAAAAAATTGAATAAAATAGGGTGTCGCCAAAACAACAAACAACGTTTTCTTTAACATGAGACCACACCATAGAGATATATGGACCACACTGACCTCTGCATGAGACTCTCATTCTGGCAACTGACGGACTTTATAGAATTTAGTGTCTTTGCGGCCCTGTCAATTAGCCCCCCCCCCCCCCCGGAAAAGAAATGGTTGATTTGTTTGACATTTTAATAATTCGTTATACTCTCGGTAAATTATCTGGTGAAGATTATCTTAAAAGTTTGTATGTTTGTTACATTTTTATTTCTGCATTTTTCAATATACAAACTAGGTACATAATATATTATTCCGGGATATTACTAACAAAAGTTAAAAAACGTATATAATATCGTAATATTAATCAAATAAATCATTCTATCTTTCAAAAAATACAGTTGACAAATCATTTCAAATTTGGACAGGATCGACTGAGAGACCGCTTTGAACGTGAGTGGCAGCCTCAGGAAAATATACTATATGGGCGACCAACCTGTATAATAGTATAATCAGAAATAAATAAATCATAATTTGCAAGAAAGGGTGATCGATCATGTACAAATGCAAACAGTAGCCCTTTTCCACACAAAATGAAAGTTTGCAAGCAGGGGCGGTATAAAAAAAGTCTTTCAAAGTGGGTGGGCCGGGGCACCGACAAAAAGGGCACTTTCTGGATACAAAGGATAACCTCGAAGCGAAATAAAAATAAAAATTTTGACATTAAATATATATTCTTACATTGTATTATTACATTATCAGTGATGATCTGCAAGATTGTCTTTTTATGTGTCCAAGATACTGCTTCAGCACTGATAGTTTGTAATAGGTTTATACTTGTGTAATGATCACTAGATTTATTTGTGAGCGAGCGAAGTTAGCAAGGACAAATTTTAAGATCTGTGAGGTAGCATATTGCGACTGATTTGATCTTATCATCAGATGAAAATTAATAACCAATCCTGTATGGGGTTTTAAGCAGTCTCAAAATGAAGGAAAAATCATGAGAAACTGAAATATGTTAAATGAGATAAACTATAATGCGAGCGAGCGTACACAGCGGGGAAATTACAAAAAAATAGGGAAACTATGAGAATTTATTGTGTCGGGGGAGATGAAGGATGATACAAAGTTATAGTCATAGCATAAATTGTAATTAGGGCCTATGTCATTTGGCAATTGCCTCGATTTTGAAGACTCCTTCATTTTCTAAACGTTCATATTCTTAGTAAACAATACACCAGTTTACAGTTGTGTGCGCCATTTTAAACAAGGCCAATGACCTAGAGGTCATGTATTTATGCGTAAATTAAGATTGCGCCCATGCAAATTATGATGATATCACTGCCTGCGCGCTGCGTTGTGCGCGCATATCATCATTTGCATGGGCGCAATCTTAATTTACGCATAAATACCAGAGGTCAGAGGTTATTGGCCCCAATTTTTGGGCCAATAACCTCTGACCTCTGTCTGCGCATGCGCACTGATACAACTGTAAACTGGTGTATTATTGATTACATTGGCCTTTTGTGACGTTTAAAAAGAGGTTTGAAGATGCCTAATTTATCAGTTGAGAATAGGCGCGTACGCAAAGGGGGGGGGGGGCTGGGGGTTAACCCCCCCTTCAGTGTTTTTTATGTGTATGTTTTTGGGGAAAATAAAAACCTTTTGAGTTAATTTTTTTTTCTCCTAATGGAAGACCTAAAAAAGATGACCTTACCCCCCACCCCCCCCCCCCCCCCAAACTGAACGGAATGTCGATCGGTCAAATTTTCAAATTTCGGGACCAAACAAAATATATGTATATAATCCTCTGAACATCTTGACATTCAATACAAAAAATGGCGATTTCAGTTCGGTGTCGAGAGTTGGGCCCCGTCTTACAAAGAGTTAATATTGATCCGAATCAATAAGTCCCTAAATCAATCACAAGTTTGCAGTCTCCCATCTCTTATGAACATAGTTGTGATTGATAGCAATTACAAATAAGTTGCGATTGATATCAACTCTTTGTAATACAGGGCCCAGGTGTCGGTGTTGTCATAACAACACCGACCTTGAAATACCCATGGCGTGCGTGCATACCGTAATGAGCGATACATGGGGTTGTTCCGATCTTATTTTTTTTTCTTTTTGGTGATTTTGGTCTCATTTTATAAATGCCATTTTGAAGTTTCTTGCCAGTAGGCCTACGCATGAAAATGGAAAGTGCACAATAAATTTGTTTGAGAATAGATGAATGGTATTCCCATATTTATTTGTAATCAATAAATCTGCGATCCTTCTAAAAAAAGCTATCAGCCCTTTTATTTAATTTTACGGTGCGGCTGATTTTGATAGCGTGTAAAACTGCACCGAACCTTTATTTTTTATAAAAACAGCCCCCCCCCCCCCCACCCCCACCACCACAAATCCCACGCTGAAACCTTTGGTTGAAACTCCTGTATAGCTGCGCGTAGGGCTAGGGGTCTACTTATCTTTATGGGGCGCGCCATGTAATTTTAGTTTGATTGTTGCGTCATTGCCTGAACATCTCGCGTCATCGGCGTGTTGGAACCTCTTGAGCAATGATCTGCATGGTTACAAAGGAAACGCAACATAATCTCAAAGCTCAGTCGACTAGTGTTAATGCCATACGAGGATATAGGTGATGCTTATCTAGGTTCAATAAGTAGATAAAACAAGCGTTGGTACGACACTAATAAATAATTTGTAGCAGGAGATCATCAAATTGCCGATAATGGTAAGTATAACGTTTTGCCTGTCTTATTTTACAACTTTGGTCTTTAAAAAAATCGACCTTTATTCTTTTCTTTCACATCATTCTCATTAATATAAATTCCTGTGGCTGTGAGACATTATTATACTTAAGAGATTAAAAACAGCGCTGAGCCCAACATCCGATGGGCAAAGGAGGCCGGGCTACGTCCACCCCCCCCCCCCCATTTTGTGAGCCCGAAAAATTTGAGAACCTGCAATGGGTTTGCGATGCCCCTATCACCACATCTTATCTCCTGTTCATATATTTCTTGGTATTTCCGGATACAATCAATATCATGGGTTAATTTATGGGGATCGCAATTTCTGAAGAATCAAATAAGATGTGTTTTACAATCTTATGTGTCACTAACTAACATTTCATTAATGCCATACCAAACACGTGCCCCTCTCCCTTTCCCCGCCAGTCGTAAATCGGAAACTGGTGAAAAAAGGGAGAGGGAAAGGTTAAAACCATTACCACCGCCCCCCCCCTACCACCACCACCGATGACGATGTTCCCTTGATATATGGAGCCATGTAACAAGAAAATAACCATTTAAAAATAAAATCCTTCCCTTTTTTTTTATCTGCACATTGAAGGAGGACGAGGGAGACTTAATGAACAAGATGATGTCAAACTTTGACAACTTGAAAGACACCATGGACGACAATACGGACGAGGATCCAGGTTCAAACATGGACCTGACCCAGACGATGGAATACTCTGTTGACATCAGAGAAATCACAAAACATCGTAAATCCCGTGAATATAAGAGTAATCTATACAGGTTTAAGGGCAGACTCAAGAGCCAATTGGAGCGAGTCCGGAGAAAGCGCTTCGACAGTGATGACTCGTCTGGTAATGAAACTACTCTTGAATGGCTGGAGAGATTGCAGAGGAACAGGAGGCAGCGCCCTGCGATCATGCAACAAGGCAATTCCGTGAATGATGACGAGGACGAAGAGAAGGGTATCCAAGAGGACGCCTATCAGAGGCATGTCAATTTCCAGTCTTCCGGCGGTTACATTGAACATGACAACAATTTAATCCAGATGGAACGTCCATACATCAGTGAATCCGAATCTGAGCCTTGCCAGAAACTGATAAGCAGAAGGGGTGACGAAGAGTCACGTAAGAGGGCAAGTCAGACCGAAAAGGAACGACGAATGGTTGCCGAAACTTTGGGCTCACTGGATCCGTCTCTGCATGGTGATGAGCGCAAAGGAAGAACGGGGGAACAGAACAAAAGCAGCAAGGAATGTGAACTCAAGAGAGTCGTAAGGATTAAAGGCGAGTAAGATTTTTTTGTTAAATCGGTTGATTTCTACTGTTTTTGTTTGTTGAATCATTAAAATTAACATGAAATCTACTATCAATGTTGATAAAAATATACAGAAAATCTCCATCGTTTAGAAAACATATTATTTATATTTTCGATGTGGTCGATATCATACATGATTATATGCATTATGTACAATAATATCGACCGTACTGTCATTTTAGGCGATCGAGTACTAGAATTATGATAAAAGCAATAAAGTATATTGATAATCGTGACATACAGTACATACTTCTTGTTTATCCTTGTTTAGAACATTAGGTTGATAAGAGTGCCTGTGAACTTTGTTTTTACTGTCCACAGATCAAGGGAGCAAGACACTTCGCATGTACAAAAAACAGGAAATAGATCAAACGGAAGGGTCAACCAGAGAGGAAGCGATTCAGATTGTTGAAAAGAAGCACTCTCCCCTTCCTCGAGATCATGGTAGGAAAAAGACAACCAGCACCACCCTAAACCACCTTGCTCCTGGATCATCAGCCAGTCAACAGCAAAACGGGGATGTGATGCCGGCTTCTGGCGCCGTGGAAGAATCTGAGGACACCGATGAAATTCTTAGTCATATCCAACAGCTGTATATGGGTACACCTGATCAAGTTTTAGCAGTACGTTCTCGAGATAATGACGATGTTGCACTGCTGGATGCCGAGACAGAACCTACAAATGAAAATGAAAATGAAAATTTTCGAGGTGAAGATAAAATTCCATCGGATGTAAAAATGTTTGGGAAAATGAAAAGCGGCAAGCGTCGTTTTGCAAAGAGAGCACACAGGAGGGCATTTCCGCAAGCAACATCTTCGAGCTCTGAAAACGACAATGACAGTAAGGACAGTCTGGAAGTAATGATGAAGGAATTAAAAGTCCTCAAGAAGGAGCATGATGAGTCTAGTTCCAGCACCGATCCTGCTTCGTCACTCCTGCGCCGGCAAACTGTCCGACTGATGAAACGAATCTGTAAGCGGTCACGGGAAAACTCAGAAACTGGAGGTACTCATGGTAATGAAGATACTTCCAATGGGGTAACCTTCCTGCCAAGTAGAAAACGAGCGAGGAGATCGACATCTCCTGACATTGAGGTAGAAGAGACCGTGAAAGCACACATCAAGAAGTTTGAAAAGGGGACCACTTACATCCGAAGATATTTTCAAAAGCGTCATCGAATCAAGCATTTCTGCAAATGTAAAGACAAAAAGGAGAAAACTGATTCTGTATTTGATTCAAAGACAAATGCATTAGCCAGTGCAGCCAGTGATCCAGTCAACCTCGAAAACACAGAAACTGGTCCGTCAAAGATAAAGTCTGACAGAAATCCTCCTCTTGCTTCCGCAGACGACAGACCATTGTTTCTTTTAGATGACACACAAAACCCTATCCATTCACCGAAGCTAGATCCTGACTCAAACCCTCCTTCACTAGCAAACTTTCCATGTCCGTCAATTCCTGCAATGACACCCCGCAAAGGAAAGATCATTAGAGTAGATCAAATGCCTTCATTTTTTATCATTCCAAAAGATCAACGGCATCCCAAGAGCTCCATTCAAACGAAACTAAGAATTGTATTTGCCTTCTTGATATTTATGTTCATAATATTCTCATTGTTCTTCTTGATAAGATTTGTCTACTTTTGCAATCCAGCAAGTAGATGCTCGAGATGTGACATTGAATTTACACTTTACAAATTCATCGACAGTCACAGTGGCCTACGGTATATGAAAGTGCCTCCTATCTGAAGTTCGAGAAGCATACTATGATTAAAATTACATTTTTGGCAGCCAAATCTGTTTTAACCCCAAATTTTAAGTTTTCAAAACAAAATTCAGGGACCTCAAGTGGAAGAAAAAAATAGATAGTGATTATCTTCGGAAGAACAATAGAAATTCGGAAAGATATTCATTCTATTATTTTAAAATAAAATATATATGAACAAAGAGGAAGCAGATAACAATTAAGAATTAGATACTTTATCATAAATATTTATGATTATTATCAGTGTCGGGCATAATACGATGATAACAAAAGGTTCGGACTGCAGGTTGCTGCCGTAAACCGATTAGCAAAAACTCCACTTTTCATATCCCATAAAATGAATGGAAAATTAAATTAGGTACATCGTTCAAAGGCAAACAGACCTAATAAAGAATAATGACTTTCCAGGTGAAGTTATTTACTTGTTTTGAATTTTGATTTTGTCTTGTCTCCCTCGACTCCCTTCCCTTTTTAATCTCCCACCCTCTCTCTCTAATTATATCGACTTTAAATGCGAGCGAGCTTTAGGTGAAATTAAAATCGTTTTAAATCAGTAGTAACACATTTTATGGTCAAAGGAATGGAGCCCATATCCAAAAAGAAAATGACGCATGTCAAAGTAAAAAGGGAAATCATTATAAGAGGTGAAAATGGGGCACTTCCCGCACCTGGTATAAGCACTCGCCATAGATGAAGAAAGGCACTTATGACGGAACGGAAAAGGGGCACTTATTACAAGGGAAAAGGGAAATTGTCAGTAGCAAAATGGCACTTATTAGAAATGATAAGGGACAGGTGTCTAAATAATAAGGGCACCTATCAGAGATGAAAATGGGTACTTATGAGAATGAAAAGAGTGCCTACCAAGGAAAAGAGGCCGCTTATCAAAATATAAGGGAAACCTCTCAGATTTGAAAAGAGGCAATTATAAGAGATGACGGGGCACTTTTCACAGATGGTTAGGAAAACTTTTTTTTACCTGAAAAGGGGCACTCGCCTGACATAAATGTGGGCACCTGTGAAAATGGAAAGGGGCGCTCGATCATTACAAAGGAAAATGGGCATTTGTCAAAATGAGATTTTAATAGACTTTATGAGAAGGGAAAGTGACTCAGTATTAGAAAGAATCAGAGGGCACGTGAAAAATAAAATGGGGCACTTGTCATATGTAAGAAGTGGCACTCATCAAAGATGTAAAGGGGCACTTCTGAAATATAATTTTATGCGAATATTTTCATTGCAAGTTTGCAACCAACAGCATCTTTCCCCCTCCCTCTTAACATCGCACCTTGTGAGAATCGATCATTGTGACACCAACAAGAAAGTGGGAATTCGTTTACCCCTTGTAAGGGTATAACGTTATGTTTGTTGGCTTGATAAAAGTGTAATATGAATTAAAATAGCAAAAAGTGGTTTGATTTCCTTATTACACTGATAAATAATCGTAAAAAGAGCAAAGCTAGATCAAAAGATTGATGTCGCCATCTGCGGTTAAATGTCAGACAGGCACCTGCATAATAACTTCCCCAATGAATGGCGCAGATCGAGATCTTTCTTTGTGACAACTTTCAGCCAAACTCAGTTATTTCTTGACGGTTTCGTCCTATGAAATTTTCTGAAAGCAATAAAACTTCAGACTCTGGCATCTCTTGAATAGGTGTGATAATCAGATGTACTATTTTTTTGTCGGATTCTCGGCCCGGCTTTGCTTTGTGAATGAGGGCGCAGGAAAAACTTGAATCGGCACACTCACGAAAAGTGCACCAGCACCGCTGGGGTAGACTCGTCGGAAGTACCGCTGAAACTAAGAGCCCGGCTTGCGCGGCTTTGCTTTCGAATTAATTCGGCTTCGCCTAGTTTCCCCCTTCTTACTGTGGGCAGATCAACAAGTTCAGACGAATCATAGAATCGAGAAGGACTTGTGTATATAAGATGGGAGTGAAGGATGTCGGAGAAGGTATTTTTTTAAAATTCAATTTCAAGTGCATCTTTTCTTTCAAAATTAACAAATTCACAATGTGACTGACACAATCATGACAATGTGAATGAAAATATGAAATTGAAAGTTGACTTATTTAGAAGAACAATCATGGTGTTGATGATCTGTCATGTGTACATTTACATTTCGAGAACAGGTGTATAATGTAACTAATGATTAATTTCAATTATTTGAATTATTGGTTTGGTTTAAAGACTTGGACTCTAGTCTAGGTCTAACTTGTTAGAGTCTAGTTTAAAATGAAATGGTAATTTTCAGACTTTCAATTTCTTTAAAAAAGATATGTATTGCGGATTTGCTTGTTAATGATTCATTTTACTCCTAGCTCCTTTCTCATTTTCTATGATCAAAGATGTTTAGGGATCTATCTCAAAAGACATTACAGTGACATGCACTTTAAAGAGAAAGTTGAGTTCTGGGAAGAGGTGAAAAATAATTTGTGAGCATTACTCATTCTTATTATGCAAGTGTCGAAGAACATCAGTTAAGACATGTTCCCTGAAAAGCATGGCTCTTCAAATGCCTTCATATTCTAAATATGCATGTAACATCGTAAAAATCGGGGGCCGGCTTTTTACGCCACGTGTTCGTGTAGTCCCATATACATCTTTCTGTGCAAGGGTTTGTAACTTTACCAAGACTTGGCCACATTTCTGATCATTTTGATGATTCCAGAACCTTGCAATACACACAAATTCTTATATGCTAGATGATCAACCTTTTCTGGTCGGTTCCACACCGTTTCTTTCACAATGCAATCGCATGACCAGAACTCAACTTCATCTTTAAATTTATGTAAAATGTGTTTGCACTGCAGTGTTTATGAAATGCCTCTTAATCATGTTGATAGGTAATGGCAATGCAGATGGCAAGTACTTTCTCACCTTTGCATGTTTTGTTTGTAGCATTTCATTTGAAGAGGACCAAATGATTTACTCTTAGAAAACTATGCCCAACCTAGCTAGGAATTTATTGAAAACACTTGTTTTTACCACATTATTCTGTTGGATGCAATTTGGGTTTTTCACACAGTGCACCTTTTCCCTTCATTACAGGTAAAATTAAATATGAATGGAGACAGACAGATGAAGATATTTACATTGATTTTGATGTGAATGGGAAGATCAAGAAAGAGGACGTTGAACTCAGACTTGATGACAGTGGCAAGACCTGTGTTTGCAACGTGTGTTTTAAAGGTAACCCAGTTAGTCTATGAAAGTTGTGTTGGCAGAGTTTACCTTAACATTCATATTTTAGTTTTTGTCCATCATGAAAAATATTAATTTTTCCTTCTACCAGCATATCTATTGTTGATTGATACCGCATTTATTGATGTGCTTTTGTCAGGAAATTGCAGACATGCAGGCTTGAAAGAATGTTCCATTTCAAATCATGAAGAAAGTTAAAAAATTTAGTTTCCATAGCAATATGATATTCCCAGATAGTTATGAATACCGGTAAGAAAATTCTCCTAGCCAAAATTTTGCAAAAATCCAAAAAATTCGTAAATTTTAAAAATATTTTATCATTGCAATTAATTTATACATTTTTGTACCATGAATATGAATTAATGTTGTACACTTGATTAATGGGTACTTGAAGTCAAGTGCACTGCCTTTATTGTTATATATTGGATTGTGAACTCTTTTATAGATGGCAGTAAGTGGGTCTGCTCACTTCAGCACCTGGTCCTCAAGTCTTCTGCTGGTGTTAAGGTGAAAGATGGAGCACTTATAGTTCATCTACAGAAGAAAGAGAAATTCAAGCAATGGAAACAATTGGGAGTAAGTAGCACCAAACCTGTTCTCTCTACAAGCAAATACTTGGAGAGTGCATGAGTTTGGACAAATACAATAGGCAATCCTTCTATTAAAAAATGTGCACAATCTTATTTTTAAAGTTCATTTGAACAATAAGTAATTTTTTTCTTCTTCTTTTCAACAATTTCTTTCATTATGAAGCTGAACACAATTTTACACTAATTCAATTGACTGAGATATAAAAATCCAGAAGAAATTATTTCTACATATTGAAACACACAACATTCCAAATTCCATTAGTAATTTTATTACAAACAATATGCTGTTGATTGAAACCTACATCTGAAATGAAATTTATTTTTGTATTTCTTCTGATAGCAATTGTATTACCAGACCCTGTCGATCATTTGAAATGATATTCATCCTTACTATGCAAAAATAAAGCAAAGAACTCTAATTAGTTACTACCCATGTTATTATGTTAATTTTCTTAATGACACAGTGCAATCATGTATTCATAGCATTCTTCTTGCAGTTTCATAACAGATAGAATCTGGCCACTAACAATAAAGTATTTTTATTTTTAGGATTGTGCTTTCACAAAAGCAAAGCAAGAGAAAGGTATCTCCAATGCGGCAAATGAGAAGGGAAATCCCAAAGAAGGAACCTCAGTGGTCAGAGATGGAGAGGGTGACGGCCAGAAGGATGAAATAGAGGAATATGTGGTGAACCATGTCAAACATAGTTTCTTTCCGAGAGTAAGTCTTCTCTTTGGTCTTCTTTTCATTCATAGCTATCGGTATTCCTCAGAATTTTAAACTATAGGAGCATATATATATATATATATATTCAGAAAAATTATTTCATATATTTCATGATGATTTACTGTACAATATTTATTTCTGTTTTAATGAAATAGAGAGTAATGTTGGAAATTACCTTTTGTATTCTCACAGAAAATAGATTTCTCATAGGATTAGCCTGATGTTTCCATCGTAAGCTACTTCAGAGCTTGTTCAAGTTTGTAATTCATGCACTCTTATCCTGTTCCTAGAATAAAAACTGGCCCATTAATGATTAAAACAAATCCATATTCATTGAAAATGAACCGTTTCAAATGCCTGCTTACAGGATATCTCTAATACTTTGTCCATGGTTTGTATCTACAGCAAGACCTGAAAGTTATCTACTTCCATGTGTATGTGAAAAAGATCAGACGGGACTCTGTCAATGTCACCTTCACAGAAAATGAAATATGCATCAAATTCAAGACCAGGTAAGAAATTGATCTTTGATGTGCCATCTTGAACCGAAATGTTGAAATATGTGCTTTTGAAGTGTAGACCCTTTTAACATATAAGTTATTTTTGTGTATCAATGTTGCCTAGTTTTACTATTGAGTAAAAATGTTAGTATTATCTAAATTCAGATATACTGAATTTAGATTCACAAAACAGCAAAGTGAACTACAAGTTTATTGTTTTGGATATCAAACTCTTGTGAGTCTTGAAATATCTACTTTAATTTCATGCTTTGAAGATTTTAAGCCTGATGACTATACTGAGGTTAGGCCATTGCATGAATGATTTTAGTCAAAACTACTGAAAAGGAGAAACTTGTGAGAGTTGTAAATCAGCACTTATTTTAAAGCTAGAATACCTCTGACTGGTCTCCATGATTGTTAAATTGTAATATCTTTGATAGATAGTTTGCTAAATTTGGTTGCACTTGTCAAATCAATACATGGATTCACAGCCTACTCCATGTACCAGATTTTTTTTTTCATGCAAAGCTCTGTGAAGAGACTATAGTGGTGATTTCTACATCCAGTGGAATCTTGATAAGAATAATTGATTTGATTAATTTTTTTCATCAAGTGGACTCTTCAAGTATTAGTACCAAATTTAGAATAAAAACTTGTTGATTGAATTTTAGATACATTATCATCTCATTGCTCAATATGTCTTTGCTTTCAGCGATAATCAATTCCTTCAGATGAATTCTGGAAGTACATCAGACACTTTGTTTTGTTGGAGAATTAGACCATGGTAAGATACCCTCACTGCATAACTCAGATTATAGACTAGCGTTGTCGGTGTCCTTTGATAATAATTATAATAATAATGATAATAATAACATTTCTAAGCGATTTACAATTTAACCTTCGCATCCTACTGGGTACACACTTAACGACTGGCTGCAGTTATTGGTAAATGTAGATTAATGTCATGCAAAAGAACGTCCGTGCTATGGCGGGACTTGATCAGTGAATCAAGTGATCCACATCTGCAACGATTCACTCAACCACGGGACCTGTTATACCTCTCATTGTGACATGAACCTCACATGTTATTACAATTTAAAAAAAGCTAAAAGCAGCTACAAGATAAATGAAGGTAGCTTTAAAGAATATCATTTCCCTTTGCCTGAACAGCATAATACATTCTAGCATTTAATTGGGATCCCTGGGTATGTCTAGAAGATCAAATGCATATTTTGTTTGAAAAAAATAAATCACAATCTTTAGCTTCAGAGTGTATAGACATGTATAGGTGTTGTGGTTTAGTGGAAAAATCAGCAGATTGTGGATCACAGAGTTTACTGTAGCACTGATGTCCTTTGGCAAGACATTTATCTACAATTGCAGAACTCAACCAGGGTGAGGTAAATGGGTACGTGACAGGAATTAATTCCTTGAAATGCTAGAGCGCCATTG
The DNA here is from genome assembly GCF_000002235.5 of Strongylocentrotus purpuratus. NCBI lineage: Eukaryota > Metazoa > Echinodermata > Echinoidea > Camarodonta > Strongylocentrotidae > Strongylocentrotus > Strongylocentrotus purpuratus. Next base: position 53,731,337 of record NW_022145612.1, read on the forward strand.
CAGCAGCCAAGCCAAAGCCAGGGTAATGATCATGGGGTACCAGGAGTGTCAAATCTGACAGACGTGAGCGCTATACAAGAACCCACTATGAATTATTTTTAATTTAAATATTAGATATATTGCAATGGTGCATTCTCTTCAAATTTACACCAAACATACATTTTATTGCAGATTTTTCTTTGTTTGCATTCCATCTGTACCGAACACCAACATACCACAAGAAATTAAAAAGATAAAAAAATGAATAAATTAAAAATTAAAAAGCAGTGGGTTAAATAAGATGGGGTAATAACTTTCAAAGTTTGTTGGAAGCACATAGAGGCATTTTATCACATTATGATATGCGCTTTTCATAAAGAGAATATTATTATCAGGTTTTATATTTAAATTTTACTCTGTCTGCAGGAGGCCCATTGATCCTGAAGGCTGCCATCACAAGGTGACGAAGAGTAATCTAGAAATTAACATCACCGCACAAAAAGCAGAGAAATGGAAGGCCCTTGAATGCTCAACTAAAGGTAAAGGTTCATCAAGGTGGTCCACAAACAAAACTTGGAACATGTAAATTTGGAACGTTTATTGAGTTATGAACTGATGTATTTGAAGCACAAAGACCCATGAGACCTGGGACCCGTTTCACAAAGCCTTTTTTCAATGACAATTGACAAAATCAGTGACAAATCTGTTGATAACCAGTTAGAAGCAAGGATTTCAGTAGCTTAAACAAAAGTGTCATTTGTCACCGATGATAAGTTTTGTGAAACACCCCCCTGGATCCAAGACTTGCTTGAGAGCCCTGAGGTTCTTAGATTCACTCCAATGCAATCTGAGCCATAATTTGAAGCATTTTTAAACACATTTCATGACCAATATTTCATTAATTATGAAAATGATCCTGATTTGGAACATGTGCAATCAATATTCAAATCTGTAGCTGATTTTGAAACTTGTTCATTTAAAAGTCCAACCTATTTTGCTGTTACATGTTGTTTAAACCCCTTGTGAACCACCCTGGGTTTACACATGTTGTCATGGTCATCATTAAATATATGTAACATTTCAATTCAACTGCATATTTGTACAACTGTGAATTGGATATATTTGGACATTAAGGAATTATTCATGCTGCATGCTTGGAAAACTTATCGTATCCAAAAAATGTGACAGAGTGACAGTTGTATGCAGAATAATCAATGCAATTCTTCAAATTGTCTTTACCTGCAGAATCTGGAGATGGCTCTAGGGGCAGGGCTGCGTCTCAGGGTGACTGGGTACCCCTGTCCTCCTCCCAGACAGCCACGCCTCAGCGTGCCAAGGAATCAGCTGAAATCACTAAAGATGCAGGCTCTGAGAAGGAGAACCTGAGAGGTGCCGTAGGGGGAGCCAAGTCAGTGGAGATCAAGGAGAATGTAACAAGGACCAAGGTAAATGGTGTTGCAGCGGTGCACGAAACGTCGTGATCTTTTAGATTCCTTGTTGACCATTATACATTGCGAGACAAATTGTCACTAACAATATTATTTTCAATACTACATCCGCAATGAGTAATATATTTAGCACTAAGGTAAATCATTGTGTGTCTTATAATTGTGCGACAAACCTCTGGTGGCAGTTGCTCCTTGTAGTAATTCAACATTTTCTCTGCAACGTTTGCTGTGAGCTTTATGTCAGCAATGATATAGGGTTGGGTTTGCAGGGGAGTCTTAGGTTAGGTGTAGGGTCAGGATTACATGTAGTGTTTGGTTCAGGGTTGGGGTTAGGAATTAGGAACGGATAGAACATTAGCCATGTATCAATAATGTCATACAGTCAAATGTTGAACTTTTTATAGCAGTTGCATTCTTAACTGCAACTCAACTTTGACCCAACACTTTACCTAAACCGTAATCGTAACCTCTATTACCTAAGACCAATTCTAACCCAAGCCCTGACACCATATCTTTTACCGAACTAAGACCCGAAGTAGATGTCACTAGAGCATACGTTAGATCTCAGGGTCTTATAAAACATCAAGGTTAATACATGATAAAGGATGTGGTTTAGCACTGGAAAACTAAAAAACGGCTATAAAATGAGATAAAAATGGGTTTGATACTCCCTTTAAGGAACACATTCTTTTTTTTTTTAATTCAGCAAGTATTTCCTCAATGTTTTTCGGTCATTGTTCGCCCATAAGTAAGTGTTGTTCTTACTTCTCCCAGAAACCCACGTGCACAGTACCGCCGTTGAGTTTAGGGAAGCAGACTCCATCCTTGCCAGCCGAGCCTACACCATCCCTTCATTACGGGTACTGTGGACTTGATAACCTTGGTAACACCTGCTTCATGAACAGTGTTCTTCAGGTCCTGGCCAACACAAGAGAACTCAAAGACTTCATGTTAGGTCAGTCATGTACAAGCTACTTCTAACCTTTTTTAAACCAAATTCTAGCAAGTATTTTTATAAGGGGGCTTAAACATACTATGCCAGATTTATGATTGATTTAATCACATTCCTGTAGTCGGCATTCCCAAGCCATGATGCCATATGAAATGTTTGTATCCTAGTCAATCCATGTTAGTCACATGAGCTGCAGTGTAATAATGCAGAGTCCCTGCAGCCTGAGGATTGTTATTTGGCAAGGCAGTCATATTTCTGCAAATGGCATAAACCACTTTTAGGATTCAATTATTAGGTGATATGAATTTTTCGTTAATTTGGATCACATACAAATATCATTCGTTTCTGGTCTTACATTATTCAGAAACACATTAACATGTAGAAAAGGGACACCAACTATCCATCTCCTATCATGCTCTTTAGAAGTACAGAAGGTTGCATGTGGAGAAAAAGAAATTTTAAGAGAGCAGTTTATTTTAGCAGTTGCAAGAGAATTAGAGAAGTTATGTGTCCACTATGTTAGTTGTATCTTAATATGGTATCTGAAATATACACTACCTCTCGTGCTTTGACATCATAATGTAATGAATTTATTGTTGTTTTACTATTGAATAGGAGCCGACTTCAAGAATGAGATCAATCGGGACAATCCCCTGGGTAGTGGAGGTCACCTGGTTCTCTCCTTTGCTGTCTTGATGAGGAGGCTATGGGGAGGTCAACATAAATCCATCGCTCCCTCAAAACTCAAGGTACAAACAAGTTTTCAAAGTCATCCATTGTGCTACAACTCGTACCTACAATTATATACGGTAGACAAAACAAGCAAACCTTACCTGATTTTTTGTAGAGAGTCCATCAATCTCTAAAGCTAAATCTGGGCCCATTGCATAAAACTTAACATTGATGGTGACTTTGCCATCAATTGCAACTACAATGTACCATGGTAACATGGCTCAACAGCCAATCAAAATCAAGGTGTCCATAGTAGTTACCATTGGTGGCAAAGTTACCATCAATGTTAAGTTTTTTCCAACGGGGTCCTAATGTTTATATTTGGTTGTAAATCCCATTAATCAGGCATAGTTTGGTGTCAATTTATTACAGAAAATGTATCACCAGGTTTTATTATTAATTTGAATTATCAACCAACAGTTTATTTTTTTTTTTTTGACTGCTTGAGTATGTAGATCATGGATGAAATATCAAACAAGAGAAGTGCAGAATCATTGGACCATGGAAAGGGTTATTTTCATTGAGAAATATATATATATATATATAAGTAAAGATTTATGATCAGATGTCAGCAACAAAAATAGTTAAGAACAAAGATAATGATAATTGAAATGAGCTCAACAAGTTCTCAACTTATTGTCAAATTGACTTATTGCCTTGTATCCTACAAGTTCACTTCTCGGGGGTTGCAGCTTGGGGTATTCAAATTTAATTTACTCTTTGAACTGTATAAGCCATTCATATCAGTGCCACTGTCTTTTATTAAGCAGATGAATATTGACAAGTACTTTATACTTTGTGACTTGTTTCCCAGTCCATTATATCAGCCAAGGCCAGTCAGTTCATGGGGTTTGCTCAGCATGATGCACAGGAATTCATGGCTTTTCTCTTGGATGGACTTCATGAGGTTAGTATGTAGTGAATCAGCTTTCATCACAGGAGGGACCCTTGGTGCAACATTAATGTACTAAAAAAACGAGGATCCAAAATGGGTTGAAAAATCATTGAGGTTATTCTATAGAAACTACACACATACATATAATGAACTTGATGATAATATTTAGAACTGTCACTTGCATTTGTTTTTAGTTTTAAATCAGAAAGTGCTCCTTTATTGCAAATAATGCAATCCGTAAAGTCTAGTAAAACAAACAAATATGTACTCAATAATGGAATGGATTTTTTTGTTGAAATGCAATAAAAGCTAACAATTTTGGCAAGAAGATTTAATATATGATATATGATCCAGTAATCACATCAACTTCTTATTGACTCTGCTTAAGTAAGAGATAGAAATACTGTTGTATGTTATCTTATAATGGTGATCCTTTTTTTGTTGTATACAGGACATCAACAGAATCCGTAAAAAGCCATACACTCAAACAATTGATTCTGATGGAAGGCACGATGAGGTACGTATATTAATTTGACTTAGATAGTTTAACAAGTAATTGTAATCTTGTCTGCCCATGAATAGAAAGCGTTTTTTGCACCAGAATGGCAGAAGATAGAGTGAAATGGAGAGATGTTGCAATCAACCTCTGAACCGAGAGAAGATACTTAGATAGATAGAATGGATTCAATTCGGTATCTGAAAATAGTATTTATTGGTATTAAATTTTTGAAGTGGTTATGGAAGACTTAATGAATCCATTTAAACATGTACAGTGTGTAAAAAGACAACATGTTTATAAAAAACACATTTTAAGATTTTTTTTTTTTTTTTTTTTTTTGAGGGGGGGGGGGGGGTGATACGGCACATTCATTAAATAAGAATATTTACACCTGTAACTATTTATTAATTTTGTATGATGAAATTGTGGTTCATGCTCTTTGCCATTTTGTTGTTGTTGACATTTATACATTCCGTTATATATATTTTATATTTTGGGAGGATAAAAAAAAGGAGTGAGATCTAAGGTCCATGGTCCATAGCAGGCCAGACCACAAGACAACTTGTTGATGGTGGCCATTTTCTCCCTTGAGTGGTCTTTCTATACAGGCTTTAACTGTACTTGGTTCATTTTTGTCATTCACTAGGTCGTTGCAGATGAGGCATGGAAGACGCACAGGAGAAGAAATGATTCCTTCATTGTTGACTTGTTTCAAGGACAATACAAGTCCAAACTTGTCTGCCCAGGATGTAACAAGGTAAGTGGAAGGAAATTTTGCTTCACATATCAACATTACCCTCCCCCCCCCCCCCCTCCTAAAAGAAAAAACAAGTACAAGTACTCCATGGACACGTAAACTATTTAAGGTCAATTATCCCCAGATGATTTCACCTTCTAGAAAACTACCCCCTTAAGGAAACTTCCCACCTAAAGTGATTACCCCTTTTTTCAAGGGGGAAGGGGTTATGGGGGTTAATAATCGACTTCGGGTAAGAGTTGTCATAGGTAAGGGAGTAGGTGTCCTAGAATCAAGACCCTTATCTTGTGACCACTTACCAGTAAGAAAGTTTCAGTCATATACAAGTTGATCTCAAAGTCTGTAATAATGTAATTTATCTAATGTGATATACAAGGGTGCTTCAAACCCACTTTCCAGCCTGTTCCTCTTCAAATTTAAGACACAGATGGCCAGGGGGTTGCCTGTAAAAGCAATCTTCCTCTTGGAACATGATCACATGCAATTCTATTGAAATGATTATCCTTGGTATCAGAGAATGGTTTTCAAAATATTATTTCATCATGTCCAATTTCTATTTTTCCACGACGATTCTTTTCTTTCCCCAGGTTTCAATAACCTTTGACCCCTTCATGCACCTGTCCATGCCACTCCCGAAGAAGAAGCGTCACTTCCCCGTCTACTTCTTCTCCCGGGATTGCAATCAACGACCGGTCAAGTACGTGCTCTCTCTCGGCTCGGACGCTACGGTCCACGATCTGACTGTCCAGGTGGGTCAGATGGCGGGGGTCAATGCTGCCAATTTGAGGGTCTTTGAGGTCCATCGGAGCTGCATCCATAAGGTCTTTTCCCGAAGGAGCACACTGTCGGGCATGTCTTTCAATGACATCATCTTTGTGTAAGTAGTGAAGTGTTTAATCTTTAAAGATGCATTGGAAAACGGGATGACTGTTAACGCTATGTCTTATCTATAGATTGCAGTTAGATATATTATGTTTTAAGCTGCTGCAGTTGCCACTGTCAAATTCAACATTTTGCTTTGTTTTTGTTTATGCCATGCTTGCTCCCTTTTCACCCTATATATAAACACCTTGCAAATAGATTTGTATTGAATAGCAAATCATAGAGTTTGTTCATTCCTTTTTGTTGCTGGTATGTAGAGGGAAACTATGGATGATGTTTTTAGGATGAAGAACAGGGGACATAGTAAAACAACAGTTTTAGAATTGGGCCATCTTGTACTTGACATCATGTCTAAGCCCAATCACTTTCGTTCCGGCCTTTTATCCAGTATCACCCAGTCCCTCTAATTGGACAAGGTGTAGGTATTCCTATTGCTTATGTACAATATCTATCATTCAATTAATCAATCAATCAATGGCTTTCACAGAGATTACACCTTTGCATAATTCTTTTTTCCCTCTAGGCATGAAGTCTTGTCGCCAGCCATGGCAGGAGAGAGTGTTGTAGAGCTGTCTGTTATTCAGGTATATTATCCTTTACATACTTGTTACTCAAGTGTTATTACCTTTTGCTGAATGTACTAGATGAAAGTGATGGAATTCAGACATCCATAGTTATGGCCCTCAAAATTGTCTTGATTGATGTTTATCAATCATAGTTCTAATCAATTTTTCTATTTGTCACTTGTAACATGAAATGATTGATTGTCGGAATATGGCTAGACTTCTGTGATACCTGTACAATATTATGATCTATTAAAAGTAGATGCTCTTTTCAATTTTTTGATAGAAGACATGTATCTCTAAAGTTTACTTCTGCTTGTTCTATTTATCACTTTCATGGAATAACAAGTGATTGAGTTTAAGAATATAGCCAATGCTCACTGAATGAAACAAATCCTTCAGCAGCAGACTTTGATTTCTACTAGCTTTGTGTTGTGCATTCATGTTATGATTTCCTTTGATTTCCAATTTCACTCCAATTGATTTGTCAAATACTCCCTGATGATTAGAACACAGTGATTGATTGAATGTTATGATCTCCCTCCACAGCGTATGTTGATGCCGCCTGCCCTTCTCCACTGTTCCCACTGTAAGAAAAGCTGTGAGAAAGGCAGAAGCCTCAAGAGATGCACCAAGTGTTACCGGGTAGCATACTGCGATCAGTAAGATTGGATTAGATTGAATTAGAATGAATTTTAATTCATTTAACAATAGATGTTTATTTGTGATGGAATGATACTAATCATTATCATTTTTATGCCTCCGCCACCGAAGGTGGTGCCGGAGGCATCATGTTTTCGGGTTGTCCGTCCCGTTTGACCGTTATCACAATATCTCAAGAACCATTTAAGATTTAAACTTAAGACTCGGGAATAGTATTTATCACCATAGGAAGACGATCTGATTAGATTTTGGAGTACGTAGGTCAAAGGTCACAGGTCACAGAGGTCAACTTATGAAATTCCTTGTATTGAGTTTGTTAGCGCGATATCTCAAGAACCATTTGAGATTTATAATTCAAACTTAAGGATAGTATGTATCACCATAGGAAGACGATCTGATTAGATTTTGGAGCACGTATGTCAAAGGTCAAGGGTCACAGGTCAACTTATGAAATTCCATACATTGAGATTGTTATCATGATATCTCAAGAACCACTGGAGATTTAAACTTCAAACTTAGTGATAGTGTGTATCACTATAGGAAAACAATCTGATTACATTTTGGAGCACGTAGGTCAAAGGTCAAGGGTCATAGAGGTCAACTTATGAAATTCCATACATTGAGATTGTTATCATGATATCTCAAGAACCACTGGAGATGTAAAAACTTCAAACTTAAGGATAGTATGTATCACCATAGGAAGACGATCTGATTAGATTTTGGAGCACATAGGTCAAAGGTCAAGGGTCACAGAGGTCAACTTATGAAATTCCATACATTGAGATTGTTATCATAATATCTCAAGAACCACTGGAGATTTAAACTTCAAACTTAATGATAGTGTGTATCACCATAGGAAGACAATCTGATTAGATTTTGGAGCATGTAGGTCAAAGGTCAAGGGTCACAGAGGTCAACTTATGAAATTCCATACATTGAGATTGTTATCATGATATCTCAAGAACCACTGGAGATTTAAACTCCAAACTTGTTTAAATTGCTCTATGGCGGAGGCATCATTTTCGACTGCGTGCAGTCAAAATTCCATCTAGTTCCCTTTTCTGTACTTCATCGATATATAGAATAATGACCCTTTGCAATTCAGAAATAATTACCCTTTTCCAGCAGGGATTGTTAGTGCAAAATGTCCTACCATGTATCCATTTGCTTCACATAGCAGAGGTATTAATCTGGGCTATCAGAAGACTCTTCTTCTTGTATAAATTACCATCATCACGTTACTAAATGAACATAGAGTTAATGTCTCAACATGAAATACATTTCTTATTTTCATTTGATAACTTAGTTTATAACTTTGTTGATTTATTTCATTATGAAATGACAGTAGTAAGTAATAATGAGGTCAGTACATTGCCTCACATAAATCATTTGACTAAATTATGCCATATTTGATGTAGTCTTCTTTCGTGAATATACATCGTAGCTCAAAGAAGATTTTTGGTTAATTATTCATGTGCTTGAATTCCTCAGAGCTTGTCAGAAGAGCAATTGGAACACGCATAGACCCACGTGTCGTCGTTTCCCAGAACCTGTTGGATGTCCTTTCATCATCAGTCTGCCCAAATCTCATGCCACATATGCCAGGCTTTGCCAGCTTATGGAGTGTTACGCAAGGTATGGGACTATCACAAATCAGATGTGTTTTCCTTATGTGTTATAATCGATTTGTTTGTATTCCATGACATTTCTGTAATATTTTAATGTAAACCCGTTATTTCACCCTTGGATTGTGAAAATGGCATTTTGTAGTTCCTGCCATGATCATCAGTGTTGTTTTCATTCAATTCTTGTAGTCTTTCTTATGACTTGTTATTGTTATTACAATTTTATTGTTTGTGTCATTGATGTTTTAATTTGAAATTATAAGTAGCAGTGTAAATAAAATTGTCATAATCGTCATCATCAGAAAAAAAATGTGTATCATTAGTTAGATAGTTATTTTCCACTATTATCATTATCGGTAGTGTAAACCAGGTAGTTAATTACACACATGCTTCTGTCTTTACATACTGTCTTGCAGGTATTCTACCAATGTGTTTGTACCACCCTTGAAGCCACCGGGCACAGTAAGCAGCCCTGGTAATTCCTCTCATGAGAGCGAACACCCCTCTACCTCAACCGATTCTCAACCTCAGTCCGATGGAGTTGCACCCTCCACTACCACTACCTCTCCAGCAGATGCATCAAGGATTCCTACCACAGAGACAACGATGGATGATGAAGAGATGGGGGATGGACAGGATGGGAAGGAGAGAATGGAGGACATTGGTTTGGAAGACCCCATTCAGTCGGAGGAAATGGGAGATGGGATGATGGAGGGAACGTCTGATAAAGATGAGGCTTTGAGGAAAGGAGAAGGAGGAGGAGGGGGAGGAGACTCTGGAGCAGAGTCCAGAGGAAATTCGTCAGACATGGAAGGAGCTGCAACAGGTAGGAAGAAACCTATTGACCTTTCTGAAAGTTGATAGTTCATTTGTTGAAATGATAGTTCTGTGTAGAGTAGGGCTTCTCAATGTCTGGACGGCCTGGAAGGCTGTGCTATAAAAAAATAATGTTTCAACTATAAAAATTCCCCTTTGATCAGATAAAGATCGAATACATACCCCATTTTCTTCAGGATACAAGTGTCATTGCTGTAAATTTTAGGAGAACAGCAAGAATTTCTTGAACATATGTGCCTTAAATAAACAAACCGATTGAAAACAAAGATTGTGTCTTATACTTTCAACCACTTTAATTGCAATGGTAATGTTCTATTAGATCATAACATTTGATGTTTCTTGTATTATTGTTTGAATCAGCTACGGTGGTAGGGCAACCTCAGACCCAGGAGAGAAAGATGCCTCTGTTCTTCGTCAAGCCTGTCAATCACATAGGCAACAGTATCCCCAGCAAGGAACGGCTCACAGATAAAGGTGGGTTTCTTTAAAGCCCCACTGTACTACTTATAGCTACTTGCGCCCTCTACATAGCAAAAAATGCCTAATTGGTGCCTGTTGGTCCCCCATGATCACCTTTGTTAATTGAGAGCTGATTTGCTGAGATAACCACCTGTCAGTGACCTTGCAGGGACGTCTAATCCCCCTGACCAAACTAGTGCAGATGGGCTTTAAAGGGACTTTGTAACATTGTTCAGATGAGAGATAGTGGTGCTAAGGTAGTGACTTCAATGCTAGATGTACAATTAAAGATAATCTGAAAATTTGAGTGAAAACAAATCATTATTCATGGTACAAATTGGGAAAAACTGATCTGATCGATTCCTTAATTCTCCCAACTATATTATTCTACTTCTATTCTGCTACTTGTCAAAGCCTGTTCAGCATCAAGACAAGGACAATTTAATTACATTTTAGGTGGATGTAAATCGTCACAAAGCGATAAAATGGCTCTACATTCCATTCCAGACAGTGCTGACAGATTTTTATAGCCTGTTTTATGTATTTTTCTCATGGAAAAACGGTTGGGAAAATTCAAAAATGGTTGGGAGAATTTACTGTTAATCACTGTTAGAGGGTGCCTCACATCGACGCCTTCAAAGAAAACCATAGATATCTTTGTGGTTTGAGAATTTGTTCAGGATTTTTTGCATGTCAGAGGGTTAGTATAGTAGAAGGAATATAGTAAGTAACATTTTATACAAAAATTAAGCAATTTTTTTCATCAACCTTCAACAATGTTACCGAGTCACTTTAAAGAGTAGAAAATCTAGATATCAATGAATATCAACTAATAAAGACATACTAAAGCTTTTGTCTTGCACTCTTCAGAGTATATCATACGAATGGACAGAAAATCACACAATATAAGCAGAAGCTAAAGGAACAAAGCACATGAAAAAAATAACGGCTGTGATCGGTTGCTGGAAAGTAGACGTAATTCCAGCTATTTCATGAATACGGGCTGTAGCAACGCTAGCTGGAATAACATGAAAGTCCTCACAAAATCTTTCTGTCGGCACAAAATAGGGTCAGTGGGCTGAATATATGCAACTTCCAGCATACCAAGATGAGTGAAGTTTCTTATTAGGCTAAGACCTGTGTTCAGTGCATTCCTGATACTTTATTTTGTTAAATCTAGATATGTAACAAACTCCTTGAGGCCAGGGAAATTATTTTGTTATATCGATACCTTGTTTTTAACATAAAATAGTAGCATAGAAAGAAGCCTGATAGGCAAAATTATCTTGCAGAAAAGAGAGTTTATTCATAGTGTTCTTTATAAGTAGGTATTGTATGAGTGCCATTGGTACATAGTGCCTTTCAGATTATTTTTTTGATTTATACACATGTGTGTAAGAGTGCAGATAAATTTTAAATCAAAAATCTTAGCTTGCCCAAATATTTAGATGGTCAGTTTTACAGCAAATTTTCCTGTATTCCTCAAGATATGATATTAGTAGCCTTAGATTTTGAGTTCAGATCTGACGTGGAAATATATTATGTGTAAATGAACTGTGCACAACAAAAGTCTGATGCATATTTACTTAGTTCGGAATTATAAGATAGGAAATATAAAGCATATTACACTTTACCTCATCATAAAAAACAACCCCGCCACAGTTTACTGCTACATACGTGAATGAGGCTATAATGGTAGAAGAGTATAAGTATTGGATTGTGTTTATCTGTTATAGGTGATGTCCCTCTTGATCTGTCTGGTATCATCAGTGTAGCCATGGATTGGAGGAATGATCCCAAACAAGAGAACAACGTCTTGGTGGAGTCAAGGACACTTGTGAGTTTATTCACGATTCATCAACCTGTATCATTTGTTTAAGTACTATTGTACTGTATGTCAGGCTTGCCTCATCAGATACACTGTTTATACCAAACTCAAATTACATAAGAAATAGGTAACAAACATATCATTGTATATAATACAACTTTTCACATCCTTGAATATTAAACAAAAATCATTTACAGTTTTAAAGTTTTCTTTTGTGACTTTATGCATTTATTCTAAGCTGTTGGAAAAACGTATTGGAAATTTCAAGCAAACTGATCATTAAAAGATGATGTTGCTTTTTTGTTTTATATCTTGATGTAATTCTTGAGAATTTTCATTTTGGGGAAAATAGTGTTTGTTTTATTTCAATGGTTATCTTTCTCAAAAAACACTTTTAGCTTTAAAAAAAAGTATAAGTGGGTTAATCGCTTTAGTAGCTCTTCAAGATTTATTGTATGAAATAATGTTGACCTTCAAGTAGGGCAGGCTTTCAGCCTAGATGGATTTCAATGTTTTTTTGCCCTGCTTGGCTTTTACTACTTAACCATCCTTGTAGAGGACATGCCGCTTGAAAACGAAAACAATATCTCCCCCTTGTTTCTTGCAATCTAGGACTATGCAGAAGACGAATCAGTGTGTGGGAAGTCATACGAAGAGACTGAAATCACCTTGGACCAGTGTCTCAAACTGTTCACGGAGCCAGAGAAGCTTGCTCCTGGGGAAGCATGGTGAGAACAAACTCCAAATGTGAAAGGACCACTGCATGTGTTAAATCAGTAATTCCTTCCATATGCAGAAAGATCATCCATCCTGGGGGTGTTTCACAAAAACTAAGATCAACTTTAAGTTGGACTTAACTATGGCAGGCTGTTCATGCCACTGGTTGCTCTCACCATTGGTCTCTCAATTATGATCTTTATATGATATTTTTTCCTTCAATAATGAACTATCAAAAAAGGTAAATTTTGTAGATTTGTGACCACTATTTATATGTCCCGTGAGAAACCAATGCCAGGAATGGTTCGAGGAACTAGTGGCATGAAAAGCCTGCCATAGGTTATTTCAACTTTAGAGTCGATCTTAGTCTTTGTGAAACACTCCCCAGTACATGTAGTTACTTTATTGTATCCCCTGACAGTATGAATGTCCTGATGGTTGGCAGCAATATTTTCTTCATCTGAAAAAGGACCAATCGCTGTGCAGTTGGTTAAGAATTTTCTCTTGCGGGAAAGTGGTTCATTATTGTCAATGTAGGAGTTTTCCCCTTATATCTATCGTTTAATGGCCTTATGGAGTTATGAAGATTGTTTTTCATGTCTCGGAAGCTATGAATTATTTGTGGGGAAAAGTAACTGTCAGCAACAAAGACTCCTGCATGTTCTCTTTGGAACATTCTGGGCCCTACTCTTGAATCATTTTCTTTTCTGCTGCTTTTATTTCAAGAGAGCGTAAGGTGCATCTGTATCTTCCTGACCTTGAACAACAAGCAAACATTAATCACCTCGTGCATTAAACATGATATATGAATGTGGTGTTCAAAGCTAGTTTCACTTCATCGCAGGTATTGTCCCAAGTGCAAGCAACACAGAGAAGCAACCAAACAGATGTTACTATGGCGACTGCCCTCTACTCTCATCATCCAGCTGAAACGGTTCTCCTTTGGTAACATGCTGTGGAGGGACAAGATCAACAAAATGGTTGAATACCCCGTCAGGTAGGTACCCTAGCTCATGCAGCTTTAATAAACCGTTCTTCTTTGGTAACATTCTGTGATAACCCTTACCGTTTAGCTTAAACGGTTCTTCTTTGGTTAACATTCTGTTTTGGAAAAAGATGGTCGAATAGCCAGTTAAGTATGAATTTAAAAAGAATTTAGTATGTCAAGTGAAGATAGGTCAATAACCTACACTCTGCAGAGTTTACAGCTTCTCAAAGGCATCAATGTGTATTTTAGCAGTGAGAACAGGTGATATGTACGAGTCTTTAAAGCATGAGAAACACGTCAAATTACAGATATTCCCACGATCATTTGGACATCTTACATGTTTTGTACCAACAGAAGATTAAAGAGCACCTGCATTGCATAGAAAACAAAATAATGTTGTGTTCTTACAAAAGCATGTTGTGTTCTTACAAAAGCAAGCTAAGATTTCGTTCACAACTTTTTTTTCTTTTTTCTTCCAAATAACCAGAGGCTTGGATCTGTCTCCCTACTGCCATGGTTCCCACGGCACACCTTTGATCTATGACCTCTATGGGGTCATCAACCATCATGGGGGTATTCTGGGAGGTCACTATACGTCCTTCGGTAGACTGGCTTCTACTGCAGACTGGAGTAAGAATGAGCATGGTGAGTAGGGTTGTTACGTCAAAAAATGCTTGCAAGAATTGATTTCACACGTATTTATGTGGTAGTACAATGGTATATTGGTTATTTTAATTATTTATCATTCGCCTGGCTACTGCCACTTCTACGTACATACATGCGCGCCCACAATCACTAAGCATTCTATACACAGTGCGCACGTATTATTGTGAAGCAGTGATTGCATTTGCACTGCTTGCAACATTCACTCGGTGATTCCACTTTTCGCGACAGCAAGTGGGCAGGTTCTCATTTGTCAAAAGTCTCTTACTCATTTGTAATCCTTGTCTATGTCAACAATTGGAATACGTACTTGGTATTTTAATAACCATGCATTATACTGGCACCGTACCACCGTCTTAAAATCAATCAGCCTTCTCGCTCTATGAATACTTCATACCCATTCATTAATTCTCCTGGTAGTTATTCGCGAAAATATCAGCTTTAACAGTAACGTGATAGTACAGTGAAACCTGCATTAGTGACCACCTGTATAGAAAGACCACCAATAGAGACTAGATTTTTTGTGGCTCTTAAACATAGCTATTTCTTAAAACTTATACTACAAGAACCTGTATATCAAACTACTTGTCTATAAAGACCCTTTTCCTTGTTTCCCTAGAATGGTCTTGGTATACAGGTCTGACTATATACCAGATATACTGAAGAATAGGGAGAGATGTAGAATCACTACTCCGTGCAGAAATTCATCTCTTATTTAATCTTAACCGTTGTCCCCTTCTTTAGACTGGAGACTGTTTGACGACAATCATGTGACCACTGTCTCTGAGAAGAACGTGGTGACGCGTTCAGCCTACCTGCTCTTCTACCGCCGTCGTCAGCCCTACACCCCGTACATCTGGCAAGCTCCTGCAGACCCGGAGCCGGAGGAGGAGGAGCCGGAGGTGGAGCCCCAGAGGGAGCCTCAGCAGGAGCATAAGAGTGTGCAGGAGACAGGGGATGAACCAGAGGAGATGGATGACAAGTGAGTTTCATTGTATGGTGCAATATGTGGGAAAATTACCTCCAGGGACCCGTTTCACAAAGCCTTTTTTCAATGACAAATGACAAAAATCAGTGACAAATCTGCTGATAACCAATCAAAATCAAGTATTTCAGTAGCTTATAACAAAGACTGTCATTTGTCACTGATCAAAAGTTTTGTGAAATGGGGCCCTGGATACTCTGATTAATGCATTTGTATGCATAGAAATGACGTTACATGTATATCAGCATGCTATAGAGCAAGGAAATTACTTTTTTATAATTAAACTTGGTTATATCAGGGTTATGAAATGAAGAGGGACTGACAGAATTACTTGTATTTGAATGAGTTTGTTGAAGCCCCACTGTCCTACTTGTAGCTACTTGCTCCCTCTATATAGAAAACTTCCCCAATCGGTGCCTGTTGGTCCCCCATGTTCCTCTTTTTCTTATGTTAGTTGAGAGCTGAGTTAATGAGATAGCCACCTGTGAGTGACCTCGCTGTGTGGCCTAATCCCCTCTGGCCCAGTAGTATTGATGGTCCTTAATACAGTGTTCTCTTAAGGAAGTTTTGCTATTTGCTCAGTGCTATTGATTGGTATATGTGGTCCTGTCTACATTTAAAAGATAAGTCAACAGATATTTCTCTGCATGCATTCTACACAGTTCAGCATAGTCTAATACATGAATATATGGATAATGAGTGATTATTGCAAAACCATTTTATGTACAGTTAACTTTGCATAAGTGGAAGTTTAAGAAGCCAAGTTGAATCAATATTTTTGACCAAACTATTAAAATAAAAAAGTTTGCATAACTCAAACTATTTTTTGTGGTCCCAACAGATTTGACTTATGCAGAGTTAACTGTATATTGATATGAATTTGAATGGGCGTATTTGTTGTAAGATACTCTGTGTTCTACTTGCTACCCTTCCTTATATCTCTTTATTCAGCATTTATTATTTATTAATATACTTAGTGGTTAGCGTAAAGGGAATTTGCTGGTAGTGGCAAACAGCAAATGGTGTGTTGACCTCAAAAGTTCCTGTTTAGCCCATAGAGAACATAAAAAGCCTGTTATGATCAAATACAATGTCTGTATATAGATCAGTCATTTTCAATGAAAGAAAACAAGGCATAGTTTCATGAAACCATAAAAGTTTGACGACATCCCATTGAAACGCGTGTATTGATGGTTTCATGTGTACCGTACAATGCCCTGATCTTTATGATCATCCTGGATGTCCACTTATAGTTCTCTAACTATTTTGAAGAAACAAAAACAGTCTTTGTACTAAAACAATCATGTTTGAATAGAAATCTAGAGAGGTTTAAGTGGACTGTATTTCATTTTGAGAAATGCTTATTGTCATGGGTGGATAGAAGTAGCAAGAATCAGCTGCGTCTCCCTTTTAAAATAATTACAGGATTGCTCACTAACTCACTACCTATAAAGGGATCACACACTTTTTCAAACTATTTGTTTTCTTCCCCAAATGTTTTCGCATCCTCCCCCTCTTAATTAGTATAGTATTCACAAATGGTTCATGTGATATTTCCTCAGGATTAAATGTAAAGTCTGCAATCATACATTATGAACACCAGTTTATCTCAAACAAAGAGTGATCCCCCTCCCCCCTACCCCCTTTGTTTTGACAAGACTAGATTTGTGTCCTGATATTGTATTCATCACATGGTTCATGGTGATATTTCCTCAGGATTATTATGTAAAGCCTTCAAGCAATACATTACTGGTATTTGACTTTAATGAGAGTGATCTTTGTCCACCCCCCTCCCCCCCCCCTTGATTTTACAATACTGGATCTGCCTCTGCAAATGTACATGTACCTATCACATGGTTGGTAATCCCACGGTACCGTAATTCCATAGGATTACATGTAAAGCCTATAATGGTACATTTGTGATTTTATGAGTCCTAAGTACATGTGAATTATAGAGTGATCTTTGGCCTGGGCATCCGTAAACAGGAACACACTTGGAGGTTTCAGGAACCATTATTGTTCAATTTTCGATTTCCTCCTGTGTATTCAATGAACATCCCTTCTTTCCTTCCTCTAAAAGCCTCAGTTGCAGGACAAACTTATATTTATACCAGGCTAGCAGGAAAATGGTAATATATTACCATGTCATGATGAATGCCCATTACTTATGTTTATAGAGAGTCAGACATAGAAGGAAAGTGTATTACTTGATAAATTATAAGAAGCTTTTAAGGCCTTATATTTTACTGTGTTGATGAAAATGCAGCCTGATTGAGTGATTGATTGAGATTCAATATGACAATGTACAACTATACATTTTCTTTTTGTATGGTTTTTAATTTGTTGCAGGTGGTGTTAGTTTTTTTAATTAATGAAGATACTTATCCAATGGTAATGCGGTGGTAGTAGTAGTACTAGTGGTAGAGATGGTGGTGGTATTAGTAGTAATAGTAGTAGACTTTATTAGACAACTGGATAAGCACAAGGCCAATCTGCATCAAGGAATATTGAATTTATGAATTCTTATATGTAACAGCATTGATCATATTAATAATATTTATCAATTTTATAAACCTCTTTGCCCATTTGATCATGATTGTTATCAATGTTTATGATTGTTGCAGGTCATCCACCTGCAGCAGTGAGATGGAGGTCAGTGAGAGAGACCCGTCTGATGCGGCAGGAGTGGAGAGGCCAGGCAAACAGTTCCCTCACCATGACAACCGCTTCTCTGCCTCCTCCCAACCTCCTGCCCCTCTGCAAACATCTTGCGTTGATAAGAGGAGTCGAGATGGAGAGGACATTGGCTACACTGATATGGAGGATATAGACTAGAGCTGGACTCTCGGGGATCAGGAGAGAGAACAGGTACTTTGGTAATTTCATTCATTCTTTTGTTTATTGGTAGGGCACGGCTCAACACTAACAGTGGTCCTGTACACATCGGCCAGGGCATTTCGTCTCCATTCAAGGCCTGCTTTATTCCCCCAAATTGATAAAGCTCAAACAAGGGGGCCTATTGATACAAGCCATACAAGTTTCAATCTGGTCCTCTTTTAAAACAAACCATCAAACTAGTTTAGGCCCTGCATGATGATCTTTATTTTTTGTATGCATGAGTATTATAAAGGGCTTATTGACTTGTTTGAAAATTCTGTAATTGTTCTGTTTTATTCATTTACAGAATTCTTTGTCTAACAACATTTAATTACATCCTGAATTAAATTAATACAAAGCTTAGAAACATCATGCCTGTTGTTTACAAATTTCATTCAATTGTTATGTTCACGGGAACTCTTTTAGAATTTGATGCGGTATAAGTTTGATTTTTCTCTTTGATATTAAAGTCTTTTATTGATATATTTTCAGAGCTCTTTTTCAGTTTACCAGTGCTAATTTGGATATTTTCAGAGCTTAATTACTCACAGCGCCAGTACAGTGGATAGATGTTATTTAGTAAAGATAACCATTTCCATTTTACGGTGGTGTCAGTTTTCAGTTGATTAACCCGATTTTAGGGTCGTCGCCTGTCTTGCTTCTGGCCTTTTAGGCTTTGAATTGTAAAGGCCAAAATGTCTTGAGCGCTTTTCAGGCAAGTTAAGTAACGCTAATTGATCTCCCATTCAAATAAGTTGATGTCATCTTCTTCTCAGTGATATTTCAAGCAAAGGGGATCATCTTTTTGTGGTAGCTTTGCTTTAAAAATCAAAACTTATGTACCTGGATCGTGCTTGACTTCATAAACATTTTGGCTGGTACTTATCTAGTCCATGCTAAAAGACCCAAATAAGTGGATAGACTTTGTCCACTCACTCAAGGCTCGTTCAGATTCAATGGTGTGGTAAACCGCCGCCGCTGCCAAAAAAGTCACAGGTTTTTTACATGCAATGAATGGCAACTGGATGCAACAAAAGGTCCTATGCGTATTCACTTAGCTCTGTGTAATAAGATACAGAAATGTGAAGTATATTACACTTTGAGTCATCATAAAAAACACTGTGGTTTAGAGCAAGGTTTTATGGACCACCATGTGTTAACCTTTTCAATCCTGTAAATATAACCACAATTTACTTACTATATGAACTAACACAAATCTAGACAAAAGGAAATCAATTTTAGTCATGAGTTAAATGATTTTGTACAGAATTACCAGTTAGAGTTGCTACACAACAACACGAATCAGTAAAGATCAAAGATGAAAACATTGAAATTGTGCCAAAATACAAATATCTGGCACAACGATCGATTATCAATAATAAACTTACCTGGCATGATGAGTGTACGTCCATTGTGGCGAGGGCTCAAACGAGAATGTTCTATCTTAGAAAACTGAGCTCTCTACATGTTGATAGACCTATCTTAAGTCTTTTCTACAAATCTATTGTCGCAAGTATTTTTCTTTTTAATTGTGTTGTTTGGTTTGGGGCATGTAGGAAGGACGACTTTAGGAAAATGGAAAGTGTAGTCAAGAGGGCGAGTAAAATAACAGGAAAAAGACGAAACTTGGCAGAAGAATGCAAGGCACGAATCCTCCAAACAGCTAAACAGATTATTGCAAATAAGAATCACAATCTAAATTACTTATATGAATTATTACGGTCAGGAAGGAGAATGCGCTCAGTGAAATGTCGGCCAAGCCAATATGTGGGCTCATATGTTCCATACTCGTTTGTACAACCAAATGGAGTGAGAAGCATGAGTGCCCAAGTATCGGTTTGGTCTGGTTTTCCTTCCTTCCTTCACACTGATGTTCTATCCTTTTCATCATTTTCGTTGTGTAATAATAAGAGAAGCATGAGGGCCCCAAGTATCGGTTTGGTCTGGTTTTCCTTCCTTCCTTCACACTGATGTTCTATCCTTTTCATCATTTTCGATGTGTAATAATAAGAGTACTGCTATGTTGTCCATCTTTTATTTTGATGGTTCTTCTGTGATTACAAACACAACGATATAGTTTTTCATATATATCTTACATATTTTTTACAATGTGTGACTAAAACAAATTTCCATGCATTACTGTGAATTTGGATGAATAAAAAGAATTGAATTGAATTGAATTGAATAGACTTATGTATTGTATTTAATGTGTTGTTATATTCATATCTTTTTATATGTTATCATACTGTGATATGCACTTTCTGCTTTTGATTTTTAATTGGAAATGAAAACGAATGAATGAATTTGTTCAGAATAGAGTTATACCAGGTTTAACTTAGTCCAATTTATTAACTGAGAGTTCTTACACTTTGTATATTTTCATTTCTACAGGAGGATGGTAACCAATTATGATGAAGGAGTAGCGAATATCAAGACCGCAAACTTCATACTACAGTTTAGAGAGGTTAGATTTCTTCCCGCTTCTATCAGATCGACTTTTGAACCAGAATTTTGTGCCGTTCTCTGCTTTTATTTTTCATGTTGTTTGCTTTAAGTTATTGGTATCTATTTTTCCATTAGCAAATACCAAGTCTCTTTTTCGTGTGATATTTGACTTAAAAGTGTAATTTTTAATTTATTTTTGATTGCTTTAATTTGTGTTTTTTAAGGGCAAAATCTGATCAATTTCAATTGATATTTTTCTCTGAATGTTTTGTTTTTAATATATAAAATGTGCTAATACTCTGTGCAATACTGCAATGGTGAGTTTAAAGAATGGTGTAGAAACTGTACCATAAGTGTATTTTGTTTGCATATTGTTGTTTATATACTGTTGTTTGAGCAATTTTCAATTTGAAATCATATTGTAACATCTAGTTGCATGCTGGGATATTCACTTTATGAAAGGACAGTATTATCAAGATACCATTTCCAATTGCTCTTTCGTGACCACACTGAATTTTTCTCTGTCTCCATCAAATGGGTCTTTTGATGTAGGGATAAGAAAGCTTGCTGTAGGGAAGTGAGCTAGAACATAAGATCTGTTTAAAGCCAAAAAGGCATAAGGGATAATGCCCTTATGGTTCTCAACAGATAATGAGATCAAGTTTGATCTTTAATAGCTTTGTTTACTTTGTAGATGTAAATGTAGCAGCAAAGAACAGTGTTAATCTGAACCCATTGTTATTCAAGATGAAATTGATGGAAAATCTGTGTTGTATTAAACTGAAATTGCACTTCATGAGTCAACTGGGGTAGAAGTGTGAAATGTGATTTCAATTGCAATATTCATTGGTGTGATCATTTATGTTGTAAGTAGATTACTTTATGAAACTCCAGAGAAGTGTATGTATTCAAGCACCAGTTAAAATAAGATAAATAGTTGTAATACTGTCTTTTGACACTTGCTTATGATCATCTTTTGACTTTTTGAAGTCAATTATTCTACTTTCAATGCAAGATGAACTTGCCTAAACTCACTGAGATAAAAAATATACATGTATTATCTTTCTTTGCTTTTTGATACACCTTAAAAGGGCAGGGCATAACCCACATTCAATTTCTTGTGAAATCACACACACATTTAGTCTCTCTCTCTCTCTCTCTCTTTCTAGTTTTTGCTTCTCTCTCTCACTCTTTCTCTTTCTCTTTCTCTTTCTCTTTTCTCTTTCTCTTTCTCTTTCTCTTCACTTTCACTGTCACTATTGGGCCACACAAGCATTATTGTGTGTCACAACCCATTCAGTTACAAGGGAAGTAGATCTTGCATTTTGGTTGTGCATCTGAAATAGATGAGTGTGAAATTCAAAGTAAAACATAGGAATATACTATTTGTGAAAATTCAAAGTAAAACATAGGAATATACTATTTGTTAAAATGAAGTGAGCTGATAGACATTCACTGTGATATTTGAAATATGAATTTAATTCAGGGTCACTTAAAAATGCTTATTTTACATTCTCTCTAAATAGTGAAAAGCAAGCTACAATGTTCTATGTAATTTCAATTGCTGTGTACAAAACAGTGTCTCACTATAAAAGTATACTTCCTTACAAGTAGTGTACTATGTAATTATGTAAGAGAACTATTTACAAAAACATGGTAAGAACTTATATTTAACTGATGATTTCACTGCATTGATGGTAACTCGTACAAAATATCATTTCTGCTGCTAAACTTATATTTTGAATATTGTGAAGAAATAATCTGAAATTGTGCACACATTTTTGGGAACAGCTGTGTTAAACAACATGATTTCACATTTGATTCATGCTTTAAGCAACATTTTAGCCTTCTGTTCTTTTGAAACTTCAAATGATTTTAGCTGACTTTATTATGGCGGAATTCTTTTTATGTTTGATGAATCGGTTCACACCGATGAAAGATGTATGAAAGAATATAATTTTGATTATATTTTAGTACAACTATGCAAGTTAAATGGATGATAGAATAACTCTGTATACATGAGAATATTCATAGTGTAGTGCATGTAACCACATGGAAAATAAATTGAAATTACACATTTAAACACTTATTGTATTTTACTGTTTCTTTCATTAAGCTGACTTACAAACGTTGTGGACTTGGTCTTTGATTATTTTCCCTTAAATAAGATCTCACAAATCTTAAAGTTCTCTAGTTCTGCAAAGTGTCATGCTAAAACCGTATCTTGGACCACATAAACCAAAAACACAATCTTGAAGATATCCTAAGCTTGATAATGTACTAATTACATTATAGGGATACATAAAAATGGTAACAAATTTGTATTTTTCCGCATTAAGATTACCCATTGTAGGTGCCTCCTATTTTCCAGAATTTTTGTTTGGTTTTTGTTTGTTGATCCCCTTTCCCATACACACTTTGAAAGACGCTACCCCTGGTCCACTCGTTGCTGCCATTTTTTCTGTTGGAGAATAAGTGGATTGGTCTTGTCTTACACACTGTAGCTACTTTCGATGGACGGACCCTCCTCCTCCTGAGTATTG
Source organism: Strongylocentrotus purpuratus (assembly GCF_000002235.5). Lineage (NCBI taxonomy): Eukaryota > Metazoa > Echinodermata > Echinoidea > Camarodonta > Strongylocentrotidae > Strongylocentrotus > Strongylocentrotus purpuratus. Next base: position 53,754,674 of record NW_022145612.1, read on the forward strand.
GGGTAAGAAATATGTACAAGAAGAGTGGTAAAATGGTTTTCAAATATACTATGTAGAACCTGGAACATTGATTCTGTGAAGCGGAATATAATAATAATTCAAAATGATATTTCTGTTCTATTAAGATCATATGCTTGCCCCTCCCCCTTCCCTATTCTGAAGACGGATTGATATGCCCATTTAAAAAAGAGGGGAAGAGGTATATGCAATCATCAGTGTGAAAATAGTTTCTTATTATTTTGCATAAAATTTAATTGCTGAATGATTTATATTTTGTTCGACTTGTAACACTTCTTAACATTTCAGAAATATTTTAGACTGTTGACCATTAATCAATTGGAAAAAAAAAAAAAAAAAAATATTTTATCAGAAACTTTAGGTTTGATTTGTGAGTGGATCAAAAAACGGCATAAAAGTTTTAAATGGTAGGCATACATTTCTAAAAAGAATAAAAGAAAAAGAGAACAATTTATAAGGTTAGTTAATATAACTTATGAAGTTATTTAAAATTCATTGAATATCACACGGCACATATTTTAGTGATTTTGACAGAGATATGAAGCCATATACGGTACATTATTTGAACCAACATAATAATCAGCATCATCATCATCACAGTCATCGTCACCATAATTGTCATGAAGACTATTGTCATCATCATCATCATCATCATCATCATCATCATCATCAACAACAGTTTCTTCATTATCATCATCGAAAGGCAAAGGAATGGACTACCTGAAAGAGCTTTTCGAAGCTTTGAAAGGAGCTGTGTGATTCGTATGGAATTCCTGTTGAGGCAAACATAAAGCAAGCCAGAGATTGTGATAAATTATTTCGTAACTTATAGGCCTACCCTTTTCCTAAGCACTGACATTCTTATACGTACCTAATATTTTCTTACAACAAGTTTCCCATCATATTTCCAAATTTCTTTTTCTTTTGATCTCGCTTTGTAGCAGCGACTCTGCTCCCCCCCCCCCCCCCCTGTGCAGATAATGCAGCTAAAGAATCAACCACGAATTATCCTTCCAATTAAATTGTCATTTTGTCTTTTTTTGGGGGGGGGGGGGATGCTTTTCCTGATAACAGCGAACCGTTTAATGGAATGTGATACGTGAAAGATGAATAATGTGTTTTCGTTATATTAGACTTTGAGGCCAATTTTCTTTTTATTATAATGATAAGATTGCTGCCTTCAATCAAAATTGTGAACAATCTAATTGTACTTGAAAATGCGCGAAGAGTTAGTTGCACACCCCAATAAATTTAAAATTTGAAACAAAAAATTGAAGCAGTATTGGATCAAGGCAATATAGGAAACGCTGCTTCACGGAAGCGGTTTCACAACTCGCGCAAGTTTCTTGAAATCCCGGTTCATCAGAAATATCAGAAACCCATGCCCTAGGTCAGTATTGAATGTTCAATGTACGAATGATTCGGTACTTCGATCGAGCTCGGAATGCTTCTGATTTCTAAAATAGCATAGCCGCATATCTACCATAAGGTAGTTCACAATCATTCGTAATCATAAAAGTGGACCAGGTTTAACCAAGTTAAACCTCGCCCGATCTCTTTTTTGGGGTCAAAATCAGTGGTAAAACTTACTTATTACAGATAACCAAAATAATGTCAGGCTCATATTCTATAGGAGTTACTGTAGTTATGTAATTGAATAAATAAATGCATTGAATGCTGTCATATAATGAAATGAAAGGAAAGAATCACGCCGGCATATTTTGTTAGTGCATTTAATGACAGAATAATAGTATTTTTTGTCGTACAAGTTTGACACTTGATACTCTATAAGTCAGTCGATTTAATCTACCCCCTTGTGAGGCTTAAACCTTGCCTAAATCAGTAAGCCGTTCAGTGGCGTACGCAGGATTTTTTCAAGGGGGTGGGGGGTTTTAAGATCAGGCCAAAAATTTCGCAACGACTCAGCCAGCCGCTGAATAAGCGGGGAGGGGGGGGGGGGGGGGTTAAGAGAAGAGGACACTTTTTTTTGTTTGGTCTCGAAATTTGAAAATTTGACATTTTGTTCCGTTGGGGGGGGGGGGATTAAGTCACCTTTTATTAGGTCAGCCATTGGCATAATTTTTTATTTTTTTTATTAAAAAAAAAAAAAATCAAAAGGGGGGGGGGGTTCCAAAAGAACATACACAAAACAAACACCTTAAAAAAAAACTCTAGGGGGAGGTTTAACCCCCCATCCTCCCCCCTGCGTACGCGCCTGAAGCCGTTATAATTAGCTAGTATACTTACCAGGATCAACATCTGGGGTAACGTTGTTGCTAGGGTCGTTGCTAGGGCACGGCGGCAACCCCTGACACGGACGCCACTCGTAGGTCAAACCCTCACAGTTCCATGAGCCTTGGGTGATGTTGTTGCCATCGTAACAGGATCGCGATCTCATCTGGAAGGCTAATGACCCACAGGTAGAAGAGCAGGGCAGCCAGTCGGTCCAGTCACCCCATGTACCTGTCTCTGCAACAATTTAGTAAGGTTTTGTTTGACTTATTACAATTCGTACTGCTTTTTGCCAATGATTTTCTTTGCATGCTCACCTTTAAGTTTGTATTTTTAGTATTTTTTTTGTAGAAGCACTACAGTCAAGGAGATACTAGGCTTATTATGATGATTACTAATAAGATCAACCGCTAAGAACGTGGTTCTGACCCCAAAATACTACGATGTTATTTTGAGAATGGTGAGTTCTTATCTTTTAACTATCTTTTTCTTCTGAACATCTCATGCAGAGGCGGTTCTCCCGGGGGGGCAGGGGGGGCACAGTGCCCCCCCACTTTTTCAGATACCCCAAAAGTGCCCCTTTTTACATAGGAAAAGTGCCCCTTTTATTTTGTAAGAAGTGCCCCTTTTACATAGGAAAAGTGCCCCTTTTACTTTGACAAGTGCCCCTATTACTTAATAAAAGTGCCCCTTTTCACCTCTGACGAGTGCCCTTTTTATTTTTGACACGTGCCCCTTTTCCTTTGACATGTTCCCATTTTCCTTTGCAATAAGTGTCCATTTTCCATTTTCATCAATCTTGAAATTATCTTTAATAAGTGCCCTTTTTAATCTCTAGTAAGTGCCTCTTTTCAGGTACGAGAATTGCCCCTTTTCACTTTTGATAAGTGCCCCCTTCACCTCTGATAATTGCCCTATTCAAATCTGAGAGGTGCTCCTTTTACTTTGACAACTGCCCCTTTTTTCCTTTGTAAGAAGTGCCCCTTCTCCTTTTAATAACTACCCCTTTTTTAAACTCGGATGAGCACACCTTTAATTTTAACATGTGCCCCTTTTATTTTCTAATAAGTGCCCCTTTTCCTTATGATAAGTGCCCCCATTAAAAAGAAAAAGCTCCCTCCCCTTCTCATAACGGCCCTTTTTTTAAATGTGAACGGTGCCCCCTTTTCATTCAACAAATGCACATTTTCCTTTATTATTAGTGCCCCTTTTACATTTTCATACGTGCCCCTTTTCATATCTGGTCAGTGCCTCTTTTCACCTCTGATAATTCCCTTTTTAATAATGATACGTGCCCCTTTTCCTTTCTAATAAGGGATCTGTCCCCTTTTCACCTCTTATAAATGCCCCTATAAAAATCTGATGGGTGCCCTTTTTCCGTCAACAAATGCCTATTTCCCATTTTCGTAAACGCCTCTTTTTCTTCAGGTGAGTCCCTCTTTTCAGGTGAAAAAATGCCTCATGTTCACCTCTTATAATTATCCTTTGTACTTTGACACGTGCTCCTTTTCTTTTCTAATAAGTGTCTTATCCCTTTCGATAATTGTCCCCTTTTCATGAAATCATTAAACATGCCCCTTATTTAAAGCGAGTAAGAGCAATTTCCCCCAAAGTTCGCTCGCTGCGCTCGCTCGCATTTAAAGATGATATAATTATGTTAGTTATCAAAGGTCTTTTCAGTCTTCCGTTATGAGAATGTGCTTATAACCCCATTACGATTGGCTTTTTTCCTCTTTATAAGATGTAATTTTTCGCACTGCGACCTCGCAGATCTTTAAAATTTTTCTCGCTCGCTTCGCTCGCTCGTAAATGCATATTCAGCCATCCCACCCAACTGTAAAGTATGATGCTTAAGCGATATCTTGTATGATGTATGAAGAGAAACAAATATTGAAATAATCCCTGATAATGTAATCACAATGCAGGGGTATGTACCAATGTCTAAAAAATTGTATATTTTCGCTTTGAGATTTCCCACTGTAGGTGCCCTTTTTTCTTCAGAAAGTGCCCTTTTTTGTTGGTGCCCCCCCACTTTGGAAGTCGCTCGTCCGCCCCTGATCTCATGTATACATGAATTTCAAATACTATATTCCCCACCTTCATACAACCTTTGTTTTGTTTGTATGTTTTTAGTTTTCTAGGTTTTTTTGTATGTGTTTATTGACTTTATTATTATTTCCCACATCTGTTACCAATAACTGATTCTGATGGTGCAGTAGTTGCATTTTTTCAGACATTCTAGCATGTTCTTTTATGGTAATGGTTGCAATATAATTGAAAATCCCATGCCCTTTCATATGTCGTCCTGGCTCTCCAAATAATAATTCTTATTCTGTACCTATGCACGATTGCGTGTTACAATCCTGTTCCTCTATCAGCTGATTCCTGGCAATGGTACTCTTCAGGTACAGGCAGGTTTGCGGTTCGAGTCTCTCCTCACAGACGGCATGACGTGACTGAGTGCCGCCCCCACATGGTCGTGTGCACTCACCCCACTCGCCCCATGTTAATTCATCAACATCTGCTACAGACATGCACGACACTCTGCAACTCATTCCTGAAGAAAGAAAAGAAAGAAAAGAAAGAAGAAATGAAAGAGGGAAATGAAGAACAAAATGTTTGAATATGCAGTATTGAGTTGTCAAGTTTAAAAGTAAATGTAAAGTAAGAGAGATAAAAAGGCAAGTGATATTTCATTATGATGAGGGTAATGATATCCAGTCGTACCCGTGAGAACATATTAACATAACATAATATAAAAATACAAAAATTGAAAATAAGGGAACTACTTTCAAGCTAGCAGTTGACGAAAATGTAAATATTTACGCGCGTACAATCAAATTTGCACCTTTGAATATTTAACGCCGAAAATGGCGCCAAGTGAATGCTGTGACTCCTCATCATCCTAACAGGAGAATAGTGAAACTATATCTTTACGTGCACAGAACACAGTATTCGTTCTATCAAGACTATCAACTACACAGTAACATCAAAACATTAATAATTAGTATTACATTATATCGAAAAATTAACTCAAAGGCAATTTCACTACCCTGTTGTATATTCCTTAGAAATCATGTTCAGATTAAGTAATACATCACTATGATGTTCGCACAATTCAATAGGTAACAGGGCTATGGAAATCGTCTTAAGTAGTTGAGATCATGTTGTTAATTAAAATATTAAAAATCTTAGTATATTCCGAGTTACTGAGCTCAAAACAAAGCTAAAACTAACCTGCTAGTAGCAGGAAAACCAACGAACATTTCAGCTTCATCCTGCAGTTAATGATCTGACGAACTGTTTGTGGCAAAGTTTCCACAAGAAATGAGGGTTTCAAACAGAAGTCTAGATTATTCCATGTTATTCTCTACTCCACTTTCACTTTCTTTCCGGGGTATAAGGTGAAGAAGGAAATTCCGGTATAGCACCAACAGAGTTTGGTGAAAACCGGGGAAATTCCCATTACAGAATCATCAACACCAATCGTGTTTTTGTGTGTGGTGCTGGGGAAAAATCATGGGCATAACAATACGATTTTGCCATGAAGGTGAGGGGGGGGGGGGCTGACAATTCTTGCCTGAATATCAACTTTCCAGTTTCTAAATATTTTATGAGCTGGCCAAGCGATAAAACTCATCCACATCATTATCACATTTGATAAATACAAATATAGAAATAGCCCGTCTCGCTGTCCAAAAATTACGTGACATTTACCTCAATATTGGTAATTTGTACTTTTCTAGGAGTAGCAGTCCCTCCTCTCCACCTCGATAGTCCGTCAAGAAAATTGGAAGCTTTCTCTCATTAATAATAATTGTTATGCTTTTCTTATTATCTTTTTCAGTTTGAGTACTGAAGTGTGTGACACTATAGTATGTGCTCGTTGAACTAAATGGCAGAGTTTCAAGTAATATTGGAAAACTGATTACAGTCTTTGTTCTTCCAAAATATACAGCGTCAGCGGTAATTAATGTCAATAGATTGTTTCAGACATTTTAATTCTGACATTGTATTATGCAGCGTTTGGTGGTTTTACAAGAGTCAGGATTTATTTTTAATTGACAAAGGATTTGTCCATTGGTACAACATTTATTTGTTGCCTTAGGCTCGAATGCAGGAGATTTTCGTCACTTCAATCGAAAACACAATTGCAACTTACTTCGAAAAATCAACTCATGGGCAATTTCAACCCTCTTGTATATTCAATAGAAATCTTCTTAGAATTACGTACTTCGGATTACGTAATATATTATTGTCATATTTGCACGTTTCAATATGTGACGCACAAGGCTATTGAAATTGACTCGTTTGAATTTGCGAAAGTAGTTGCAATCGTGCTTGAAAAAATAATTCAGTATTTTCTACCAATTTATATATTATTAACACTGTGATTGCAATTACATTGGATATTCTAAATGCTATAATGCGAATGCTTTTAAAAACAGATTACATACAATTCCTTGCTCAGATCAGAGAAACTGTAACTATGTCTCTGTTCTAATGATAAATCTGTAGCCATTATAATGTGCATCCGGTCCAGGGGTGTCAGTCAAGGGAGGATGGGGCATGCCACTCCATTCAACAACAAAATGGGGGCAAAAGATGCAAAATTTCGGCTCGGTGTAAAAATGTCAGAGGTAAAAATGTCAGAGGAAAAAATGTCAGAGGTAAAAATGTCAGAGGAAAAAATGTCAGAGGTAAAAATGTCAGAGGTAAAAATGTCAGAGGTAAAAATGTCAGAGGTAAAAATGTCAGAGGAAAAAATGTCAGAGGTAAAAATGTCAGAGGTAAAAATGCCAGAGGAAAAAATGTCAGAGGTAAAAAATTTCATTAATTTCAGCGCTGCTTTATTTTCTTCTTTCTGTAACTTTTATAATTATCTTTCTGCCCGAAATTGGGACCTTTTGCCCGATTATTGCCGGGGGGGGGTGCATCCTTCGTAGTGACCCGGCTGCCTCCCCCTCATATGCCTTTGTCTAGGCAAGTGATACTGGTACACTGAGCAAACTTCTGGGAAAAAAGAATGTCTAAAATCGAGTAGTTTGGCAATGAATAATTATAGGCCGAGTTGTGGCTCGATGGTGTAATCATTAAATAAAAAGAAAAGTCATCACAGCCCCCCTCCCCCCCCAAAAAAAAGAAAGAAGATAAGATATCACGCTGTGAGTCCTCCGCCACCCCCGCCACCCCTCCGCCCCCCGTCCGCCCCCACTTCACCATCCCTTCTGAAGATTGATGGACATTTTAAAATGTGGCAATGACTACTATAAAATGTAATTTCCTACAAATGCATATTTCCAACAATTTCACTTTTTGTGGGCTTGATACTTTGATACCTTGATACAAAGCAGAAAGCCGCCCATGTATCAAATGCTAACCGCACCATCACATTCCAGAGAAGCGTGCGCTTTGCAAAGAGTGACTATTGCGGTATAAATAGTCTGGGAGAACATCGATAAGCAGCTTGATACTCTGATACAAAGCAGAAAGCCGCCAATGTTACATCAAATACTAACCGCACCATCACATTCCAGATAAGACTAGTGCGCGCTCTGTAGAGGTTCTGTTTAAGCTACATCGTTCTATAATTATTTGCTGTGAGAGATCAAACTCTGAAATTGACAAATATTTATTCATGAGTAACATATCAGAAACATAGTTTTACTGTACACATTTATAGCATCATGATCAAGGGCGTCAATCCGAGTTAGAGCATGGGGGAGGGGGGGGGGGACAGAATAAACATGTCACATTAACAGTTACTTTGACAAGTATACCACGTTATGTTGCTACACACACACTCTCTCTCTCTATTATTCTGTTTCACGGCATGTAATTTCATTGGTGACCGGTTCATTCATTGCCTTTTTTATATTTGACGTTTCATTACATTTTTAGAGAAAGAAGACGATTCGTTGTATACCGTTCTCGACTCTTAATCCTTGTTTGAATTCAGTTCCTCCCCCCCCCCCCCCCCACCCTCCCGCGCGGAAGCTTTGACGTTACATTAAATTATCAAAGAACTTCTTTCTGGGCGGAGGGGGGGGGGGGGGCGGGGGGACGTGTCCCCCCCCCCCCCCCCCCCCCAGGATTGACGCCCCTGATCATGATACTGCTTGTATACATGATAATATTGTTTAAAGGATATTTGGTGCAGGATTTATACGAGGTGTGCTGGCATACACTGTATACGACAGTTTCCAGCAGGTACATATTCGTACAAGTCTACACATTAAACACAATGCATCATGAATTTGGCAGAACAAAAACAGTTGAAATTGAGATACTTATACTGTATTTCTCCCACGTTTCTTAATCACAAACATGATTTTTTTTTTAAAATATAAAGTTACGCAGTGTTATGGTCGAAACTCGAAAGCACATGACAAAATACCTAGGTAGATATGTCTCAACGTTTACCACTTGTAGGCCTACTATCTGACATTCTTCAAGCGAAGCTTTGATATTGTTTGTTAAACTTTTGTAATAAAGTATCGATGAGGGGGACAAAGCATCCGAGTCTTTTTATTAATGTTTTCTTGTCATAACAGTCTTTGCTGGGATGGACATGAAGATGGGTCTAATTACTAAATTTGTGGAATTTCTGTGCAATCTTTATAACTGATTCCCTGTTGTATCTCATTCAATCTTAATATTCTATGTACTTAGGCCTACTTCCTCAAAACCAAATAAACATTAAAACATCAACCAATTTAAAATATCGAAAAATGATAGAAATTAATATATGCAAACCATCACAAAATACAAGTTTCAATTTTCCACATTGTATTATCCTCAGGACATGTACGAAGTACACTACACAGACATTTATAAAATATAATAGACTAGCCCAGTAGCTTACATCTTGACATTTTGTGTGATAAAGTGCCGAGATATTATGATGGCACCAATTTTTCCCCTACATTTTTTTTGTTCCTTCCTTTTTTTTTGTATCTCTGACATTTTTACCTTTGACATTTTTTCCTCTGACATTTTTACCTCTGACATTTTTACCTCTGACATTTTTACATCTGACATTTTTTCCTCTGACATTTTTACCTCTGACATTTTTTACCTCTGACATTTTTACCTCTGACATTTTTACCTCTGACATTTTTACCTCTGACATTTTTACCTCTGACATTTTTTCCTCTGACATTTTTTCCTCTGACATTTTTACCTCTGATATTTTTTCCTCTGACATTTTTACCTGGCACCGATAGCACCAAAATTTCGAGCTATAGATGTCGGAAAATCTTCAAAGCTGAATACCTATTGTGTTTGTATGTTCGTTCATGTACTTCTCTGAAAAAAATGCGACTAATGATGGTTGTATAAACCTATATTAATATTCAACTCTGAACTTCAAAACGAAAGAGGAACTAAAAAGGGTCCATGTTAAAAGTGTGGTATGGGGTAAATAGATCTTTTTTTAATGAATTGATACTCAGAAGTATATTGCGGAGTGCTAGCAGTGTTTATATTTACGTTCATGATGGGCGGTGATTCAATATGTACAGACGAGAATCAATTAACAAATCATATCGCCTGTATCACGAAATAAGTGATGGTTTCTATTGCTGAAGGAAATGTGATTTGGTCAAGCTGTAATATCCCGTACTATTATTTTTCTGATTGATATACGTTACTTCTTCAAAACTCAATCACACAAACACACGCACACATTTTGAATATTACGTTCTTTTATTACAATAGATTTATGTACAATAAGAAAACATAGCATATTTTGAAGGAAAAAAACCTCTAGATCAAATCATCTTGCTCCCTAAAATATCACGAATACTCTATTTCGTTTATTTCGCGATTCTGCACTGAGCTTGCATGGAAAGAAATTGATTCTGTAACAAATGTTGTGGATGGAAAAACGTGCAGTGGCCCCTGAATGGAGCGATCCATAATATTATTCTTATCTAGCCTGAAATGCTTGGAGTATGTTGAGTAATTGATTCTGCCAAATAATGCGGGGATATAGTTCTATATTGAGACGAAGGTTAAAATGATTATCATGTATTCAACTCTGAAGCTTTCAGGTAATCAGCCAGAGAAACTGGTTCACTGCTGATCGGTAATTCAAATAGGAGTAGCGAATATGAGACAGGAGACATTTGCCTCCCTCCTATAATGTATCGTTAATGTATAGCTTTTAGACAAAAAGACTTATGTGGCTCCTCCTAACACAATCCTTTTTTAAAAGTAATAATTACTTTGATATCATAGCTGCATTTGTAAATCTTTTGCATTATTATATTTCACGTGGTATAGAAGTAATACCTTACACTTAATTTAAAAAACAATAAAGTATATATAAGTAAAGGGTGGTATACATTTTTTCTTTAGCAGATGCTTCTGCATTTTTTGACAAATCAAATACAAAATATTCAAATAACAAAAATAGTATATAATATAATTGATTTACTTAAAATGTGCAATTGAAATATACCAAAAGCACACGTATATATATACGATTGAAAACTTGAAAGTATTTAGGTAAATCAAACAATTCAGATAAATGCAGAGGCCAACTATAGGCATGACATGAAAAATCTTCCTAATTTTATCGACCATGATTAATAATCCTGATTTCACGAGTTTATTTCAACACGATAAACAATTCTATTGGTTCGTGAACTAATAAATATTGTATTGATTTTGTATCGAATTTGCCTCTGTCGAATATTAATAATGATAAAAATAGTAATAATAATAATATTAATAATAATAATAATGATAGCAGTGAAAAAAATGATAATAACAACACCCATCACGTAAGTATCAAACAAAAGACAACCACCCCTTTACCTGTTCGCCAAGATAAGGCAGGAACTAATGGACTGGACAAGAGGTGTTGCATACTTTGGAGGATGGCAAACCTTCCTCTGTGAAGTCATGGACAACAGAATCTTGTAAGTCAAAGGTAAACAAAGTCGATTTTAATAATTATGTAAATTATATTCGATTTAAGCGTTATCTTTGTATCTGGTTCCTATGGCACACGAAAGCACGATGAATGTGTCGCATAGACTATTAACAAAACTCAAGAAGATGCTATAATCAAACCAGTGATGGAAAATGATTAGTATGATGATGTAATGCGTCATGATAATGCACTCTGATTGTGTTGGAAATTCTCATAAAAAACTAATGAAGATGCTAGATCCCAACCAGTGATGGAAAATAATCAGTAGTATGATGGAATACGTCATGATATTATTCCTACTGTGCTTACATGCTAAGATGAACGAACATTTCACAGCTGTGGTGTGAATGAGCCCTGAAGCGTGATCACTCCCTCCTATACCCCGCTTTTTCAAATGGCATTCCCACGGATTATACAATCCATCATTACCCGAGCGGCTTAATGAAGCCACTCATTAATCCAAAATCTGATTTATATGCTAATTGACCTTTATGCTCTAACGAGAATCCTCCTTAATTGGGAAGCCCTAGTGTATTAGGTGTGATCTAGTGGGTCATTTATTACGAACGATGCACGCAATCACACATATTACAATGCCCCTGTCACATGTTTACGAAAACGATGACTATAACAGAAGGCATACTATTGTGTGTGGCTGGAGATATCAACTTGGGTAAACATGAAACATTTTGTAGTAACTATGCATAAATGTATTTGAATGTGCTCAAAAACATACTGATTGCTGGAAACATTCATCTAAAACTATCATTACTGAAGAAAAAACTTTGCTTCATTTAAATTTATTCTGGTTTTAGCATGTTTAGTAAGTTTTGCAAACCTTTAAGTCAAACTATAATTGCGTTTTGAAAACCCTTATATCAAAGCTATGTCGTTATTGGGTGAGTGTGACAAGACCCGTTTTTTTTATTCGGATAGCTTGATGGATTCTGTAATCTTGGCAGCGATCGCCAATCTAGTTGCATGCATGCGTGCAACGTCTATCTACATCAAGGATATAACATTCTAGCAAAAAACAGATCCCGCATATGTCATGATTATCATTTTGTGACGTACAACGTTCACGTTAAACATCATCAATAGCATGGATGAATGAGAAACACAAGAACCAATAACGATAATGAAAGCGTCGATATATCAATCAAGTTTCAAGTTTCAAGGAATCTGAAATTGATGTTTAAAAAAATTTGATACTTTTTAAATTAATTTTCTTCCTCTTGCTGACGTGGGAGCGATTATATCTGTTAAAACTGCACCCCTTTTAATCTAACCGTATAATGGTATCTTGGTAGATGTTACCGTAGTTTTCGAGGAGATGACATGAATACGAATCCCCTGGAGTGTATAATGTTTCAAGCGACAACATTCCAGTCTTCTTTATTTCACGGATGCTTATTCGAACGGCTACGATTCCAGAATTCCTGCAATTCTCGAATGATACTGTTTTACTGTTTTCCGTTTGTATTTTTTTTTCGAAAAGGTCAATAATCAGGGATAATGTGGAAACATTAGAGAGTGTGCATGTGATGGAAATGTTCTTCACCGCTGGTAATAAGAAACGTTATGCTTAAGACAAATTTTATTATTTCACGGATGTTTATTGGAATCCTAGACTATGTGATGGATATACGATTCTCGAGTTTTCTGCAGATTCTTGAATGATCCTGTTTATTGTGTGTGGTTTGCCCTTTTTGGCGGTCAATAATGTGGGAACATTCGAGAGTGTGATTGAAATGATCTCCACAATACAATACAATAAGAAACTTTAAATCTTTGTTATTATTATGTTTATGATAAAGCTACGATTCCTTTTTTTGATTCCGTAAGGTAAATAATGTGTACTAATTCGAAAGAGTGTGATTGAAGTAAGAAACGTTAAATCCGAGATCAACTTTAAACGGTAGCATATTATTATGAGAACGGACGAAACGTTAATAACAACATCCAAATGTATGCTACATTGCTACAAAGGCAAAAGATATATTATTCCATCACAAAAGTAAGTCTATCTTGTCTTCGATATTTTTAGAAAATATTATAAATGGTGCTATTTTTCTTATCAGTGTTATCAATAATATCAACAGATTGCATTTTGTTTGATTAATCCATGAGTGAATACATGAAATATTTCACAGTGAGTTCTCATACTGTTAAAAAGAATCGCCAACATAATGACCAGATTTCGCAAAAAATCGTAATAACTTATGATTAGAAAATTAATGTTAATATCTAGACCATGTTAATATCCGGAATATTGATTTCGAAATTGCATGATTGATAAACATCCACTATAAAAAGCTTTGTCTATTAGTCAGTGGCGCTTGGCCTGTCCGAATAGAAGGTCACGTGATTATGACATCTACTGTAATTAACAACATTATTTAATATACACACTGAACACAATTTTGAAAAATTATAATTATTCAGAAATATATGGTTTCATGCTCTAATTGGGCAGCTAAATATCAGATTGATCAAGGAGATTCGAATATAAGCGCCATGGATTTTCATTGCTAAAATCCATTTTCAAGGCAGCCGGAAGACGCACTTTTAAAGCTGCTTTTGTTTCTACCGGTTCCTGCCGATTAATTAAGGTTATCCCATGCTTATAAAAGTACAATCAACTCATTATAATAATACAATAGGCCTACCTTCATTGTTTAGGTTTGTAAATTGATTTTAATTGATACTTTTCTTGCTTGTACACTATTTCAAGAGAATGAAAACAATTAGTGCGGTAATACCAAGTCCACTCAAATTTAGCCTGACCATTGGTGAAGGACTTTGTTGTGCTTCCAACTGTTTCTTGGTATCACAGGAATTAGCACAAAAAGGATACTACTTATATCCGTAGTATCCTTTTCCGCAAATGTCCGGAACTCCGTGTGTATGTGTGTTTTGCTTGTTTATTTGCTTTGTTTGGTTTTATTTTATTTTTGCTTCCGGAATTTCGAAGCGGAAAACGTTGGTGTGGATATCGCACAAAATGACCTTAGAATTGTTGCTGACTTTCAATATTGAATTACTATCGCACTTGGTCAGCCGACCACACCTTTCAACCGTGACCATCACACAGGAGTGATTCGTGGAAAGAATATATGGCCAGTAAAGATAATCAAGGGGAAGCACGACCTTGAATTTAGGTAGTCATAAGAATACACACGTGCATCAGTCTTGTGTGAGTGCGTGCGTACGTGCATGCGTGCGTGTTTATGTTTTTGCAGAGACTGGTGTGTGGGTGTGAGTGTTTGTACTGCGCATGCATCAAAGAGAATTCTAGAAACGCAATGTGAAAATAAAAATATTAGATTTAAAAAGCTCGCTTGCACCTGAACCTACATGACGGAAGTAGAAGACATCATAAAAATTGATAAAATTGATAGGTAGAATTATATGAAAGAACAATTTGTTAGAAAAAAGGCACCAACAAAAACATTAAAGGTAAAGACCAGTTATGGTCATGCGATTGCATTGTGAAAGAAACGTTGTGGAATCGATCAGAAAAGGTTGATCATCTAGCATCTAGCATCTGCAAGGTTCTGGAATCATCAAAATGATAAGAAATTTGGCCCATTCTTCGTAAAGTTACAAGCACTATACACAGAAAGATGTATATGGGACTACCCTATATCTCTCACAGACCATGAGAGAAACAAATTTACCAAATATATGAATAAGTAGGCGGTATCCCGGCAAATTTTTTATCATCATGTATTAGTCAAAACATATTCTTTCACATGATTGGTAATGAGAGCTTCCATTTCATTTTTTGACATTGGGGCGTTTCCAATACTGGTCTTTACCTTTAATAAAAGCGAAGAAATAAATAAAGAAACAAACATAGGTATCCAAGGACGGGATTGTGTATGCGAGCGTATGTTCCGAGGTTCATACCGCCTGATTTATACGGAAAATCAGTCTTCCCCTTCATAATTGTTTGTCTTTTACAAACCTGACTGTTATGGAATTTCTGTTAAATATGGTAGTTTATGAAGTGTGTTAGAAAATTGACAAACGAGATTGAAGCACGATCAGTTAATAATCGTATGATAACGGAGCTTATTTAAAATGCTTTAACAAGATTAGATAGCTATATTAATAATATTATGCCGGGGATATCTTTCACATAAAGCATTTTTCTATTCACAAAGTAAAATTTCCGGAAAATGTCATCTTTACGCCAAACATTATATAATTATCATGATTATGCCAAATACTCATTTATATTACTTTATCACCTTTGCCCACAAGTTGTAAAAGAGTGAATTTTTATAATGTGGGATTTATCTTGACTCTAATTAAGTAATGTAATAACCTCTGTCATAATAACGTGCGACCGAACCCAGATGAAAATAATAAATAACTAAATAACTAAATAGATAAGTAAATAAATAAATTAATAAAGAAATAAATAGACAAGTACATACATTAATAAAGAAATAAATGCAAATAGAAGATAATTATATAGCCTGCTTTTTCATCCAGAAGGAATATTGCGCATTTAGGGATGAGTTTGAATTTTCGCAAGAGGCTTTGTTGATTACACCACGGGTGAGTAACTATGGCAGTAAACACAATAATTGCGGAAACCATCGACAAATATGGTCAAAAGAGATAAAAACCAGAAGAGGTGTGAAAGTTGTAATGACACGCTCATTGAGCTGTGGAGTGCAGAATATTGACGCATTCTCCATTGCTAACTATACTTCCGGTAGGCGATAGGCGATAAAACATCTGGCATGAAAAGCAGTAAACCTCCTGCTACCATGGTAATCCTGCAGCCGCATCAACGAGACCAATACTAGACCGACACCTGACCGACAATAGCCCTGCCTCCGATTGGCCCGAATACTCATGACTTAGTCCGTTATCTGTCGATTAGAGTTTATCTTGTGGTGTAACTGAGTCGGCCATAATCAATGCAGAAGAACTGTTATATTCTTTAGAAAAGGATAATGGTTAATTTACCATAGAGGAAAGGAGATAACCTCTTGATTTTACTTTCAATAATTGATCGTATGATATCATAAGAAATTAAGCTGTAAACGCCAATGAGCCAAACGAGATAAAGGAAAAAATGACGCCAAGTGAAAGTAATACAAATAACATTATAGTTTTAATGTATGCAAGCAAAATACAATGTATTCTTTTTTTAAACCGAATTTTAGATTTCAATATATTCAAGAAAGATCAAACTTCGTTTCACATAAGTGATATTTATGCCCTTGACCACACAAATTTGACCTCTGCAGGAATGGGAAGAGCTTTTTCCGAAGTAAAAGCCATCAATGGTATTAAGGCGTAGATCGATTCTTAAGAAAATGAGAGCGTTTTTAAAGCGCTAATGGTTCTCGTGGCGCCTCGGAGTATAAGTACAGTACAAGCTTGATTAACTAAGCTTCAGTGCTGGGCAAGGGAGACTCTCTATGCAATGTTATTATGCAGAGGCGGATCCAGGGGAAGCAAGAGAAAGAGGGGGTGGCGGTCCTTAGCAAGCTAGAAGATGTGGTATTCACTAAATATACATGTGAATTAAGGTACAGTTTGTAGAATGTGTCCCCAAAAATATGCTTTAGGCAATAACTTAGCCCTAAGAAGATACTGCTAAACAGTGGGAATCCTCGTTTTTGCATTTTACAGGATTTTTTTTTTGGGGGGGGGGGGGAAGGGGGGGGGCAGTGCCCCTGGTCAGAGAAACCTGGTTCCACCACTGTTTAATAAGAACGAAGAAAAATTCTATTAACATCGTAATGGTTCTAGTTGAAAGGAAAAAACAGAGTAGGAGCACAAAGGGGTGTTGTACCCATCTGAGCGGTCATACATAACCCGCAGCCAAACAGGAAGCTTCAAATCAATAAATCCGTCAAATTTGTTACTTAGAGGGCCTTTCTTGTTCATAGGGGTACAGTCGAACTTATTTATCATGTCTTAAGTTACTTGCATTTTCCTCATGTTTTTTGTTCAACGGAAGCCTCCATAATACTCAAACAAAGGGAATACATTAAAATAACAGCATCCTGCACAAACATCTCAAATTATCAGGAAATAAAGAAACAATTTTTTTGCGTCATAAATATTATGCAGGGGAAAATAGCATAACAAATATTCAATATGCATAAGAATTATTCGCCAGAACCCTAATATTAATGTTTAGAAATTAGTCTCATGTAGAAAATATGTAAAGATGATTGACCAATCTAAAATTCTGGCAAATGTTTTGCCACGAGACCCTTTTTTTTCTCCCTAAACAACTTAAAATTGTCATTTTATCTTCTTTCGAAATGTCCAACGATCTCCCTCGGGCACCGAAAAAAAGGCCGAGAAGAAATCACAAAATATATATGAAAAAATAGGATAGTGA
Source organism: Strongylocentrotus purpuratus (assembly GCF_000002235.5). Lineage (NCBI taxonomy): Eukaryota > Metazoa > Echinodermata > Echinoidea > Camarodonta > Strongylocentrotidae > Strongylocentrotus > Strongylocentrotus purpuratus. The sequence goes on from NW_022145612.1 coordinate 53,772,244, forward strand.
TCAAAAACTCATGAATAGAATTTCGACGGGTTTTGTGTTTTTTTTTGCTCAAAGTGGTCAAATGATACATAATTATAATTCATTGTGATTCCTATTAAATATACTCTTGCTATTGAATCCTCGGAAAAGGTGCTGTTATTATTGTTAATATCATTAGTATTATTATTTGTTATCACCCCTAGCCAAGCTAGCAGGAATTTTTCCTGGAAATTCTCTTCTTCAGAACTTGGCTTCGATTTTCTAGAAATGCATGTACCTGATATGACTGATTGTAAATAGCTAATTAACATTATCTACACTCGGATTTAAGGTATGGAACGAAAAAGTACCGCCACCATCAGCATCATCATCATCATCATTACTACGATTGCTTTTTTAAGAGACTCACGCACCATCCGCCTACTCAAAGCCCGTACGTCATCATTGTGTGTGTTTCACTATGCGTCTGGCTCCCTATATAAGTGGGGACCAGCGGCATGACAGCAAATAAGTCAATCAAGTCGCTACGATTCCGGAAACCTGCACATTCCGCACCACAGCGTACCATTAGAGTTTCCATTTATATTTTTAAAAAAACTTGGCTTGATCTTATCATATTGGATTCAGTCACCAGGATCTATAGTCCAAAGCTATTTTGTCTAGTTTGTATTTTCTCTTTTTGCGAAAGGATTCTGTACTCCAGTTTGCTGTTCGTGGAGACTGATTTTATCTCAACTAAAAATGGATCCTTTAACCAAACGAGTTATTACCTCAAGTCTTCTATTATTTCTCATCGTTTGTTCGTATGGTAAGTATATTATGATTAACTAAGTTTATATCACGTGCATGTATGTGGTAAATAAATTACGTAAATGTAGATTATAAATACATGACTGTATAAGGTAAACATGATTAAATAAATTTATATCAGATATATTGTAAATATATCAATATTTAACTTAATTCATATCTGAAAAGTTGGAAAGGTTTGGAGGGTTTGTCTTATCTGTATCTGGTACATGTATATTGTAATTGAACTGTGATTAATTGGGTTTTTATCAGGTATGTATATATTTATGGTAAATATATTACGAGGAACTAATGCGTTATCAGGTATTATGGTTAATATATGGTTAATAATTAGATATGTTCATTTATGTTCAAGTATTCCAGTAATGGAGGAAATTAATTTACAGCAGCTTAATTTGTTTAAGTATTTTGCTATTCAACAACTCGAATCAAAATATCTGACAAAAGTTTTTTTTTGTTTTCCAAAACTAAAGCAATGGCCTTTAATGATACATAGGCCTATTAATATACTTCCTCCCCCTCTCACATTGTGCAACCGTAAGCCTACTGTATAAGTATCTACATCACCATGCGAGCCGATACTTATAATCAGTATATCAAATATATTATGTAGCAAGTGTGATATAATATTTATTAATATAGGTTTATATCAGGTATCTGGTAAATGAAGTATAATTTATAAGCTCGAGAATATGGTAAATATAAACTATATTGAACAAGAAAAATCATATATTTACAACTACATTAATCTTTAAATGCTTTTACCATTTGGAAGTAAGCATAATATATACTTTGTTGGCTCTCATGTGAAGTTAATTCGCTTCGTGTTGATGTAATTTTCTTATTGTTCTCAATGAATAAAGTGAGAGAAAAAAAAATTAAAACAGGACACAAATCAAATTGAGAGAAACTATATTTTCCCGCCATAGATTAAAAAATACATCGAATGACTGTAAAACGCATTGCCCACGTAAAGAGCATAATTTTTTTTCGGACAAAAACGTCTTGTATCGTCGAGGAAATCGGGAAAAAAATTGTTGAATTTGTCCTCACATTGATTCACGTATATCAAAATAATTTGCACAAGATTATTTGATGCTACATCCATGTTTGTCCAATAGATTTTAATTTAAATATCTGTCTGCGCCGAAGCACAATTTACTCCAACTTTGTTGAGTTTTCGACTCTTTGATCGCAGTTATGTCTTTTGGTATGAGAATACCTGTCGCGACTGGAAATTTCCTACTCATTTCATTTTATAAAGTATTCCAGTTTATGGAGGAAATTAATTTACAGCTGCTTATTTCATTAGTATCTGGCTATTCAATAACTCAAATCAAAGATATCTGACAAATGGTCGTTTGGGTTTTACAAAACTAAAGTAATGTTGGCCTTTAATTAATTATTGATATATTGGCCTATGCATATACTTTCTTTCGAAAAATATGTAGGATGAATCAATGAACCCGATATTCATCGGAATGTTGTACCTGACATGTTTATTATCTTTGGCATACCTTTTAAGGTTATGAACTTATCGTCGTTAAACTCCACACTCATATCAAATTGATTTATGCTATCATAATTTATAAATCAACATTTTCTATTTCTTTTATTTTTATGTGGGTGGAAACGAGATATTTTGTGCTTGCATGTTCGTAGAAAAGCATAAATTATGTTAAGGCCTTCAAGGTACCTAGTAAATCTTGTAATTTTGACTGCATCATCTCCGTCATGATGAGTAGGTCCTGGTGAATGTATAGATTGGACAAAAATGATTCCCTGACCTGGCAAATAGTTTAGAGATATTGATCGAAGGACTGTCCATGTAAGCGCTTTAATTTGTATAATGTGTATACAACTTGTTATACACTCCAATGTGTAGATAAATTGTGTTTGACCTTTACTTTACTGGGGAGCCTAAATACAATGAGGTCACTTATTTACTTCCTAATGTAGATTAGAGTGGTTTGAATGTATCGGAACCAGGGAATTAATGCGACCCTTTTTTGTATCACATGTGAATGTAGTTTTGAGTCATGCGTAAATCCAAGTTCCGCTGTTATGTTGTGGCAGGAAAGCTTTTGAATCCTTAATCATTTGTGTTTTGTTTCATTAGATGACTATCTTTACCTTTTATGTATTTAAGCATCTAGAACCCGTATGTAAGAAATACTTTTTGAATCACAAGATCGTGTGAACGTTTCGACATCTTTTCATACTATGCGGGAAAATAAAAGGACGATGTCATTTTTGGTTTTGACGAAAATCGCTATAGTGCTTGCAACGGGTATTGCATGCTGCTATATTTATTTCGTTTAAACAATGGACTGCTTTTGGAGGAAAAGGTGTAAAGAAATTACGATGACTAGTGCAAAACTGGATAATTACACCAATAATCAAGGAAACAATAGTCAACTAACACCACAGGCAACCGGAAAACATTTTGTCAAGAACAATGGTCTATCACAAGTTTCCTCGTTTGGGTGTAGGAGGGAAGTGGGGAGGTGGGGGGGGGGGGGGTGAGTTGTCTTACACGTTTGGTCTCATTTTGCACATTCTATTCACTTCCAGACTTACAAATAATAATTAAAATATCTCATGTAAATCAGTGATATAATGAATTGTTATAATCTCGATAATTAATATGGATGATAAAACACTTATATTTTTGAGAGGTATTGTATCAGACTTTGCCGTATTAATTTGGTATCTAAACATTTTATACTCTTTGAATATAGATATAGATATTCAATGCGATAAAAAAGGGGTAATTTTACTATTTCGTGTGACCTGTGCATCGAACAAAATATACAGATGACGCAGAATGATGTTTTTCTTTTCATTTTGATTTATAACTCGACACATGTACATGTAGGTATTACGAGTATCTCATGCAAATACGTAGAGATTTAAATACATGAAAATACACGTATGCATGTGTATTTAGACTATGCATGTACACGTATTATACAACACACTTTTACGACGGTTTCATGCAACTATTCCCCCAAAAGATGGGCGAAATCGAAAGCTTGACGAATAAAGAGAGACACACTAAGAGCTGCGAGAGAGTCATATCGGGGTCATATCTCATCTTTTCTTTCCATTTAAATAATATGATATATGTATCCTTGTTGGGGTGTCATGGCATAGTGGGTCATTTACCTTGTTCTAAGTCAAAGGGTTGAAGTTTCGAATCCCAGCCATGCAGGCAATGATGTCCTTAACAATCACCAGCCTGATAACCACATTTATTAGCCACTCTCCATGCACCCAGGTGTAAATGGGTACCTGGTAAATACATATTCAAATTTTATGAATACTTTTTAAACAACGGTTGTTCTTGACAACCTGAAAGCTTGTACGATGCTTGCCCGACATAGCAACAAGTATTGTATGCAGACTGGATCTCAAGTATTGAAGTTCATTCATTATTAACCGATTTTATGAAATAACTCGTCACTAGGTCCCGAGGAAAAAAAAATCCATAGATGTTAATATATTAGTAAACCGGTCTATTGCTGGAGTAATAGTAACTTTAGGCAAAAAAGGTCCTACTGCTAATATTTAAGGCAATTCACGGTCACCCCATGATATGTGTCATCTTTTAATCGAGCGGCGTCATCTTCGCCCTGGACTTTGCGCATCTGGCCTTACTCTCCAGATGCCCATTACTCATCTCAAGGGATATGGAGACCGAGCATTTTCCTCTATTGCTCCTCGCCTGTGGAATTCCCTCCCATCATCTATTCGCGAAATTGACAACCTTGACCACTTCAAAGCTTCACTCAAAACTCACATCTTCCTTCAGACATTCAAATGCTAATTTTTTTGGAGGAGCTCGCGCCTTTGAATGTGTTTTTTAAAACAGATATATGACGCCATACAAATGCTGTGAATCATCATCATCATCATCATCATCAGTTATTCTTTAAGAAAAACTGTTCTTTAATTTAATTATTCTATTGCTTCTTCTTTTTAACAGCCAATCCAACGCATAGCTCATGGAGTGCATGCTCTGTATCGTGTGGAGACGGAGCTAAAACAAGATCTCTTACCAATGGCTCAATTGAGACCAGACCGTGTAATATGCAAGACTGTGCAGGTAAGAAATCCTTATTTTTTTGTAACTATAGATGCGTCGTGGTTGAGTGGACTAAGCACTTGACTGGATATGCGAAGGTCGTGGTTTCGAGCCCCATCATGACACTGTAGTTTCCTTTGGCAAGACATTAATATACATTTACCACTCTCCACCACATGTATCAGCTTGCTTGGTAGATATGAGCACATATTGGTATTAATTAGGCTTTTATTAGTATTAATTGCTCCACCGTTGCCAGATCCTTTATTATGGAGAAGGGGCAGGGCTGAAAGTCAATTGCGTCAATAATGTAATAAATCAATTACAGATAATAATGGCTGTTTATTTCGAGTCTGTGAATGCAGTTTATAATTAATAGTTTTTAGTTATCATCTAAATGTGCATCGAGATGTCTGCTTTACTGATATCTCAATCTGCTTGTTACGTCGGAAGGAAGAAGCACTATTTCAAACAATTTTTTTTAATTCTACAGTATGGGGTCCCTGGAGTTTTCTTGCCTGTCCCAACGACTACTTATGCGATGCCCCAACCTTCGTCTTTGAAACTCGCCAATGTAACAACGGCGTGATGTGCAAAGGCGCCTCGTTCCGTGCTGTTCCCAATCAGATATGCCCGGACTGTTTCACAGGTAAGGCCCTTTCAGCTAGATTCTCCATTGTATAACACGTACATTATATTCGAATTCCTAACTTCAACACTGGTCCCGACCAGACTTAGCCTGGGTATCATACTGTCACTGCTGCAGATTTACGTATCTGCTCTTCACAATGCCCCGATGTGTCGACAGCCATGTCCCACAATTCATCACCGAAGAAAAAGAAAAGAAAAGAAAAGAAGAAAAAAAGAATAGTAAAGGAATCTGGTTTCAGGTGCATTTTCAGTTTTTTTTTCTTCTAACTTTTGGAGTGTAATCACACAAAACTGGTTATTGGGGATGAGGGGGGGGGGGGGGGTGACCCAGGACCCTGAACCCGCTACTGATTAAAAGTAATTTGTGTGTGTAGCACATTATAGTTGTGGGGGGGGGGGGGGAGGTTTCGGTGGGTTCTTCCCCATTTATCGAACATCGCTTGTGACTGTGGTCGGCATGGTTGTACATGATACTCCAGTCACACTGACGAGACCGACACGAGACCGACAATAGACCGAACAACAAGTTACACTAGCCCTAAAGACCAAGATTCGGTCGGTATGGAATCGGTTTTGAGTTGATTTAGTGGTGTGACTGGGACGTAGTGTCGAACTGGCCTGGTATGTCTGCTTTAAAAATTACTGAAGTTTCCTTTCAAAAGTGTGAGCGTAAAAAAAAAAATGGGTTCTACCACCCCCTTCTTTGGAATATGATGTCAAGAATCCCACAGGCCACCTTGATAAGGATTTCCATCTCTAAAAAGCAAATTATTTCTCTTCCTCAAAAGGATGGGTCACACTATTATTGCCCCCCTCCCCCTTCTCATTCCGATCCTAGTTGCATGAAAACTTAAGCCTACTGTATAAACAGCTACCTCTTATTATTGCACGTTTTACATCCGATTTTTACACTGGCAAATTGAATATGCAGTAAGCGTAAACGTACAATTAAAAGGGGGATTTAAACATTTGAAGGCTGCTTAATTGTTAAGGCACATTTTTTATTTATTATTCATTTCAACAGCAGCAGATACGACTGCCACTCCAACATCTTACCACGATTCTACAACCATACTGACCACACTTTTAACCGACGTTGCATAGTGGTTCATTCACTTGCCTCTCAAACGAGAGGTTGAGGATTCGAATCTCTGCCCGGTGCGTATGTCCTTATGCAAGACATTATACTTATCTAGAGTTGTCTTTATCGACCCAAGTATCAAATTGGCTCCTGGCAGGAGTTATTCCTTGATATGCGCTGTGTGCTGAAAATGGGTGCCAGGGCTATAGCTAGGGTAATAGTTCTTAAAAACTTTCGAAGCACGTCCTGGTCATAGGAATTTAAATTCATATAGTCCACTAAACAAGAAAGGAAAATGACTGTTATTCATATTATTTGTTATCAGTTGTAGGGCAAGTATTACTATGTACCATGTCACTCTGTATCCTCTGAATTGTAGTGAATGTTATACTTTTTGTTTATGGTTCAAATTGGTGAATCTATTTTGTTTTAATTTGCATAATGTATTATTAACAAGAACCCTTTGTAACGTTCCATCCCAACAATATTTATCAACAAACTACAGGTATACATCAATTCGTGTGATAAATTTAGACTGGGCCATAATTTTTGTTTTGTGGCAACTATATCTCCGCATAACTACTGCCCCACCCCCGACAGGTGAGGTGTTAAAGTGGTAGTTGTCCGGAGGCAGGCACGTGTCCTGTGGGATATAGTTGTCCAGATGGTAATTGTCCGGGTGGGACCTTGTAGACGTGGGTGAGCCTCTGCTCTGCCTTGCCTGCATTAGTTTTTTTCGCCCAATTAACCCACTTTCTTATGTTTTTTAAAATTTCATTACAGATATCGCTAGTTTGTTGCGAGGAATGTGAAAAAGAAGGTGACTCGACAATTAATCTCACTGCCCGAACGCTATAGGAGTACAGTTTGTAAAAAGTTGTATATAATAATATTGTAGGCTATATAGCTACGTGAACAATATGAACAATATCGAGAATGTATTCATGCATTATTAATTAAGTATGATTTTATAAGATCTATTGACGGTCGTTTTTAGTGATACATGTTGAAGATAATTTGGATGTGAATCATGCCATCGCAATGGGTGCTAATTCTTCTTACTCTCTAAACGTACTGGAGTGGAAATCCACTCTTGTTGGAGTCATATCAGGAAATCATTCTATTTGGAATGAAAATCTGCTCTTACAATAGCGGAATCCACTCTCCAAAGTCCAAAGAGTGTGTATTTCACAACTTTGGAGTGAGTTTCAATATAAGTTACTGGGCTGGATTCAACTCCAAATGATGTGGTCCCTAAACATTCTAAAAATGTCGATTTCCACTCCCCCGCATTGAGAGAGTATAAATATCGCTTAGGATTATGTATAACGACTATCTCTGTATTGGCCTATTAGTCATAGAGTACTATTCAATGGCTCTATTTTGATCCAGAATGCGTTGAATTTGACTTGATTACGTGAGAAGCGAGATTGAAAAAAATAACAGAGTACATTTCTGTTTCATTACATTGAACTGTTCATGAATAAGAATTGTTTACTTTACTTATTTGCAAATACGTATTAAAAGTCCTTAAATAATTGTTGTGCAACGCAGAGTAAAATCTGTTACCACCAATTTTGTGAACGCAATCGAATTTTTGTTACATTTCTTATTTTCATTCACATTGGTTTATTTAATATACAACTATGAGTAAAATATTGGTGCCAGTTTGAGAAATCAAAACGGATTCATTTAGACCTCCGGAAAATTACGAACTGCGGTGGGTTAATCGTCCGGTAGCACATCACGTTAGGGCAATCAGTTACTTTATGAATCTGCGTCATACATAACGTGCATTGTCAACAAGCTGATTGATGTCTTTGGCATTTTATGGTCAGACTGTCTCGAGTCGGAAAGTTAAAGGGACTATCAAATAATAGCAAATTAAAATTTAGTACTTAATTCGGTATAATACCTCTTTTTCTGTACAAGAGATGTTACCCTTTTACAAGATAATTTGATTGGCTTATTACAAGCGAGTTCCAAACTACCAAACACTGTTTGGTAGAACTTTTAATCAAAGTAATCTCCGCCATTTCTCCACTCTACAGATTTGAGTAATGGGAACCACAGGCAGGTCTATAATATAAGCAGACCCCCTCCCAATTTAAATAATATTATCTAGCGCTTCATGAGCAAAGCTATTGGGATACAGATAAAAACATATTTAAGGAATCTACGATTTGACATTGATTACGGAATATATATATGGCTGCATTGTTATTCATTATCAGAGCGTGTCTATGTGTGTGCGTCAGTTTGTCATATTATATTCATTGCAGTGTTTTCGTGTGAAATATATGATTATTGCTGTTGTCACTGGAGTATATACTTCCAATTCCAATTTTTGAATTATTAGTTTGGATACTCCCTTCCCGGTATCAAAGATATATCAATATAATAATATAATACATGCGGTACATTTATCAACATCATCAACCCCATTTTATCATAATCAATATCATTATCATTATCCTTATCATTATCATCATCATCATCGTTATTATTATTACTATCATTGTTATTATTAATATTTTTATCATCATCATTATCATTATTAACATTACCATTGTTATTATTATTAATATCATCATCATTATCTTTTTTTTATCATCACCTTCGTATTCATCATCATCATCTTCTTTGGCAGTATTGTTATTTATTCTGCCATTTCAAATATCAAATATATATCCGTTTGAACAAGAGTAAAAAGCATTGAATATAATGTGCCTGCACAAAAATCCCAGAATTAGAATCACTTTTGAGATATAATCAAAATATAGGCTGGCTGATTTCATAGTAATACACAAGTTCCTAAAAGAGCAGAAGTTTATTATCTAGATTGAAGTAATACCAATAGTTCTATCTATGAGTTTGTTAAACTGTAATAGCTAGCTCCAATAATTAAAGTCTTCTAAAGTTTAATATTTTGCTCTATAACGAAATTCAGTCTAACTCTTTGTGGATGTTGAGATCCCTTTTAAACAAAACAAAATAGAACATGTTATGAACTTTTCAAATCATAAATTAGGTTCTGAAAATATCCATGATATAAAAACTAAACCATAACTGTTTTTATCGGGGGCACATGTCAGCTGAGAACGCCGAGTTCGCTTTTGAACATTTTTACCAATATTCGTGATTTGATGTCAATCATGCAACTGCATCGAATTAAAATCAGCTCAACATAACTCATAATATGAGAAAAATTATGTCAGTTATGTTAAATGACGCACATCTAAACCGATAATTTATGTTTGTAAAAATAAGTTTTAAAACTGATAAACTGTTCAATCAATGTTTTTCATAACAATGTCTATGTTTGGAAAAATAAAATGTGAACTGAAAATGAATGAACTATTTTCTATGAAATAAATGTAAATAAATGTATACTTCACAGATTGGGTTTGTCTCGTGTGAATTTTGTTTAAAGTTATTTTTCTCTATGAATAGTAAAAAAAGAGGATCAATCACTTATTTCTCCACGCCTGACTCAATTCTACAAAAGAATGTATCGTATTTTTGAAAGAAATAATCTGTAATCTTAATATTATGCCGATTTCCGAACCAAGTGGAGTAGGGGTATGAAGCATATAGGGCGGACTCAGTGGAGAACCCCTCACCCCCTCCATTTGATAATGAACCAAAGTTATCAAGAGTATCCTACACCCAAAAGAATCCCAAGTAACCCCTTCTATTCAATATAGAACCAAGAAAACTGTAGGTTGTAGAAAGCCGCCTTTTTCGTGCAAGTTCATGGAGACACCTTCGAAAAATACCCCAATTTACAGACATTTTAGAGATTTTTGAACGAAATGTAAAACTGTTTTTATTTGGGCGCGAATTTGCACAAAACGGAGGACTGTTATTGTACGACTAACATTGTACTGTGTCGTTTGCTGCGAATGTATTGAATAGCAACCATACTGCAGACGTTCTAATGGTTGTACAGTGTACTTGTGAAACACAATGGCCTTTTTCAGAAAAAAGATTTTACTATCATTTTTTATAGGATAGGCTATAGGCCATGTCACGTTTCTAAGTTTTATCATACTCGATAAATTTAGATGAGTAATACCAAACTTTGAAAAACAAAACAAAACAGACAAAATTTAGGACACAGTTTCCGATTAGAAAGCATCATCAACGAAATAAATGATTTACCCTATACATTGCATGTATTTAGACCATTTACACATTTCCGTACCTGATTGGGGCATAGATCTCGAGTAATGAAATACTAATGATGAACAGGGGCATCTACGGACAGTTTTTCCAAGGGGTGTATGGAAATGATTTTTAATTTCGCCTACAGAGTTTCTATTTTGGCCCTCCCTTACATACATAATTATTATACATACAATTATTTTCTGTAGCGCTAAATCCAATAAAATGTTGCTCAATGCGCTTTATCATTAGGTAAGGATGAATATCATCTTCTACCTCTTCCACCCCATCCCGTGACGCAACTATTGGCGAAACGAATTTTCATTTCATACTCTCGCAGCGACCTTTATACCCTATTAGAGAGCAAGCAATTTTCATATCTCATCTGTTTTACTCTGATGACGATATAACATTTGTTACCTTTAATCTCTCGCTCGTTTCACTCTTCGGGAAAAAAAATAAACAAATAATAATAATTAGTAAGTCGATATTAATTTGTGCAGGGGGCGTCCGTCTCGGCCGATAGTAAATATGTGCTCGAACGCCGATACCGACAGTTCCTATGGATTTACCAAGTTGTGAAGGGTATATGGCACCCCCCCCCCCCATAACACCCCTTCCACACAACAGAATAATTTCGTTACTTATTCAGGTACACTGCACGTGTTCCAAAATCTCCAACCTTTGTATAACCTGGTTTTGACTATAGTGGTAAGACGATTAGAAACAGATTAATCAAACGAAGGGCATAATTAATTGAATCAGGAAGGAAATAAGATAATCGATAACGTGTGAAGGTCAGTTGTTTCAGGTTGTCTTGTTATTATTATTCCCTCCCTCCTCTCTCTCTCTCTCTCTCTCTCTCTCTCTCTGTCTCTGTCTCTGTCTCCAGGTCTCATGGCGCTTTCTCCCCCAATCTCATTCTCTCTTATACACAATACACACAGGATCGCCATTTACAAGCACACCTATTATGTATACTATAGTTCAGTAGAGGTGTAAACAACTATAACTGATGCTTATAGAAATACATTAAAACATTTTATGCATGAAAGGTATGTCCACTCTACGCAAATGAGGTGTATCTGTAGGCTCCTTGGTTAACTGAAGATGGGAAACGAAGACGATCTTGAACTACCGTCCTTCCGACGCACTGCGCTAACCCCTAAGCCATTACGCTCTCCTCTGTTGATTTCTCACTAAATCAACGTTTACACATCCTCAGACCGGGTGACCCAGTCATCAGGGGCAGATCTATGGGAGGGGGGGGGGGGGGTTAGGGAATTAACACCCCCCCCCCTTTGGCTGGCCACAAACACAATATTAAAAAATAGTAAAACATTTTTTCCTTTCTTTTTTCTAATGTCGGGGCGTAGTGCTTTCTACCCCTCCCCCCGAAATATTTGTCGGCACTTTTTTCGGGGGGGGGGGAACAAAATGAAAAAAATAATTTAGTGTCCACTATCGGTGCTGAAACCTAGGGGCGAATCTAGCTTTTTGCTTAGGGGAAGGGGGGGTTGACCTAGTGGCGGATCCAGGATTTTCCAATTGGGCGGGGGGGGGGGGCGAAATTTGAAAATCTCGCCGACAAATATTTCGCTCAGTGTGGGGGGGGGGGGGAGGGGGCGGGGTTAGTGAGCCCTAAATTATTTGTTGCCATTTTCTGTAAAAAAAAAAACACCGCGAGATCTCATCGTGAAGTTTTGAAGGTGAAGTATCGAATAATCTTTGTTAAATTCTTACAGAATCTGATGTTTGTTGCTCGATGTTTTCTCATCTTTGCCAAGATTTTGTCCTTGGAAATCTTTTAATATAGGAGAGGACTTTTTTGAGAAGGTTGTCCTATCAGTGATGATTCTGGGAGACAATGAACCTTTGGTGTATATATAGGGGACCGTGCTAGAGCACAGCGAGGATATGAAAGGGTTGGGTGTCGGACCACATTATTTTGCCGTCAAATTTCATGGGCAAATCGACAAGAATAAAGAAGAAGAAGAAAACAAGTAATGATACTCATATCATAAGGATAAGGGTCTCAGATCTTCATATGAGTTAACAATTATTTCTAACATTGTCTAATTGATAATCGCTTTATGTTTTATATTTGTATTTGAAATCCACCTCTTTGGTTGAAATAAATGATTAATGAATACACAAACTATTAAAAAACGCACGCACAAAAACAAATTAATATAACATATAACATCAATTTAAATACGAATCCTCCGTAAAGTAATTGCATGACATAAATCTTAAATGATATTCAAGCCCCGAATAATCTCTTCCAGAGATGCTTCGGTTCAGATTCAATCAAATTAGTGTTCCAGGGACCAGGCGCGCCGAAAGCAGTTTGGGATTGGGGGGGGGGGGGGGGGGGGGGGGGGGGCAAACATTCCCGGGGGCTCACATTCCAGGGGCAGTGACGTAATGAGAAAAATAGTTCGGAAGGGGGGGGGGGGCAGACGAAAAATCTGCATCACCACCAGTCTTACACGTTACATGCAGGTCCCGCAGGGGTTTTAGGTATTTAATTACGGTTAGATGAGCATCCAGGGGCCCTCTGTGAGGCAATTGACGTGTTCCAAGGGGGGGCAGAGCCCCCGGAAGCTCAGGGGTTTAAGGTATTTAATTACGGTCAGATGAGCATCCAGGGGCCCGCCTTAGGACCCTTGGTGGGGTCCAGGGGGCAGAGCCCCCGGAAGCTCAGGGGGTTTTAGGTATTTAATTAAGGTCAGATGAGCATCCAGGGGCCGCCTTAGGACCCTTGGTGGGGTCCAGGGGGCAAAGCCCCGGAAGCTCAGGGGTTTGAGGTATTTAATAACGGTCACTTGAGCATCCAGGGGCCCGCCTAAGGGCCCTTGGTGGTGTCCAGGGGACAGAGCCCCCGGAAGCTCAGGGGTTTTAGGTATTTAACTAAGGTCAGATGAGTATCCAGGGGGCCGCCTTAGGGCCCTTGGTGGAGTCCAGGGGGCAAAGCCCCGGAAGCTCAGGGGTTTGAGGTATTTAATTAAGGTCAGATAAGCATCCAGGGGCCGCCTTATAGGGCCCTTGGTGGTGTCCAGGGGACAGAGCCCCCGGAAGCTCAGGGATTTTAGGTATTTAATTACGGTCAGATGAGCATCCAGGGGCCCGCCTTAGGTCTCTTAGTGGGGTCCGGGGGCAGAGCCCCCATAAGCTCTGGGATTCTAAGCATTTATTTACGGTCAGATGAGCAGTTTTTATACCTTATTTGTGACATTGGCAGGTCGCTTATTTTTATCTCCGTCTTTCTTTTTTTTTCTCTTTAACATACTTTTTAAAAAAGGGGGGGGGGGGGCTCGAGCCCAGCCACTTTGCAGACCATGACATAAAGGCTTCTAAATAAGCGTATTTCGCCTGATTGTAATTTGGGAATTTCTTATTTTCCAACAAACGCATAAAAAGGTATGACTTACAAAAAAAATGGAGAAAAAATGCCGGAAAATCATGTCACAACATCAACATTATTTTGTAAATCACTTGTTTCGAATAAGAAATACATCATCCCCCCACCCCCCCACCCCCCCCCCCCCATCAGTACCCCAGATGTCCACGATATGCGCGTATCGCTATTACAGAGACCTCCATTTAAAATACCGTATAGGTAGCATGCGCAATGTTTATGAAATTCAATTCCTGTGAACTTTCCTTTTTCTTTGAATGGAATTGTATATGTGATTTAATTCAGGTTTTTATTATTGTTACGTTCTTTTGGATTAAAAATACAAACCATGTTTACTCCTTTACTGTTTTTTTTAGAGGGGGGGGGGCGTTTTGGGGGGCAATAATGCGTTTTGCCCCCCCCCCACTTTTTTGACTGGGGGCAACTGCCCCCCTGCCCCCCCCCCCCACTTCCGGCGCCTATGCTAGGGACTGCCTCGCTCAAGGAAAATAAAGCCCCAAAAGGTCACCCAAATGAAACCAACATCCAGAATAAACGTGCATGTATTTCCCGCTATATAGACTGCGATTCGGGATAGTATATAAGGGAGATTGTTGGATAAACTTCATTCTTAAAATATTTCACTGAAATGTTCTTAAACCTTCCAACGCGATCTTAAAGGCTTTTATATGATCAACCTAGTACGCCAATTTAATTAGTGTGTATGCACCTATAAATGAAAAGTGCGAACTTAACGTATTGCGTAATCTGAACATGATTTCTATGGGATATACAATAGGGTGTTGAAACTCCCCTTAATTTCTCAAAAGTCTTTGCGATCGTGTTCTCCAATGTCACAGGGAAGTATATGTCTCAATCCTTAGTCTTGCAATTAAAGCATACATCTCCATTGAGTATTAAAACATTTTATGGAAAAGGAAAAAAAGACCGTATATAATATTGGTTCTAGGACGATTACCCCCTGGGCAATCACCCCCCCCCCGGAAAATTACCCCCCGGAAAACTACCCTCATAGGACAATTACCCCTGGAATATTACCTCCTGGAGAATCATCCCCCGAGGACAACTACCCCCAAGGACAATTACCCCCGGAAAATTACCCCTCGGAGAATTACCCCCCCCCTCCCCCGAGGACAACTACCCCCCCCCCCCCCCCCCCGCTGACAATGACCCCCGATGACAATTACCCCCCGAGGACAACTACCCCCCCCCCCCCCCCGAGGACAATTCTACCCCGATGACAATTACCCCCGAGGACAACTACCCCCGTGGACAATCAGAATTCAATAGCAAAAGACGATCTGACACATTGAGAGATGGCTACGAGCCCATAAGATCCCCTGCATGAACCCATATTCGATCAAATACTATAGCACGTTGTCTTCCTTGTCTCGAAATCATCAACCGCACTGGCGTTGCATAAATTATAATGAAAGGGAAATGTGTAGTAACGCCAGTGCGGTTGCTGATTTCCACGAAGGATGTTAGTTTTAGGTAAGTGTCCAGCGCTTTTCAAAATGCATAGAAATACGTTTCTCTGGAGCAGCGTTATTTTAACTTTTTGTAAGTCACGGTATCCTCTTCATAAATGAAAAGTTTCTCCCAAATCCCAAAGTCTTTACAGACTGTTAATTTTGCATGGGTCTGGCACTCGTCAAGTGATGCACACATGTATGGGCACATTTAAGAATAAAAAGGAGAAGACATTTTCAAACTGATAAAAAATTAGTTTGTAATCCACACACTAGAAATGATTTAAAGTACTGTATGCGGGCACCTTGCCGCCGAATGTACATAAATAAAAAGTGATATATTCGGTCATGACCTTGATACACGAATATGAGGATATTCGGGCCTCTCGTTGCCCTTTTTTGCCTTGCTGTCAAAATATTGTCAGCGAGCGAGGAAGGAAGACACTTGAGTATCTTCACAATTTTATTTTCTAATGTAATTACATATTTTAGCCGTTTCTGATATTTGATTTGTTTACAAAATCAACGTTTTCCAATTCATTCTCTTTCGGCACCCCGGCTGAAAAACGCTGTGCTGTAGTTACATCCACATAAAAAACATATTATTATCACTCTAACTTGGATGCTGGTGTGAAGAAACAAGACTCTTATAGGGGGAAATAGGAAATTTATAATCGATATAAAGAAAATAATTAGTGGATGATAGTGAGGACATGACGTTACAGACTGATGAGTGAGTTCCCAATTTGCCTTGTGCTTTTCTTTGTTTCATAGTTTTACTTACTTTTTCAAAAATTCATAACTTTCTTTGATTGGTTTCAAGGGTGTCGATTTGTATCCGTGGTTGGGGGGGGGGGGGGTGATACACTGTAGGTGCCAAAATATTTTCGGCAATGGATCAAAGCAACCAAGAGGTAGAAGCGAGTTGCAGGTTGCACCCCTCCCCAAGGGCAGGCGCGCCGGAAGCAGTTTGGGATTGGGGGGGCAAACATATTCCAGGGGGCTCACCTTCCGAGGGCAGTGACGTAATGAGAAAAAACGTTCGGAAGGGGGGGGGGCAGACGAAAAATCTGCATCACCACCAGTCTTACACGTTACATGCAGGTCCCGCGGAACGTTTTTCAAAGTGAAGTATTAACGATCAGGTAGAGCGTAAATTGGCGTGGGGTCCAGCCTCGGCAGGGTGTCAAGGGGCTGAGCCCCCGGAAGCTCAGGGATTTTAGGTATTTAATTACGGTTAGATGAGCATCCAGGGGCCTCTTTAAGGCCATTGACGTGTTCCAGAGGGGGGGGGGGAGCCCCCAGAAGCTCAGAGGTTTTAATATTTAACTACGGTCAGATGAGCAACCAGGGGCCGCCCTAGGGCACTTGGTGGGGTCCAGGGGGCAGGGCCCCCGGAAGCTCAGGGGTTTTAGGTATTGAATAATGGTCAGATGAGCATCCAGGGGCCCGCCTTATAGGCCCTTGGTGGGGTCCAGGGGGCAGAGCCCCCGGAAGCTCAGGGGTTTTAGGTATTTAATAATGGTCAGATGAGCATCCAGGGGCCCGCCTTATAGGGCCCTTGGTGGGGTCCAGGGGGCAGAGCCCCCGGAAGCTCAGGGGTTTTAGGTATTTAACTACGGTCAGATGAGCAACCAGGGGCCGCCCTAGGGCACTTGGTGGGGTCCAGGGGGCAGGGCCCCCGGAAGCTCAGGGGTTTTAGGTATTGAATAATGGTCAGATGAGCATCCAGGGGCCCGCCTTATAGGGCCCTTGGTGGGGTCCAGGGGGCAGAGCCCCCGGAAGCTCAGGGGTTTTAGGTATTTAATTACGGTCAGATGAGCATCCAGGGGCCCGCCTTAGGGCCCTTGGTGGGGTCCGGGGGCGGAGCACCCGTAAGCTCTGGGGTTTTAGGCATTTAATTACGGTCAGATGAGCATTTTTTATGCCTTATTTGTGACATTGGCAGGTCACTTATTTTTTCTCTCCGTCTTTCTTTCTTTTTCTCTTTAACATACTTTTTCAAAAAGTGAGGGGGGAGGGGCTCGAGCCCAGCCACTTTGCAGACCATGTCATAAAGGCTTCTAAATAAGCGTATTTTTCGCCCGACTGTAATTTGGGAATTTCTTATTTTCCAACAAACGCATAAAAAGGTATGACTTAAAAAAAAATGGAGAAAAAATACCGGAAAATCATGTCATAACAGCAACATGTGTAAATCACTGGTATCGTATAGATATACCCCCCCCCCCATCAGTACGCCAGCGTTCAGGGGCTCATGTCTTCTCACCCCTATAACAAAACCAAAAAAACAGACACGTTTTCCCATTCTCGCACAATATGTCCACGATATGCGCGTATCGCTATTATAAACCGTATAGGTAGCATGCGCAATGTTTATAAAAATTTAATTCCTGTGAACTTTCCTTTTCTTTGAATGGAATGGTATATGTGCTTTAATTCAGGTTTTTATTATTGTTATGTTCTTTTGGGTTAAAAATACAAACCATGTTTATTCCTTTACTGCTTTTTTTTTTTTTTTTTGGAGGGGGGGGGGGCGTTTTGGGGGGGCAAAAATGCGTTTTGCCCCCCCCCACTTTTTTGACTGGGGGGGCAACTGCCCCCCCTGCCCCCCCACTTCCGGCGCCTATGCCCAAGGGCGTAGCCAGGATTTCATTTTAGGGAGCACGCTAAGCTAGGGGGTTGGGTGCAGGGAAGGGGGAGCTTCCCCCCTCCCCCGCGAAGCGCGGAAGCTTTGACGTTTCATTAACTTATTAGAGAAAGAAGACGATTCGTTGGACCGTTCCCGACCCTTAATCCTTGTTTGAATCAAGTTCCCCTTCCTCCGCGCGTAACGCGGAAGCTCTGACGGTTCATTAGATTATTAAAGAAAGAAGGCGATTCGATGTACCATTCTCAACTCTTAATGTTTGAACAAGTTCCCCTTCCAGCTCCGCGCGTAGCGCAGAAGCTCTGAAGTTGCATTTGATTATTAAAGAAAGAAGACGATTCGATGTACCATTCTCGACTCTTAATCCTTGTCTGAATTCAGTTTCCCCCCCCCCCCCTCCCGCGCGAAACGCGGAAGCTTTGACGTTTCAATAAATTATTGGAGAAGGAAGACGATTCGTTGTACCGTGTCCTTGTCTGAGTGCAATTCGCCCCTGCCCTCTCGCGCTAAGCACGGAAGCTTTACCGTTTCATTAAATTATTAGAGAAGGAAGACGATTCGTTGTACCGTGTCCTTGTCTGAGTGCAATTCGCCCCTGCCCTCCCGCGCAAAGCGCGGAAACTTTGACGTTTCAATAAATTATTACTCTTAATCCTTGTCTGTATTCATTTTCGCCCATCCAGCGCTAAGCGCGGAAGCTTTACCGTTTCATTAAATTATTAGAGAAGGAAGACGATTCGTTATACCGTGTCCTTGTCTGAGTGCAATTCGCCCCCGCCCTCCCGCCCTCCCGCGCGAAGCGCGGAAGCTTTGAAGTTTCATTTGATTATCACTCTTAATCCACGTCTAAAATCATTTTCGCCCATCCCGCGCGTAGCGCGGAAGCTTTCACGTTTTATTAAATTATAAGAAAAAGAAGATGATTCGTTGTATCGTTTACTTTGACGTTTCATTTAATTATAACTTATAACTTATAAGTTGCCCCCCTCCCGCGCAATGCGCGAAAGCTTTGCTGTTTCACTAAATTATTAGAGAAAGAAGACGATTCGTTGTACTGTTCTCTATATTAATCCTTGTCTGAATTCAGTTTGCCCACATGATGTACGTAACTATGGAACGTTCGTTTGCAAATCTTTGGATGCACAGCCCTAATGGTGGGTAGATGTTATCTCCCGGCAGTGCTTGTCGCAACTTCTGGAAAGGAATTGTATACTACTGTTAGTGTTAACGGCCACTAATTAGGCCCATTAGTGACTATACAAAATATATGCTCTTCCTTGCTATTTGGGAATGTGTCAGTTTGCAACAGAAATGGATAAACGCGAATTTTGTTGAAAATCATGTGATATCACAAACATTTATAAATCACTTGTATGAAATACGCCAGTTACATAGGCCTACATCAGCTTTTCAATAAAAATTAAAAAAAAAGTTGTGACATAATATTCGTTCTCCAAAAATGAAAAAAAATTAGAAAATATCAGGAAATAAAATGAGTAAAAAAACAAAAATAAAGATACCATGACGTGAATTTTAAAAGGGTGAACGGAAACAACATAACAACTAGTGAACTATCTTATAAGTCATACTAATGTCCGAAAATCTTTCTCCTTGTCTCCAATCTCACCACGAATTTGTCACAAAGTTCATTTATATTTACATTATCCAGGATTGTCTGATGTTGCAGATTGCTACTTTTGCGTTTCGCGCTTAACATTTAGCTCGTTGCTTTTTAACGTTGCGTCTTTGCATTTGGCGCACTGCATTTCTATGGTGCTGTTGTTTGAACAAATTGAATAAATTCCTCAATTCCTGATGAAGCCGTATGAGCGAGAATTCAATTTCTTCTTGTCTCATATACGGTTGTCTCATTTACCTCGTACATATGTATGTATTATGAAAATGAGATAACAAAATGTGTATATTGACGGTCATCTTGCGAGTAATAACCATTAACTACTCTCATCGGGCTCTCATCATAAATTTTTATGACAGTTGCCCCCAGTCAAAAAAGTGGGGGGGGGGGGGGGGGGGCAAAACGCATTTTTGCCCCCCCCCAAACGCCCCCCCCCCCTCCAAAAAAAAAAAAACAGTAAAGGAGTAAACTTAATTTTTTTTTCCTTAGGTGAATTATTGGGGGGGGGGGGGTGATTGTACAGGCCATCCCCCCACCTGAAATATTGGGGGGGGGGGGATATATCCCTCACCCCCCCCCCCGGGATCGACACCCATGATTAGTTTGTCTGATTTTTCTGCTTTTATTGAAAGTAAGTTATTTTTGGAGTGGACTTGTCCTTTAAGAAGGCCATTGCAAAAGCTCACGTCGCCATCAAAATACACTATTCAAAAAGACTTAAGTTTAGGTGCGAGTAGAATGTTCTGATCTGAAGAGCGGAGAGTGTGACAAGGATGAGGTAAGAAAATTAATGCTTAGGGAAGATGCAGGGACAGAAAACAGATTATATTTGTTTGTTTAAAGGTGCAGGGACAGAAACGGCCTTGCTCCCATCCTTCCATGAACTTGGGAGTCAGTGGGCGAGAACTTTTGCCACAGTTGTTATATATTTTTTAATGTATTATTATTGTATTTTGTTGGTGGTGTTATTGTTGCGACACACGCCTCCCTATATACAGGGAAGCTGGCCTTTCATAGTACAAGTTATACTCAGGCATAAGCGAAAACTATAGGAATATGAAATCACAATTGTTTTTAAATAAAAATAAAGAAAACACATTTATTACTCACATTGCCAGTAATGAAGGAGTTACCAGACCAGGTGATTTAATTGGAATATCATAAAAGCTAAGTCCACTGACTCCACTCCGAAAATAATTTGCTTTTAATAGATGCAGCCAAAAACAAGAGAAACAGAGCATAAAAGATTTGAGCAAAATCGGAAAACTAATAAGGAAGTTATGTATTTTTTAAAAAGTATGAACGAATTTGGAACTTAGGAAATCGCTACAAAAATTGCCAATTTGGTATTCAGTTTGTGACGTCATTGTCTCACTATTTACCATTTGCTTTATATGTTTATTCCATTAATTTCCCTTTTTATCCCAAAACACTTGATTTCCCCATGATGCCTGTGACCAGGTTAAATGATTTGTATCATATTGCGTGCATGACATTTCACAAAATCTTTTAAGAACTTTGAGGAAGTTTGATACTATTTTCTGAATATTGTTTATTCATAATAGAATTCTAATTGATTTTTTATAAATAGTTTATCAACATTCAATTTTGTTATTATTTAATTGAAAAAATTACTCTATAGTGTATTCACACACAAACGTATTGCTATATAATTTGGATCATTGGTGTGAGGTTGTAGGGGGAAATTTGAAATTTATATTAACAATATAGAGAAAACAATAAGTGGGTAGTGAGGCAATGACGTCACAGACGAATGAGTGAGTTGCCAATTTGTCTTGTGATTTTCAAGGTTTTTAATGTCATTACAAATTCATAACTTTTTAATTGGTTATCCGTTTTTACTCAAACTTTTTTTGCTGAAGATTTTTCTACTTCTATTGATATTAAGTTATTTTTTGGAGTGGATCGACTGCTAGGTTTACAATAATCTAGTTTGGATGTCTTGATCTCTCTTTAAAAATATATTTATCAGTTTAAATAGTGAATTTTGTATACATGTACATGTACATACATTAATATTTTGATTTTGCATTTTCGACCCATTGAGTACAAGTTAGCAAAAGTTCTGTATGTTAATTGTGATTTCTATTTCAAGACTGAATTATGCTCTACATATAAATAGAAGTACATTAAAAAATGATGGCAAAGATACAACGAAGTCAACCATAATCAATATTAGCATAAAATACACACATATATTTCCATAATTATCCTCCCCCTCCCCTTCTTCCTGACAAAAAAAAATGCGTAAGTAAAAAAGCTCCCTGTCTATTGACTGGTGATAAGACTATACATTGCGCTTCAAAAGTACCCGGATGCAGAAGCGGCCATATTCGCTTGTGTTGTTTGATAAAGCATGAAACAGGAAGAAGGTTGCCTTTTAGAAAAGTTGTGATATTCACTGGAAATGGATCGCCAACAGGGTAGGAAACCTATGAGGAGGATGAGGGATAGTCCTGAAATGCAGAGAATGACAGATCGAGATAGAATGAGCCCTGGGAGTGACAGGTATGATGGTGGTAGGGGAGGTGCAAAAATGGGAGGGCGAATGAGGAGCATGGATAGAGACGAAGGCTCCAGGCGTGGGACAGGCGATAGGCGTACTGGCCGCGACGACTATGATCGCCCGCAAAACTATGATCGTCCTCAAAACTTCCAAAATGATGGTTTTCAGAGGAAAGAACCTGATTGTTTAAGAATCACGAATTTTCCATCTCATGTTTCTGATACTGCAATTAGAGATGCTCTTTTCCATGAATTCAAGAAATATGGTGAAGTGAATGTGCGTGTTGTGTTCAGTCAAGCCAAAAATGAGCGGATTGCTTATGTGAGGTTTAGACTTCCAGATCAAGCTAGAGATGCAATGCAAGCTCGTGGAGACCGTCTTACATTGTTTGCAAGACCTTTACATATTGTAGCTATTGTGAATAAAACAAATCATAATCAAGGGCAAGGTCATGATGGTGGTTTCATGAATAGTAACAGACAAAATGATTTTCAGGGAAGACGTGGTGGAATGCAAGGAAAGAGTTATAATAATAGGCAGGATATGGGTAGTAGTGGTGGTGGCAGAGGAAGAGATAGAGATTTCAGTCGTTATGAGTCAAATTCTCGTAACTATGGAAATGATGGGTATCAGCAAAATCAAGGTCGTGATAGAGACCGTGATGCTACATTTTTGCCAGAGGATGACCCAAAGGCTACACGCACAGTGTTTTGTGGTAACTTGGAAGATGGAATCCAAGAAACTGAAATAAGAAGGCATTTTGAGAGGTATGGTTTTGTTGAAGAAATAGACATCAAGTACCCACCTCGAGGTCAGGGAAATCCTTTTGCCTTTGTGAAGTTTGAAAATTTGGATATGGCTTACAAGGCAATAATATCTATGTCTGGTCAGTATATTGGGAGGAATCAGTGTAAGACAGGATATGGCAAGCAATCTCCAACAAATTGTCTTTGGGTAGGAGGCTTGGGTCCATGGATCACATTGGGTGTGCTGGAAAGGGAGTTTGATCGCTTTGGAGCAATCCGCAAGATTGATTATATCAAAGGGGATTCCTTTGCTTACATTCAGTATGAAACCGTAGAAGCAGCTCAGGCAGCTGCCAGCCACATGCGAGGTGTTCCATTGGGAGGACCAGACAAACGACTTAGAGTGGATTTTGCTGAACATGGACCTGGCTTACAGACAACAAAAAAGCAGTTCAAGCCATACCAAGGACCATCTAACAATGATGATGGCCCAGGTGGCAGAGGTTTTAACCGCTTTAACCAAGACAGAGATATTGGTCGTGATATTTCGCCTCCACCCTTTCGTGATGGACCAGATCAGTGGCAAGGAGGTGACCGTGGAGGAGGTTATGATGGAAGTCGTGGTAACTGGCAATCTGGAAATAGATACAAAAATGATAACTGGAATCGCAGGGATAGTGACCAACCTGGAAGAATGATGCAAAAAGGTGATAACCGTAGGAGGCGAAATGGATCACCTGATGATATACCTGGTAAGGAAGACTGGTCCCCAAGCAATGTGAAGGCATCAAAGCGCCGAAGATCTCCTGGTGGTGATTGGTCTCCTGAGCGAAGGAAACCTAGAGATGCTTCAAATGCACGTGATTGGGATGCTTCACCAGATGGTCGTGTGCGCCATCAACGATCCATCAGTAGTGACTTGTCTGACCAGGATTTTGGTAGCCAGCCTATGGAACGGCGTCGAAAGCGTGGTAGTAGGCGCACCAGAATCCCAGATAGCTTGGATAATCTGTCCGATCTTCTCAACTACGTGTCAATGTCCTGGAGAGGTCATTTGGTTTTGAAGAACAGTGCATTTGCTACTCGCATGTTCTTAGTGGGAGGAGATGCAGACACTGCTGAAGCTCTGCTGCCGCACAACTTGGGAAGTGATGAATCTGCCCTGAGGATCACACAACGATTACGTTTGGACCAACCTAAGCTTGATGAAGTTGCCAAAAGAATCTCCCAGGCTGGATCTAGTGGTCATGCGATTTTGCTTTCCATGACTGGAACGAGCGATGATTCTGACACTCTGCCATCTGGAACCCAACCACGAGCCTTGGTGAACTTGGTTACTTACCTTCAGCAGAAGAAAGCTGCAGGAGTTATCAGCTTACCAGTGAGTGGAGAGCAAAACAAGGATAATGTTGGTGTCCTCCATGCCTTCCCTCCATGTGAATTCAGTCACAAGTTCCTTCATGATATTGCTCCAGGTCTAGGCCCTGATCCTTCCAAGGAGGATCATCTTGTTGTCATTATTGTAAAGGGGGCAGCCTAAATTCCTGGATTCAAAGTGTTTTTTTTTTATTAATATTTTTTAAAGATAATTTTTGTCCTGTTGTTAAAAGTGATAGTTTTAGGGATTAATGCAGATGAAAAAAACAAGTTAATTATTCAATTTGGGAACTACATTTTATGTAGCTGGTTCTTTTTTGTAGTCCATGCTCATACATGTATGTTTTAGTGTCTTTTAGAGTAAACAAATAATGTATTACATGTAGTGGCTGAAATGCTTTGTAAAATTTGGCATAGTTTCTGGTATTAGTGATGCTTATTTTGGGTGAAATTCTTTGAATTTCTTGCATTTTATTTGTAATAAACAACTTCACTTGAATGTATTTATAATTTTTACATTGACATGTAAAATAACACTGTTACTGTATGTTGATGAGATTGTCTGTTAGTACGTACATGAATATTGAATTTGGAGCATTGTAATACGATCATCCCAAATGGGATTTTAACATAATTATATGTAACAGTAACATACTGTAAAAACTAAAAACAACTACCAGTAAGCTTTTGTAATGAATGTACAGTATGTCGGGATGAGCATACTTCTTGAGAAAGGTTGGAATGTTGCATTGTTTGTCTCTAAGTAAGCTCATTGTAACATGTTTTACATGTAAAAGTGGGTCTGCCCTGGCCATGGATTTGTGCTCTTCCAGTATGTTGAAAAAGACAATTCTACACCTCAATGTGTAACAAGGCAAATGTTTTAAAGCCTTCATGACCGGATCAAGTGGTTCACAAGAATGAGAATGGCCTTCAAGTTGCAACAACACGTGTTACTCTGCAAATCTTGCCCTCCCTAATGCACGCTCCTCATTTACCATCTCCTGTCATCAATCAAAGGCACTTATAAAAATCTGGAATGATTAATTCCTGTGGGCTCAATTGTATAAGAAATCCATCACACTCCTTCACTGAACTCTTAAGCTCCTCATCCATTATCCTCCTACTGAGATAAATGCTTCTAATTGCTGAGGCATTGTGTTGCCATTACAACTATCCCCATCACTCCAGATGATCAACAAGCTGAATTTGAAAGGTAAGTCAAAGATATTTAGCAAAATTTCATCTTTTCTTTTTTATGTGGATAACAGAGCGACTTTAATTGATGAAGCAGCACGTTCATGTGGAAGGATGCTTCTGTGATTTGTGTTATTTTGTTTTCAACCTGGAAGTGTCGTCGATGAGAAAAGCATTGTTGCTGTTCGAGGCAACACAAAGTCATCCAGCCGCAAGATGTAGGTGCATTGTTTTTATTACACTGATGTGATTTACCTGATATACTTCCATTGGGAGTGGAACCATATGAAAACCTTTGTATCTTCTATGAAGAAATGATATATTTGTGGTTCTATACAACTTGGTTTGTTATTCGGAGATGTGCACAAATTTGAATCCCATGGTATGTGGCAGCTTTACAATTTGATGTTTTAAAGTGGCTCCAATGAGCATAATTGAAAACAGTTTGTAGCTTCTGTGAAGTTTGGATCACTTGTGCATTACAGTAAGCGAAATACTTCAGAAAATGTTAGATTTTGACACTTTGATGTGGCGGTGCAGATATGAAATTGTGAAAACGTTCACTGTGACAAACGTCCCGAATTTAATTTTACTCTAAATGAATTACTCTGAATTAGTGCATCCTGTTCCTGTATTATGACTGGGTTAACTTTAGAGATCCCATGGAAATAAGCGCAACCTTTTACAAATTTGTTTGTGCTCTTGGAGAGACAAATCTTGGAGTCAAATTGAAAAACATCCCATAATTATTTAGTTTTTGTAGGAACATCAAAGTTGTCAAGCCATGTGTGGTTTACTGCAATAGTTTTTTCCTTTTTCTCCAAGCATGCAAAACATATTATTTGGAGATACCATCAATTATGTGTGTGCCCCAATCAGTGCCATTGGATGGCTGCCTGCCATGTGTTTCTTCGGTTGTTATTTATATTTTGATATATTGAGGTGCTGGAGATCATGTGCTCGTTGACCGCAACATGTTTGATACATAGTGAACATCACAGTGAGTGCAAATCTGTTATTTTTGTTGTTCATCCCACCCTATTAGGAGAAACCGCAAATGTGTGTCAACAATCGTGTTTGCTACATTATTTACCATGAGGAGTGCTTCAACTTACCAAAGCTGTGATGTTTCTTGAAAAAAAAACTTTACAAGGAGGATCCCTCAAAGGAAATCAAGCTTTTTGTTCATTTGTTTTGAAGAGGAACATGAACCTTTTAGCGATGAACTAAGTGAAATGTGTTTATTTTGAATTTGTGCATTTTATTGTGTAAAGTGGTGCCATTTTTATTCTTGGAGGATCAAAAGTGAACTTGTGTTTGTGCTCAAAGTGGATCTCTGAGGACATGAGGATAAATCATCATCATCAGTGTTGCACATGACCATCGATACTCTATAACGTTCTATTGCGGAGGAATCATCAACTACAATCTACAATCATCGCGCTGTGACATCATGTATTGTAGGATCAGTATCTTGATCACTGGATATCAACATTAAAATAATAAATATTGTTTAATCATATAATGCTTGTAAGAACATACATGTAGTGTCATTGGTACATGTATGCAAACGTAACTGAGAAAGAGCATGCCTCGCACACTACATGTAGTCTGACAAAGTTTCTCTAAAAGATAAAACTTGTAAAAATGATACATGAAAATCTTGATGCGTAATGCTTTCATATTTGAATTTCCTAATATATATTCTTAATGTTAGTCAATTCATATCTAGTTCTATTTTGTTTGTGAATAAAGAGGCAAAATGAGTGCATACAAAGTACCATACTGATGACACTACATGTATGTACCTTCACTCCCTTTTATACATGTTTTGCTTTTTTGTATAATATTCAGGCCTAATAATTGCATAGGAGAAGATTGCTTTACTTTACTGAAAATTTGAAATACTGGTACAACTAAAAATGTTTTAGGAGTGTTCATTCCTGAGAGGTAAATTTATTTTAAATTTCTTTTTTGCTGAAGCTTTAAAAACAGGATGTGGTGGGAATCTCGATCAGAATGGCAGTTTTGAAGATATTTTTTAAAGAAAAACCGATAGCAGCTATGAATGTTGTATTTTGGTATTATAAGTGTGCCATGATTGTCATTTTCTTTTGTACCCACATAAATGTACATATTGGGGCAAAACTATGTCATCATACATTTTTTTTCTTCTTCAAAATACAATGGTTGCAGATCAGTGTATCCATGAGAATGTATAGTTTTGTATATTTTGTAAAGTGTAGAATAAGTTGTTATAACAATGCTATTAATTTGGTGATTTTTGGCGACAATCTCATAATCATAATCAAAAATTCAAAACATTTGTTGATGAAATTGTTGAAAGCTTTTATTGTGTTAAGTTTCCAATCTGATTTTGAAATTAGAATGTGGGAAAATAGATTTGTACAGTACATGTAATTTAATTTAATGGACATGCCTATATTTATGTAAATTTCACAAAGAAACTTTTGCTTAAAAAAGAAGGCAGTTATTGCTGTCCAACAAGAGTGTACAGGACCCATTTTCTTCTATGATTTTGATAGACTTTCTGATAGAAAAAGAGAAACATGTAAGATTTTATGATTATACACTTTATGTACTTCATACAGATGATTTGTCGTCACTTTCTTGTCGATGCTTTGCAACCAGAATTTAAGAAGATCTTGTAGAAATTTACATTTCTGATTTTCATTGTAGATAACTGAATTTACCTTAATTAAGCTGTACATAAATGTCAATGATGCAAGATACATGTATACATTGCTATAGAAACAAAGTGTTAAATAGTCATGTTGGGAAGAACAAGGTGAAAATCATTAGGGCAATTTTTTAATTTCTAAATATGCATAGAGTAAATGACCAACTCTCTCAAAGACTACAGATTATTTCTATTATTTTGTTAACAGAAGAACTTAAAAATCACATCATGTACATTCAAGTGTATACATTTCTATGTATTTATGTTTTATTGCCACCATTATGAAGCCTGTAAACCTCTGAAAACGATTTAATGGCATCAATTTTTTAAATAATGTAATATGTAATTTTGTCTACAAGGATGCTCACCTTTGTCTGATAAATGTAATATTAAATATAGTAGTACATGTGCACAACAAAACTTTGGTTGGTCTCATTTTTTTTTTCTTTTTTAGTATACTACATGAGTGCCCTATTTGAGGAAAATCTGATATTTAGTATACTATACATGTATTAAAGTAAGAAAGTATTCATTATTTAATTTTAAAGTTGTAATGGACTAACCACAAACTACCAACTCTGTAACATCAGGGCCCTGTTTTTTAAAGGGCAACGAACGATTGATCCGAATCAATCACAAGTTTGCAGTCTCCTGGTGGTAATGGTTTTATTAAAAAAATCATTTGCAGCTAGATGGCTGAATTGCAGAATTTTGTACAATGTAAAAACATAAATATTTATACAAACATAAATCGTATTAAGGCATATTAATGAAATTTTCTAAATAAACTAGTGTACACATATATATACAAATTAATAAAATTCACAAAATTCGCTTAACAAGTGCTAATTTCATTCCACAATCATCATAGGGTTGGAGGGAAATATATAGAAGAGAGGTAGGGAGGGTGATAGTGCAGACAGCACAGGAGATCCAGGAAAAGTGTGAGATAGAGAAAGACAGAGGGAGAGAAAGGGAGAGAGGGACAGAGAAAGAGAGACAAAGTGAGAGATACATGTAGAGAAAGATAATGCTGAGGATGAGAGTGTATATCAGACATAATATTTCTCCTATCTCTTATGTACATAGTTGCGGTCGATATCAATCGCAAACAAGCTGTGATTTATAACACCTCTTTATGAGATAGGGCCCAGATGTTGTACATGTATTCTGAAGCCTTTGTGCACCTCTCCCATTTTCTCACTGAAAATTTCATAATGTACTGTGCACCGTCCATCATCATGATTTTTGGTGAAGAAGACTGGTACACGTACATGTATTATCTTTATCATAGGGGATGTACTGTATATGAAAACATGTCCAATAATATACTGTGCATGTACCAGGGCAGGTCCAAGCTATTTGGATTGTGACGTACGGGACATTTAGAGACTTTAAACAAGAAATAACAACAGATGAAATTATTTATATGGCTATCTTTTGGAATGAGTCTGGCTATTATGGGCTAGTTCATTTGTGGAAAGTTTTAGTTCTGACCAATTTTTTAATTAATTTTAAATGTAATTAAATTATTTATATGGCTATCTTTTGGTATGAGTCTGTGGCTATTATGGGCTAGTTCATTTGTGGAAAGTTTTAGTTCTGACCAATTTTTTAATTAATTTTAAATGTAATTAATGTGCTGCGTGACGTACGGGACCATCTGTTATTTCTTGTTTAAAGTCTCTAAATGTCCCGTACGTCACAATCCAAATAGCTTGGACCTGCCCACCAGTATCCCTGGCCCAGATATAATGAAAAAAATCTGTGGTAAACCAAAAAATATGAAATTCATTGTACATGACAAATGGGATAAGTGCTATAAGGTAAATGTACTTTGCGGACACAAATCTTTGTTAGTCATGAGTTATGCCTCATTGACACTTGCACGCATTTTTGTCCCGCACTGCCCTGCTCTATGGCGTGCCAATGCGTGCCAATTAGTAGCACGCAGGGTCACGTCTAATTTACGGATAGTTCACGCAATGCGTAACCACCAGGACACGTATTCGTAGACTATGCGCATGGCATGCGAAAACTGCGCGAGAATTATGCGCAGCCAATGCGCAAATTTTGAGCAAATTAGTTGTTAACTAGTCGTGAACATGCGTACCACTAGGCCAATGGACACGCATCAGCGCGCACTGGCACGACTAGATGGCGCAAAGGGTGCACATAGTACATGAAAGTTGCCAAACAAAATTGCCGTGCCAAAATTTTGAACATTTTGAAATTTTTGTCACGCATTTCACGTACGGCCCCACTCTACCACGAAGACTTCCCGCATTGGTACGCAAGAGTATGTGTCAATGCGCAAACTATGCGCAAACCATAATGCGGGCAAGTGTCAACGGGGCATAACACTGACTGCACGGTCTACTGCATACCACACATGTAGGTTAGAGACTGACAAAGCTATGTGTACATCAGTGGCAGATTAACACATTAATTTTACTTTTTTTTTAGATGGGCCCCCTTCCCTGGTGCTCAGGGGGGATGTAATTTTTCATATTTTCAAGTTCCCCCCCACCACTGAGCAAATTTTCGGCCGGCTGTTTTGTCACAAATGGGGCCCCCTTCCCTGCCGCCAGCTGAATCCGCACCTGGGGGGTGTTTCACAAAGATCCGAAGTAGAACTTAACTCTAAGTTGGACTTAAAAATTATGGACAGCCATTTGAGTCTTTAAATGAAATATATTAAAAAGCAGAAATTCAAGTATTTTAGACTTTTTATTAATTCCACATCCAGAACATGAAATCTCCTTGATGATAGAAAATATGAATGATTTCAATAAACAATGAATGCCTTTCAAAATAACTTTTACAAAATATTTTCAAAGATGCTAATGGCTTTCCATATTTTTTAAGTCCAACTTAGAGATAAGTTCAACTTAGGATCTTTGTGAAACACCCCCCTGGTGTACAGTACATTGTACATGTAGGCTGTGCTCAAGGCTTATAATGTTGGTACCGTTAACTGGTAAAGTATCACATTACAGTCTGTGACTCTGTGCCTGCAGGCTACTGTCGCCACTGCTGTAAATGTTAATGAAAAAGTTGTTATTTTGCATTGATTTATTACACTATTTTAAGTCGTGGCTTTCTTATCCTGACTGATCTCCTCATTATATGCTTTTGTGAAAACAAACTTTGATGCAGAGTGGATTTTGTTTCCCTTTAAAATTTCTACCATATACCACCAACATAAAAAATGAAGGAAATTTAAAAAAATATAACGCTATTGTCATTTGTCACTCATCACGTAAAGTATCTTTCACACACATTTACTCATTTGTAACACGTTTATTATCCTCTTGCCTAGGAAGTCTGAGGGAATATACATGTAGTAATGCTGCCGTCCGTCCATTACAAATCTGGTTTTCATTTGATAATTTTAGTAATGTTTTAATTAAATTTGATATGAATGTACATGGTATCAAAATACAGCCGAAATTTGATTTCAGAATATGTAGGTCAAAGGTCATATTTCATTAAATATGCCCAAAAAAAGTTAATTATTCGAAAATTTGGTTTCCGTTCGACCACTTTACAATGTTTAACAGATTTTAATGAAATTTGATATTACGGTACATGGGTTAAAAATGCAGTCTAAATTTGATTTCAGATTATGTAGGTCAAAGGTCATAGCTCATTTAATGTGCCAGAAAAAGCTGATACCGTTATTCAAAAATTTGGTTTCCGTTTTTTAAATCACTTTAGTAGTGTTTGACAGATTTTTAGTGAAATTTGATATGAAGGTAAATGGTATCGAAATACAGGTCAAAGGTCATAGCTCATTGAATAGGCAAAAAATTGCTAATTACAGGCCATTTGTATCCGGTAAGGGGATGCTATGCTGTGTGTTTTGACTTGTTTAATGTAGATATACTGAAATATACATACAGACAAAATTTTTCAGTTTTTATTTTCATGTTTATTGTTTACTTTACTAGTATTTATAATTGTTAAATCTATATCTTGAAAATAAACAACCATTATCTAAAAACGTGATACAACATTCATAGAATGTAGTAAGTTCTGGTTGTAACTTGATCAAAATGTTGGTAGAATTGAAATACTGCATGTTCAAGACTACAAAATACATGATGTACAAGTAGGTGATATCTCCTAAATGAATTCAACAGAAATACAAATTACATTTAGCTCAAAATGAGCGAAAAAAGATGTGGAAATGATTAGTCACCCTCACTGCATGTCAAGCACTAGAACATGTGTTCTGCTTATTGTGCCTTTCCAAATGTGACTTCTTGGAAGTTCAAATAAAGGGAAATCCAACCCTTGTAAAAACTTAATTTGTCTGAAATCAAGAAAATAAGATTAACATAATCATGAATGGCAAGTTTGAAATAAATCGGACTGATAAAAAGAAAGTTACAAATGTTTGAAATATGAAATCACTGTAGGTCTATATGATCTCAAATTGGCAGTTTGGTTAGTGGATTGTGACATAGTCATGGATACCTCATTCGTTTGCCATGTACAAAAATATAATTATTTTGTAATTTTCTCCTAAATGCCTACAAAAAAGTAAGAGCACTATGTATATTATTATAGGCCCCCTCTAAAGAGAATAGACCCTCCTGAGCCATGCATTTTTTTGAAAAACTGAAATTATAAGTTTATAAGTTTTTGTGTTGAAACAACAACGTTAATGATTCACTATTCAGTCAATTTGAAGAGTACATACCAAAAGTGATTACATATTTCAAAACTTTCTAAAGCTTTTGTCTGATTCATTCAAACTTTCACCAGTTTATTCCTCTGATTTTTTTGCTTTCCTCTAGAGTAGATTGCTACCAAGGTTGGATTTCCATTCAACTTTATTCACATCTTGTTAGTCAGAACCACCCTCCTACAATTAATCGCAGTGGTTTGTGTTTGTGTGTGTACTTAACAAATAGCAAGCATGGATGAAAAGCAGTAGCTGGGTGCAACATAAGTCCTGCACATACTCGTTTATGAGTCATCTGTGTGTTCAGGGATGTGAATTAGGATAGTAAGTGTGAGTGCGCTTTAACGGATCCTATGAACCACAGTGATTTACCATGACAATGTGAACAAGCCTTAATGGGTTTTTTTTTCAAGCCACTTTCTCTTGTGATGCAGTTTCAATACAAGGTCTTGGGATTAGCTTTCAAAGCCATACACCAATAAATACATGTATTCCCAACACAAAATATAAGATAAGAATCGACTACGATTTTCGTAGAATCAAAACAGGAAGTACAAGTAGTAAACAACCCAAGTACTTTGAATGCTGCAGGTAAAAACATGGATCAAGATGAAGTTGATAAGAGGACTCGTTTGGAATCAGAAAATAAAGTTTACATCTATTGACCTGCATTATCTTCAATCTGTTTTTTACATTAGTCCCACCCCCTCATCATTCAACCACTGACTTAAATCTGTTCTTATGCTTGCTGTAATTGGGGTTTCCAATATTCCATTCATTGTGGTGTGGTGTCCACAAATTTTTCCTTGTGTGGGCGTTTATTCAGGGGGGTGTGGCAGCAGTCCACTCTCTAGAAAAGTAGGTCAACAAACTTTCATTCCACATTATACACCATAACAATAATACATGTCCTTGTCATTGAATTAATTAGCTTCATTGTTGGGAGATGGGTCAATGCACTTACACAACAAGGTTTAACACAATGACTAATAATATACCACATGATCATTTATTAAAGAAAAAATATAACCCTTTCACATTGTGAAAATAAATCAAAGAACAATACGCTCAAAAAGCAAGAGACCTCTTATTTACTACATGGTGAGAAAAACTACCCATTCACAAAGTTAATTTTACTCCCAAATTAAATTGCCATACCGGTATTGTCATTTAAAACCACTACCGGTACTCCATCTTGTGTTGATTATACCAAATACGATTACTGGCAGTATTCTTCTAAATGTAAGCTGTGTACAAGCAAAATTGTACCTCGTGAATAGAACACTGATATGAGAAACATAAACCATAGGTAATTTGCAGGTCCCACTTCTTTGTACTTTCTTGTTGTTTATTTTTTACCTTAAATCTGAAACCCACCAAAGTCCCACATGCACATTTTGATGTGATGCATGTACCTGTATATGCAATTCTAAAATACAGATCCATGTGTGTACACACTATTTGCAATTATCTATATAAGGCTTTCAAGTGGTACAATAAATCAAGTGTATTCAATATCTTTAGCACAGTACCTGGATGACTGACCAATATTGTTTTTGTATTGCTCAGTCATCCAGGAACTTCAACTATCGATAGCACCCGAAAACGAAGCCATATTTACTACAAACAAAATATTTACTGACGTAAGTCAAATTTTGTTATTTCGCTTAGTCGGCCTGATATAGATATTACTATTATATGGCTTTGTTTTTGTGTGATACAAGAATATATTGCTCTTGCTATGACAATATTGGACTTGTTCAATTTTGTCATAGCTTGGGCAATACTTTCTTGTATCACACTCAAAGCCATCCAATATTGGATACATATTCACAGGGATGCATTGAAACATATCTTTAATGAATGTATTATGGGTGAGTTTTCTCTTCACAAGCATTTATGAGCCTTTTTGAAATAGTATACCGTACATGTAAAACTGATATACCGTAAGACTACTGACTGAGCATTTAAAGCTAATGCAATATTTATCCCAAATGTTAAGTATTTCATTGCACTTTTAATTATAAACATCACTTAATATAATGATATATATGATATATGATTTAATTCCCTTGTATGAGAAGATTGTAAATGTAGTCTGCTAAGATCTGTGCCCCTTAACACATAAGATAAGATAGCAACTGATTGCTATTTTGCTAATGACCATGATCAGTGGCGTACGCAGTATTTTTTCAACGGGGGGTTTTAACATTTTTAAATCGGGCCAAACAGGGTGCAGGAGCATGTCTTATATAGAGCTATGATTGATTCAAATCAACTGCAATTTAATATTGTATCACATATCTTTACCAGTCCATTGCATAGTTTCGGGTACCAGCAATGGCGGGTTCAGTAGTCGTAGACAAAGGGGTTTCTACATCACCCTATCATCTATTGTCTATAAGAGTCTTTAGGATGTCCCTTTCTTGGACGAGGATGCTGTCTCGGAGGTTGTGTTGGTCTTCAGCCAGGATGGGAACCCCGTTGGTGGTGTCTTGGTGAGGTTTGGTCGTCTCCTCCTCCTCGTCATCCGTTACATCCTCCAAGGAGCACAGGAGAGCATCGTTCTCGAACGTTGGGAAGAGGAATCTATTTGAAGAAAATACAAAGACACAGTCCTAAATCATTTGCTGACTGAAAAGCATCCTAAATGATACATGATTTCCAAGGGACACATCATTTACTTCAGATTTGGGGGACATACAAGAAAGAATTTCTCACTGGTGATACAGATACAAGTATAAATGTACCTTGGAAT
The DNA here is from genome assembly GCF_000002235.5 of Strongylocentrotus purpuratus. NCBI lineage: Eukaryota > Metazoa > Echinodermata > Echinoidea > Camarodonta > Strongylocentrotidae > Strongylocentrotus > Strongylocentrotus purpuratus. The sequence continues at coordinate 53,808,197 of NW_022145612.1, forward strand.
ACCGGTACCTAAAATATTTGCTTACCAGACCTGCCAACCTCTGAAATTCAAAAACAAAATTCTTTAATCCCCAAAGTTGTATTTTACTGACAAAAGTTGTATTCTTAAAAATAAACACGGACTGTTACGCAGATCAATGCCTCTTACAGTTCCTACATACAGGAAGAATTTGTTTTTTGATCATTGGTTGAATATGCTTGATTTCGTCACGACTGGTGTGTTCGATGAACCATTGAACATCTCCAAATTGCTGATGTGAGATGCTTGCAGGATACTTTACAGCACAGAATGTATTTGCTTCTAAAAATCGTACGAAATACGACTACATCATACTGGTTGGCAGGTCTGGCTTACTAAAGGATCCTAAATGATATATGATTTCCATATACAAACCATGCAGGTTTCTTGCAGTGTAAGCGTATGTACTTGTAGCAAAAGAAGATATGTTTAGATGTAGGGTTTGAAGCAATACCATACATTTGCAAACACAATTGTACAAATATTTTTGGGTAAAAGGAATAACTTACTGGGATTCATCCCACTTCTTGCGATCTAGACTTCCAGCCATCTGATCAGAATGAGTCGCTAGATGCTCACTAAGACAATCTACATTCTCAAACCTCTGATGGCAGCAAACACAAATGGACTGATGGACAGAGCGCCGGATGAAATTGACCAGTTTGATTTGGTCATAGAAATTCAGAGCTGAAATGAAAAAATAGACAAAGGCTGATCAACACACATCAACTAGACAGTTGTAATGATTGTGAAAAAACAATCATGGAGAAATACCACAAGAAAAACTTGATCTGACATACCAAAAAGAAGCATTTAGCCCTTTGCATGAAAGAATAGGTTGCATGGAAGTAATTATTTATTAAGTTATTTTACTATTCTCCTACCTGGTGTACGAACAATTTCAAAGGGGACTTGTAAATGAAACAAAATGAATCATTTGACAGTGGTGGGTCTAATTCAAGATGTGTGTATTTCCAAATATGACGTATCTAAGACTGGAAGAACAGAACTCTGTTTATTTCTTGATAAATATATGCATTTGATTTTCATAAATTACCAACAAATGAATATATCAATGAAACTACATGTAATAGCTCCTGCAAAGGTCAGTTACAGGTCATTGGTGAGACGGGTGAAAAATACTGGACATTTTTAGTGTACACAGACAACTACTATCTGTAGTTTGAGTGACAAAGTTCACATACACGTGTTGGCATCACTGTTTCTGCTTACAGCCTTACAATACACAAGAGCAGCCTAAATTATTCCTCTTCTGTGTGAATCTCAAATGGCCCATTATTATGAAACTCCATTTCCTACAAGTCCGGTAATTGGGTAGATTATATCAACACCACAAGATCTCAGTCAAAGACCTTTACTCTGGGGCAGTCCTTGAAGAATTCACACTTGAGTACACTACCCAGTAAAAGTAATGAACGGAGTTAATTGACGGTGACATTTCATCCCACAGGGAGTGAGCTCATCGATCACAAGCCTTTAGATAAATACAGCGTATTGAAATAATGGTATGCAGAATTTCACACCTCGTAAAAAATCATTATTGCACCCCTCATTAGTAACGCATTTTGTTTCCTTATGAATGATTTGTAGTAAGTGAAGCAAGAATAATGATTACCGTACTAATGGATAAATATCTTAATGGTTAAGTTATTCAGCTTATCCAACCCTTGACAAGCAGAATTTTAAAGCTGAACTTTTTTTACAGATGCTGCTTTATCAAACCAGTGGATTGTCTTACAGGGGAAGTCCATCTTAAAAGTTGGTTTCGATGTGTTACAGAAACACATTTCCAGAGAATTTTTAATCGTGAATAGGTAGAGAATATTATAGAAATTTTAACCAAAATCTACACATTAATGACATTAAGACATTAACTAATATGAGGTACATGTACTTTCACAACATTTGGGTTTCCTCTCGACCATTCATTACATTTACGAAATATTAAATTGATATAGGTCTCTTATGGAATGACAAAGAAGATTGGTTTTGGTCATTCTGTAACAACACTACCGGTATTTGATGAATGATTGAAATGAAACACAACTGTTGTGAAGTACCTCATATAAGCTGATACATGATCTAAATTTCTATAATACAGTCTATATCTATTCTCTTTTTCTAAATTTACCGGAAGCAGAAAATGAGAATAACAGATCAGTGAAAGTTTGAGCAAAATCTGAAAAATCTAAAAAAAAATATGAAAGTTATTTATTTTTGTAGTTGCAATCAATCAAACACAAATTGGCAACTCTGTGACATATCTTTATAGCTCTCTCCGATTTGCTCTGTACTAAAAAAAATAGAAAAAAAAAAAGTTCTCTAAGTAAAGTTTTCAATCATGCATGCATCATAGGTTGCACATATGATTTTACACAACTCTTATATAAAACGATTCTATTCCTGCAGAAATGGGAAATTTATTAAATTTTCTGTACAGAGCAAATGAGAAAGAACTTCGTCAGAAGCGGCACAGCATTGTTAATTTATATTTGATTGATTATAGCTTCAAAAATCATAACTTTCTTATTACTTATGAGAGTTTGCTTAAACTTTCACTGACCAGTTCCACCCATATTTCTGCTTTTATCGCAACAAACTGAATTCCAGCGTGGACTGCCACTTTAATTGTAATCAAAATAGTACAACATTAACAATACGATATTAGAGTACATGAAAATTTGAAGAGAAAGTGAAATTTGTTTGCAAAATCAAAGAAAGAGAAAAAAGGGAGAAGAAATAAGGATGGAAAAAGCAGTAAACCAAAGCCATTACCATTTTCTTGCCTGAACTTCTGGAGATCAAAGTGATGCATGTGTACCATGTGCCCTAGGAGATCTTCAACCATTGATGCACTGTGCTTACAGAAGAGACATACAAGGTTGGTATGGAAGTCTGCCTCCCAATCATCCCAGCTCCTATGAGACAATCAAAGAGAAGGCAAACAGAAAGCATGTTGATTACTGAATCATGATACTGAACTACGGTGTGAGTCAAAAAAAAGTTTACACCTAGAAAATTGCTAATTATTTTAAAAATCGTCTATGAACAGTAAATTATTATACATCTTATGAAAGAGTATTTTATCCCAAAGTGAGGGAATGAATTGAATGTATCAAATGAAATGCATTGCATATGCTTTTTGCAGAAGCAAAGTCACACACACACACGCACACACACGCGCACAAATGTTTGTTAATATTCGATATTTGATATGTGTGGCATGATTAAGTTTGTTAGGGATGTTATTTGGATCTGCAAAGACCAAATCAAAACCCAAATCCCAATCGTTTTATTCAAACATCACAATAAGCAACTTTGGCGCAAATCGATTTTTGCACTCACGCAAACAAGGCCTCCTGTTGATCCGAGCGTGAACACATACCACACAAAAATGATACCAAATGATTTGGGATAAAACACTCTTTCATAAGATGTATAAACATTTACTGTTCAAAGATGATTTTTAAAATAATAAGCAATTTTCTAGGTGTAAACTTTTGTTTTACTCACACGGTACATGTACCTGGGGTTCCCCTAGGCAATGGGCTAACACTCACATTGGTTTTAATTAAAACAGAAAAATCAGATAATTAGAAGATTAAAAAAAGTTGAGGTAAAATATGTAGGTGAATGAGAAAGCTAAGAAGTTTACAAAGTTGTTGCCAATCAAATACAAATAGTTGACTCCACGATCTAGCTTGCAAGCAGCTCTCTATTTGCTCTGTACTGAGAACTAAATATCCACCTGTGTGTAAAAACGTATTTCAAATAACATCGATCTAGGGAACATATATGATAACAAATTTTCTTCAGAAATAAAAAGAAGAATTTTTTGAAATTTGTAGTACAAAACAAACAGAGCTGCTTGCAAGGGAAATAAAAGAGTTTAAATTTCTGTTTCATCTCATACATGTATTTAAAACTTCACAACTTTTGTTATTAATTTATATCTCCTACTAAATTTCTCAAAAACTTGTCACTGAGCTAGTTCTCATGTTCTAATTTCAAGTCAACTCAATATTTGACTTTTGCTTTAAAGAAATTGGATGAATTTAAATTCATATTACCAAACCAAACTTCGGGAATTAGATTCAGTCAGGAATAAAAATTAACCTTGATAACCTCCTAATAAACCGTTGCACAAAACATCCCAGGAAATATATTGCAAACTCTGGAATGGGTAAATTTAATACACCTGTATAGTGTATGATGATTCCTGCAGCTGCAATATGGTGTAAGATCCCCAAATGATCTACATGTACATGTATATTCTCAGAATACAAGTCCTACAATAAAAGGGCACTTATCACTTGAAGCTCATGGTAAATGTGGCCATATTGTCAATCCTGAGGGTGATATATTGCCAGCACTGCTTCCACAAAGGAGGCATTTGTTAAGTGTTAATTTTCTTGCCAGAGAATATGGAAGAGGTGGAAATTGCACATTTTTCATAACATGCTTGCAATATGAATTGAATATAATGCAAGCAAAAAGACAAACATTAAGCATTTTAAGAAAGAAAAAGTCCCTTTCATTAGTCTCATCTGATTTAATAGAAAACACCTCTTTTTAATTGTATCTTATATTTATTTCAAGCTTTAGTAACTTCATTTATTTGTTTTGTGGTTGTTTTGGGCAATATTCAGCTCAATATACATGTATAAAACTGGATTGGTTTAGCTGGAAAAAAAAGCCCCCAAATTCCTTTGAGAATGAGATTTTGAAGGGTAGTTCATCTATCGTGCCTGATGGGTGAAGACAGATGAATTGCCTGTTATAAACCTGGCCTCACTATATTGGGCACTAGAGAGTGCTATAATCCTGTCATCCTGTCTAGAATGATATTGCCCTACTAATTAAAGGCCTCAGTAGAGGCTCATAATTCAACAAAAGTCCTGAGTGGTAATCATCTCTGTCCCAGTTACAAGCCACTATATGCAAACTGATACCAGCTTAGCAATGTCTTACACTTACTACATGTACTTGTAAACTGCTGCTGTAACTTTTAAGGAAGAGATTTGACTGTTTAATCTTTATTCTATCCTATGGTGTGTGTTTTTAGATCGGACTCTTTAGGAAATATCAAATTGATCATATCTATTTCGATATTAACAATTCAGTTTCAATCACTTATCATCATATATCAAATGGACTGGAGTAAATGATGAAATGCTATATTAATGAAGGGCAAGTATTCAACCCAATGCTTAAAATATAAAACCAAAATCTTTTCTTTCTTTTCTTCTTCTTATTTTGTTGATCTTTCCCTTACAAACTACCATAATATCCTTGAAATGACTATCTATACATGCAGTATCATTTCAAGGTTAAGGGTTCCATTCATATCAGGGCTTCTCGAAGTCCGGACCGGCAGTGTCTCCAATTGCCTTATTTTAAGGAAAATACAGAATTTGGAAGAGTAAAGGAATTTGAAAGGAAATTTAAAGAAAAATTAAAAAATAAAAAGGAATGAAAGAAATGCTGAAAAGCAAACATTTTCCACTATTTCATCATTTTATTTGTCACGCTTTAGAGACAGTGGGGGACCCAGGTGAGGGCCGAATCAGCCACGGTCCCCTTTTTTATGGCGGCCTAAAAAAGTAAAGGGGGAATAAAAGAAACAGAAAAGGTAAAAAGAGAAAGGAGGAAAAGGAAAAAGATAGAGAAGAGGAAAAAAGAAGAAATGTACTAATTTTCAAAAAAATGCTCTGAGTAACAGGTCGGCAACCTATTAGATAGGATGGAAACCAAATCCCATCGCAGATTATGCAAATTGCCTGCACCAACGTATAAATTACTGGCTGATTGAGGAGGGGCGGCGAATCAGCCACAACCCTCCTTTTTTGGCAGCCTAAATAATGGAAATGGGAAAAAGAGAGAACGATGGAAGGAAAAATGAGAAAAAAAAGAAAATAATGTAAAAGGGAACAAGATGGAGGGTGGGGGGGGGGGGGGGGGAAGAAGAGTAAGAAAGAGAGAGAGAGAGAGAGGGGAAAAGGAAGAACATGAAACTTAAATTTACACTTACAGATTACATTTCCGATGAGTTGGCTCGACATGTGCCTGAGAAGAATGTGGACGAAGGTACAATACAAAAAAAAGTTCTATAAAATTGTCTGTTATTTCTAAAATGAAATGAAAGGGGCTATTTGAATTTTAATGTGGAAATTTCTAAATTAAAAAAAAAAAATATATCTTCCTGGGGTACCGCCCCCTAGACTCCCAGCAAAGGCTCTCCACCTGCAACCCATCCGTACAGATATTAGTGGTTCCCAAGACAACCTTTTGTTGTATAAAATTGTCCTTAGGAGAGTGTGTGAGTTTTATGTAGGGGCCTGCTGCACATATCTAATCACTATGCTTGAATCCATTGTTATACTGCTTTTAACCATAGAGGGCAGTTGAGTGGATTCTAGCCTCATACTCAACATAAACAGTACATGTGCACTAACCTCGCAGCAGAAACTCCTTAAATGTCACTATTTCTGTGGCTTTTCTTGTAAACTCTTGTATTCCTCGTCCAAGTTATCTGCTTACAGTAATTTTGAGTAGTTGTCTTTCCAATCATATTGTACATGATTCTACTTAAGTTGAAGTATACGATCGTCCATCTTAGAATTTTCAAGCGAATGGCATCCCTGTGCATGTTTTGGACCTTACAGCTTTCATAGAAATCACATCTGGACCGTCAAAGAAAAGTTTCAGAATCCCTGCTCGATAAACTCATACATAAAACAAGGTTATTTGTAAAATAACTTTAAATAACCATTTTATACATGGTCTAAATTTCAAGGTTGTGTTGTACTTTATTAACTCACTCTTCATCTCCCGAGTCTGTTGACCTGATCACCACATCCTTCTCAGCTTGAACCGTCTGCCAGTCTTTGCCCGCTTCCAGGTAGTTGATGATGTAGAATCTATCAAAACCCTTGTTGTTTGGGTTGAGACGTCGATGCTGCTTCTTACGCATGTGATCCTTGAGCGCCGTTTTGTCCCTAAAGATCTTCTCGCAATAAAGACACTGCAGGCTGAAGACAAGAACATGGAATTGACATTAAAACAAATTTAAAGTGTAGGCAGGAACACTGCAGTTTTATGAGGAATACATTCATTTCTTGATATTGAAAAGGATTGGAAATAATTTAAAGTCATATCTGCGTGCAGGTTTCCAGGTGCCGTCATTTAATTTGTTGGATATGTCTAAGAAATCTTGGGCTAAATACTAAGGAAATCTTTGCTATACCAGAAATAAAATCATTTCCCCTGAACAATACATGAGCTCATATCAAAGAGTCCTTCAACAGCTTAGAATCTAATGATTCAGTTTCTAGGGTGCATCCTCTTTTTATCACAATTGGAACTTGCATTTCTTATAGAGAAATATGAAAGTGTCTAAATCTTCTCCACAATAAAACTTCCAGTATGATCAATTTTAGATGATTTGTAATCATGACCCGGAGAAGTAAATAACATATTTTTCATCTTGAATTTGAATTTCATTCATTGTTATTCATTCATTATGTCACTAAATTCCCCACATTAAGTGGGACAACAGTATAATGGTTGGTCAAGTAAGAGGCTTGGAAAAAAGAGTGATGTAGAACATGTCAAGCTGACTCACTTTTCTAATGTTCTTTCAAGAAGATCAAGGAATTCATTGGCAAACACTGAAAGAAAGAGAAAATGAAAATAACAAACTTATAGAGATGCTTACAATTTAGTAACATGTATTATACTTTAACAATGAAATTATGAGGAAATAATGTGTTGAGTTTGCTTCAAAACACTCATAAGCCATAGTCACACAAGTAATCAAGTATCAGTTAGTTGCAGCATGGCTAATGGAATGTGAGGATTACAGGCTGATAGAGAATATACAAAGACAGGATTAAAAACTTGACAATGGGAACATTTAAAGGCAGAACATCCTTGCTTTTGTTCACCTCTAGGGATACTCGAGGACCCTTTCATTTGATTACCAGCTTAAGAAAATCATATCCTCTTTAAAGAGAAGGTTCATTGAAATATGGAAAATAGGCAAATTATACCTCTAAAGATTGCTGAGAACATTTACAAAATGAGTAAAGTACCTTTTAAGCCCTCACTATCGTTCATATTGTGACGTCACTGAAAAAATAAGCTGAATTACAATGTTTTCAGGGTCTTGAGTGGGTTGATTTTTCGTCAAGTTTAATCCACTTTTATAATTTTTGCTCGAATTTACAAGTTACACAAATGTAATAAGTTTACTCAGAGTAATTTTTTGATTGCAATGATACCAAATTCAGTCAAGTTTAAAATCAATGACCTCTTCCACTGTGATTTACTAAGGGAGTTGAGGTGCAATTGGTCATCTTGCTCAAGAAAAGTGAACATTGTAGTATTACTTCCAGAGTCTTGCTATAAACGCAATTTGTTTTTTCTCCATACTTCTTTAAAAAAAAGAGCTTACTGTAACCAGATTTTGGTCAGAAACAGTAATTTTGGTACCAAAACATGGAGGGTTCAAAAGACATGTATTTGGGAATGTAATGAATACTGGATTACAATTTTTAAGAAATCTTTAATGGTACTGACAATGGTAAGGAGGAGATTCTTGTATGTACATGTAGCTCCACTTTTTAATAATCAGTATAAGTTAAATAAAATTCAACGTCTAAACTCTAAAGACACAAATATCACAAGATACTGGGGTGATAGCAAGCACCAAATTTTTAATTTTTTTTCAACCACACCCCCCTTGAGTAAAAAAAAAAAAAGTTTCGGGGGAATTAATGGCATCTATTGAATGACATTCCCCCCAATTTGAGTAAGAACATTTTGAAAAAATCAGGAAAGCAAGGGAAAATAAGGGCAAAATCAGGAAAATAGGGGTAAAATTGAGAAGAATAAAAAAAAATATTTAAAAAAAAGTCAGGAGAAAAATAGATGGAAAAAAAAAAATCTGGAAAAAAATTGGGAAACCGATTTAAATCAGGTAATTATAAGACCTGCAAGATATTGCTTGTTCTCTCAGTTCAAATGTGTTAAACAACCATCAACAAACCTATATTGTCTGGCTGGCCTACATTAAAGCTGTGATTGAAAGCCATGTGATTGAACAGGTCGGCTCGGTTTCCTGTGAAGGATTCCCGACAGAAGAGGCAAGATCTGGAGAGGGAGGTGTCATCTCGTTCTTCCTGCTGGACGGCCAGGACTGCGTCTAGACGTTTACGTTGCAGGTACTCACGAATCTGACAATCTTCATCCAATGATGAGTCAAGTCTGTATTGCACATCTGTGTCTATATAAAGAAACAAAGAGAATTTTGCAGTTAACTATGTCACAGAAGATGAGAACCACCTATTTGTATTTCTAAAATTTAATTCAATGTCATTGATTTACCTCATATTTCAAGTACAAGTGTTAACATTTTTCTAGTTCTATTCTTTTAATTAATATAATAATCAATTAATTACCTGATTTTCGATGGATGGTGCATATATGCATGTAATCTTCTCTAGAAAACCTCTCCCTCCAGTATTCAATGTACCTGGATATCAAGAACAAAATATTAATATATTAATTTAAACTGCCTTGAAAGACGCTCATTAAATCTATGGGCTCGATTCAAATGCAAATAGTTCCAGTTCCCAAGGAGTGTATACCTAAAGAAAAAGAATCAGTTGCAGAAAGAGCCTACCTGTAGCTGATTTAAAAAGGTGCCATGTGTATTTGTTTAACATCCGCACCTTCGAATAATCATTTACCAGCTGTTTTAATAATTTTTAATCATACTCAAAATACATGAATGAATGGAATACATAATCAATGACAAAACACTTGAATGAAGACAAATTAAAAATCACCTTTAATATTATTAGGGCACATATGAACATTTCTCACCAAGGACAAAACTCTTAAAAGAAGTCAACAAATTACAAATGTGATGATTCTTAGCACACATGAAATATTGTATACATTATCATGTGTTTATGAGCTCCCTTCTTCTTTTTCTTAAATTAATATCTGAATTAAAAATCGAGGGCATGACAATTGAACATAATTATGTGTACCGGTACTTAAAAATTAAAAAAGATTACCTTTGAAGATCACAGATAAGGTGGGGATCATGTATAATGAGTTGATGATCTTCTAGAAGATGTTGATGAAATGCATCCATGGTGGACAATAGTTCATATTCCCTTTGACATAAGATACACATTGTGGATCCCTCTAAAGAAGCCGTTATTGGAGAAACCGTCCAGTCTCCAGCGTTTAAAAAGGGGGGTGTTCTCTTCTCCACATCTGGGAACTGAAGTGTTTCTATTACACTGTCCCTGTACATGTCTGGTGCACATGCCATGGCAAGCCTGCTGCTGACAAAGATGGAAAATATGAGCATTAATTGATTAAAATGGCTAATCATTCTGAACATGTATTATAAATATGATTTTTTTTTTGGTGGTTTTTATTCAGGTCCTTTTGATTCACATAGTCTAGACCTTACAGACTTTGTAACTAGTGATCTCATATTAAACATTCATAACTTTCTTATTATTTGTCAGATTTAGAGGTCTATTTCAAACTCAAAATCAGTACTGTAGTGACAATTGATGACACATATAGACTAACTTAGACCTAATCCCAAATAGCAGTAAAATACAATCTTTTCAACTTAGACCCTAGAGTCTAGACCCAAGTTAGAAAGAAAATTTTGAAAATTCAAATCGTGAGTCGACTGTCAAACTTGCCGATTAGCCACTTCGTTTTCATCGTGTGCATTAGCGTGGAATTGTGCGCAGTGTGTGTATTGTGTGTTATACCTGCCTCTCAGCAAGTATACAGCGCTAGAGGTCAATACGCATTAATTAACACTGACTCTCTATGCTTTGCTGGAGTGCCTGGCACCGCGGATCTCGCACCAGAGTTGAAAATGAACCAATGGATTACACACATGGAAAGAGATAGACGGGACCACAAGTTACCACCAAAATCTAATGCCGTAGACCTACACTTTACTTTGCCCTATATTTTCTTCATTTCCAAAAGGAATACGACACTTTCAATGAATAGGAATTATCACTACGTATCTGTCATATAATCAGTAATATATGTGCTTTTCTAAGTCTATATTACCAATTTTTACAGCTTTTCTTTTGTAGTTTTGGTTAATCATCTGAGTAGATTAATAGTCTAGCCTCGATTCAAGATCAAAGACAAACAATTACAAAAAGGGGAGCAAATATGTCCCCTTTCGACCCGTCTCTATTTTTCTTTTAAATTTTATTGTGTGTATACTATTTGATAGTTTGTGCATGATTATATAAATTACAATCTGAGGACATCGCCCATATAATTGTGTTGACAAAAATAATTTATATTTTACAAACTCCCTTGTTTTTAGCCTACGAGTGCATTAATAAAAAAATATATAAAAAGTTTATAGTCTCGCAGTTACCTTTCAATTTGACGCCATAATAATGATTATAATTATATACCTCTCTTTAGAAGAAAAAACTAGGCCTACCAAGTATATTGAATAAATCTAGTCATCTGATTGGTCGAAATTGGAGTCGTGATTTTAGCCATGCCCGCAAAGGGACGGCAGCCCCGGCAAATTAAGAAAAGGGGCACCGATCAAATCTTAATAGGGGCATTTATCAGAGGTGAAAGAAGGGGGAAGTGGCTCTTATGAAAAAGAATAAAGGGTACAAGTTAAAATGAAAGGGGCATTTATTAGAGTTGAAAAGGGGCACTCATCAGAGATGAAAAGACTTATCAGAAGGAGAAGAGGCACTTGTCAAAGTATAGAACGAGCTTCTCTCAGATTTGAATAGAGCAATAATCAGAGGTTATATAGGGGCACTTATCAAAAGTGAGAAGGGGCACTTCTCGAACATAAAAGGGGCACTTAATAATAATAATAGTAATACTAATAAAAGGGGCACGTATTCAAATAAAAGGGGCACTTATCAGAGATGAAAAGGGGAAGGGGTGCTTTTACAAAGTAATAGGGGCACTAGTCAAAGGGGCACTTTCCTATGTAAAAAGGGGCACTTTGAGGTGCTTGAAAAAGTTTGAGCACTATGCCCCCTGCCCCCCCCCCCCCACCGGGAGCGCCGTCTCTGTATTATTCTAAGTGTTCAAATCTATGAATTTTTCGTTAGAATCTATGAATGTTTCATTCAAATTAATGAACAATGTGCTTCTTTCGCTATTTGGTAATTCGATTTGGCGCAACACGATTTTTTTGGTATTGCGACGGTAAAGTTATAGCATTCTAAATCATTATTCTTTTTGTAGCATTCAAATTAGCACTTTTTGCACTTAAATTCATGGTCAATATACATTCTCGTTTATTACACACTTTTTATAGCTCATTCTTTTTCTTTCTTTTTCAAGATTGTTTTTCTGTATATTTTATATTTTATTTTCTTGCATTTATACACTTATATTTATCTGATATTCATCAGCATTTGATTTTTAAAGAAAAAACGACTTGCATCTACGGACTTGATGGTCTCAATATGTTTGTAAACCTTCATGTATAAGGAAGTTGTTTGTCTTGTGTTTCATCATAAATTTATCATAATTTCATCATAATTTCATTATGGAGGAAGTGTACTGGGCTAGGCAAACCATGCATTTCAATTACATTATTAAAACTGTAAACCCTTCGACCAGGAAAAGGAAAGGAATCAAACAGGAAAGAAAAGAATGAACTGAAAACGAAAGAAAAATGAATGAAAGATAGAAAATGGAGAGTCATGTGTGTGAGTGGGTGTGTACGTGGTATGTGTTAGAGAGAGCCGGGGGAGGGAGAGAAAGGGGGAAAGAAAAGGGAAAGTTTTAGTAAGCACTAATTAATTGTTTGTGCTCAACGCAACGGGGGAGGGGGGGGGGGAGGGGAGCACTCCTTTTTCCCCCTTCAACATCTCCCCCCTCCCCTTGAACACAAAAATTAAAAAAACAGTTTTTACATTTCTTATTTTTTTGCCAGGGGGGAGGGGCATAGCCATAGATTTAAATTAAAAAAAAACACAGATAAAGGGTGTCTTTAACATTTTAAAACACCCCTAACCTGATAATAAGTTGATTTTTTTGTTGTTCGGGGGGTAATTGTCAACCGGGGCCACGGGGAGTATTGTCCTCGGGGGTAATTTTCCGGGGGTGATTGTCCAGCGCAGGGGATTATTGTCTTAGAACCATATCATACTAGCATTTACATAACAAACATTCGTTGGCGGGGGGGGGGGGGGGTCTGTTTTTGTCATCATAATTTACTATGCTGTAGTCCTAAGGATCCTTATTTAATTTAATTTGATTACCATATACCCGCGTGTGTCATGTCATGTGCATGTTTTAAACAGAATCGAAACAGATTCATCTTATGACCGGAAATATTTTGTCGGTGGAGAATTTGTTTGTTTCAGGTGAGGGGGTCGTGCACTGTAACTTAATAAGATATAAATAATTCGAGATTTATAGTAAAATCAATAGAAATCGACCTATAGTGACGGTCAAGCTTATTGATTAGCCATAGTTCACCATGTGCCGAAAAGATCATTATTTTTTTAATTTGATGGATCCTATAAGTATACCATTTATTTATTTTATTTTATATATCTCTCTCTCTCTCTCTCTCTCTCTCTCTCTCTCTCTATATATATATATCTCTGTCTCTCTATGTCTCCATGTCCGACTAGACTATAATGTCTCCAGTCTCTCAATTTCAACTCTGAGCAGTCTTTTTCTCTCTCTCGCTCTCTCTCGATGCTTCCCTCTCTTTCTCCTCTCCCATCCTCTCTCCGTTCTAGCTTTCTCCATCAGGCTAGCAAAATGCTGATAATCCACCAATAATCCGGGTCCATGAAGAAAGATGGGTGTGTCAGGAGGCGGGATTTGACATAAGCGTACTGCAAGTACACCGCGTTCATTCACGATCACATTTCTTGTAATCGTAATGTTGTTGACATCAGACTTTACGTAGCCAGCTAAGCCATCGAGCAAAATAAAGTGTAAAATGGCGGAAAAACCGAGTGAAAGCACATTAAAAAATGCGGATGGATTGAACATATTCTGTAGGTACTGGTATCCAGATAATAAAGATGTGAGGTGAGTGCATTATTATAGAGAAAATAGAAGTTATTGAAGTAGATATCACATGTCATTGTCGCCGTCTTATTATTGCCTGTCTTGCGTACGAATGACATTGAAGAGGGCATGGTCATGCGTGGGATTGGAAGCTCTGCTCCTGTGTGGCGCTCCGGTGTTTTGAGATACATTTTTATCAGAGATTTGATATCTGTACTAGCCTATAATCTAGGTGGAGTGCCGAGCTTTTTTCTTTGCTGCTAGACTAACCTTAAGCAGAACGTCTGATATGGCGAGACTACGAACCGTGAGCCGCGAAGGGGGATTACCGTAGATCTAGGTCCGTTTTTCAAAATTTCAATTTTTTTTTTCTTTTTTCTCGAGTATTTGCATGGCAAACACCCAAAAATCATGAAAAATGGGCTTTAATTCGAGAAAATCCCCAATAATGACCCTTAAAAATGGGTAGGGGTTTACAGGCTTGAGTGGCACACCCCCTTCCAAACCAAATTTGAGTACTCCCCCGCCCTCCGGGCTGGGAGTTTCCCCCCTCCCAAGTTTGTTTCTTGTTTGATTGATTATGGAGTGATTCCGCATTTATTTTTAGTGTTACAATTGTTATCTGATTAACCTGAAACCTTTGATATATGGGGCCTGATTCTTCAACTTTTATTGAGTCCAGCGTTATTTGGGGATAGAATTTCATTTGTATTTTTAGTAAATTCATGATATTTTTGGATACAGTACAAAGTTGTCACGGTTTGACATGACTCAGATGTGCCCAGAAAATAGACCTGTATTAAAGTACTGTATGCCTCTACCATGTGCTATTTGAGAGCTAGATTTGAGAGGATGTTTATCTAGATAGGTTATCATTAATTCCTTAGATAAGCAGTTTTATTTCTCACTTTGGCTTCGCACAGGGTTGAATAACAATGCAATGACAATTAAATGACATCTGCCTGATAACAACACTGTTAGAAATTTGTCATCTGTTGAGAGCCAGAAGGGTATGTATACATTAAAGACCTTCTGGAAAGTTCTGGTTCTTTATAATAGATGACATATTCCTGGCAGCGTGTTGTTATCATGCAGATATCATTTTATTGCTGGTAATATTACTTTGTTAATATACTGGCTATTAAAAGAAACTTAAAGTTAAAGACCAGTCTTGGAAACGCCCCAATTTCAAAAAATGAAATGGAAGCTCTTATTACCAATCATGTGAAAGAATATGTTTTGACTAATACATGATGATAACAATTTTGCCAGGAAACCGCCTACTAATTGATATTTGGTAAATTAGTTTATCTACATGGTCTGTAAGATAAACACACGTGTCGCGCACGTGTGCGTATAGTCCCATATACATCTTTCTGTCTACAGTGCTTGTAACTTTACGAAGACTGGGCCATATTCTTATCATTTGATGATTCCAGAACCTTGCAGTACACACCAATACTTATATGCTAGATGATCAACCTTTTCTGATCGATTCAACAACGTTTCTTTTACAATGCAATCGCATGACCATAACTGGTCTTTACCTTTAAACTTTGATTGACTTACTCTGGAAAGATATAGTCTATGAATAAATTTATACCATTACAAATCTTGTTCTTCTCGCTTATTCTTTAATTCAGAGCCCTAGTGCATGTTATTCATGGAGTAGGTGAACACATTGGCCGTTATGATGCTGTTGCAGCTTCTTTCACCAAACTAGGATGTCTTGTATATGGCCACGACCATGGTTAGTATCTTAGAAATCTTGATTGCTTTAATAATTGATTGATTAAAGGCACAATAAACTGTATGCATAATGACCTCACACCCGCCTATCAAACACCATTGACATTGTCAGATTGTCCGTTTGTCGATCCCCATCCCTTCTTTTACATTGAAGGAGTGATGTTATTGTCCTGCAAACCCGGATACAAGACCATGCACTGCTCTACCACTAAGTCATTGCACCCCTCGCATACAAATGAAACATTATCTCTATAGATGTCACATGTGCTTTCTGCAATGGTAGAAAAAGATATGGATTTGTGATTCATCGCATTTTATTCATAATACTGAATTATTTGAGGCTTTTTGAGCTATAAAACTAGTGTTGCAATTTTTGTTTTAAATCCATGTCTATGAGATTGCCATTTTCTCACTGTGATTTGATTTTATTTGAATTAACAAAATTTCCTTTGCATCTGCAGTAGATTCTACCTGTACAATATACTTGTATGTAAATGTTGATCAGTTTTTAAATTGGTGGGGGGTGGGGGGGGGGGCTGGTATGTGGAGGGGATACGTTTCGCAGTGATAGTACCAGCAGCTATATTAAACTGTAATTAATACAAGTACATCACCAATATCTTTTCTTACACATCACTAATATCTTTTCTTACACATCAAGAATTGTAATTCATCAGCTCAATTGCTTCTGAAAGAGACAGGCCATATGGCCAGAATATTTAGAATTCTTTAGACCCTGTATCATCTCTACTCTTTGTAGAATATTAAGGTCTAGATTCCATTTCCCATTCTTCTCTTTACATGATTCTACATAATGTCTATCTGACATGCCCAAAATGCTGCTTGTGATAGAAAAACGTGTGTATATCTCTTGTTACACTATGCATCATGTTGCTCTGAAGTCTGATCTATATATTCTTGTATTTTAGTTGGCCATGGACGTAGTGAGGGTGTGAAAGTTGATGTGAAAGACTTCCAGTTGTATGTCAAAGACTGTCTCCAACATACAACCATTATGACAGAGAAGTATCCCAACCTTCCTGTTATAGCCTTTGGTCATTCCATGGTATGTACATGTATACAGTTAACAACTAAATTATTCATACCCTCACCAAGTTTTGTAGTTTTTTAAGTATGTGAAAAATGCATTTGTCTCAATTTGTGTTTCCTTAGAATGTGACATATTAAAGCTTACATCTAAAAGTATTAAAAAAAAAACCTTAATACTACCAGTCCACCTTGAGTTGCAAAAAATGAAATTTACATCATATTTCCAAAGCGTATGAATAATGCAGTCACTGTTGTTGACTGTATCACCTACTGCTTAATTTTGATTAAATGGGGAAGCATTCGTCTGGCATTTCTCAAAAATTTATGTGAAAACCCTACTAAATATTCTTTTTAGGGGGCAATAATAATGTATTTAGTGTTTAATGAAATTGTCTGTCCATCTTTTACATTATGATTATGAGAATGCAATGAGGAAGTGAGTTTGTATATATATCTTTACCATGAAAAATCTGAAGTGTTTGCAACTAACACTTCCTATTTTCAAGGAAAACTGCAGTGCATACACCACATGGCATATCAAATTGAATGCATAAGTTGAAATAGCATATATATATATATGTATAGATATCACTGGTCCTCTTTGTAGGCTTTTTTAGAGCCTAAAAGCGTACTTTTGCTGAAATGAATGTAAAACATTTGTTTCCGACCTATTTGGAAACAAAGTCAAAATCTACATATATGTGTGCCTGTTTGAGATTACTCTGTAACTTGAAGAATATTCTTTTGATAATCCAAGATTTGTAGGATTTTTACTTATTTATCTACAATTTTATACAAGCAAGATTACCTCTTCAGTAACAAACTGCTATCCTGATAAAAACAATAATACTATTTGTTTAATTTTGATTTGCTGTTAACCTACTTTTCTATCTGCCATCTTCTAATATTATTTAGGGAGGTACCATTGCAATCCTGATGATGAATTCGCATTCAAGTAGGTTTGCTGGAGCTATATTTGGATCCCCTTGCGTAGCACCATCACAGGCCACGCCCTTCCTGGTAAGTTGAGTGTGAACGATTGTTATTTATTATGCATCTCTGACCCATGCACACCTAGCCTTAAAGGGATCCGGTAACTTTGTCTGAGATCCTTTAAAAAATCCTTGATTTAGCTCATGCTGCAATGATAATTATAAACTTTTACATTTGCCACACTCCACCCAGGTGAAGTAAATGGGTACCTGGTAGGAATTTATTCCTTGAAACGCACCGTGCGTAACAGCTGCACTGCTAAAGCCAGGGTAATTATGCTGCATTATTGTAGAGCGCTTAGAGACTTCTGATAAAGTAAGTGTTAGGCGCTATATAAGCAAGGATAATTATTATTAGGTCTGTCAGGAACCCCATGACTTTTACAAGCCGATCAACTGTCTGATTATCAAGATATTTATGATTGAAAATCGCTATTAAGTTTTGCGTCTGCCAAACGGTTTTCATAACACTACAGTCTGTAGGGGAAAAGGAGTATGGTATAACCGGTCACTCAAAGGTTTTTACTTTTTTGAGGCACTTCTTGATCATTTTGAAGCGCAATTTTTTTAGGGCTTCAATATAACACCATGTCACAGACACTGATAACACGTAGAGCCGTGCATCACGGATTTAACATTGTTAAACGATCCCTTTAAGGGCTTGGTGATAATGTAAAATATGATATTGATATCGCCAAGCCTTAACTGGCTCCCATAGATGTGCACGGAGAGACAGGTAAACAAACCCTAAAATGCTTCTGAAATCACCCCTTCCCACACCCCACGAATATTGGACAGTGGCTTTAACGTTTGCTACGCCGCTCCTACTCCTAACAATGCACTGCAATTAAAAATCAGAGGTAAAAATAACAAATGTTAGCAAATTATTATCTCCAGGGTATTACTGCTTAGCTTCCTTTCCACATGTAGCGTGGGACTTTACGATCTGCAATACAATGATGGTGACCTCTGACATGTGTTGAGGGCACTTCCGTAAAATGTGCTGCTTCCGTAAAATGTGCCGTATATGAAGGAAGGTATCCTTCCAGCATGTAGGGCATTTCTTTTCTATTGGAATATACACAATACTTTGCAATTATAATTTAATTTCCAGAAGACTGTTTGGAACCTATTTTTGCTTGTAGTATTGCAATATCCTTCAAAGTTTAATTGTACATTCAGTGGTTGACTGAGATAATGATAAAGCAAGACACCCTGTTTGACATAACACCTTTAAGATACTTGTTGATGTGTTACTTTAATTAAATGAAAGTTTCTTCTTTTCATTTTGAGATATTCATGGCCAGAGGAGCTGCATACATGTTCCCTCAGCTTGCAGTTGCGAAATTAGTTGTGTCAGACATTTGCAGAGATCCGGCTGTGGTAAGATGATTTCTCTTTGTTCTCTGTCAAAGATATACACTGCAGGGCCAGTATTTCAATGGCTTTTTATGTTAGGCATAGGAGGCATAGTGTTAGTGTTGCAATAGTGTTTTATGTTAGGCATAGGAGGCATAGGGTGGATTGCAATAGGGTTTTATGTTAGGCATCGGAGGCATAGTGTTGGTGTTGCAATGGGGTTTTATGTTAGGCATAGGAGGCATAGGGTTAGGGTTGTAATGGGGTTTTATGTTAGGCATAGGAGGCATAGGGTAAAGGTTGCAATGGGGTTTTATGTTAGGCATAGGAGGCATAGGGTTAAGGTTGCAATGGGGTTTTATGTTAGGCATAGGGTTAGGGTTGGGTTGGGTTTAGAGTTTAATTTAGGAATTTAGTTTACAGGGCATGTATCACAGAACTAATTTTCATTGGAAATCTTCCTGCTATCTCCCAATCTTGCTGGAGTCAGTTCTCTATTACCCTTACAGGTAGTGTGTCCCTTTGCAGCCAACATCAAATTCTGTAGAACTTTGCAGGAATTATGAATATGTCACGTACGTCCTATCTGTGAAATTTAAACGTTAGCACTTAGCAGTGTCCTAGCATACAAATTATGCAAGGGAACCTTGTTACTTTCTAGACTTTAATTAAAGCAACTACCCTCAACAAATACATTTTCCAAGCAAACATAGAAAATGTTAGAATATTCATTCAAATCCTGACCTTTAAAAAAAAATAAAGGTGTATTCATATTTATGATCTAAGCCAAGTGTGAACATAACTGTCTATTCCTACTCAAAACTGTATTACCCTTCTATGTCATGTTCACATGCAGGTAGAAGACTACGTCAAGGATCCCTTGGTATGGCATGGCGGGGTCAAGGCACGCTGGGCGGTCAAGATGTACGATGCATGCATGCAGATCCAGGCAGAGTGTGAACACAAAGCCAACTATCCATTCCTCCTCCAACATGGCTCCAAGGATGCCATATGTGATATCAAAGGATCAGATTTATTCTTTGAGAGATCCAAAAGTCAGAGCAAAGTCTACAAGGTCAGTCGAGTGATGACAGTAATGATCTTTCAACCCTTTCTCAGAAACATGCAACAGTCTGTTTGCTTGCAAAGTGGTAGCTTGAATTTCAGAGTGAACCAGAGCCCTATTTCATACGAGTGTCAACAATTTGTAAAGAGTTTTGTCACAGCTAATCAAATGCAATCATTACAGTAGCTGATAACCTTTACCGTAATTTTTTAAAAACAAAATTTAAGAAACAGATCCAGATTAAAGTTATCTTTAACTTGTACATGAACATATCAATTAACGCATTTTACAATTGCTGATTACAAATGGAAAATTACTTCCTATTCCATGATTTAATTTTTGTTGCCTCTCATTTCTTTAACAGTCCATGTAAAGTGGGGAGAATTCACAACTTCTTGCTATTCATCTACTAAAATGATACAATTAACAAAAACTGGATGATGGGTTGTTACAGGTGTATACCCTAGTCATCCGGCCAAACTGATTCCTGACCAACTGAGTACCGAAATTGTGGTCATTTGTGGTAATGTAATTGTTGTTCTGGTGTTTATCTTGTCTGTGTGACTGGGATATTAACAAAACATCGAACTTTATGGAAGCAAAATAGATTTATTTTAAGTGTGATTGTTTGTCTTTGTCATTTGTGAACTCAGAAATACGAAGGCTACTTCCATGAATTGGACAAGGAGCCAGAGGGAGAGAGAGAAGTGGTCTTCAAGGACATGGAGGACTGGACTAGGGATCTCCTCGACAGCTTAGAGGGGTCAAAGGTTGATGGACCAAAGGTCAATGGACCAAAGGTCAATGGACCAAAGGTCGATGGACCAATCGGAACAGAGACGGCCAGTCCAAGTGATGTAGATGTAAAATCGTGATGGTCCTGTGTCAAGAGAGTCCAGTATGCACGCTGCTTGATTTGGAGACCTGTAGCTGGACGTGTCGGATATAGGACTTCTGTATTCAATGGTTACTGTGGTAAATGGGGCTGCCTGCATTTCTTTTATTAATTGCAATTGTATAATGATATCAATAAAAGCAGTAAATAATTGTTAGGTGCATATCACAGCATGGGTCTCTGTGCACTGGAAGTGAAAATTGGAAAGAAGGAAGGAGTTGAATGAATAAGACATTTTAAGTTGGGGTAAAAAGAGGAGTTTTGTAACTGTTGAAATGAAGAAATAGGTTTATAACATAGATTGAATTTCTTTTGTAATGACATCCTTACATTTAATTACAAACATCATATTTTTTTAAGACCCTACTTTCGAGCACAACTTTTTTCTCCAGAATTCTGTTTAGGCTGACTATCATGGCCAACACATCAGCTTAATACTAGATAGTATTTCAAGAGGGATGACTAGATTTTAAAGAGAGCATATAGAGAGTTTTTATGTAGAATTTATTTGCCTTCGTCTTTCCCCCTTGTGTAGGTAGTTCTACAATGTATTTGTAGACTACTTGTTATGCTTCATTTTGTTTAATTGCATCTGCAAGTTTGTTGTTGTTTTTATCAATGAGGAAGATATGAATTTACCATTGTTCTAGGTAAGCAACTCATAAAAAACGGGTTCTTTTTGTAGAATGTCTTTTCTTGTGTTGACAAAGATGTTAATTAGTAAAGGAACTGCATTTTGTTTTTATTTTGGGTAAGATATTATTTAGAAATGAGACTTACCTTTGATTGAATTGAATAGTGTTACATAAACTTGGAACCTCTTTCAATGCAACCTTGGAAATTATTTAACTGATCAAATGTCAATCGATCCTTTTACTGGTTCTTATATCTTCACTATTACTATTTAATATGCTTATTGTTTTGCACACATTAAACGCCATAGTGTTATGTATTCAGGTTATTCTTGACTGTGTTTTCCCAAAGCAGTTGACAATTTTTATGTATTTATTTCATCTTCTAGGTTTCAAATTGAATGCATATAGATGTGATGATACAAAAAAAAATCTACCTCCGAGCTATTGTTTGAAAAGGGCTCTTTTTAGAATAAAGAATGTTCTGTATGTTTTATTTTAATCTTTTTCATCTAATATTGAATTACATGGTGGTGGTTATTTTACCTGACTGCTAAGAAAGCATAAATGCTTGTGAGTAAGCAACTAGAGGGCCGACGGCTTTAGGTCCTCTCTGAGGGACCTGGTAATGAGGTTTAATACCTTACCAAAGGGCACTAGCGCATCGACTTGGTTTCGAACCCGGATCACTGGATTACAAGACCACTGCTCTACCGACTGAGCTATCGTGCCTCCTTGAATTATTAAAGTACAAAAAACGTCTCTAGTTCTGGAAATAAATGATGAATAGGAGCTATTGAGCAGTTATTGATGCCTTGTCAATGGCACATACATAAAAGAGATAGAAATAATTATATGCCAGTAGCAAATTATTGGGTATGTAGATGAAATTCAAATAGTGCTACTGAGCAAATCAAAGGAAAAATTGCCAAAGTGTACAGCAAAATTATTAAATCAAGTTGTGTACTTTTTATGAAATTGAGTAGTTTAGCACATAAACTCTTGGGACATCAATTGGACGTTTAGTTCATATATTGTTTAAAAAAGATTGTGATATATGGTATTCAACTCAAAACTTTTGGTAGATGATTTTTTTTTCTTTCTTAGTTCAATGAGGCTAGTTTGTAACACTGTAACACTAAATACATATAATTGTTGGCATGATATCAGTTGTATATAATGTCTTATGGTAGTGGAAGTCTGTATATTTTGCTTTCATTTTTTTCTTCTCTTTTATGTACATCGATACTCGATAGTTTATTTTACATGATATTGTCATTCCATACATAAATGTATGGAGGTATTCTTATCACCAGATTGTCGATTTTATTCTCTCTATTAGAAAATCCTGTAACCTTGTATTATAGATTTTTACAGCATATATTTGTGATATTTTTATAGCACAGTATTCCATGCAGTTAATACCTGTATTATTTCATGTAGCTTAGAGATTTGTTTAAAAGAGGGAAAGAATCCTGATGTTTTGATAGTTCAGAGTGCTTTCACCATGTGATAAAACAGTTTTAATCAGCATCATATTCTTTTTAATATATATGAATTTTAGATTTTTAAATTTGTGTTTGTTTATGGGATTCTTTTCAAAACATATGTATTCATTAAATTATTGAGCTTTACAGGACATTCAGAAAGAAAGAAACTTTTAGTGTTTGTCATTTTACTCCATTTTTTGTGTGAAAGATAATATAATTTTTAAGATATCATTCCTTGAAACAATAACACCACACATTTAATGTTAAAATTGTTAATCAAAGATAATTGTTTATGTTTGTCATGTTTGTAATAATAGTAATGGTACTCTTGTACTAAGATGTCAACCATTTTGACTTTTCTTACCTGAAGCTTTTGTTGTATGTTTATCAGAATGAATTTGATATTATCCCCATTCTAATGATGTGATAGACTGAATTGACAATGAATATCAAGACATGTGTATTTCAATGACTCCAGTTGCATTGATGTGTAAATTACATATATCATGGTGTCTTTTAGGAAGCACACAGGACTTTAAAAGTTAATTCAAGTCTGACTTTGGTTTTATCTTGTCATTTACAAATATGATGCTTCTATTTGTAGTCTCTAGACTGAAAGTGTAGGTGCGAGACTTGTGTAGCTTATGAATGAATGGAGGGGGGCAGCTGTGGTTAAGGTCAAGAAATAGTCATACATGCTTGCATGCAAGTTGCTCTCTGTTGTCTAAATGATTATTCAATGCTAGTTAGTTTGTTTCGTATAAAAACTTATTCTGCTCAGGATGTCACCCTCCACCAGAGTGAAAGTACATGTTCTTGATAAATGGTGTTATTATTTTTGCATATAGACATGTGAAATGGTTTGCTGAAGAATCTGAAATATTTTTTTTTGTTTATATGGCATTATTTAATGGTGTGTGACTGTCATATTTTTCCTTTTAAACCTTGGTCTATTCATTGACACTGGTTTTGATATGTTTTTATGTTTCCATATTATGCTGGTGATGATAAGTTATGATGAGAAGTGCATGCTAATTACAAATTTGATTAACATTTACACGTAGCTTGTTTTGATTAAAGTATTAGCTATGGGTCGATGAAACAGTTAATTTTGCAAAAATAAAGCTACATGCACGGAAATCAAGATAGGAAACAACATTGACAATAAGTACATTCATGCTAAAACTTTAACCTTTATTGGTTAAGGTAACCACGTAGTATTATTCCTTAAAACAGAATATACTATGATTTCATTTTTATAAGTCTTTGGAATTATTTCATGTCCAAATAAATCCTGACTGAAAGTCAAAAAGTGCTCTAATTTCTATGCACAGTTGCCAATGGTGGTAGTGGTACTGACAGAAATGGTGTAGTTGAATTCACATACGGTACTCAAAATTATATTTTCTTATCATGGAATAAGAGGTCAGTGAAACTGGAATATCTTTACAAAAATCTTCTGTATACTTGTGTCCATATGAATATCAGCTTAGCCTTCTAGATATCTTGTGTTATTCTGAGATTGTTTGTATTGCACATACAGTGTGTAAAGTTGCTACTTATATGTATATGTATGTCTATTGCTCTACTTTACATAATGTTTTCATTGCCAAAACAGGGTGAAGCTCAAGGTAAAACAGACGTACAAAAATATGTCGATGTTGATATATTATTTCTCATACATGAATATACATGATCTCTCTGTGTTCACCTTATTCATAAGTTATGTAAATATACTTAATAACGTGTTGGGTGTTATAATTTGGACCATTAAAATGCATTATTAAATGAAAAAATATTTTGTAGTTATAAGAGCAGTTATTTCTCACAGCAACTATATTAATTCCTTTGCCTCACATTAGTTTTGGCTGAAATTTCTCATTAGAATTGTATCTGATGCTTTATATAAATGTACACCGGTAACTGGGGGTAAGAATAATTGCATTCTCCCTATTTATTGAAATAGCAATAAGATATTTTACTGAACTTTTAATCAATCTTGCATTATCAATAATAGAGATTTGTTCATCTGCTCTTCCATTTTGGGGGATTAATTTGTACAATCTAGTAATCAGTCCAATTGATTGATTACTTTTAAGTAGTGAAGTTTTGACCATTTTTAAAAGCATACCGACAAAAGCCAAAAACCAGCGTAAGAGATGCAGTACAATCTGGGCATTCCCTACAATGCGAGGCCGATGATATCATACATGCTTAGCTGCATGTTATATATTTAAAAAAAGTTCATGTAGGTTTTTAATTTTAAAAGACAATTTATCATGAACATCCAAATATCAAGGAAAGAAATACTACCGGTATTTGGGTTCTCCCCTACTTTCTGCAATTTTTTTTTTTTGTACATTGCCGGGCCAAAGATATCCAACTAACTTGATCAGTTGTATATGGTTGACAGAGCAAGGACTAAGGACATGCAGGCTCCTGATTAAAAAAGGGACAAAAAGGCATATGAAATGGTGTGATGATTCCCGGATGATTTAATTCTAATTAAAACTCTCTTTTCTAGTGTGCAATTGTGAAACATTTCTTAATTCACATTGAAGGAAAACAAAAATTGAAGGCATCAAATTTGAATGTACTGATCCCAAGGATGACTCTTTTTGTAGATGAGTGATTGTATTTCCAATTCTTAAAGACATGGCATCATTACAAATGCATTTTATTTTATAATACTCTTGTCTCTCATTATTTCTCTTTCTCTATCTCCCTCTCTCTCTTTCTCCCTTTACCCACCCTCCCTCCCTATCTCCCTCCCTAACTTCATCATATGACATCAAACATCTGCTTCATACCTGTACAAAATCACTGTATAAAAGATTTGGAAACTCCAATAAGAATCTGAGAAACAAAGAAATCTGTATTGATAGTAACAAAAGATTACATAATATATTACATATATACGTCTCAATGCCAAATATATAGATTTATATACACAAAACATCTTCTTTTAGTAAAGATGGTACACATACTCTTGACAAAAATAAAATGAAACGCACAAATATTGAAACTTTGTTTCAAAACTAAATAGGAAACATAAAACAAATCGGGGTAATGCTCATTTAAAGTACCATCAGAAATATTTGTGCTGAATGAAAAATACATTGAACTTGATTAAACCAGGGATCAATGCGTTGTTTGTTGATTAAATCAAACGGTAAAATTGTGGTCGCAGATTTTGATTTAAGTTAGATTAAGGGAAATTTTTCATGGAATATGACAATTGATGATTTTCTCCATATCGAATGAGGAAGCTTAAAATGGGATTATATGAATTTAGAATATATTTGCATCTAGAATATTGATATAATTTCATTAATAGACTATAACAATATTGACTTAAATGACATTTCCTAACATTAATATGAATCCATAATTACTGTTGAATTGCTTAATAATAAAGTAAATGCCTTTATCATATTTGTCAGCCACATGCATATAAGAAATAATGTTTAAAATTGCATTATCATTCAAGAGAGAAGTTTTAAAGCTTATCTGATTAGTTTTCTTCCACACCCATATTTTGTTATTGCTCCATTTTCCCAATTTACAAATAACAAGTAATGTATCAAAAACTTGTGCATTAGAACAAAAACACTATTGATGTGCCTTTGCCAAACATAATAAAATGGTGTGTTTGCATAAACAGTGAATTCAAACTTATCAACATGGTGCCAGTTCAAGGATTTCAATGGTTACTCCCTTTGAAAATTTTGCAATGTAAAAAGGTTGCCAATTTGCCTAAGGAAACAATGGTTTTGAGCTTAACAACATGTTGATTCTTTCAGGATTTCAAATCTGACATTCCATTTAGAAATTTATGGGCATCAAGCCCAACCCACAGTGTTATTTAGGGTACGCATATGCGTGTTCTCTCCTTTTGAAAACACACCCCTATTAAGTCCGGTGTGTAAAGTCAGTACGGGTCAGATTTTTGTGTACTATGAGTCTGACTTTGGTGCGTGAAAAGTACCCCTTTACCAGACATTTTGGGAACATGCATGCAGTACTTCCGACCCTGGAGTAGGGGGGGGGGGGGAGCTGGGGCATCAAGCACTGTATGAAAATGCAACTATATTGGATGCAGTCATGCAAAAATTTGCTCTTTCTTGTCACACAGATATTAAATGACAATTTAGTGAGCAAAACTTCAAAACCAACAATTTTTCAAAATGAGTCAAATCCTTGTCGGCTTCTATATCTCCCACAGAAATATTGAAAATATTTACTAGACTGAATAGCAGCTTAACATCCGTTTTCATCAAATAATGAGTGATCCTGCCAACAACAAAATAAAGAGTCAAATTCCACATTCCAATGCATAAGAATAACTTCCAGCTTTCTGTTAGAAATTTCTAGACAATATTGAATGCAGCACCAGTAAATGGGATACAACCACAGCACAAACCCAGTTGAAGAGACGTTGCAGCCTAGCCTTAATGCAACAAACTGTCCATGTAGTAATCCAAGATCATTTCAGTTTAAAGTGTGCACTCACTATTTCTACACACATTTGAACTGAAAAAATACATGCTAATGTCCTCACAATATGCATCAAATATACATAATTCTAATTCCACACTGATGGCAAAATCCTTTGCATACTACAGGATGCCTCGAGGAAATACATGAATTGTAAGCTACACAAAACAATTGGACGAAACATGGAAAAGTCCAATATAATTGTATACCAAGTGCAATATTTCCTGCATGGACCCCCAAGAAACCAAGTGATATTTCAGATCAAATTTATTCAAGTATTATACATACTTTTCAAATCCTGAATTTCATGAAATCACTATTAATATATTCGTCCTGCACTATTTCTCACACCAATTTGCTGAGGAAGATCTATGTCACATCTTGTCCATAGCAATTTTGCAAACACTTATTGCTGTGCATATTCATTGTCTTGACTCAACTACTGTGCATTTTATATGGATCACGGGGATTCCTCTCAACAAGTTACCAAATACCGGTATCTGAAACATTGGGCAACCTCATGAAAAAAAAAAATCTCACGAGCAATGCTAAAATATGTCAAGTTGCATAAGCATAAGGGGTGTTGACAGAAACAGGTGAAACACTGATATCTTTGGGCTCTAAATTCTATAAGAATAATGATTTGAGATATGGAGCCATGAGTACTGAACTAAACAATATATTACAAGATTAAAATGCATAACTGTCACAATTCTTTTACTACAGAATGTTTCATCATGAATACGTTATCTCTTGATCACACCATTAGAGTAAACTAACAGTTATATTCAACACCAGGTGGTTGTCACTAACTCAAAAGAGTTCCAACCGTACACTCACTTTGAACAAGGATAAGAATAATAGCTTACTTTTTTTTTTAAATACGAAAGGAGCCAAGAACCGAGGCATAATTTGTTTTCCTTCTTTTTTACGTGCAAACTGTCCTAAAGAAACCTTCCAGGGCCCGTTGCATAAAACTTACCGTTGATGGTAACTTTACCATCAATGGCAACTACCATGGTAACAGGGCTCAACAGCCAATCAAAGTCAAGGTTTCGGTGGTAGTTATCATTGATCGCAAAGTTACCATCAATGGTAAGTTGTGTGCAATGATGCCCAGATCTTATAAAATACCTGAACAAAATACTCAAAATAATGATAAAATATATAAACTATATTGAAAAATGGCTTTACAGATGAGATTCATGAGAAAATTTGAATAAAACTTTAAATCAAAGGGGTTCCCAATTTCATAAAACCTTATTTGAATAAAAGTTAAAAACCAAAATTGTTTCAAACAGTGAAACACTGCAAACAATATTTGAATAAAAGCACCCAACACAAAACTAAATAATAATACTAATAACAAAATTTCTTGATCTTAACATCTCCTTGAAACACTTTGTTTAACAAACTGAAAAGAAAATAATCATAGATTCATCAAAGGGCACTAAAAATGTCTGCATGTAAGAAGGTATCTCTGACTAATATTGTACAAATCTTTAAACATTTTTTAATTTTTGCGTTGTAATGACACAGTTAATATATTGTTATATTGCTCTCCCCCTTTAATAGATATCATTTTCACATTAATAACCTCTGATTGATTGATACAAATATCAAGGTATATTATGTATAAAGCATATATATGTTACATAATTATCAAATAAATCTGTGTATAAATCCATCAATAATGTAATAAATATTTTCAAATCTACATTAAGAATAGACTAAATTGCCTATTGCAACTATATGATAATTTACCTATTATAAACTTATTTATTTATTTTAAGTTTATTATTTTACTGTTCAGTCTCATAAACATTACCCATAAATATATCTTGCTCTTTAGCAACTCCTATCCTCTATTCCATTTTCAAATTAATGTCCATCTGTGAAATCAATACAACCGAGCCTCCAGTTAAATTCCACAAGGAGTATTGTGGAGATCGAATCATCTACCAAGTACCAAGCAATGCATTTGAAGATAAAATTCTCCCACCAAAAAGTATTCTCAGCAGTCATTATACTTTTGAATGAATCTTATGAATCGGAAAACACAAAATAGTATTGCTACACATGTATTTTGCATGTTTACAGCAATAGAAATTCACTGCAAATGAACATCATTTATACCACCAAAAAAATCCATTCAGAAATCAGATCTACAAAATATTCATACTACTTGAAAAATTTGGCTTAAATTCACTTGGCACTAGGAATTTAAGAGTTAGGTAGAAAAACTGCACCAAGAAATATTCGAGAAAAGATGGAGTAAATCAATGTGTTTATTGCCTTATTTCACCAAGTACTCTTGAAATATTTTTCCAAGTATGCAGGGCATAGATCTACTTGTATATCTGACTCATCCAAATAATGTACAATGCAGCACTATGACCTCATGCCACAGAGCAGCATTACTCACAAAAACAGCTGCAACAGCTACAAAGAAATGTAGATCACAATCTCAAGTTCTAGCACAAGTCTGCAGATATCTTAATTCAGACAACTCATTGTGGCCAAGTCCTAGAAGAAAACAATCCAGGCACACTACATTTTCATGTACATGTTGCTCTTCTGTAAGTCTTAGCAGTCTATACCAAGTCCTGGAAGCGGTTGATCCAAGCAACATGGCTTTTCCTGCAGGGCCGTTTGCAGCCCCTGTGTTTCCACACCATGAGGATCTTAGCTTGACAATATCATCTCCATTAGTACTAAGAGAAGACGATCCCCAAATTCAGGTTCTGTTATGTAACTTGCAACTCACCTTTCTTCATTAGGAGCCTTTTGGTAGACTTCTAGTTAACCACAATTCCAAGAAAATTGTTTCAAGAGAATACCATAACAGGATAAATACCTTCCAAGTCTACCAGTGTATCCCAAGTTCTAGGAGAAGATGATCCAGGCAATTAAGCTTCTCTGGCACTTCTTGGATCATACTATTCCCAGAGAAAAATAAGTAAATTACTAGTAAATCCTTAGTCCAGGCAGGCACTGTTTCATGAGAATAGTGTTCTTAGTCTTAACAGTCTATCCCTCTATCCCAAGTTCTTGAAGAAGATGATCCAAGTAACTCAGCTTCTCTTGTGCCTCTTGAAGCTCACTGTACATCTTGAGGTTATTAGCGATGTGGTAACGGAGGTCGTCAATGATGGTGATGCTATCGACCTCCTCACGGTTTTCAACGCTTGCAGCATCCTCTTTGACAAGCTCAATGAACTCCTCGTTGTCTGTTATCTGAAAAGTCATCAATTGATGAAAGTGAACGAGATTATAATTGTACAATTAACACATATAACAATATTTTTGATTCAGTGAATAATAACAAAATCCCTACTTTTAACTTCAACCCTGGACCCAACACTACACTATACCTATCCCTAACACTAACCTTGAGCCTATCCTAAAATCCACGTCCAACTCAATCCCAAACTCTATATATATTGGATAAAATAAAACCCTGGATAAATGTTGCTAAAAGCAAAGGAAGTATCAGATCCCTGGACGGAACACTCTGTATATGAAAGATGTAACTCATGACTGCCCCAGGTTTTAAATTGAACCTGCATTATGTAGGAAAAAAGCAGTCTTTATTCAATTAATCCCCTATGTAACACAAAAAAACAAGGAAGATATGAATTGTAAAACACCTCTACATGCCATTCTTAGGAGGATCCTGAATAAACATCGCTATTTATGGCATTTTTAGAACAAACCCTACCTAAATATTATAAAATACTATCCAAGGGACTTGACCTGTAATATTGATGTATTCCCCTAGAACAGAATTACATGGTCAAATCAACTTGATTTTGAAGCAAACCTTCTGTTCAAGAGACCACTGCACTGAGTCAAAAGTCCATTTCTATTCCAAGATTGACACTGACAAGACCAACATCAGACTTACAATAGATTGAACATAAAATTACATTACCACGAATGGCAAAGATTTGGACAGTGTGGAGTACGCTCTGAGTCATTGATACCTCAATCAGACCAACAAGAGAAGACTAACACCACACCAAACAAAAGATTAAATTTCTTGGATTGGCCAATAATCGATCAGTTTGGAGTCAGTTTTGGGTCCCTGATACCTCGGTCATACCATCAAGACGGACAACAGACCACACAAACGTTTATATTACCTCCAATGGCCAAGAATCTGTTAGTTTGGAGCTGGTTTTGAGTCCTTTACGTGGTGTGATTGAGTTTAAGGTCACGACCCTTACCCTTTCAACTATCCTGCTGATGAACTCTACACACTGATCCTCCAGCTTGACCAGACTGAACATCCGGGAAACCCTCAGGACCTGAAAGACACTTTCTTCGGTCAGCTGAGAGGCGATCTTGTTGGCACAAAGCCTCTTGAGGCCTGGCAAGAGGTAGAGGTCAGCTACCACTAGTATCTCATAGCATAGATCTTCAGTCAGCTACAAACAGAACAAGAAGGTGAAGATTGTCAAATAGAATATCATCAAATAAACAGTATTTCAACAATCACTACTCTTGTAAAATAGGGATACAACAAGAACATCTTCAGGTATTTGCTCTAACATGTAACTCATGACACTTTGAGATTACTTTTCAGCCAACACAATGCAATATTAGGGACTTTTAGATTTGCACGACGAGAACGTGGACTGCTCTCGTGTGACATCCTTTTAAGGCAATGTGACGTCACTGCCAGTGCCTTAAAAGGACGTCACATTGTCTTAAAAGGATTTCACACATCGCAGTCCACGTTCTCGTTGTGTAAATCTAAAAGTTCCTATTGTATGATAGTAGAGGACTTCGCTCATCAAGGTTCCTAATGATCATACATATATAGTGCAAACAATGTTGATATGTATTGCAGGTCTTTGTGAGGGCAAAAAGGCCCCAAATAGGCTTTGAACAGTTGACAAGCATCCTGATGGTCTGGCTTCAGTAATCAGTACAATCTAAATCTGATCAGGTATTTTCTTTAATTGAAAGTCTTACATTAAATGCCCTTCAATTATGATTTGACAATTCATTTCACTACTAGGCACCTTGATTAAGATTTTACATGTTTAAGTATTCGCATCTAATGGTCTTGCAATTCCTCCAAAAAAAATTGGTTCTTTTTTTATTGAATAGTATGTTGTAGGCCTCCATCTTCGTAGCAACGCTATACAGTCCCCCCAACAACCCTGACAGTGACTCGCTGATCCAGCACATATCACAGGCCATTGATGATATTCTTGCTAAATTCCAACAAGCAGGAATCATTATTCTTGGTGATGTAAATCGCCTAAATCTAAGTCAACTCACCAACGGACATGGTTTAAAACAAGTGGTTGACAAAGCCACACGAAAAGACGCAATCCTTGATAAGATACTTACTAACATACAAAGCCTCTATTCCTCTATTGAATTAATGTCTCCAGTGGGCCGCAGTGATCATAGAGGGGTTAAGTGGCTGCCTAAAGTCTATCTGGTGAAACATGCTAACCGTACCACATCAAGAACCATTCAACCGATGAAGGAATCTGGCATAAGACGGTTCGGGAATTGGATTGTTCTTCACGATTGGTCTAGTGTCACAAATGCAGATGATGTCAGTACCAAGTGTGACAACTTCTACAATGACCTCAATTCTGCCATTGAGTTATACTTCCCATCAAGAGAAGTAAAGGTCCACTGCAAGGACAAACCTTGGATCACACCAGTGGTAAAAGAACTGATCAAGCGCAGACAGGCTGCTTTCAGTAGCTGCAGTCCCGAGTGGTCCAGTTTGAAGAACAAAGTCATAAGAGAAATCAAGAAAGCAAAAGTAGATTACTACAAGAATCGGATCCAAAGACTGAAAAACCAGAACCCAAGTGCATGGTTTAAATTTGTTAAAATTGCGACTAGTAACTCATCACCACTCAATGTTATCAGGGTTCCTGGAGTGGAAATAACTGATAGCCAAGCCATTGCTAATGCAATCAATCATCACTTTACTGACATCTCAGCAAACGTTCCCCCATTGGACTTACGACAACTACCAGCGTATCAGCCCATAAACCCTTCAAGTGTCATGGAGATTCATCCATGGAAAGTGTACTGCGAGCTGAAAAAGACACCAGTTGGTAAAAGCTGTGGACCAGATGGAGTGTCCGCAAAGCTGATTCGTGAGTTCGCAGCAGAGTTGAGTTCACCCATATGTGACATCATAAACACTTCATATCAGGAAGGTAAAGTCCCGTCACAGTGGAAAAGATCTATTGTCGTTCCGGTCCCAAAGAAATCTCCTCCCACAATAGATCAACTGAGACCAATCTCCCTGACTGACCACTTTGCAAAATTGGCTGAACTCTTCATCTATCGCCAATTACTAGCAGATATCGAACCTAACATTGACCCTCAACAGTATGGAAGTCGGAGAGGAAACTCCACTGCTCATTATCTCGTCAATCTTCTACATTTCCTCCACACCAATGCTGATCGGCTCCAAACTGTTTCCACCATTGTTGTAACTGATTTCTCAAAAGCTTTCGACTTAGTCAATCACAATATCGCAATAAATAAACTCTTCACAATGGGTGCTCGACCATCCCTGCTGCCATGGATCAGTAGCTTTCTTCATGGACGAGAACAGATGACAAGATACAACGGAGTACTTTCATCTTCCCTTACTCCAGTTGGAGGTGTACCCCAGGGTACTCGCCTTGGGCCAGCAATTTTCCTAGCGTTGATTAATGACGCATTGACAGACGCAGCAGGTATATCCAGATGGAAATACGTCGATGACATAACCTTCGCAGAAAGCCGAAGACGAGGGTCATGCAACATGATGCCCTCCACCTTAACGCTGTTCCATCAATGGTGTTTGGATAACGGTCTTCGCATCAACTCGTCAAAGTGCAAATCGATGAGAGTGTCCTTCTCACGGACCGAACTTCCACCTTTGCATCTTGAGCTAGATGATACAACTCTGCAGGAAGTGAAAGAGCTCAAGCTTTTGGGTGTCATACTGCAGCATAACCTACGTTGGGACAGCCACGTTCGTGATATCACAGGAAGGGCATCGCGAAAATTCTACATTATTCGGGCCCTAAAGCGTTATCGCGCCCCTGTGGAAGATCTCCTCACAATTTACACGTGCTACATTCGACCTGTGCTTGAGTACTGTGTTCCAGTTTGGAATTCATCCATTACATCTGAACAGGCCAATGATATCGAGAGAGTCCAGAGGAGAGCCCTCCGTATCATTTTTCATGATCGATACCACAGCTATGAACATGCCCTCCAGATTTCAGGTCTGCAATCCCTCTCTGACAGAAGGGAACATCTGTGCCTAAGGTTCGCAGAATCGCTCTACAAGCACTTTCGCGACTGGCTTCCAGAGATGCAGAGCACGAATCGACGATTGAGACACAGTGATAGATTGAGAGACTTTAAATGCCGAACAGAAAGACTAAGACACAGCACACTTCCTTACTTGGTAAGGACTCTGAACGAACATTTTTTCTGATGCCAATTATTTTGTATGCCTGATATTCACTTTGCTGTAATATAAAATGTAATACACTCCTTGTGGGGAGTATTTGCCAGTAATTGTGCAATAGGTATTTAATCATTGAATTTTTATATCAATATTTTCAATTATTCCATACCTAATTGTGATTTAAAATGTATATTAATAGCATTGAATTTTAAAGAACGAGTAATACTTGAATATTAATGAATTAACACCGAACATCTAGTACTTAGCCAATAGGTATTTAATCATTGAATTTTTAAATCAATTTTTTCAATTATTTCATATTCAATTGTGATTTAAAATGTATAGTAATAGCATTGAATTCTAAAGAACGAGTAATATTTGAATATTAATGAATTCACACCGAACACCTAGTATTTAGCCAGTGCAATATGTTTATTTTAATTTTTTTACTATCAACAAATTTCAATATTCTTCGCGAATTTGCAATGTAATTCACTTTATTTCTTAATCCATCATGAAATCCAATTTCAAGATTTCCAATATGTTTTACCAATGACAAAAAATCAACCCTTCGGCATGCCATATTCGTAATAGTAATGGTTTTAATGATTAATTTCAATAGTATATTTTTAGGATGTTTCAGTTAAGAATTTCATGCTTATTAATTGAAATTAATGATAGTTGCTATAATAATTGTCATTTGATCACTTTTATTTGTATTTCAATGTTGATTGCCTAGACTGTTTTAATATATTATTGTATAATTGCTTTTATCATGTATATACATTGTAAACTTTTGTAACCATTGCAATTCAGTCTTTGGACTGCGAGAATGGATAATTATCAATAAAAATCCTTCAATCAATCAATGTAGGCTTCAGATGCACCAAAAATTAAAAGAAGCTGGAAAAGGTAATTCTGGTATAAACCCACCTCTTCTGGTATTTATCCCAACCTCAAATCAAATATTCCATCACTCTCACACCACATTTATCAAATATAATAAATCTTAAACTGTCATTATGCTTTCTGTATGTAGGAGTTCAAATATTATTGAAGTTTGCTGAATAGAATAAAATAAAATTAAGAAGCTTTGTATACATACATTCACACTGTCTGTGTAGAGGTAGTAGATGACTTGCATAAAGACGTCTGATGTTACTTCATGGAGACTGATGATAGGAATGGAGTTCTGATCTAGTGATACCTCATTGAAATGATCAGCAAAGAGACCTTTGAAGTAATCACTTCTCTCTGTGAAAAACATCTAACAGGAAGAATGCATTACAATACCATAATATATAACAGAAATTAAGTGCAATATCAAAATGTTTACTATTTAAGATTTTGACAATGTTGTCAAAGTAATTGAATTGTTTTATTAAACCATTGGGTGCCTGAAAGAAGGCCATTATGGAAACTGAAAAGGCCTTCTCACCGACACATGACACAATCCTCTTATCCTATAAAAGACAGAACATCAAGATTATTTTGTATAGGCTGTTGGCAAATCTAAAACACTGATAACCACTTCCTTTTCTTTGTTTGTTTGCGTGTTGGAAAACAGGAAGATCTGTCAGCAAATTTCTAAATGTAAGGACTTTCTTTTTCATTTTGTGGAGCTTGCTATAACATTTCAGCTATATTGTCTCCAAATTTGGTTCGTCAACACTCTTTCAAAATGGTGTAGCAACACCCCAGTATTTGTCTGTTTACATCTACATCTCTATAGGCCATAGAACATTTTATTATCTTTTAATACTTTAAAGAACATTTATATCTGATAAGAAAGTTTTCTTACTTTGTGGCAGAAGAATTTGTCCTGTTCTACTTCGAAGCAAACATCTGTGTACGGAGGAACTTGTAAAAGACCTCCACAGAAAGGAAACACTCCTTGTGCAAGCTGATTAGAAATTCATATGGGATTTTATCCATCAAAATGATTATCATCAGAATGCAGAAACAGGAATTAATTTGCTTTCTTGTGTAATTTATGGACTTTTCTATGTACCTGTTTGGCAAAGCAGATCAAAAACAAGTTATGACATTTGTTTGATAAAGACTGCTATGTGCTCTTATCTGAGTGAACTTGTAACAGACCATTAACAAACTGTATTTGCTTCATATATTTAGTTTATATACATTGAATAATTGTTTACTATACTATAAACATGATTTTTTTTTTGTAAACCATGCAAAGAAAATGTTTACACATATATCATAAGGGTTAATGGTACTATCAATTTCATGTAGTCATGAAAGCAGGCAGGCAGTTGATCAATTTGTCGGGGATTTTTAGAAATTTTTGGGGGGTGAAAATTGAAGAAAACTGATAAACAATAGTTAATGGAAAATGTATTTCTTTTAACAAAAGAATAGTTAGAATTCTATTCTAACCACGGTACAATTGACTCTAAAATCATAGATATATGTATCATCCTGACTATAGCAGAGATTTCATAGGAAATCTATACAATTATTGCCAATCATACAACTTAACTTCAACTTTGTCTAGATATTTATCACAATATATAACGTAAAATGAATGGTAATCGGAACAGGGATGACTCAGTTTTAAAGAATTAAAGAAATCAAAATTGGTATGAAAACTAATCAAGTCTGGCACGTACTTCACAGTAAGAGACTGCAAAATACAATAGAAGTCAGATTGAATAAAGTACACCAAACTAGAGTTGCAATGTTCATAGTTAATATTGCTTCAGATCATCTTATGGACTGGTTTTCAACATGCAAATTTATAAGCTAAATAGGACCTTTAAATGATGCTTTTAATACTTAACTAATATTAGTATGAATGAGACTTTGCACTATACTGGGGATGTACAACATATGCTCCTATGACAATTGCTTCAGCTGCAGACTTCAGCTGCAGACTGGTTCTCTCAAATATTGAAATTGATTGATTTTTCATTCCTGGGGACCTAATGACAAGCTATATTAACCAGTTATTAATGAATGAACCACAATACTTGGAGTATCAGACAAGCTTTCAGGTTATCAAAAACAAATTTTGTTTAAAATTATGCATACAATTTGAATATGTTAGTAAACTGATCTATTTCCTACACTAACCAAGTTCCTAACTTCAACCGTGGACCAACACTATACCTAACCCTAACCCTAAATCTAAATCTAACTGAAAACTTAATAACAACCCTACCTTTGACCTCATACTTTCTAAGAAATAGAGGTTGAAGCAATTTTCACCAGAGAAAATGTTGGATCATCAAGATTTTATACTCACTGGATCTCTTTTCTCTACAGGAAATGCCATCTGGGCCAGCTGGTTGAGATCATCTTGTACTGGTGTGTCGTCTAGTGAAGGTTCAACACTCACAATGTGAATATGGGTACCAGGTTTGCTAGGGACTGCCAAGACATTAAACAAAATGAAATACAGTGAAATCTGTACATAAAGACCGAATTCCTAGAAAGACTGCTTTTCCCTTGAGTGGTCTTCATATATACAGGTTTCAGAGTATCTACGTCACCTGGTTAAAGAGACAGCTTTTCTTAGCCTAAATAGTAGTCTTTCTAAAAAGGTTCCCTCAGGACATGTTTCTAATAGACAAACGGTTCATCAAATTGATAAAATTTTATGAAGTAACATTTGGTTGCCTTTATAGATCTATGAATATCATTAATGAAAAATTCAATGATTGAAAATAAAACATAGCAAAAAGGACCATGCACACATGTATTTAGATATTATATGTATAAGTCACAAAAAGAAAATAAGGTTTTATACTTACCATAGTCTTCGATCTCTTTTAGTCTTTGGTTAATCTTCTCAATGAGTGAGGTCATGCCGCATTGCTTGGCAAACCTCAGACAATCATCAACTATGTTAATGTGTACTTGCAAGGTTCCTGTATTGAGAGGATCAAGTTATTTACAATTTTTATGGTCTTCATTAAAATGCACATCCCTTCTTTGTAAATCAAAATTATAATGTATATCTGTCCTATCAATGCCACAACGGAAAAAGAAGAAAAACAAATCAACTACCCTGTGCAGTATTCTGATTGGAAGGCTGAAGTTTATCGATCTATCCTCACAAATAAAATAAAATTTCCTAGATGTATCTGCAGAATACGGAATAAAATTGCTAATCATTTTGTGTAGATACTGGTGTGATGCATCATATATTGTTTGTTTTAAATTTCTACATGGCCTGCAGTTAAATTCTTCTGTCGATAAAGGTAAACTATGTCGACATACTGTAGCTCCAATTTTTCCTTTGACAACATAAATGTTGATGTTCAAAACAGGTCTAACTAAAGATCTAATAAAACCTACTGCCACAAAAACATGAAACATTCATATTGTATTTACTTCAAGTTAAATGGATTATCACATTTGCAAGATGGAACAATGACTGGCAGTACTCACCTGTATAAACATACTCCAGTACTCTTTTAAAAGCCTGCGGTCTGACCTGAAGTGGAGAAGAAAAAAAAAAAGAAAAAAAGAAAATCTCTATTATCCTTCATAGATTTGTGGAAAAGGATTGTACATGTACAGGAAAGGTTTAGAAAAGATTCTTAAATCTTAATCAGCAAAGACTTTGTTTTTTAATCATGATTTAAGAACCATTTATCAGTAAAAACTTAAAGCCATACTGTACTTGAAGCACTACCACAAAATCCCCTCTAGCGCCAGCTTGGGTCAGCTGTAGAAGTATACCTGTACATGTATAACAAATTATCACCTGTTTTGTGAAACCAGTAAATTCAATCGAATGCGTAAGCCTATTTATGCACCTCATGTAACTGGTGACACAATAGAGGTTTAACAGGATGGGTTTATGATGTAGGCTGTAGCCCATATGAGATCGAAAACCCCTGTAAGACTGACAATTTTGTTCTCAAGAGTTTTCTGTAAAATCATCTTAGGGTTCACAATACTGACTCATGGGCTGTCTGTCGTGAGGGCGGTCAGTTGCATGAGCAGTCGGTCTTATAGGCTGTCGGTCTTGAGGGCGGTCAGTCGCATGAGCAGTCAGTCTTATGGGCTGTCGGTCTTATAGGCTGTTGGTCGTAAGGGCGGTCAGTCGCATGAGCAGTTGGTTTTATGGGTTGTTGATCTTATAGGCTGTCGGTCTTATGGGCTGTCGGTCTTATAGGCTGTCGGTCGTGAGGGCTGTCAGTCTCCTGGGCTGTCCGGCTACTGGAACGTCCCCACATAGTTTAAATGATACTAACCAAGCTAGACTTGATGTGAACAGTACTTTTATTTTTCCATCTTGTCTCGAGCATCTCAGCAAAGTATTCATTGCGGGATTGGAGGATACAACGATGGGCTGCAAACGTCTCATTGTGTATGACGAATGTGATGTCACTGTAGCAGCTTGCCTCAAGTAGTCTGAATGAGAGATGATAAAAAAAACTGTCTGAAATTCTATCTCTCCATTCAAATTGTATATATACATATATATATATATATCTCAACTACGGATAGTGCATCTAGCACATTATGATTATTGCAAATGGGTGTTTGATGTGTTTTTGCATAGGATCTAATAGTACAGGGTTCAGAACTATTTTTCTTGGTCTTCTGTACTTGTGTTTGTTTAGTTGATTTATCAAAGGTACATGAAAATTAAGTGCTCTCACAAAAGTTCTGCTTCTAAAATACCAGGTCAAATAATTTCATTATGACATCTGTCTTGATTTTTGAAATGGATGGAATGAATTCATGTATATTAACCCTACATTAACTGGGGGGGAGGGGGTCAATTTGACCCCCCCCCCTGTAGAAATTTCGCGACTACTCCGTAACCGCGGCAGATATAAAATTTTCCTTTCATGACTTTTTTCTTTTGAGTCTTACGCATCTTTTAAAATGATTTTTTTCGAAAATCGGACGTATAGTTACAAAGTCACATGACCTTTTGTCTTCGCATCTCAGCCCGAAAACTGCTCATTTTTGTGATTTATGTACAAAACATATGGAAATTTCCTAAAGAGAGATAAAAACATTGGTTATTTAGTCTTGTTTAAAGCTTAGGTGTTTGTTTTGGGGTCAAAATAGTTGAATTGTAGTTATAAATGAAATAAAACAACAAAAACAATAAAATACATAAGCTAAAAAACAATGAAATACATAAAAAATTATCAAAACAAGAGATAACATAAGGAATAACCTGGCTCTTCCAATTTTTTGTGTTGTATTATTATTCCAAATGGTCTAACAAATATATGTAGTGAAAAACAATGCTTAAATATTAATAATGTATGATTTATGGGCAAAAATGTGAATTTTATGGCCTTATTTGCATAAATTACCATAAATATGCAAATGAGTGAATTTTTCAAAAAATTGAATTTACCGTAGTATTCTATACACTTCACTTGACATGTATGCACATTTTCGCCGCGTTTGGCAGTGAAATGGCCGAGATCTTAGGGGGGGGGGGGGGTTCAAATTGACCCCCCCCCAAGTAAAAACTTGGTCTGAAATAGCCCATAGGGTTAAATAAGACTGCATAATTACAGCTCACCATTATAACCCAAGTCATAACTCTTTGAGAATGAACGCACACACACACAAACACACTTACACCAAAACACAAACACAAAGAAAAAAAAATAGACAAATGCGACTACGTCTCTATATATATATATATATGCCTCTGCTCTAAATTCAGTATAGGAAATGGATGGAATTATTTGTGATATATCACAATGAAAACAAGAAGCCATATATACCTTGTGATTTGTGAGAAATCGTAATAGCAAGGCTAACACCTGTAATTTCAGAAATTGACCGCTGTGACCTATGACCTTTGACCCCAAGATCTGATCAGATCATCTTCCTATGGTGATACATATTATCGCCAGTTTGAGTCTCATATCTCTAATGGTTCTTGAGATATTGCGATAACGAGGCAAATACCTGGACTTTCATAAGTTTGCCTCTGTGACCTTCTACCTTTGACCTAGTTACTCCAAAATTTAATCAGATTGTCTTCATATGGTGATACATAATATTGCCAAGTTTGAGCTTCAGATCTGCAGATTTCATTTATGAAATGTGAAATAAAGTAAATCACTAGCAGCAAAAATGGACATGCTATGATAGAAAAAGAAGTTTATACAGGATAGAGATGATTTGATAGCTGTTCTCACCTTTTCATGAAATCCAGGTAGAAATTCCTTCTTGCATGGCCAGTGACCACTGCTTTGTAGGATTTCAGAATGTCCCGAATCTCATCTGTGAGGGCGCCATATAGACAGCGTTCACCGTCAAAGGTCTTTGCTTCACATTTAGCACCTGGGAAGCACACCACGACATGTTATGGATCAATCATAGCTTCAGAAATGTCTATAAATGCAGTGATGCATACAATTTTCGGCACCCTATTGAAGGATCACGGTAATCACAATAAAAGTGCTTGCATGGGTGTCAAGGGAGGGGGAGGGGGGGGGGGGGGTTAAGGGCCTGAGAGGTTGTCAATACACACCTTTGATAACATTTCCCTTTTTCTTTATAGTGTGCTACGTTTTCTAAGCACTCTCATTTTATGATACAAAGGTATACCTTTTAATACATGTACATGCTCTGATAAATTTTGAAGAGTATATTTTTTAAATCCCCCTCAGCTTGCATTATCCCATGGGAAGGCCAAACAACACATTGATCAAATTGATTGTGTTAGATGTACAATACAAGGCCAGAGTGTGATGGAAAATTAAGCTCCCATTTATTGATATAAACTGTATGCTTCATCATGCAAAGCAGCAACAACAACAAAATGGGGAAAAAAAGTTAATTGGTTCAATTAATGAACTTACCATTTTCTAGCAGATAGATGACCACATTTTTATGGCCACACAGGCAAGCATAGTATCTGGAATCAAAGACAAAGGCATGCAAACATAACAATTAAATTCGCAATGGCCTTCAGAATTATTGTTAGATTTGTTTGAACAGCTTCAGAAGAGAATGACTGTATATAAATACAGGAACATGTACAGTGTATGTCATGAAGCTTTTGAGAATTGTTAACAGATATTTTTTTTCAGAAAAAACTGTTGCAAACGTTTCATAGAGCAGTCTGCTTTAGCAATGGAACAGGAGAACTGCATGCTCTTACTGATATTTAAGAAGAATTCAGAATAACCTTTATGGGAAATTCCATGGAAAAGGTTCACTTGACAAAAATCATGAAAATTGGAATAATTCTGGAAATATGTGTGCCACGATGACAATTTCGGTATCAAACAAAAGGTGTTTAGAGTATACTACTAAA
The DNA here is from genome assembly GCF_000002235.5 of Strongylocentrotus purpuratus. NCBI lineage: Eukaryota > Metazoa > Echinodermata > Echinoidea > Camarodonta > Strongylocentrotidae > Strongylocentrotus > Strongylocentrotus purpuratus. The sequence goes on from NW_022145612.1 coordinate 53,851,773, forward strand.
TAATTATAACTATATTAAAACTATATTGTAAACATTTTGTATAAAAGCCCCCCCCCCCCCTCCGAAATAAAACCAACAGCAAACAAACAAAACAAATAGGGATGACAGAATCAATATAAAAGTCTGAGTGAACTTCCCTGACCATGATGCTTATACAGACATCAATATCTCTTTTAGGAAAGTACTATTTAAAATTGAAATTATGAATCGGATACGGCCAGTATGGAACCCCATACATTCAAAACAAAATTTGTCACAGGAGGGGGAAGGAGGGGGGGGGGGGGGATTGGTCTCCTTCAAAGTCACTTACAGAGCAGTACTGTTCCATTCATCTTTCAGGTTAGGTTCCACTTCCTTCACCTCTAACAGGTAGCTATCAAAAATAATAGAAAGATGAAAATCCCTATCAATTACTGTATATACCAAGTTACCAACTTATCAGTGTAGTAGTTCTATATTTTGATAATGTACATTATGACAACTATAAATATATTTGAATAAACTTTGTACAGGTTTTGTGTTCATTATGAAGTGAATGCAGACATATCATTTTCATACTGAGTTATTTATAATTGTTTAAATGCAATAAATGGATGCAGATACCAGGGTAGTCTTCACGACATACCGGGGTCTCTTTCCCATCTACTTCACTAAAAGTTATTAATCACTCGTTTTGAGTAACTATTGCCCAGGTTCTAATTATAATATCCAAGTCATACAACATTTAGAAATAATGATGGATTTCACATTTTGGATTAAAAGTATCTTTGCCATCTTTTTCAATCTCAAACATAATAGTCATCATTCATGGTAAATATATATTCATCTCTACAACAAATCATAGACATTATCATTCTTATTCAAGAGTTACCAAACTTACGAAACGCTATGTAGGTCGCCCGTCTTGCAGCTCTCCATAAAATCCCTTCGGTCCTGAGCCATTTTTGCTTTTGTGACATCTAGATGGCAAATGATGACATTTAGAAAGAGATTTATGAACAGACTTGTTGATCTATAAAAATTATAAAATCACAACCAATGTTCCATAGCTTGCATCTTTTCTTCAAAGACTCGCTTTATCACAAAAATTTCCCCAAACATCCTATTTAAGCACTAAAACTTTGCAGAATCTGTAATAAATCTTTAAGTGGGGAATAAATGTCTGATATATGTAACTTTGGTTATAAAAAGAACTAACTATGCAGTCCTTATCCATTTGAAAATTAGCAGAATAACTACAATTGTCAATTACAGAGCAACAAAAATTGGTCAGAATACCGATACATGTATGTACTTCGATCCCACACCCTTCTGCTCCTGGATATACATGTAGGTCTCTGCACACAACTGAAAATTAATCCACATCAAATATCCATGGTGAAAAAAGAGACCTTGCCTTGTAAAAAGTGCCATTGATATGGATTGATATCCCAATCAATCGCACATCCTAAAATCAATCACAAAATTAAAAACTGCATGCCATTAAAATATCAAAACAGATCAGATAACTTCAAAAGTTGGTATCAAGTTGATGAGACAGGGTCCAGAGGAAGAAAAAAACCCTCTCTGATTAGAGAAAAATGAGAGAATCCAGGTTCACCATTGATATATGCACCAGAGACATGTGTTTATATATTCCCTCCTCCTCTGAAGAAACAACAAATAAACAAAACAAACATAAAAAACAAAACAAACTCATTGTCCATCTTGTTTAAAATATCTTCAAACTTGAGATTCAAGGTTAAACATTGATATGTATCACAATAACCACAGAGTGGAGTACAACCCCACCACAAATAAACAATTGAAGCAATTCATTGAATGAACAAACTAACAGCCTTTTCACACACAGCTAAAATTCTATAAACATGACTAGTATAAACGTGTTTCGAACGTGTTTAAACTAATCACGAGCCTTTCACACACAGAAATTTCGGTGTGATCGTTAATCGTTTCGTGATTAACTACTGCTCGTAAAATGCGCAGTAGTGCCATTGCGCATTGAAGGTCATGTCACATCAATCAAAGCGCATGCTCCATCCAGTTTAAACGGCTCGGTGTAAAAATGTCAGAGGTAAAAATGTCAGAGGAAAAAATGTCAGAGGAAAAAATGTCAGAGGTAAAAATGTCAGAGGTAAAAATGTCAGAGGTAAAAATGTCAGAGGAAAAAATGTCAGAGGAAAAAATGTCAGAGGTAAAAATGTCAGAGGAAAAAATGTCAGAGGTAAAAATGTCAGAGGTAAAAATGTCAGAGGTAAAAATGTCAGAGGAAAAAATGTCAGAGGTAAAAATGTCAGAGGTAAAAATGTCAGAGGTAAAAATGTCAGAGGTAAAAATGTCAGAGGTATAAATGTTAGAGGTATAAAATAAAAACAAAATCATGTGGCAAGTTTGTTATGGTTACACCCGGGCCATATATTAGGCTTATCGAAAAAGAACAGCGAGGGATATTCTGCAGTCGTTATTTCACCGCTGCTTTATTTTCTACTTTCCCAGTTAAAATTTATTTACCTTTCGGTCCCAAATTGTGACTTTTTGCCCTATTATTGCCGAAGGAAGACGAGGGGGGGGGGTAATCTTCTTCTGGGGCACGGTGACCCGGCTGCTCTCCCCTTCCTCTTATATTATGCTTTGCTATATATCCTTCTGAACAGTGGTCAATGCCTAGGCAGAGCAGGCAGACTAATGGGACATGGTTTCTGTTCCGAGTTTCGCGCCTTGCAAGCAATCATCAGGCAATTATTGATAGCATTCTTAAAAGTACATGATTATCTTATACAATCTTGGTACAAATACCCCTAAAATAAGACTTAACTAATAAAATACAATTAGAATTACTCATGAGTAATTCTTATTATATTTTATTCAGGTATTGTATTAGTTAAGTCTTATTTTGAGTGTATTTGTACCAAGGTTGCAGAGGAATCATGTACTTTGAAGAATGCTATCAGTTGTCTGATGATCGCTTGCAAGGCGTGAAACTCGGAGTAGCAACCATGCATGTCCCATTAGCAGCGCTCAAAATACACGGGGGCGATTGCAAAATTTAAAATCGCCCCCGTGGAATTATAAAATAAAGATTATCTTTTCTATTATAACTTTAACACAATATTGAGTTTCAATTTTCAAACCTTAAACCAATGAAATGGAACTTAGATTAGCGTGCAAGATTTCTCGTTCTATATGAGTATTTATTAACGATTCAACTCGCAGTGCAGTGCTGCAGTCAGCAGTGGTTATAGGCCTACTGCGCCGTTAGTAACGGTACGTGTTCACGCTGCCGCCCCATATCTGCTGGAGCTGGAGGCGATCGCGCAAGGGCAGAAACATGGTCATGGAGAAGTTTTTCGTTGTGAAAAGCGTATACCCGCTGAAATCTGGTGATTTCAAATGACCAGCAAATAGTGAACCTCGACCAGTAAACCAAAATTAGGGACTTTTAGATTTGCACGACGAGAACGTGGACTGCAACGTGTGACCTCCTTTTAAGGCACTGCCAGTGCTTAAAAGGACGTCACATGATTGTGACTGCCAGTGCCTTAAAAGGACGTAACACGTCCACGCAAATCTAAAAGTCCCTATTGGGAAGAAGAGGAAGACCAAGATGTTGTTGAATGATATGGTAACATGGGCAGATCTACAGGGGGGGGGGGGGGGTTTAGGGGGTTTAACATTTTTGAGCAGACTCAGGCGACCGGTGAATATTAAAGCGGTGGGGGGATGCTGGAGAGGAGGACCACTAATTTTTTTTTTTTTTTTAACTCTCACTTTCACCTATCCCAGATAACCCTAAGTTTTGTGTTGCTGCTTTATATGTAGATGATAATGCATGATTACAATAAATAGAGAGAGAGAGAGAGAGAGAGAACCACCATCATTATGCAATGGTTCAGGGTTTGTGTAATGTACGTTTGAAACCATTTCTTAGCGTCTCAACCCTAAAAAAATAGCGAAACTATTTTTGAGGAAAAGCATTATACTGAACTGAATAAAGAATAATAACTTTAAATTGGCTCATACTAATACTGATACGGGCTAAATACAATGTGGTATCGGCACAGTAAGATCGGGTATTTGTATAGAGGTATTCCAAAATGACATTCTGATAATCAACATTTTGTTCTGTTATCATATGTATATACGCATAATACAACTGATCTTTGTGATTTCTTAACGTGACATAGTTTCTTCTCCCCCTGCAAACAAAAAAGAAAACAAGGTTATTTAATAAAAGGATCATGGGACAAAACGATCATTGTGATTCAAATTGATGCAAGGATTTTTTTTTTAATATTAAGCAATGCTTTTCACCAGAATCTTCTTTGTAAAAACGACTTTTAAAAATCTCAGCCATGCAATAGGCCTGTTTACTAATGTATTCACGGACCTTTAAATTTGCACACGGTTGTAAGCTCTGGCAAACAAACCGAGCGCAGTGTCTGCTACGGCCCTGCTACACACACTTTGTATACGGCGATGTGGGGAATGCGAGGAAAAAAAGGCTGATCATCGTCCTAATAAACTTCGTTTAAAACTGTTTGTTTTCCAACCTTAGGGTATATAATTAAAATAAATATAGTTTTTCTCAGTTGTACATGACAAATCTTCGATTTTATTTTCCGAAATCCGACGAAATATCGCAAAAATGGGAGGTAAGCATTGCTGTTACGGCACGTGTAACAGCGATTCACGGTACGCAGACAGACCCCATATGAATGGTGTGTTTTTCATCCCGTTCCCCAAACCAAAGACGAACCTGGAGAAGTGTAAAATATGGATTAAGAATTGTGGAAGAAAGGACTTTGGAATCGACATATTATATGCTTTGAGTTTCTTTCTGTCGTAGTCAGTTCTATTTACTATCAGGTAGTTGAAAATGTCGTATAATCCGAAATCTGGTATACTTTCAAAGTTCTCGGTGTAGCCGGTGATTTTCATTGGGTCGTCGAACGAGCACCCCGCACGCTCCAACTTCTCCCGCAGCGACCGTGCGGAGTCGAAGCTCGCAAGGTCCGGGTCTTGGGGCAAAGCGATATCGGCCACAGCAGTCGCAAGTTGAACTAGTTTCTGTTTGTTGTACCCTGATGTCGTAACTCCTCTCTTTCTTAAATAATCGGTGAGCTCCTTCACTGTCCACTGCGAAAACGGCTTGCTGGAACTACAACTCGATGTCGAAGGCGATGCCATTGTAGAAATTAGGGTGAAAAAACGTCGCGGTCGCTAGCAATGGCTTTGTATGTGTATAGCGTAGCGGGCATGGAAAAACAATGTGGCGACCGTGCCGCACCACGCAAAGCTTGCCCTACGTAGTAACAATCGCTAGGGTGCGAGGGATTATGACGTCACTCGCATATCATTAGTAAACAGGCCTATTCTGCCACTGTGTTGTAAGATCACTTTCACATTAGGAGAAGTGTATTTCTTCAATGAGTATTTTAAATTGAATGGAACGTCTCAACTCAGTAAGCATGGCTGAGATTTGTAAAAGTTGTTTTTACAAAGAAGATTCTGGTGAATAGCAGTGCTTATTCAAACAAATATTTGAATCACAATCATTATTTGTCGCTTAATCCCTTTTAATGATCTGTTTTCTTGCTCGTTCCAGTTCAGTTCAGTTCATTTTATTCAAAACCACACAAAGCATGATATAATCTGTTACATAATAAAGAGACTGGTAATAGTACATCAATCAACATATTCTAACTTGATTACATAATAAACTGAATGGTTTTAGGACCCCTTTAGAAGCTAAACTTGTGAGCGGGGCCCTATAGTCAACAAAGTACATGCATTTACAGTAAAAAGAATGTTACGTATGATTATACAATGGATGAAAATACTAAGCTACAGAATATAGAACATACAAATACTCTCTCACACACACACGCACACACCCACACACACACACACTGACAAGTAGGTCCTTAGTGGTCAAAAAACATTTCAGAATAAGAAAATACTAAGATGCAAATAAAAACTATGTCAGTCTTTCAAGTAGGTACGTTTTAGATAACCTTCTAAACCTAGAAAGAGTTGTACTATTTTTTATATCATCAGGCAGACTGTTCCATTCTTTAATGCAAGGGGAGAAGAAGATATGTCACGTGGTACGGTATGTCACTGAAACAGCCCCCGTACGACTTTTGTGCCAAAATTGATTATCAAAGTGGGGGGGGGGGGGGGGGGGGCTAAAGTATTTACGATCAGGTAGAGGGTAGCGAGCGTAAATTGGTGTGGGGGGCTCAGGGGGTGGAGCCCCGGAAGCTCAGGGGTTTTAGGCATTTAATTACGGTCAGAGAAGCACAAATATTTTGATGCCGCATTTACGTCACTGGCAGGTCAGGGGGAGGGGGTTGTTAAGTTAAATATACGTTATTATCCTACTTTTTTACCGGTTTGGGAGGCTAGGGGGGCGGGCCGTTACAATCGGCCCGTGGATCCGCGCCTGTACAAAAAAGCACCAAAAACAGAATCGCTCAGTAAAGAAAGAATGTAAAGGTTGCTCAGAATAATGAGGAGGAAGTAATGTGCAGAACGAGAAGAAAGTCAGTAACAGCTATGTACATGTAGCTTGTAAATTTGTAAGAGGCAAAATGCTGATTATAATGAAATAGCAAAGAATTCTGGAGTATCATAGGTACCAATTCAATGGAAATTTGTATAAAAAAGAGCCCCCGTCAGTACTAAAAGAGCCCCCGTGAGAAGGCTCACGGGGGCTCTTTTTTGGGGGAAGAGCCCCCGTGGACAAAAAATTAATTTGAGCCCTGCCCATTAGTCTGCCTTATTCAATATTTATATACTGGTATATTATGCTTTTGTAAAAGCAAATGGTACTAGTACACTGAGCAAACTTCTGGGGAAAAAGATTTCTAAAATCGAGAAGTTTGGCCATGTTTTATAGGCTGAGTTGTCGCTCCATGGTGTAATTATTAAATAAAAATAAAAGTCAGTACAGCCCCCGAAATAGGATCAGATATCTATGAACCTCCCCCCCCCCCCCCGCCCCCCACTTCTCCTTCACTTTTGAAGATTGTTGGACATTTTAACTGCGTGGCAATTACTACTATTATATGTAATTTCCAATAAATGCATATTTCCGACAATTCCACTTTCTTGTGGGCTTGGTATTTTGATACTCTGAAACAAAGCAGAAAGCCATGTTATCAATGCTAACCCATCACATTCCCGAAGTGCGCGCGTTCCAATAAAATATTGTCGATTACTATTGCGGTATAAAATAGTCTGGGAGAAAATCAATAAGCAGCTTTGTTACTCCGATAAAAAGCAGAAAGCCGACCATGTTACATCAATTAAAGAGAAGGTTGAGTTCTGGGGAAAGGTGAACAATAATTTGTGAGCGTTTGTTATCATTCTTGTTATGCAAGTGTGGAAGAACATCAAAGAAAAAAGTTATTCCCTGAAAATCTATTTCAAATGACTTCATATCCCAGGTATGACAAGTAACGGCTTTAAAATGAGGCCTGATTTGATTTGCCATATGTTTGTGTAGTCCCATATCAATATCTTTCTGTGTACAGTGCTTGTGACTTTACCAAGACTGGGCCAAAGTTTTTATCATTTTGATAAAAATTTTCGTGTTTTCGTGATTCCTCGTGATTATATGTAATTATTTGTACTAAATGCACTACTCACTTTAACACTTGACTTTTGTCGAGAACTTTCATTTCTTCGTTTGGACTTTGTTCGTCTCTGGGACGTTACACGGGCTAGGTTGTAGGCTGCCACAGGCCAAACCGGTCCGTTTCACAAACATTAACACATCAACCAATTCAAAATATCAAAAAATGTTAGACATTCATACATAATATAATTATATGCAAGCCTGATCACAAAAAAATAAATTTCAAAATCTATTTTCCACATTGTATTATCCTCAGGACATGTACGAAATACAACAAACAGCCATTTATACAATTTACATTATTGAAGAAAGGAATATAATAGACAAGCCCATGCAGTAGCTCTACGTCTCGACATTCTGTGTGATAAAAGTGCTGAGATATTAAAACGGCACTCATTTTTTTTTGCTTGTACATTTTTACCTCTGATATTTTTACCTCTGACATTTTTACCTCTGACATTTTTACCTCTGACATTTTTACCTCTGACATTTTTACCTCTGACATTTTTACCTCTAACATTTTTTCCTCTGACATTTTTACCTCTGACATTTTTACCTCTGACATTTTTACCTCTAACATTTTTTCCTCTGACATTTTTACCTCTGACATTTTTTCCTCTGACATTTTTACCTCTGACATTTTTACCTCTGACATTTTTACCTCTGACATTTTTACCTCTAACATTTTTACCTCTGACATTTTTTCCTCTGACATTTTTACCTCTGACATTTTTACCTGGCACCGTTAAAACACGTCTGAAACACGTTTAAACACGAATAACCTTTCACACACAAAATCTCAAGCTCACTAGATACGAACTTCGTATCTGCAGCCTGCTTTTCGGGGCGTATATGCATCGCGACTTCGTATCTATCCCAACATCGTATAAACGATGTTCACACTGGGAAATTATGTCTATAAACATGTTTAAAACTGTTGAGTGATTCTAATCATCTCTAGATACGATGAATTTTAGCTGTGTGTGAAAAGGCTGTAAATAACTTCGGTATGGCTGTTATTTTAATGCACAGACACCTTCTTTGTGCAATCCATTCCAGAAGTACAGTATACACTATCCAGTGTACATTGTATACAGTTCACAACTAAATTATTCATACCCTGAACCAATTTTTGCAATTGTTTTATGTATGTAAAAAATGTTATCCTGATTAATGTTTATTGAGAAATTGTATATTAAAGGTTACATGTAAAAGTCTAGAACGAAGGCCCTAATTCAAACAGTCAACCTTTCTTGAGTTACGAAAAACACAAAAAACATCAAATTTACAAGGGGTATGAATAATTTACTTGTTACCTGTAAAGTATTTGTCTTTACCTTTGCAGATAGAGTTCTTCATTTCTTCTATCAATAGAGCTCTGCAGCTTTGCAATCAAATTATATGCCAAGAATTGAGCAACCCTGCCCTGTGATAATCGCACTGTTTTGGTTCTGTCAATGCTTGGCTATAGCTTCTCTCAGTTCTGGCTACACCCTTTACAGGCTGCCTGCATTAGTCGAACATGGTCTAGTGAACAGAACTTTCCATGGACATGTTTTTCCTGATCTACTTTCTCCATTGTTGTTACTTGGAAATCAAATGAATCGAATAAGATAGCTTTTTATTCAAACCTAGCGAAGCGACAAGAAAAGCCCTGGATATGAATTACACTGAGCATTATAAGGCTATGGAAAATAGATTACTATCGACGATACAAGGCTATGCTTAGTCCCACATTTGTAAACACTCTCTGGAATTCATGTTTGTACACAAATTCTCTCATGACAGTTTTAAACGTGGACCTTATTGCAATAGCATTTTTTTGAAGGGGACGTCCACCCTGATATCAAGTTGGTTTAATTAATAGAAGCAGAAAAATGAGAGGAACATGTTAAGGTGTCATGAATTTCAAATGAACGTAATGGAAGCATATATGCGATTTTCGAATACTCAATGATCGTTGTCGTGTTGAAATCGAGTCTAAATTAGTGATGAAATTGTAAATAATTGTAAAATTTTATTTTCCTTCAAGAAAATTTTCAATCATAATACATGTAGATACATGATATTCCCCATAAATTAATTATTGCAAATATGTTTCTATTCAACCCCTGTATGGAAAAAAATCTATTCTGTCATCTATAACAAAGAAAATGGAAATATAAATGAAATCTTATGTACAGAGCAAATTGGAGAGGATCAAGCTCGCAAGATACGTCACAGTTTTGCCAATTTGTGTTTGATTGATCGCAACTTCAAAAATGTTTAACTTTCTTATTTTTAATCAGAATTTGCTCAAATTTAAATGGCCTGTTCCTTTCAATTTGCCGTTTCATTTATAATGAGAGCTACATAGTAGAAGGTTTGGAACAGACTTAATATCATTAACAGCATGTATCACTCTACAGTGTTAAATATTTAAAAAAATACTTTATAAATAACACTGGTATATACATGTATACAGTATGATACAAAAAGTGGGATATCAAAAATTGTTATTATAACATTGAACATTCTCAACACAAAATCATGAGAACCCAAACCAATGTTGCCTACATATTTCACACAGAAAAAAAGAAAAGATAAGGATTAGAATTCCACTTACTAAAAACTTTCAAAAAAAATAATACAGTGAAAACTGATCCATCATCAGTGGTTTCTTACGGATAGTAATGACTTTTGTCTGATTTCAGTTATAGCCTAGAGTTGGTGTCACTAATAGTACATGTGTGTATATGCATTTAAGGCTATTTGAAATTAAACCTAATTATTACCACTCCATATACAGTAAGCTCCTATACCTGTTGGAATTCTTAGAATCAATGTTTTGTGTGTATTAGCACAGATTTATCTAACTCCAAGGAGCTCCAGATCCTACACCGGGAAACCGATTCATCCATACATTATTTGTATATCATCGATTCAACATAGCGAAGAGAAAGTACGCATGCAGTAGCTACGCAGCACATATATGAATAATGAATATACATACTTTCTCTTCAATGTTGAATCGACGATACACAACATGAATAAATTGGTTTAGGACAAGGAATCACCGTTTTTCCATCAAACCCAAAGACATCTTCAAATTATGATTTCAAGTGGTTGACTGGATGCCCAGAGGAGTCGAAAAACATTGTAAGTCTAACTTGATAATTACTACTTTTTTTAGATTTCCCAACAAAAAGGACCAATACCGGTGTTTGAATCGTTTCCCGGTGTGGGATCTGGAGCTCCACCGCCTTTGGCCGTAGCAGAGCTCTCCGGAGTTCAGATTTAACCCAGTGTACATCATATATAAATATATTCATCATTCATAGTCGTACATGATGAAGTGTTGAGAAGGGAAAATATCCATTGCAATATAGTCTAGCTTAATTTTCACCTTTTTTTGAAACCCCAAATTGGTAGTAGAGTAGAGTAAAACCGCCAAACTTCGGACATTGCCAAACTTCGGACAAAAATTACTTCAACGGCTCGAATGCAAAATATGAGCCTAGCTCAGGCGGGTAACTTGCATGCATTTGATACTACTACTAACCTACATCGTTAGTACAGAAAGTTAGGGCACGTTGCCGTCTGCAAAACTCACAAAAAACATCGAATTCAGAGACAGATTTCAGGTTACCTGGATTTTTACAGTTCCTTAACAGGGGAGTTAATAGAGCCTCCAATATATCAATTAAAAACAAATCCTTGGCATATTTCAGGTGGTTTCTGCCAAAATTATGGGAGCTTATGAGATACTTTTTCACTCTATCGCGAAATTTTTCTAATGGCGGCCGTTACCACGGACCTAGGGGTACTATACAGGTACCCCTACCAGAAGATGGCGCTCTTCCAAACTTCGGACAGGCAACATTGAGTGTCATTTTGACTACGAAAAAATAGCGCTTTCGTAAGATTTTAGCACCAAAATATTGTGTGAGTGTTGTGAAAAACACCTTTCTGATAGTTCTACCTAAAATAAATGTACCCAAAACGAGAAAATAATATTTTTTTCATGAAATCAACGCAGTCAAACTTACCCCCGTCGAACGATTTTTGATCCGGTTTCCAAACCTCCGATGAATGCGCACTTTAGCGCGCGCGCTATACGTGCGCTACAAATGAACGTCCGAAGCTTGGCATGAAAAAAGGTTCGGCGGGTAAGTAAATAATTCTAGTTTTCCATTTCCTTTACTAATTTTCTTTTCATGACATACATAAACAGTATTTGCACAATAATAGTATATTTGATCTTTCACTAATTAAAAAAAGAATTTAATGTTTTCCCCGTTTTGTCTTAAGTGTCCGAAGTTTGGCGGTCTTACTCTATAAATAAAATTTCAAATCCTTGAACCACGCGTTATGACTGACAACTAACAAAAACATAGACCGAAAGCTTCAGTCTCTGATATCGATTCCGTTGGACCACGATGAATGAGATATGCAACAAGATTTTCACTCTTTACATCCTCATAAATGCACTAATTGGCTGCAATATTAATTACAATAGTCTAATTATATTAAAAAATAAAAAATAACACAGAACCTACTTTGACTTTCGTCTTTAAAGCAATCTTAAACTTAACAACAGACAATGTATAATACTAGCAGAGCTATGCAGCTATTTCTTCATTTCATGATTGTAAATTGTTTCCGTTTCTGTTTCTGTTTCAGGATGTTCAGTTGCGTGGTTTGGGCGTCGGTATACAGGTACAGATTAACTGCAACGTTTTGATTAGTATGGTCATGTACAAGTATATGCTAGATCTATAGACATGATGGAAGGAGTCGGACGTCGGAGAGGTGTCACATTTTTAGTTTCTGTTTGAAGACTGCAACAGTGAAGGTTATAATATACTTACAAAATGAATAATACAGGGTGCGAACTCAGTGTGAATATCTAGCGCAGTCAAGAAGATGCTTTTTGAGCTTGAGAAGTGATAATCAAAGACGAAATAGCGATCATGTCAGTCTGTTTATTTTTGTTTATTTCGCGAGGTCAGGTCCACCATCCATCGAGGTTGGCGATTGCGAAACACTGAATCAATTTGTTTACAAACCAAATCGGCGTTTGATTATACTAGTCTTATTCCAAGGCTAAGTGGGCGTGGTTGATTCTTTGAGTTTTATTACAAAACGGTTTAGCATTTATCGAGGGCGTCACTTGCCGTTCTAAATTTTGGAAGATCAAAATTAAATGAATAATTAAAAGTATTAATTCTCAGCAAAATTATTTAATTGTGTGTCATATATGACGATCGAGGAATTAGCAAGAAGACCCTACCACTACCAGCATAATATAGACATGGCATGCATCCATCCTGACATGAGTGACAGCTCACAGAACTTCCCATATAGGGAGTGGGGGGGGGGGGGTGGGGGGGGGGGGGTGGGGGGCGGTGACTACTCCTGAGGGAAGCTTTAACAATGAGAGTAAAAGATTCAAACTTTTCTACATTTGATCAGGTCTATATAGGCTATATGCTTTATGATGTCAATTGGCTGCTGGCCATTTTAATTTCTTCAACTTTGGAATGGGAAGCCATGCAGTATAGCAGTGTCAATCCCGAGTACAATTTTGGCTTTGTTTTGACGTAAAAAAGGGGGTTAAATTTCACAAAATGTCCTTGAAATTGACCGCAAAAGGGGGTTATTTCACTTGTGGTAACGGTCATACGCGTCACCCTCTGCAGGGGAGTGACCCCACCGGGGTCACGGTATATTGCGGTACGGTACGACCGTACGAGGGGTACGGTTCGAAACTTTTGCTAAACCACGATAACTCATATGATAGTACCCTGAATCCTTATGGGATTAATCCGTTCTCTACTTCACTAAGGAATTAATAATATCAACTTTCATGTTTTCCAATTACTTTCACTTGTGATATATAGATCCCCAGCTTAGAGTTTTATTATGTTCCACTGCATCATCATAAAGCTAACCTATCACTAATGAGTCAGACTTAGTGCATGCATCCTAACTAGTTTGTCACGGATGTGACACGTACAGAAGGTGATTTTGTAACAGAACCACTCGTTCCTGCCCAGGCCATGGCGCTGAACGATTGAACACAATACAAACCAAAACTTACATACAGACACTGACACTGACAACATGCATACATTGATAAGCATACAGCATACAGCCAGCATATAAACGTACACACCCTCCTTACTTTCAAAGTCCCTGGGATACTATACGTAAAGCGCCTTGAAATAAGAATAAGAGAAACGTGCAGTTTTTGTCACGTGATCTTGAATATCGAGGAACACGTACCATACACGTCAGTCACATTACCATTGCATTGCATATTGCATTGCATGCATCATCAAGAGTTCCAGGTACCGGTACGCAGAGCAGAAATTATGGTTCGATCGCAACTAGACTCGACTACATACTAGATTTGGACTGCTGAACTTGAAGAGTGTGAGCTGATGAGGCGGGTAAAGTAAACTTGTATTCTAATCTTAATATGTTTTAATGTGACTAAATGCCGTGAATGATTGCGTGAGATAAACGAGGAATAAAGCATGTCGTGTCTTGTTGTTTCCTTTCACAGCAGATCGGCGCCAGCTAGTGACTCTAGCCCCTAACTCCGGCGTGGAGTCGTGGAGAGTACTGTAGTAGGCCTAGACCTGGTCTACCCCAAAATAAACTTAGTCTTCATCAATTGTTTAAATAATCGTCATGATATAAATTCGTTATAAATTCCTTACCCCTTTCGTGTCAATTTTCTTATCTACCTGGCTTTGATTTAAAGCAGTCAAGTAGTCCATACCTTAATTAAGGGTAATTATTTTAATTTATTTTCGGCACAGTCACAGCCTCCAGCCACAGCTGCTGAGCTACGCTGACTCGAGTTGCGACTCGACTGGAGCGTGAAGTTGAAGTGAGAGTTATTGTAACTCACCAACTGCGTTAGGAGGAGGAGCTGGTCCGAGAATAAGGATCATATGCATATTCACTGATGTTTCTTATTTCCGATCTGCGAAAAAAAGATTCTGCGATGATTTTTTTGGTGCAGTAATTTGACAGCAACTTTTTACAGAGACTTTCACGTTATGAGCAATAAATTTTCTGGAAGACGGAATACCCATAACAGTAGACGGCGAACTGAGTGTTAGGGTATTTTATTACACGCAATCCGTTTTTCGCATCGGCAGCGTTCGGATCAGGAACACGAAACCCACAGAGCGCCGATGAAAAAAAAACATCTGCGAAAATGCGGACGATCCCTATTGTTAAGGATGCAATTTGTCCGCATTGACGAGGACATCCTCATTCTCAGACCAGCGCCCCCTACTGTATATATAGACTATATCTTTGAGTCCCAGGCAAAGTCAAACTCAAAGTAATTTTTCAAAATAAAAATAGATATATACTGGTACTAAACTGTACCATCATTAGATCCTAGAATCATTTAGCTAAAATAAAAAAGTGATTAAGATTCAGTGAAGCCAGACCATCACCTAGCTAGTCTCAGTGGAACATATTCTTGAATGAAGCAGGCCTAGACCTCTAGACTGACTTGGGGGGGGGGGGGGGGTAATTTTCTATACAATGTTTTGATGTCCTTACTTTTTATGAATGTATTATTCACTGTTGAATAGAAAAACTGAACTGAACTTTTGTAAGACTAAGTTAGGATAGATCTAGCATGGTTTTCAGGTTCATATGAAGAATAAATATTTCCCCCATTTTTTTCCTTCTTCTTCTCACCTTTTTTTCTTCTTCTCCCCTTTTCTTCTTCTTCTCCCCTTTTTCTTCTATTTCTCTAATCAGACATTACACTCTACATTGACAAATCTTTGGCTAGCTATATAACCATCATGGTTTCAGTGGCTGCCGTGGCTCTTACGGCCATTGTAGTGACCCTAGCTGTCTTCATCCAACGGCTGAGGAAGAGGAGACGGGCTGGAATGTCCTTTAGAAGTGAGCATGTCATTGTCTTTACTCGCTACCCAGAACCTGGTACAACAAAGACGAGACTCATTCCTGATCTTGGGGAAGCAGCAGCAGCTACCCTTCAGCTTTACTTGGTTAGTACAGTCAAACCTGTCAGTGTCTACAAACACCACTCAAGATAGAATAATAAAAAAATTGTCTTTATAAGCAGATGGTCTCTCTTAATACATGTTTCAATAAAAAAGATTGTTCAAGGGAAAGCCCCCCCCCCCCTCAACAAACAAAACAAAACAATTATAAAAAGGCGTTCCTGGGGGAGATTGTTATAACTTTATATCTTGTTTTGATAAGCAAACTATCCAAATGTATATATATATATATATATTTTAAGCATAGTCTGATCTAGTGCTGTAAGTCAGACGCTATGTTCGTGTTAGGTTCGGTTTGGCAGAGTTCGGCAATTTTTCACCCGAACTTGGTTCATTAATATAATAGAAAGCAGCGTTATAGCCACGACGGTAGACACTGGGCCGGCCAGCCGGCCGGGCCCGACAAGCACTCCTGATGGAAAACACTGCTTCCGACCAGCACAAATTTCATATTAAAAAACTGCTCTTAAATTATTTGTAAAGAAAAGTACTACTTACATTCGTATTTCCGTCTTGAATCATGTTTTATTTTCAATTTTAAAAGAATCATGTTTTCAATATGTCAATAAATGATATTTTTTAAAGGTTTTCCAAGACGGTTGTTGTCTAATGTTAGAGTCATGAAAGCTGCCATCTTGAATAGCGAATCAGGCTCGTCGATTACTGTTTTTTATAAGTGTTTATTTTCCATAGGAAAAATATAAAATCCCTATTTTTCCTGAATAAATAAATACCATACTATAATATATATTTATTATATTATTTATATTGTAAACTTTGTCCGATATTGTTACAATTAAAATATTAATTTTTTTGTTGAATGGGTTTGAGCTGAACTTGTTTTGATCAGTGCCTAGCACGCACATGTATTCTTATTTATGGCTTGCGATCGTGACGTAGCAGAGGTCAGGATTTGGGATTTAAATGGCGCCAGTGAAGTTGCGCCCACCACTGGATAGGCATAAATCACAAAGGCGGAAAATGGGAAAAAAGTCAACATAAAATGAGCAGTCATGACATGAAAATTAGATACAAAATGACAAGTTTATTAGCTTGCGAGAACGTTTACATTTTTCTGCCAAACATCTGGACCAGGCCTTTGCGTTCGGTTCGGTTCGGAAGTGCATTGTTCCGCGAATTTCGGTTCGGTTCGGCGGTTCGGCTACAGCACTAGTCTGATCAATTATTAGAAAAAGTTCTTATGATTTTGTTTAGGATGAAAAAACGTAAGCAGGTAATTGTATTCTCCTACATTTTACTACCTTTTTCAAACATTTGATTCTCAGACCAATCATATTCTCGAGGTTCTTCAGTTGGTACAAGCCAAGCGACCATGGGTTTCTGTTGAAATCAAGTACATTGGAGGCACAAAGAAACAAGTTGACTACTGGCTGAGCAGCCATCGCAGAAGGCGACTACGATGTCGCTGGTCTGAGCAGATCGGTCAGGGACTAGGGGAGAGAATGGTCCATGCATTTAGTGCAGCCTTTGAAAGGAAGAAGCAGAGAGTCATATTAGTAAGTGTGCAACCTCTGAACCTCTTGACACAAGACTTAACCCCTCCTGTGTTACTAAGAGTTTGAACTGTTATAACAAAACTATATTCATGTGTAAAATTTTGACTCGTAATGTATGTTTCATGAACTTTGCAATGAGGTCTTGTGTTCTGTTTTGAGACCATGAACAGCTACTTTTAGTCTGTGTGTATTTAAAAAAACTATTAATTCTTCTGCAGAATTTGCCACCCCATTGGCATGTAAAAGGTTAAGATTTAATTGCATACCTGGTATATCTTGTTCCGGTAATGATAGAGTTTTCTACTCATAGTACCCAGTTGAGCCAGTGATTTTGTTGTATGAGACCATGCTCACATTCCCTCTTACCAAGGAAAGATGTTCTAAGCATTTGTATTGATAAAGCAGTAGGCAAACATTATTGTTACAGATGAATGACATATGAGTATGTATGATCCCCAAGTGAATGTGATTTCCAGTAAGTTTTCATGATTAATGTACTCACTTACTGCATGCTAAACTATTCAGAATTATTTTAAGCTACTTTTTCATCACGCGCAGGTCTATTAATAGAACTCGAGATAAGCTCTTCATCAAAAACTTGTCATATCTGTTCCTTTTCAATCCATCACAGATCGGGAGTGATATCCCAGCAATCGATGCTGATACCATATGTTCTACCTTTGACAAGTTGTCCCTTGGATCCTGTAACATGATATTGGGTGCTGCTAAAGATGGGGGTTACTACCTGGTTGGGCTGAGTCAAAATGAGGGAGAAGAAACTATAGATCTTGGTGAGTAACATTTAATTGTTTTACAATGATTCTTTAAACTTATTTTCTTGTACCGTTTTTAAATGTAAACTGACAATCTACCTGCTTTTGCATGGTGAATCCATTTACAATACACAATATTTTTATATTTTCCCAATTTATAGACAATGTTCACTCAGCAAAAAAGAAAGAAAGTAGACGTTCTTTATTGTTCAGAATTTTCATATTAACTATTTTAACTAAGTATTCTGAATTATATATCAAATTTGTAAACATGAATACTCCTGTCAATATCAATTAAGATCAAGTCTTGAACTTTCTTGCTTGGATTGGATGGGCACAATGATTTAACAACTAGAGGATATTAAGGGAATTGAGTGCCTGGGAAATGCAAGATACTTCTCTTTTCAAGTCGATTGTAGTGACAACTTCAAGTGCTCTCTTGAGGAAATGGTGCCTGCATATGTTTTTATTCCAATTGTAGCTCTGTATTTCGATACTGTGCTTTATTTTGCACTTTGTTTGTCAGATGAGGATACATTTCTTTTATCAGCCATCTTGTATTTTATCGGTTGCCTTCCCTGAGTGCCCGGGAAAGCTTACAAATTAACATATCATTTTTTTAAAGGGAAATAACATATTTATTTAGTGTCATTTTTCTTGCCCTTAGATCCTCTGTTTACCAGCTCAGATATAGAATGGGGTACAAGTAAAGTCCTACAACAGCAAAGAAAAGTTGCACAACAACTTCAACTGAGACTAGAGATACTCCCCAGAATATTGCAAGATGTGGTAAGAAATGCCAGCATATTTTGATGTGATATATTGAAATCCTTGAAGTGACTATGACCTTTATATTATAACAATAGTAAATTATGAGTCTCGTATCGGTTACCTGAATCTAATCTTGTATGTATACAGAATATGCGTATGTTTTTATACATAGAGTATTGCAACATTGTAATAGATCTGTAGATATCTTTATCATTTTAGTTTTGCCTTTGGATTTAAACAACATTTTCCTTTGTATGACTATTTTGTAGGATACGGTAGAAGATCTAGATGAAATTGAGAGGTCAACAGGGTATACTGTGGAACAAATTCGAGCACCATTCCTTTCCGTTATCATTCCTGTTTTTAACGAAGGTCCTTTTATACAACAGACACTCCAAAACGTCACAGAGGTTAGTCCATGTAGCATGTTTTATGTTGATTTTTGGGGGTAGAATGCTGATAACAGTTATGTCAGTTAAAGTTCATATGTATGACGATAGGTGTATGTTTATTGTGTGCAAAGTCTATTTACTTTGTAGTAGTGATTAAGATGAGAGATATGGGCCTGCTTCCTTTTAGTTTATATACAATTAGGAAGAGGCGGTCTAACAATATTTCCTTTTGATTAATAGATAATAATCTTGTCTTGAACAATTGACTATTAGAACAAATTAGTGAATACAAACAGATTGTGTAAATATTGTTTATCTGCATGTGCAATTACCGCCAAGTTCATCATTATGCTTATTTGAAAAGAGGAGAAAACAGATTACCCTTTGATCAATGTGAAGTATTACTGATCAGCCTGTGTATGAAAGTAATGTGTATGATTTTATTTTATAAGGTTTCTGAATGAAAGGTTTCTGAAGGGAAAATTTTTAGCATAATTTCATGCATTTTTATAATGTTTTATGTTTATTTTGGGGAGTAAAATGCTGATATCGCTTTTGTAAGATCTGAAGGAAAAATTTAAAGCATATTTCATGCATTTTTATAATGTTTGCAATTGTAAGAGGTTTCCTTAATTGTTTTTCCATGTACAGGAGTTGAATGATTGAAACATTTGAACATGATATACACACTGTTTTGTGATATCTGTCTGGGAATATTATGATTTTCATTAGATCCTGAACATTAAAAGACATTGGTTAAAAAAAAAAAACTCAGTCAGAGCATAGCTGAATAGCTCTTGGTATATTTAAACTTGAATAGATGGGACAGTGCGGTGGGGGAGGTGGGTAAGAAAATGGAGGATACATTTAATAGTCTGTTTTTCACTCCCTTTCCATTCAGCGATGTTCTTTTCCAAACTTTTTGGAGATCATAATCTGTGATGGAGGAAGTGATGACAACACAAGCGAACTTGTCACAGAATTTGCCAAGAATAATGAAAGAGTCCCTATAAAACTTGTTACAGGGTTAAAAGGTAAGAAACTTAACGATGATAAAGATAGAAGGATTCATTCATGTAGGTTGTAACATTGATATCCAAGATGTCAAAGCTAAAAGTTGAATAATTCTCAAGTAAATCCAAGTTAATCATCTGCTTAAGATCTCAATGAAAACAGAATATTACACATAGATTTTCATTCAATCTTATTAAAGGTAATACATAGATATATTTGGAATATTTCAGATCTATAGATGGAAAGTTGTTTAGTTGATTATGTAAAGCATGTACCGGAATTCGTTGCATCCTAAGAGAAAGTACAACAAAAAGAGAGTAATTAAGGGTCAATGTTAGTGAAAGAGTTAGTGAAACCATAATGAATTCAGTTTGAAAATTTAAGAACTGCAAGCCAAACTCTTTTTTTGTTTTTTTGTGCATGTCTACATAATACATGTCTGTGACAGATGAAGGAAACTTCAGAAAGAAAATTAAATAGTAAATTTGTTCTTTAATAGATATTAATTTATTTTTTGTACTTATTGGTAGAAACTGGAATGATATGCTTTATTTTCTTTTGTCTTTAGGTAGGGGTAGACAACTAAACAAAGGTGCCATGTATTCCAAAGGAGACAATCTTCTTTTCTTACATGCTGACACCAAGTTACCTCAAGGCTTTGATGCGTCGGTGGTGCTTACACTCTCCACTCCTGGGGTGAGTGGAGGGGCCTTTAAGTTTGCTCTGGACTTCAATCATTGTTCAGAGTCAGAGAGGTAAGAGCTTCTCTTTTATTTTTTGGGCGCCATGACCCTTTTCTTGACAATGCAGTGACCCAAAATACTATTTATTTGGTTATTGCTGTTTTCCCCGTACAAAGGATTGGAATGAAATAATTGACTTTCTTACTTCTTTTTTTTTGTTTTCCTACCTCAAAGTTTAAAATACACCTATAAGAGAAATACTCCAAGATTAAAGCACAGAGATTGAAAAACTTCTGAAAATTTGTGCTGCTATTGGTGTTAAATTTTCTTTTGTTTTATATACATGCATAAAGATATTGGCTTTGAAAATGTATAGGAGAGTTTTCACACAGCACATATTCACTTCATTCTTGGGAACCCATAGCATTGTGTAACCAATTTGATATTTCTCATTGGAATAATTTATAATTAAAATACTCATATAATCTTTTAAGTGAGATACTAGATTTTTGTGAAACAGGTATTGTTTGTAGCATGTGTAGGCTTGTTCAGTTGAATACAAATGTGTAGGTCTTTAAAGTATGCACAAAAAACAAAAGGAACAAACTCCCGTCAGGAGATCAAATTTTGTGCTAAATAACTTTCAGCCATTATTCCTTTTTAACAACGTCAGTGATGTATTCATTTACATGTATATATTATCATATTCTTTTATTTCTGATCTTTACATTCTGTTCATAATGCTTGGAGGTTCAAGTGTGCCAATCACCAAAACTATTTGATGCACACATACATGCTCTCATAGAATTTGGCGCACATGGAACAAAAGTCTGATATATACTTTATACGATTTTATACATTCTAGCTATACAAAAATAAATATTTGAGGTTCAGGTGATTGGTACACTTTAATGCAAATATAACGTGGGCAATTCAAATGATTGTATTTTTGCTCAGGTCTGAGTTTGGTTACTCCAAACTCTTTGCATTTGAGATGAAGGTGTTAGAATGGGGAACCAACTGGAGGGCTAAGATCATGGGTATGTATGTAATCCGTTCATTGCTCGCTGATCATTCTTAGCACTTTGATATAATGCTCATTCTCACTCAACACTTTTAGTTAGTTAAGAGGAAATTCTTCTTTCAACACAAAATAAATTTGACTTTTTACCCCTATTTACTTTCATTTTACTTCTTCCTTTCCAAAAGGAGTTTTAGCAGCACATTAAGTCATTGTGCAAATTCTCTTTCGAATTTGATCAAGTATTTTCAGACGCATAGCAAGGATAATTTAAACTACAATTATAAGTGTTACTCTTAGTGCCCCATGAGTGGCATCTACTTTTTTTCTTCTCCAATTTCATAAAAATGCAACGGAACCTCCAATCATAGGATTGCATACGTATCATTGTAACAGTAGTATGTTAATCCATGCCAAATTTCATGTTGCTAGAAAAACTTTGCAAATGGGATACAGTCCTTTAAATACAATAAATCCTTTGTATATCTTTGTGCAGAGCTTCCCTATGGAGACCAGGCTTTGTTCATGTCTAGGACCTTATTCAAAAGTGTTGCCATGTTTCCTGATTATTTAATAATGGAAGACTATGAAATGGTATGTATAATTTTAGTTTTTATTATTGTCTTAATTACTGATACCTCAAGCTAGAATGAATGAGTAGGTGTATAATATGATGGATGGAATAGTGCAGATCATGTTAGTGGCTCAGTTTGTTTTATTACAAATTCTTTTTTGGGCAAGTCCAGTGAATTAGTTCTATAATCAGATCAAAGTATTATCATGTTTTATCATGTTATTATTATATTTTGTTTGACCATAGCCAAGAATTAATTGTACTAAAATATTTGATGTAGTCAGTGATATTTGATCAAATGGGACTTGACTATTCATAGTTTTATTTGATTGTGTGGTAATGGAATTTTTGCATTTTTTCTTTCATTGTGTGGATATTTTGCCTTTAATATAAGGACCTGACATTTTATCATATATATTTTCAATATTTGAAGCATAATGGGTGAATGAAATCTAAATGCTTTGTTCTGATATGAAAAATGTGTGAAGAAAACAACCCACAACAGCAAGAGAATAAACAACATATTGATTGATATTAAAAGCAGTACAAGATATGGCAAAAATCTAAATTTCCTGCTTAAATATCACAAACATGATTGCAATAAAATTAAGGGGGGTTTATAGTTTAAAGCATTTCATGATGTGGCTTAAAGGGGAAGTCCACCCTGAAATTAAGTTAGTTTTAATAGGAGTAGAAAAATGAGAGAAACAAGTCAGTGAAAGTTTGAGCAAATTCCGATTAAAAATAAGGAAGTTAGGATTTTTGAAGTTGTGATCAATCAAACACAAATTGGCAACTCTATGACGTATCATGCGAGCTCAACTTCCATTTGCTCAGTACTAAAAAAATCTAAAATTTTCATTTTCCCTCAAGAAAAATTTCAACCATACATGCACCCTAAATATAATAATTGCAAATATGTTTCTATACTCCCCCTGCAAGGAACAAATATATATTCCGTCATCAATAATGAAGAAAACATGATTTTATGGAATATTATGCACAAAGCAAATGAAGGAGAGCTCGTATAATACGTCACAGAGTTGCCAATTTGTATTTGATTGATCACAACTTCAATAATTCATAACTTTCTTATTTTCATTCAGAATTTGCTCAAACTTTCACTCACCTGATTTTCTTATTATTCTGCCTCTATCGAAACAAACTTATTTTGGGGTGGACTTTCCCTTTAATGTTAATTGTTGTGTATTTTCAGGTGTGGAAGCTTCAAGGAGAAGGTCATATACAGATAGTTGAAGGGAAGCAGGCCATCACATCATCAAGGAGATGGGCACAATATGGTTATCTTACAGTGAGCTATGCTATTCATTTGGGTTGCAGGCAGGGGTTATAACAGGGCCTCACACTCACTTTTTCTGTAGGGGGTCTGATTTTCTTGGAATCTTTATGTGTGAGCCTTATGTACAAATTTTGAAATTTTGGGTGCCTGATAGTTTTCAAGCCCATAAGCACATAAGATTTTCAAGATATAACAAGAGTTTGGCATATAAGCTCTTTTAAAATACTTCTTGAAAGACCTTTGACCTTCATTCTCTACCCCAAAACTTTCATCAGTAGGTCATGTTTATATCTTGTACATCAAAAAATACTCTTGTCTCTGTTTTCCCCATATGATAATGAATCACCGTTACTGGTGTGTGGCCTATATTCCAGATGCAATCTTGTGGTTGCCTTCCCTAAGCCTCCTTCCTTCGTACACTGCATGCTAAACACACATACCACGATAAAGATCTCCAAACTAAAAAGAAGCACACACACAAAAAAACAAAAAAATGAAAGGTGTGCTTTAGTTTTCTGTATCTTTTTTTTGTTTGTTGGTCTGTGTGTGTGCCGCAGCAGCTTTTTAAGGGAGTTTATTTTGTCCTGTGTGAACTGAATTAGACTTTATGATCATTATGATTATGAAAATAACCACAAAAATCTTTTGTTCAATATTTATATAGTGGATCTAAAGATCATAATATGTAGTGTTGGATCATAATTGCTACCCAAGCATTTTATCTTGCTTTGATTTGAGAACTGAATTTTGGACTTTGACCAGATCTGTTTAAAAAACGAACATAAAATTAGAGTTAGGTCTATTTCTGTAGGTCAAATTATGATGTCATTGCTCTTTAAATATACTGTGTGAGCTTCTTGTGATGGACTGCTGAGGTTTAGGAAAATGTTTTAAACTACTGATATTAATCCATCTTCAACATAATGATTGGTATTAAATACCGGTTCTGTATACTTCCAATTTTTTTCTTCATGATATTGCTTTTGCATTGCCATACACTTCAAACCTTTCCAAGCAAAGAGAAAAGCATTAAGTTATGGTAATGCTACCAAACAAATAATAGGTAGTATGTCAGGAAAAGTAGTTAATTTTGAAGATGAGACATTGAACTGAGAATATAACATGCAGATACTATCCATTTAGTTTTTGAATTCATTTTTAATACCGTTTGTCCCTTTGCTAATGTTGTCAAGTTATTTATAGCTATGTTCTCAAAATGGTTCTTATTACAGACAGTGATGTGGAACTATGTGATCATTATTGCCTACCATATGGGAATCCATCCGAATGCTCTGGCTAGACTCTACTATGGAAGACAACTTACTCATGCCAACTGAAATCATCATCTTCATCATCATCATCATCATCATCATATCTATCTTCATCATTATCATCACCACCACCACCACTACCAGCATCATCACCTGCATGCCATGTGTGTACAGGAGCAAGAGACAAGGAAACTAAAAGTATGTCCTATATATTTGATTCTGTGAAGCATGGTGAAAGTAACGAAAGGTGTGCTATGGATACAAATTATGGATAGAGCTATAGTTGATTGATTTTATGTGACAAAATTGACGAGACACTGAAAGAAATGAAATAATTTGTTGTTTATTTTATTCTGATATGGCAGCTGGAATATTTGGTTGTGGATTTGAGAATATTATGTTTGTTGGTTATTGGCAAACTGTTCAAATTTATCCTAATTTATTTGTTCATTTACTCATTCATTTCCAAATTATTCACTTTCGCACGAATAATGATATGAAACACTTATTTATCATTTTTGTTTTTGTTTTATTAGATGATATGATCTACTCAACTTTTCATTAGGTCAATTTTGCTATGTGATGCAGCTTTTAGACAATGCACGTAGCTAATGTTTCAATGAATGATCTGCTACTGTATATATGACGCACAATTATAATGTACGTACCAGCAACTCATGGTAATATTGTTAACTTCCTTATTGTTGCAATTGAAATTTGTGTATATATTCATACTTTTCAGATGACATGGATATTTAATCCTAAATAAGTTTTTAGAATTTGTTATACTTAAACTATGTTTATCTTTTATGTTAGGCGTACATGTATAATGTGTATGCTATATTCAATATATGCCTATGGGTGTCAAGCACACTACGAATGTATAAACACATACTCATTCTAGAGTCAGTATTTCTAAAATACAAAATAATGAAATATATATATATTTATATATGACAGTATCTTTTGGAGCAGAAATTGCAAGTGTGCTGATTGATTATGTTGCAATGATTATTTATTATGAATTTATCTGTAGGTGATTCAATTATACCCTGTCTACGAAAATAACTTTAAATTGCTTTAATTCATATTTGTTTAAGTCTACTCTTAGTTACTAATTTTTCTCTTTATGTGCCCTGTTGCTTGCTTTCAGTATTAATGATGTATTCAATGTCCCTTTAGGGAAACTTATTAAGTTTGATATAATTAGTTTGATTTGATCATGTTTCTGTACAATTTGATAATTATGATATGAAAATCAATATTAAGTAGCAGAGGTGTGAACCAATAGTGCAATCTACAGAATGCATGTACATGTATACAGTGCATGAATTACTCAACATGATTCAAAGGAAAGGTATTTTTCATGCCTTTCCTAATATTTTATTTTCCTGTATTCTACATTGACCAGTTTGTTTACTGGAAATTCCTATTATGAAATCCTCATGTAACAAAAACCATGAGACTAAACGAACATTTGAGTAGTATCTCGTAACAGTATCAAGACAGGGTTGGAGAATATCTTACTTATATAAAGACTACATTTAGATTTCCCTGTGCAGTGACCACCTGTACAAAGGGACCACCTGTCTATATACATTTACTATTTCCCTTGAATAGTGTTTCTCATTGAAGCATGTACTAAAGTAGACAGTGCTTAAAGACCACTTGCATATAAAACCACCTTCCTTTTCTTTCTTAGGTGGTCTCTATATACAAATTTCACTGTCTTTTTCAATCGTGTTGCACCTTTGATGTGTGAAGGAATCGTATTGATGGATGCTTAGTAGGAGAATTAAAATTGATATCAAAGGAATGAAGAAACCCTTCTGTTCCATTGCAGTATATATATATAAAGATTTCACTCATGCGTCTGTTTTTACAGCACTGGCTGCTCGAATTTTGTAGAAACATGATAAAAATTGTTTAGTGTGTGCATGATATAAGTCACTATGTCTTACCATTACAAGAGAAGTATTACAAATCATTTTTAGAAAAAATGAATATTTTACTTTGTCAATAAGAGTAACTTTAACAATTATGTTTCATAATATACTCATAATATATTGAATACTGGTGGTATTTAAGGTTTAATCAAGAAAATAAGAATATAGGAAAAAACAAATGTATTGTTTAATTAGCGATAATATGTAAGATATTGAGATTTGCAAGCTCTTAGAAAATGTGCAAGTTACATTCCTGTACTGTAAGAGCAGTGGTTTTGTGTTACAAATTGATCAAGTCATGTCACTCAAGAGAGTTATCAGGTTTTTTAATTAATGCTGCATGAGATTTTGCTCATACCGTATGTACTTTATCTATTACACATGTTCTACTTTGAACTTGCCAAATATATCATGAAAAAGCACAACAAAATGAACACAAATATTTCCTGCTTTTACAGTATACAGAATCCCACCTTGATCTTGTAACACATACTTGGTGAGTAGCTATATAGTCGGTTTCCATGGTTTCTTGGAACACTGTCGTAATATATCCATCACAGCTGGGGGCCATCCAATAGCATAACAAGGGATTCAATGTCTTGTACAATCAGAGAGGTGCATGGCCAGCACTGAATTAAAGCAGCAATATTTGAACTATCATTTAGCATGCTTGGTGGCTGACAATGTGGGCGCACTTCCATGTTCAGCTGCCCGAATCAGCTAAGAGAAAGAATATTGCTTTGATTACTATGTAATATTAACTTTATTTTCATGCCCTATCATGCTATGCTTGTGCCTCTGCTATTTTTAGATATCAAATAGTCTATGAATCAAATAAAAAAGTCTAGAATAAAAATTACTTTGAAAGATTATATGCCAACGTGTTGAGTTATAATTGTCAAAATGATGAGAGATGAAAGAGATAAAAAAAAAAAGAAGAGATAGTCGTGAAAAAGAGCTAGATTTTAATACTGTCTACTGAGAGCTAGATAGGCATTCAATTTAATCCCATCATATACATGTAGAGCGAGGTAGCTTTGATTGCGGAATGCAGTGGCTTGAAAAGATGTGTCGTTGTGGAAAATCTTGTTTTTATGGCACAGACAGAGGAAGAACCACATCATGAATGGAAGTAATGAAACAATTCTACAACTTTTGTTTTGATAAAGCTAAATAATGTCAAAAAGTGTTGTATGATATGTCAAATGGGGGGGGGGGGGGGGGGGAGTAGATTTCTGATAGCATCCCACATATGCACTCTGTACTGTACATTGAGACGCACACACACATGCACAAACGTTGCAAACACCTTTTTTTAGATCACTGATTTTATTTACATCTTCATAACCCGTTGGCTACTGAACACTTTCATTCTCGTAGGGTTCGAACAATAACCATCTAGGTTGTGTATTTGCAATGGTTTAATGTGCAAAAGATCTATATTGGTCTTAATACCAGCAAACATCAAATGTTTCAATGGCAAGTTCGTTCACATGTCATTGAAACTGAAACAATCATTTCCTCTTACCAGCACTCAATCTTCTCATTACGCATTTCTGAAGTGCACATCCATGGCGTGCATGATCAGTACATTCATGTAGCAACCAAACAACATCAGACTCACACAAATTCAATATTTATATACTGTTCCATTTATTTCTCTGTGAAGCATATATAAAGACAGCCACATCGTGCTAAAAAAATGACAATAATCAAATACAATAAATTTAGCAGCCCATTTCACATAAATTCATAGGGGCCAGTCATTTCCAATTGGCTTCTGTACATAATTTCATCTAGCAAGATACATGTACAATGTAACTTTACAAAGCAACACTCTTATTTAAACATAAATGGCAATTTCATCATCAAATTACATTGTACAATATTAGGTTTGAAGTATCTCTATACGTGTTACACATTGATAAGGCATTAACATCTCTTTTTGACACAATTCATTAAGTTAAAGTTCAAGTAGAATTCCTTCTCGTAAATAAATTGAGAGTCCTCATGATCATCACAACTTGATTTTCAAATACAATTCTACTTAAGGAAATTGATGGACAAACAAAGAAACGTTTAACAAAAGTTTCAAAGAGTTTCAACATAGAAAATTCTGTTTTCATGTGATCGTCCGGAGAAATGAACTTGTCAAAGTTCATCTTTTGTCATAAGAAAAACAATAATGAATTGACAATTCAAATGGCATAGACAGTTATCCAAATTTGAAATTCTATTTTTCATTAAACAGGTGAATTTTCTCCACCCCATCCAACCCCCCCCCCCCCCCCATAGTATAATCCATGAGCCATGTCTGAGAAAGCACAAAATACCCAGTACATGTACATGCATAGTGTTCCATTATTAAGTCTTACCTACAATATCTTTGAATATCTTCTACAAAAAACAGCCTCTCTGTATATTTGAATGCCTTCAGAAAAATATGTAGGATCTAAAGAAGTTATAACATGAAGATATGCCCCCCCCCCCTCCATACACACATTTTGGCTTAACCATCTGAAAGTAGCTACAATATCATCCGACTCCTCTGTATTAAGCCTGGCGACTCAGTAACTGTACAAGTATGTCTGTGGTGTGGCATCTCAATTCCACAATAAGATTACAAAACATAGCATCTCATCCTGTACAACATATTATCTTCTCATGATTATCCTACAAGCAGAGAGCATCATTGCATTGCAATGTCCTATACAGCAGCAGTCCTATCTAGACTCAGCACAGAGACGGGCTGCAGTCGAGGGATAAGGATGGCACAATTAAGTGAGCTACTGGCATCATAGAAGCACATATATATATAGAATATTATGGAAGCAATCTGGACAAATAAAGCCAAGCGAATCACCTTTGACTTAATATCTATCCAAAATGGAGTATACAGATAGGAAACAGCTTTTTTGAGGGGTTTATAATATTAAATGGGGAATGAATAACACTTGCAGAGGCCAAAGATTTGGTCTGCCTCAGGAAACAAATTTCCACTAGAAAATCTAAAATAAAAAGTACCGTAATGTTAACTATAAAGCTGTAGGAATGACACAGAAGGGTTAAGAAGATAGAAAATGTACAAGTGGGCGCAAACAAGTATAAACACAATCGTCATGAAAATCACCAACAAAAGGAAACAACTAAAACAAAAATGTCCCATAGTTATTTTACCCTGTTAAACCAATAAAACAGCTCACAGAAAAATAAATAACCCTGGAATTTGTCAGATGTCATGATGCGATGCACTTTGTGATTATAAGATTAATCATACTTGTTTAATAGTAAATACATTATCTTTGAAACATGATTTCGTTACCAAAAATAAAACTGTTAAACTAGTGTCTTGTTATTAAGTTGATAATGGCCATCCTCCAAAATAAATATGACTTCACTTCTAAAGACTGCACATAATGATCAAAATGCTTTGCTTGACATTTTAACCTGTTTACTACTGACTTCTCTCAATCATATACCAGTAGGCTTACTACAGTTATTACCCAACTCCTGTAGGCAATGGCTATGGGCAGGAATGATTTCAATTTCTTGCCTAACATTCATCTTTTGGTTGTCTATTAGGAGGCAAGGGCAAGTGGAAAGATGAATGAGAAACAAATTTCTAATGAATGAATAAATAAATCATACAGGCAAGAAAAAAAAATTAGAGTACGATGAACACCGGTAATGGTTTCATCCCTATTATGCTTTGGTTTACAGTAGGACTATATAGTGAGTCTACTGTAAGAATGTGGTATTGAACACAATCTAAAATAATGACAGACCTATCTTACCAAGAGATGACATTGATCTGAATCAACAACTTGAGTTTGACATCTATCGCTACTCTACACATCATCGGTTGCGAACGAGAAGGGCCACAGAAAACGGTAGGCTTAGAGCATTTCTCATCCTCGACTGACGACATGAGAAATGGGCAAAGGTTAACTTTGTGATTGACTGGAGGACATGTGATCAATAAGGTTCAAATCTCAACTCTTTTATAAGACAGGGCTCAGTAACACATGTAATGTAAAAATGGAATAGTCACACTCTTTGCTCTTCATACTGCAACAGGCAAACTTGGAGTGAATAAGCCCAAAAAACTCTGTGAATATCATGTCAACATTGAGCTCAAATTCAGGTATACACATGACCTCTTTGCAGTAATTCTTAAGCATTTTGAAAACAGAAAGAAAAATTACACTAACTTGCATATATGCCTGCATAGGAAAAATAGAATAAAACCCAGTGTATGATAATGATGTAATGGTATCTGAAAAAAACAAAATAATCAAAACAACCCCTATATGGATCTAAGATAGATCAAATAAATAAATTACTAATTAATTAAGTGCAAACATAGGCAAGAACAAAGGCAAACAAACATGACACGATTTACCTTCAAACAAAATTTGACCCAACATATAAGAGGTAAATTCATGATGAAATTAAAGTTAATGGTATAAAATGTACATCATACTGCCGAGCTGTTTTTAGAAATTACAAAGACTAAACGAGTAAGAAAGAGATATTTAGCACCAATTCTTTAGATTTCAAATTAAACACTATGCTTGGATGTGGCATGGGTAATATATATAAGAAAAACATATTTTAACAATGAGCAGAAATTCTTTGTCGGGTATCTCATTACTAGAATTGATTTGAAGCAATTCCCTTTGTTAGTTCTACATCAACATCTACACCAAATTTATAATGTGAATGCAAACATTTCTTGAAAACAAATACCAGTTAATAGAACCCCATCTTGGCATGTTAGTTAATCAGTCTACACAGATGTTAATCATGCAAGGAGATTCAATCAGTAAAATCAATCTATGACTCTGATTGATATCTCTCAAACAAAATATGCCAACAATTATATGGATTAGAAATCAAATAATTATAATGAAGCACTTTATCGTGCTATAGGGAAAAAAAAGCAGGAACCACTTCAAATATTTATTTATTTGTCCTTTATCTTTGATGATTTAGTAAAAGGAGTTCCCCTTTGAAACTCCTTTTATTTGAAGCACACAATCTGAGTTAATTTTCCCGTCTGGCTCTATTCCTATACAACTACAAGTACATCCTGTTTAACCACTACTAGTCTCTCTCCAAGAGACATCACATATGAAGCAAGCAATCCACAACACATTGCTTTTATGCATCGACATCCAATTTCATAATTCATAATTTCTATATTTTACATCCTGTATTTCTATACAAAAAGAATGAGCACTTTGTGGGAATGGTACATATTCACAGGCTGGGAAAAAGCATTGTCCAATATAGCATAAAGCTTGCACAACACAAGTCAAATGATAGTAATACTGTATATGACAAAGTAAGCGCCCCTTACTAGGAAATATCAACAAGGGTATGAAACTGAGGACATACCCAACATACATAAGATAACGTAGTGAGGACATGACCTACACACACTGACCAGATACACACACCTAACAGATAAGTTACAGAGGTGATATCCTATACACATCTCATGAGTAGGATACTGGGGACATGTCCTACACACACTTTCAAGGCATACCTACCAGGTATGTTAACAAGAACATATCCTACATAAACCTTCCAAGGAGAGCTCTGGACCACATCTCCTATACACATGGTCCACATATCATACAGTTGACATACCTTGCACTTATTCTTTGTATATCTGGTGGAAGTGAGCACATATGTGAGCCCCCTGCAGCAGGTGTGCCTTGAAGTTTACTGTTAACCTCACACTCGGTGATGTGCAAACGTTGACAATGGATTTCCCATTTGGTCTAGGTAAAGCTTTGGCTATGAATAAAAGAATCTCTTCATGAGAGACACCTCTCAAATGTTACAAGATTTAAGTTGTCAGTTCAAAGTCTGCAGGAGCTGAAAGCCCTCTACAAGACGTTCTATGATGATTCTGCGTTTAAAGGTTCAGTCTCCTGCGCACTGTTTACAGATTCCTGGCTGTAGTAACTTTTCCGCTCGTGACTGAGTTTACCTATGACCTCTGCTGGAAGGTCAAGTGGGGTCACCTCTCCATTGAGTTCTGAGATATTTGTGTCCATGTCTACGTCCTGTGGCTCATCATACAGGTCTATAGCACCATTCACATTCAAGTTTACCATCTCGCCGTTCATGTTCAAGTTGTCCAAATCCTCATTCAGTGTGCACTCATTAGCAGGAATGTCATCGTCTCCATCATCGTCCTCGCCATCAACGTCCATACATTCCCTATCATCATCGCATAATTGAGAGACCGGCCTGTAAGCGGCTTCCTTTGGCTTTCGACCTGATGTCTCCTCTCCCATCTCCTCAATGTTTCCATTTGAGATGTCTCCCGATGACTCATGGATTTCAGGTGAGACCACAGGATACTCTGAAGTCACTCCTGTCTCACCAATCAGTACAAACTCTTCATTACTCGTCGGTGAGTTTGGGGTGGAGTCCTTGGATCTTACATTGATCAGTTCATAAACCTCTCCTAGAGATTCGCTCGGAGTGCGATCACCTGGCGTGGTGGCTATAGAGCTGCGCCTGGTCGTGGCCGCATTGGGTGGGTTTAGCGGCTTTCGCTTCTCCGACTTGGTCCGCCGATGCCAGAACTTGGAGGGTCTTGGGTGGCGCTGGGGGCCTGCGCTTGACATGGTCTGACTACGAGTCCGATAAAAACCGTCACTGTCCAATGAGCTATTGCGCACTGAATCGGACAGTCGCATGCTGCCTGGATCCACGTGACCTGGACTACGAAGGAAGTTCCACTCTCGACCGTTGGGTGCGGTGGGTCCATCCAGGATTCCTCTTCGGGAACCCTGGCGTCTTAGACTCCTGATCTGAAGCTCTGCAGAATGACAGCTTTGGAGGGCCTTGAAGAGGTAGTAGTAGTCCTCCTGTCAAGCAAAGCAATAATAGGATACTTGTTAATGAAAGTGAATGATATCTGTATCTGAATTGAGACTGTATATTGCTCCTGAGAAACACAACTGAAAAAAAGGTTAACCCTCTCTCCAGCTAATTATGATTTTTACATTAACATGAAGTCCCTGAATTACAATAGCTGAATATAAACAAAGTATCATCTAATATATACTTAAGCAAATGAGAAAAAAGAGCAAAGAAACCCCTTTCTCATTGTTTCAATTGTACTTGATGTGTGTTGTTCACTTCTCAACATTTTATACACCTTTCTTCCTTTCAGTATTAAGGACAATACAAACTCATTCAAACTTCTTTAGAAATATTCCTGATAGCACATTTTCTGCCTACCCTAGATGTGATAAGGTTTGGTCTCTTTGCAGCGTACAGCTTGACTGTTTTGTAGATGTCTACTGCTTCTTCATGGATCATCTCTTGATGTAGTGTAGATAGAGCACAGAATGTCCCTGCCTGGCAACCTCCACTCCTGAAAAGAAAATGCAAGGATTAAAACATGAGTTTAATATGTGTTTGGTAGACTTATATCTCATGCCCTCACAAATAAAGTTTACTTCTTCACATTGGCAACATTGGTATTTTTCTTTCTGGCGAAGTTCTC
The DNA here is from genome assembly GCF_000002235.5 of Strongylocentrotus purpuratus. Taxonomy (NCBI): domain Eukaryota; kingdom Metazoa; phylum Echinodermata; class Echinoidea; order Camarodonta; family Strongylocentrotidae; genus Strongylocentrotus; species Strongylocentrotus purpuratus. The sequence continues at coordinate 53,886,256 of NW_022145612.1, forward strand.
CTTTTAAAGTAATGTATCTGAAAATAATACCCTTTTTACTGAGTTTCTTGTATTCTTCACTTTGGTAACATTGATAGTTCTCTTTAAAAGATATTTTTTTGCTATTAAACTGCCATGTGTCTGAAAAGAATATATGTGGACAGTATATTTGTGGAAAAGTTAAAAATTGCCAAATTGCAGGGAAGCTTAGTGATCTACAATTTTCAATATGTTGCTCATTCAAGGATTTTAATGCAAACAATCCCTTTGAAAATTCCAGGCTTGAAATGCCAATGCCAATGCCATCTTATTCAATCCTCTAGTAGCCATCAAGGGTTGTAGAGGTGTTGTGGCCTAGTGGATAAGTCACCAGACTGGAAACCACAGAGAACGGGGTTTGAATCCCTACCATAGAACTAACGTCCTTTGGAAAGACATTAACCTACATTTACCACACTCAACCCAGGTGAAGCAAATGGGTACCTGACAGGAATTAATTCCTTAAAATGCTAGAGCAGCTGTAATGGCAGTCATGACCCCCATACAAGAAACCACCTGTGTGCTATACAAGTAGCCACTATTATTACTTATTATCATTTAATTATCTAAGCAATTTTTTACCTTTTTCACATAAGAAACAACCTGTGCGCTATACAAGTAGCCACTATTATTATTATTTATTATTATTATTATTATCTAAGCCTATCAGGAGCTCTTGTAGCGCAGTAGAATATATACTTAATGTTGGATAGTTTCTGCGCTCTATAAATGTATTATTATTATTATTATTATTATTATTATTATTATTATCAATCACATCTGATTCCTTACCTATCATGGACTGTGATGGGTCCAACCGTCTCCTTGTTAGACCTCTCCAGGAACTCATTCCTCTTCTGCACTGCATAGATCAGGTCAAAGGCCGTGTGAAGCGGAGAGCAACAGTCAGGCCAGTAGCTACAGTGATATTGCCTGACATTAAGCTGGTCGTCATCCTACAATCACAATGAAATGACATCGATTACTAATTCTAAAGTGCATAAAAACCAGAAGTAATTGTGTGATGAACAACATTGTATTGAGACATACTATTGCTATCATTAGCAGCAGCAGCAGCAGCATTAACTGCAACGTCACACAAAAAGAATGAACAAACAAAATTTATACACAATCTAAGATTACATGTTATGGTTGTTGATGTGAATTTCAGCAATTTCTTTTTTTTTTTGGGGGGGGGGGGGGAGTATATTAGTATGTGTATGTCCAGTGTTTTTGTATATTTTTATTGCATATAAAAGGTGTAAATATGGCAATAAAAAGGGGACAAAAAGACTTCATTAAACCACTAGAATCTTTCACAAAGGAAACAGAATCTGGAGGAGACATATAATGAAAAACGTTTTCATTCCTTCATTGATCGTACATCAAATTCTTTATTTTGAATGACCAGAGGAGTGTGGTTACCTGTGATGACTGGACCAAGAACTCCCTTGTGATGAAGGAGATATTAGAGTGTTCCTCTTCACACAGTGTGATGGTCAAGGCTCCAAGGGTCAAAGGTTCATCGACATTGGTTGGCCAGTAGATGGGTTCATCCTCCTACAGGTCAAAGAGTAACAACAAAAAAAGAAAGAAAAAAGTCAAAATTTGCGACAAGATGATGTGGAAAGAATTAAGATATACATGTACATTGATGATCAAATACATATTGAAGAGCTACAAGGAATACAACTATAGTACTGTGATGCTCTTCACAAGCTTTCCCTGATACTGTTACAGGGAAATCAGTTTTCTATATAAATAGGTCTATAACCTTTAACCTTCAACCCAATAAACCTTAAGTATCTGAATATCAGTTGTTTTACATGATGCCTTTCTGTACACACCTAAAGGTATTTTGATAACAGGATTATGATGTAAATAATGTAAATGTAGACAACACTTGGGCATAACAAAATTTAGCTCATCTCAGAGGCCAAATTACTATGATTCTGTGTAGTATTAAACCTCAAAGCAAGTTTCATGTGTCACTTTAATGGCAACAATTCACAATTGCAGTGCTCCAGTGAGACTTTTTGTAAGGTTATCCTAAAGTGGCTCCCTGTACACAACTAATGTTATGGACATGTTCAAGTGCTCAGTAGGGATAATATTTAAACTGGAGAATGAACATAGACTGATTGGTTCACCAAATCATTCATTCCTTCATAAAAGATGATCAGAGGTTCTTAACAACCAAAAAATAACTTGAGTCATCTCTTCTATACACATAAATGGAACCTAGGCGAGAGAACCACAACCCAAGCTTGTTGGCAACTAAAAAATAACCTATGCTGCTAGCCCACATTCTAAAAGAATACTGTACACGGCGATTCACAGTAATCTATCAAATGACCTCATTTAGGTTCAGGCAGAGGGGGAAAGGATACATCCAATTATGTCACATGTCTCGTATTAGTAGGGGTTAGTCAATCAAGACATAATCCCACCCATATTGGTCCCTCTTAGGAGTCCTTGACCACTTTTGATCGTTGGTCAAGACTTTGGAAACATGTATTTATACCAAATCAAGCACTTAAGTACTTTTCTTCAGATCAATCAACAATCGTTGGGTTAACCGAGCAATCATCTTTAATGACTAAGATCCTTGTTTTTGATGGTTGCTGATCATTGCAATATCCTTTCAACCTCACCAAAATATCCACAGTAAGAGCAGTAAAATTTGTTGAGATTCTCAAATCCTTGGAAAGCCTATAGCTGATGAATGTTCTCAATTCCTAATAGAACAACTTATTGTTTCCTAGAAAATAAGCTAGATTTGGAACAAGAGGGGATTTTTCTCTTCGATTGCAAATCTACAATAAAACCGCATAACACATTTCTTTACATCAAATATAGGTATACAGAACATTCTCTCTTAAATTTTGATTATCAATGTTCCAATACATTCATTGGGGGTAGGGGAAAACAGTTCCAAAACCATGCAGCAGTTGAAGCAGAAGAATCTTGTACAAAAAGTTTCATGCCCTTTTGATATACAATTTAAAGCTTTTTCTGAGCAAATTCAGCCCTTTCACCTTTTTTTCCCCTCTAAGCAGATGAAAAAAGACACAAAAATGACCAAATAAATCGCAATGTACATAGAAGGTCTGTGTCAAATGAGCAAAAGATGAAATTTCAAAAAGATGCCAAGTTGCAATGAAGCTTTATTTTGAAAAAAGGGGGAAATCCATAAAACAAAAACTTCAAGAAAGTCAAATACAACTTAGCATAAACATAATATTTGTAGGTCTGTGTCAAATAAGCAAGAGCAGAGAGTCAACAAGGAAGAAGCTCAATGATGATGAAGCTTGAATTTTATGATTTAAAAAAAAAAACCCATGAAATTAAAACATACCTGTATCCCAATAATAAGCACAATATAATAAACTGTTTATGTAGGTCTGTGTCAAATTGGCAGGAGCAGAGATTTAAGAGAAAAAGGAAGATTTGTGAAAGTTTTATTTCACAATGTAAAACATCCATGAAAAAAATTGTTTACTTAAGCAATGATGAAACATATCAGCTAGCATTTCATTAAAGGCAGAGTATGTTTTCATAATGGTATTTTCTATTATTATAGGAGTTGGGCAGGGGTCTCACTGCCTTCACTTTGCTACATACCGATTTCATGTTTGCCCTTTAAAATGGAGCGAAATAGTATGTATATACTGACCATTTGAAGGTCAATCTCTTTCTTTGCTTTTCATTAAAATCATATTCATGTTCTTTCCATTAAATATCGGTAAGTATGTTTTAATTCAACATACTGACTCAAGTTTCTTTCATTATTTTTAAGTCCAAAGGTTCCAGAACCTTAGCAAAATTACTATACCATGCCTTTAAATATCAGTACAGTCAAAACCGCCAATAAAAAGCCACTTCAGGGAAATAAATAGCAAGACTTTCATAAAACTGAAGTCAATTACTATGCATCCAAACTTGGGTTATGGGATATAACTCTGGACATTGAAAGGAAGATCAATTAAATCAGGTGACAATTATATCACGCCAGGATATTGCTTGTATTTAAACATATTTCAATACTTATTATCCATTCATATTTATCTTTTGAGGGGCCAGTGGGGAGACAAAATAAGTTGCTATATTTAATTTGTCTTTTTGTTCACATGTTTTTGGTTTGTTAATTTGTTCGTTTCTTTCTTTCTTTTTTTGAAGGGAGAAGGGGAGAAGCAATACTGCCCCATCTCCTTTCACCTAAGGTGGCTACTGCCATGACAGGTTTGACTATACATCCATGCTTTTTCTTTTCTTCTCAGCAACTAAAGATAAAGTTTAGGAAAGAGTTAGAAGCAGCGGATTGACACAAGACCTTTAACTGAACCTTCTGATCGTCCGTCAGGGTGACGATGGTGGTTGAGTTATGTTCCCATAGCATCTTCCAGAAGTCTTCCATGGTCTCTGCTGATGGGTACTGGGTCACGATGTACTCGTTCTGACGTCGGTAACCCTGGAAACATCAGGCAGTGACATAGGGTTGTCAAAATGATAGGTAATTGTTTAGCTTTCTTCAGTATAACAATATTTTTTTAAAGCACCCAACTTCCTCCAATATAACAATGAAATTGCCCAACTTTCTCCAATATAACAATGTAAAACACATGGAATATCAATAATTTTAAAAAAAGGGCTACGGTGGATGTTTTCACTTTTTCCAGATTGTATTACAAACAATGTCTAATAATAATAATGTATCTATAAAGCGCATTTTTTGTTTACGTGTTCAAATGCACTTTACAATTATATAAACAGAAGAGGTGAGTTTGTAGATTATTTTGTTGTTGCTCTAATTTCTTTTATAATTTGTCTGTAAAGCATTCAATAATAGATATCACACTGTGGGCTCATGACTCTCATTCAAGCACTTAAAATTTATAGAGCTACAGGAAATATGACTCAAGTTTGCATTGATAATCGAAGTGTTTAAAGTACAATTACAGAGCAGAAATGGAAAATAAGAGAGAAAGATAAGAGTGACGGGTAGAAGGGAAGAGAGAGAGAGAGAGAGAAAGAGAAAGAGAAAGAGAGAGAGAGAGAGGAGAAAGAGAAAGAGAGAGAGGAGAAAGAGAGAGCATGACAAGGAAGGAAGAAAGGAACCATAGTGTAAATCATACCTGTAAGAATGAAGCATTGATATAGCCATCCACACCCGGTACTCCAGAGATAGGTACTCGACTTCTCTCAACTGTGTAAAGATAACAACAAAATAATATAATAAGCATTTGTATTGCGTCACCAACCTAGGAACTCCATTCCAAGAGCTAAAAGGATGTTCGCACTTTATACAATGTTAAAGCATTTCGACGCTGTTTAGCAGACAATTTATAATACCTATACAAATTATATTACAACGACTGCCTCTTGTAATAAGTGGAGCAACACCACACATCACGGAAACACTCTCAAAGCCTCTCAAAGCCTCTCAAAGGCAAGAAAAGGAATAACCTCGGAGTCTGTGCACTTATGTGCACTTCATGAATTAACACAAAGACGCCATTTTTTCAAAACTCCACAAACAATTACATTATTAGCCAATTGTAGATTCATTCATCTCTCAAGGCACTCATAAAGTGCCCCTATACAAGGCATATGGTCACACAGTGCATCTATGTCGCAGCATTGTTTGACCTCTAAATTACACTGCCTCATGGTATGTGATCAGTGTACAGGCAGAGAAATGATTTTGATTATGTGATGTGTTATGATGTGACTTACCTGGAATAAGGTCCATGTCTCTGTTCTTGTGTTTGCTCTGTCTTGCTTTGCTGAACTCATAATCTCTGGGCTTCATTTTCATAATCAGCTGCAAATAAATTAGTGAAGTCATAGAAAGTGTTAAGTACTGGTAGCATTAAACAGTCCTGTCACAAATATCATCATTTAATAAAATGTAAAGTAAAATCAACTCTCAGATATTGCTGGGTACTGTTTCTTGTGAGGTGCACAACTGCAAAGTAAAAGTGAAGGAGAGACTTGTTATCCTACATTTCTGAGAAATACAATCTCCTTTAAAAGAATCCTTCTTAAGTTTTTTAAACATCATTATTATAAGATCGTACACAATACTTTGACTATACTTAGTAATGTTCTGTATGAAGGGAATCATGGCAAACCATAGCTTCCAACTTTCAACAGAATATTCCAGTATTCTAATCAGTACAAATCACTTTTTTGTTTGTTGTTGAAAGGACTCACCTTTTCTCAAACATACGCAATAAATAATATTAAAAAATGGATCTCTTAAAAAATCAAAAAAAAAATCAGTATTTTGCACAAAATCTTCAATATTTGCAGATGTCAGGACTACTTCTGAACTCTAGCATACATGAACTCATTGTCAAGGAAGATGAATTTCAAATAGATGAAATAACTTCCATTCTGTAATTATATGCCAAATATCAACTACATATATATCTGGAAAGTTTATAAAATTAACAAACCCTGAAACTTACATTGAACTGTTCGTCCAGAACAACTCTACCAACTTCATCAGGTAGCGTCATTCTATCCACATACTGTCTGAGCTCTGTTGATTTCACCACTGTGTTACCCGCTCTCAACCACTCCAGCAGGACATCGTGGATGAACACATATTGTTCCTGATAAAACAGAGAAGCAAAGCAGAACAATGTTCAGGATTTCATCCTAGCTACTAGGACAACAATCAGCAGGACTGCAGAATACTCCTATCATACAAGAAGCCCTCAACCTAACCTTACGGCCTAGCTCTGACCCAAATCTTAACCATGAACCTGTAGTTGTAGTGATGCATGATCAAAAATTCTGCAGTTGAGGCCAGCATTCCCTTTAATCTTATAAACGGAACCATCAGAAAGGTTTTTTTTATGTTATGGGAACCATGGAATCATTCTTTATCTCATAAACAGGAGATGGCAATTACAGGACTGGCTCTCTGGCCATGGTTTAGTTTTTAAGTTTTTTTCATGAATTTGTGAGGGCCTTTCCAAAATCATTTGAACCAAGCCTAAAGACACTTGAAAAATCTCTTATTCTATATCGACATGTACCCTTTGACAAAATATATTGCTAGAATCTGAAACCTTACTCATTCTTAGGCATAAAATAGAGGCACATGAATTGTGGTACCCAATCAAAGTTCAATGAAAAGAATTCAAATGACAAATTAACTCTTTACTGGCTTTGATTGACCGATTGATCAAACAGTGGACTTCCACAGCTGACTTTTGGCACACGTACAGTGTACATGTATATGAATAATATATTCCAAACAATGTGGTAGACCAGGGTTTTGTTCCATTGCGAATGAACAGTATTATCTGAAAGACTAATACAAAAGCTATTCCCAAAATTATCATCAGCATATAAAAAGGCCACTTTGGCGGCCCTCATGTGCACCATCTCCCTCCACATACCTCTGTCTGCACCAGGTAGTTCCTTTGGGTTCTGATTCTCTTGAGGAATCCAAACACGTTCACCTTCTCCTCAGCTTGCATCTGTTTCAGCATGGTGTCGATCACAATGTAAGTGCCTGTCCTACCTACTCCAGCACTGAAAAAGAGGATGAGAAAGGGTAACAGTCTTGTTATGATGAAATAATGCATGGTCATATGTTAATCATGTTTTATAATGACTAAAAGAATTGTAAAGAAGAAAATAATAGTAACTGGTAGTAAACAAATATCAAACAAAAGAAGGTATACTTTGAAAAAGTCTGTATACGAAATAGCTATTCATGAACACACAAACAAAGAAAATACTTATTTTACACAGCTATGTACATGAAATAGTATGTTACCATCAATCAACTTGGGAAACAGGCAACATATATTTTCTTGAGGGAAACATGGGAGATTTGTGGTAATAAAACAAAAAAGCTGGTTTAGTATCAATACTGAGTTGCTACTTTCTCTCATTAGACAGCAACTTTCATTTTGTGATACAAAAATAAACAACTTTTTTTTACTGGTTCTCTGATTTTCCTCACACTCTTTATATTTGTATCACTGATTTCCTCCTTTTACTGAATTTTTTTTTTGAAGACCAGAGCCCTGTGTCACAAACTCCATGACAAGAACAAATCACAAAGATTGATATTAGCTACAACAAATATTGCATTTGATTAGTTGTGACTAAAACTAATTAGGCCTTTGATTAGGCAACTAGATATTGGCATTTTTATAAATTCCTGGATTGTATTAGATTATAGAATTATGTCAGTTATTGAAATTGGGCCCAGCTAGTGTGTTTTTAATGCCTACCTGCAATGGACAATGATTGGGCCGGCATCTGTAGGGTTAGCAGCCGATGAGCGCTGGATGAAGGACAGCACAGGGAGTGTGTAGGGTGGGACACCATGATCAGGCCAGTCTGTGTAATGGAAGTGGTACACCCTTCTCTCAGGTACCTTACCATGCTGGGGAGTGAACACATTGAACGGAGAGAGGGTAAGAATGGTGTACTATATGTTTTTATCACATAATATGAACATCAATTATTCATTATTGGAACACATACATGTACAGAAAGGCTTAGAGGAAGAGGATATACAGTATACACTTACTTCTTAATAATACATCTCACAATGGTTAATATCAGTATCAATTATCTACAATCTATCATTTACTGAATACATGTATCAAGCATGTAATAACGTAAAAATGATGATGACCACAGTTTGGAGATGATGCCTAACATATAACACAAATTGAGATTCATTGCACATGTAATATAATTCAATTACAATTTACCATTATTCAAAACTGTGATGTGAGATACTGTATGGACAGAACTATTAAACACTTTTGTATGGTAATTAACAATGTAATTAGTAATCTATCAAAACAAATCATTGACACTATGAAGTATGAAACCACATCAATATCACATGACTATGATAAATGATAGGCCTATAAGGAGAGAAAGTGAGAGAAAGAGAGAGAGAGAGAGAGGGGGGAGAGAGAGAGAGAGAGAGAGAGAGAGAGAGAGAGTGAGAGAGAGGGAGAGATAGAGAGGGAGAGATAGGTAGGGAGAGAGAGAGAGAGAGAGAGAGAGATAGGTGGGAGGTGGCAGGGAGAGGAAGAGAGGTAAAAATACAGTGATGATCAAAGTGGAATAGGAGCATGTTGAATGAGGCAGCAATATAAATAGAAATTACATGAAGAACTCCACTAAGCTCAATGGATAAATATCTTGAATACATATACTACATAATCAAGTGGATTACATTTTAAAAATCATAAACAAAGAATGTAAACAATTCATAACTTTAATAGTGTAAATACGAAATATAAAGTTAAGCGAATCTAAATCAAATATTGGAAAACTTGAGATATTCAGGATAGCAAAATACCATATCAAACACATCCGAACCAAGAACAATAAAAACACCACTGCACTTGCTTCTCTGCACACAAACAGCCAAAGATCATGCATTTAAAAAAAATTCTACTGCAATATTTTATTTACTTTTGACAAAAAAACAATTATACGGGAGGTTATTAATATGTATTATAAAGATTGCCTTTCAATTTGAGGACAAAGCGCTCCATTTCCCCTTGAACAACAAGTAAATTAACATGAATAAATTTTATTATCAAAATTGGCTACCCGGTATATGAAGGGGTCCCACATTACCAATACTACATACAAATAGACAGTCTGTAAAATGTCTTAAATAACCATGCTACATGTAAATAGCCAGTCCCACAAGCTCACAAGGTTTGATACAGTACCAATAAGAAAACAACATGCATACTTTACCACATGTACATATTCATGTTGGGAATAGAGGGAAATCACAATTCAGGATACACATTTTAAAGGGGAAGGTTCAAAAGGGTTTGAAGATCAGTGATAGTAGGAAGCGAACTGTGTAATCTATATCTACATTATTGTCATCTCTCTTTCAACAACAAAAAATTTAAAAAATCAAATTAAAAAAAAATATTATCTGGTAATATATTTTCATTGCAGAAGTTGCTAACCCCCCTTTAAGCTACACATGTTCAGTTTTTATGCTTTTAGTAACTAGGATGAAAAACAAATCAAATGCCTTTTCTTCAAAATATGTATTTGCAAACATATTTAAAATTGAGGTTAGATTTATGCGAACATGTGAATTAATTGTAAAATCAAATGATATAAACAAAAATATGATTAAAAAAAATAAAAGGCCTAAATGAAGATTTTTTTGTTGAAATGATAATAAAATGAGAAAGCATCAGTTGACATTATGATGTGTACACTAATGCCCTTAACTATGTTTAGAAAAGAAAGGGTGTATACACAATAGAACAATGAAAAGAAAAATGATAATACAAATAAATTGGGTAGAAAGGGGCGAAATATAATACGCAGCAAAATATAAAATGAAAGAAAGATGAATATATATAAATGTGTGTGCAAACAAAGAAAATGTGAGGATAAAACACAAGAACCTGAAACCTACTGCATAATTTTCTGGAGTCTTCATAATTTAACGGAGAAGACGAGAGCAATTAAAAGAAAAAAGGGAAAGATAAAGAGGACATGTTAATTAGAGATGACAAGAGAAGGAAACTATATCAAAATCATTTGAATATGGAAATAATTCCTGATGAGTGGGAAGAGGCCACAAGAATGGAATTTTTGGAGGAACAGTGAAACCTGCTTTAGTGATCGTCTGTATATAAAGACCACCTGTCTACAAAGACCACTTTTTCCCCTTGATGATCTTTACTAATATTAAGACCACCTGCCTATAGAGACTATTTTTCTTGTCACCCTTGAGTGGTCTTTATATACAGGTTTAACTGGAGCAACCTTTGTAAAGATCATTAATTTCTGCATAATCCTAGAGAGATCTTAGAAAAATGTTTTGTACACAAAAAATATCATGATGGTAAGCAAAATAGAAATAAAAGGCAAAGAATTTCAAGATATTTCAGCCTTAGTCACACCCGCCATAACTGAAGTTTGTGTAGATGTCTATCTATTTAACACTTTATAATTAGATTAGCATGTATTATATACCTACTAATCTAATTATAAAGTAAGTGAAGGTCTGGTACTAATCACTTTTCTCAAACTAGTAAGAATATTAATCATGTAAAGGAAAGTTTTTTTTTTTTTTTTGGTTTGTGATTTCTATATATCGAAGAAATATCTTGTAAGGACTTCTGCATGTATTACATTTATTTCTTAAGCATCTTAGATGAGAAACTACACTGCAGTAGTAAGGAATACGACAGAAGCTATAAAGTGTAAGAAAGGTTTATAGTAATCTATTCAAAGGAGACTATTTCTTTCATTCTTCCGTGGCTTTCTCACATGCCTCATCATTGACAAAGTTGTTAATTGCATTCTAGGAAACACTTATCATTTAACTCAGAGATAGATTACATACAATACTTTCTCTTTCTAAGATATCATAACAGAACAATTAAATATTAATATAAATGTTGATAATTGACTTTGGATTAGCTCTCTATTAATCATCTATCAAGAGTAGATATCATTAATCTACAATGAGTTCACTGGGACATATTATTTGGCAAGAAATTAGCCAATAAGCTTTAATCTTTACTCGCCTATCCCACCCCACACCCCCACAAAAAAGTCAAAATTTAAAACCGACTATGATAATAGCGGAAAGCTTCTAGACATGTACTATATATCCCTTCTTTATTATCTAATCAGCATAATAACATAATAGCTGGATTAAACTGTCATTGTGCAAATCGTGTGAGTAACGCACCAAAAAGAAGGGCCTCTTAAATCGAAGCAACTGGATCACAGTAGTTGATTTTAAGTCCTCATTGAACAAGCATGTACTGCCCACACTGATTAATAGGGAGGCCTCTGTTTCAAACAATTGTTTATGAATCAAATATCTAAATGTGTAATACATGATACATTTGTTTAATTGTTGATCCAACATTGGCATTAAAGAGATCCATAAATGAAGACTTCAGACAATCAACAGAAAGCATTGTAGAGTTAGAAAGAATTAATTCAGCCAAACTCCAATGAATCAATCTATTGCCGGCAGAGATTATTCTTGCGATCATCATGTACAAGATTTGTAAGACTGAAATGCCTGTTCATTAGACAATCAGAAGCAGTTACAGATAATCTGTTATTAGTATTAAGCATTCTTAACACTCACAATTATAAATCTAGTTTTCCATATCATCCTAATATGCAAGTATAAATTTTGTGATCGATTGTGTCATGATTAATTTTGATTTGGGTTTGATTTGATTTTGATTCTTACCTTTTTGTGCCGGTGCTTGAGAAGGAATGTTCTAAGTGTGTAGCTGGCAAACTTCTCCTTTAATTCTAGAGTGACTTCTAACTCATTGTACCTCTCTGGAGTCCCCTTAGCGGGCCAGTAACGATCACATTTCCTCTGCAAAATGAAAAATTAAAGAGGAAATGGGAATAATTGACCCAATATTGTGTAGACAATGATACACATAAATATGATTAGTTGTGCATGATCATCATTACTACTGGTTTAAATGTCAAAGTTAGAGTATCTTTTCTGGACCTCTCCTTATTTCTGAATTGTAAATGTCAGATTTGTTCCCTGTTTTTAGGAAGCTATAGGTATTACAAAGCCATGTTGCCACTTCTTTTAATGGTTTCATCCTTGATCTGTATCATATTATTACAAGTTATGATTTTAAAAAAGGCTTTCAATGATCTAAGCTTGAATCTCAATTCTCTGATCTATTGTACAATTCAGAAAAACTAAACATTTCATATTCTACTAATTCAGTTAAAACCTTATGATGGCAAATAGAAAACTTAGACCTCACTCTAAGCTCAATTTCGACAACCATTGAATTTTTATTACAAAGAAGGCAAATGAGAGCAGACACGATATTGCTTTTTCAAACATTTCCCACCCCCTTTTTTATATGAAATTCAAAAAATCTTTGTATTCTATTAATTGCTTGTAAATTTTACCAAAGATATCCTGAAAACAGCAATTATAAAGTCTTCTATACCAAATAAATATACACAAAGTCCTCCTAAACTACTCAATACAATGATACTGGAGTCCATAATTTGCTGCACATAGAATTTGCAAACTGCATTGAAGCTCCCTAAATACTACACCCATGTAAACGGAGTGGCTTTTACATAGGAGTGTGCCAAATCCAAAATTAGGTCGCTGTGCAATACACGATGTTGACATACCCTTCCTCTTTCCTCTAGCTTTGTAATCATAACAATGACCACTGATTTCTGCTCCCATACCAGGCGCCAAAAGTCATCAAATGTAGTCTTCAGTGCACCTACGATAGTGGAAAAGTTAGCAATTTTGTTTGTAAGTACAAAAAGAATATATTCATACACTCACATATATGTCCATTCTAAATAACAAATATATAATCATGAAAAGTAAAAGTCTCATGTGAATAACATGGAGGAGTTCTGTACATTTGTAGGTTTCTTTTTTTTTCTTTCATTCTTTCTAAAGTGAATAATAACTTTTTGGTCTCTATCTCTGAATTGTAAGATCTCTAACACTGAATTGCAAATGAAATCTGAAATATTGATTGACTATATCATGTCATTACATCAAGCAAAATGTGAACGAAATATTGCATATAACGCAAAGTCTGCATTTGGTGATGTAATATCACATTTAATATAAAGTACTTTGACACAAAAAGACATGTTTTAAAAAATAATGGATATTCTTATGAAGTGTACTACACAGAGTACCATATAACACACACCTTGGGTAGCAATGTAGGCCTTTTGTCTGTTGAAGCCCTGCAAACAAGAATGAGAATAAGAATCATGATTAGTTAAAGTCCACTCAAAAGCCTTGCCTACAATCTATCAATTGATATGGTTTACTATGAGTAGCAGCCAGGACTGGGTATAATAAATATATATATGAGCACTATAATTGTTATTATCCATACCTTTTCTCTAGTGGGAGATCATTCTTTGAAAATATGTATATGTTTCAAGAAAGTACTTCGCAATATCGGGAAAATATCACAGTCCTTTTAATTCTGGCTCATTATATTCAAAGTCCCAAGTTGGACAATGGTTATGAATCTTCATGGGATAAGATTTCCTAAGACAACATCCTGCCGTAACTCTTAGTGTTTGAGATCACGTTTAAGATCGTATGTACACTCTGTATATGAATGGTTGAATGATATTCTATTTTCCCATCCTGCACGTACCCTAGCTGGCCTAGATTTGCAATAGGATAGGAGTCGGTAAGTCAGACAGAGTTGACTGATCACAGTCACTCCACCCAGTAATCGTGTCAAGGAAAGTAGCCCATTTCTACCCTAAATATAACAAACGGATTACATTACAGGCAGACACTCAGTCCACACAGGACCATCATAGTTTTAGAACTAAGAAAGTGAAACCTCCGAGTTATAAAAAATGATCCACTAATCAGGACGAGGGTTCACATAATCCAAAAACGACTATTCAAAGTTTTAATTAAACTTTAAGCCAAGTGAGCAGTCATTTCAATTACAAGCCGGCATAATCTTGAAGCTGATTGTGTCTGTACAGCACATAACCTTAAGATCACTTGTGGTTAATAACTTCAAGTAAACTTAAACTTTTGTGACCATGAGTACGTCCACACAGTCCTAATTAGAAGGTATTGTTTAAAGTTTAAAACCACCAACCTAAACTTAAAGTTAACTGACTGTCGTGTGAACCTGACTATACATGTATTACATTCCCCTCAACACTTTGCCTTAATACAGGAAGACCGCAAAAAAGAGCTGCATGGTCAGAATCCCTTCAGCTTTTGCATACAAAACGAGGCACATTGTACTTTTTGAAAAACCGTAATTGCTTTGAGAGTTTCCCCCTTTGTATTTATGTGACATTGTATCAGTTTCAATATGTAATCAAAACAAAAAAGAAAGCAATGTTGGTTTTAATTGTCAATGTCAAACTATATCACATTGGTGTCAAAGTTTGCTTGCTTTTGTCTAACAAAAAGTTTTAATCAAAGGGGGAATGACAGCTGCAAGTAGAGAGAATGGGTAAAAATTATTTGTCTCTTCAATTCTTCTACGGAACAGGACCATCTACTCTTATAGGAATATAATTCAATGATTCCATTGATGAGGTTGAGAATTGATCTCAATACAATCTCTTTCTGATATGATTATAATAATAATAATAATAATAGTGGGATCTTGTAGAGCACTCATGTCTGTCAGACTTGACACTCCTGGCTTGAATCAGATTAAATAACTATGCCTCAAACAAGAATCAATACCAATATCTTCAGCAGCATAATATAAACAAATGTGCTACACTTCACCCCCACAGAGAAGGACATTGTCATCATCAAACAAGACAGTGGCTATATCATGATGCTCCAAACCTTGACTGGTTCATTGTAAGGAATACATATTACTTACATCTATGTAATTTGCATTGATGTAGTCCGAGTTAGGAATGCCAGGGAGAGGTTGCAAGGAAACACGGGACGAATCATCTGCAAGGAAAGCAAAACAGAACATCTTTAATTAAGAACAAGGAAGACGTGTCATACTAGACAATGGATAGCTAGTACAGACCTAATATATATTCATAAAGAATTGAGTCCACAAGGGGATGTTTACAAGCAAACACATACAAATATATAACTTCCATAAATACAGAATATCACAGATTGGCATTGTACAATGGATAACATACCAAAACACTACACTGTATATACATCATCATTCATGGTGAATGGTGAAAAATAGAAACACTAAATATTCAATCGAAAGGATACTGAAGTATCACATTTACAGGTTTGTAGGTGGGGTAAAATGAGTATGAAAAAAATTTCCAATGAAAAAGAAGGGAAATTTAATCAAATAAGAGAACTTAAGTATCCAGTAAGACTAAGATTGTAATATGATCATCTCGATACCCAATTGCATGCAGGACTTCTCTTTTTCCTTTGAAACCAGAAATACAATCCTTGACATTAGCTGTGAACCAATCACCTAATTTATTTTCTTTAACTTGACAAATTTGTTTGAAATTCAGTTGCTTGTAGTATGGACTCATGTACGCTACATGAAGGGTTCATACATGCGTAGATGCTGCATTCTTGTCCCAAATGCATACAAATACGAAGATAAATTGACTGATGAGATCATATATGTTGCACATATCATATTTCGAAAGCCAGAAGGGTGTTAGCTCTGCACCCCATTGCATTGAGTTAATGCCTCTCTGGCTCTGAGCAAATGATAATAAGCCAAATGTGTAATTCGAGTGTTGTTTTTTTTCCTAAGAGAAGTACTTACACGATACAATGTTGGTGTATCTGTTTTTAAGCTTGTTTTCAACGTCTGAGCTGAACGTCGCAGGGAATGACGTAGGCACATGCTGAATCTCCTGTAAAACATAACAAAGCAAGAAGAAAGAAACAAACAATGATTATTGGCAATGTCAAATATTTGTAAGACTGAATGGGATTAACTTTGAACTTTCCTAAAGACAAACTTCTTTACGGTATTTCTTATCATTACATGTACCTTCGGGGAAACTGGTTGCTTAAGCCTTATTTTGCAGATGGAAATAATTGAAAGGATCAAATTTATAAGTTCTAGATCCTCTGGTATGACAATGATGACCTCTGACCCTCCTAAAGACAAACCTCTCCTCTATTCCATACCTTATCATTACAGTCAGAACACCTGCAGCCTGATCCTCCCGTATTACATAGTAACATATTACCAGCTCAAGGCACACCTCTCCTCTAGATCTTATGATTGCAACAGGAAAACAGGTTGCTTTGGTCTGATACTCCAGCATGATAAGGACTGCTGATTCTCCCTAAAGACATACATTGTACCTCTCTTTGGGACCCTATCAATGTCATTGGAACACCATTTGCTTTAGTGTGATCTCCAAGCTAATACCGTGATGAACTCTGACCATTTAAATGTGCATTTCTCTTCCAGATTGCATCATTACAATTAAAGAATGGTTGGTTTAATCTCATAGTCTGGCACTATAATTTTCCATGACCCCCCCCCCCCCCCCACACACACACACTTCCAAATAGACCCCTTGTTACTTTTAGTCTGATCATCTATGATCACTTGCCTCTCAAGACACACCTGCCCTCCAGATCTTATCACTACCAAAGGAAAACCGGTTGCTTAGGTCCGCTCCAAGTGTGACAACAACAGGGTCCTACACCCCCCTCTCTCTATGAACACGTAGAGGGGTAAAGCTACCAGGACCCTCCTAGATCACTAGCCAAGCTGATTGGAGGAGAAGGTTCTCTCTCACTACTCGTTACTTAGGAGGAAATTGAATGATCTTTTGTTGAAGGGACCCTGGGAGTGAGCGAGTGAGTGAGGTTGTTCTAGATCATACAGGGCGGAACTACAGACAAAGGGTTTGTCTTTAAACACATGGTTTCATGTTCAGCTCTTGGACAATGAGTGTGTTTATCATATGACTACTGAATCTATCATGTTCTAATCCACGCTGTATCCACCTCTGTCTCTTCCGATGACCCTTTCTGGTAATATGGTCAAATTGTAGTCAAGCTCCAATTACCTGGCAAAACAGGTCATCTGTTTATGGATTTTTTATCATATGAAATGGAAGTTACAACACTACAAATCTGCAGCATCATTGTGCCATGAGCACGCACCTTCATGATAATCGATGGCTATCTTCCACCTGAGAGGACACAGGTAGGAAATGGGAAGTACCGCTGAAGCTAGCCGGCATATCCAAGCGGGAGGGTGTGAGAGAGATTCAAAGGCTAAACCGGTTCCGAACCTAGCCGCTCTGAAGATTTTTCGAGAGTGATAATCCACCATGTATCAGTCACCAGGCCACAGGCCATGATCTAATCAGCAAACTATAGAGTCACTGGAGTTTATTTCTCTAACCCATTTACCCTCAAAACTTTTGTAGGTTACAGGAACTTAGGTGTGAGACTAGAAACCCATATTAAATGCATTATATCACCTGCCTTGATATCCTCTGTTTTATAGCTAGAGCCAAAATCAAGTCCTGATGTGATTAAACCATTTGAGACAACCCGTTTCCTTGCATTAAAAAATTACGCCAACTTACTTCTGTGTCAATATCCTACATGCATTTACCTTGATAAGTTTCTTATTTTTCTATGAGACATGCCTAAAAATCCTGTGGAGAAGTCAATAACCAAACTGGCTGAAATAATCATGTTTCATTTTTCAGCATAAAGTATAATCCATCATCTATATTCCTGTTGAGCGTATCAAGCTTTAAGTCAAAGTTATCATTACCCATTTAGATCTAACATAAAAACCCCTCAGATAAATGTTTAAATATCAACAAACAACATGGGCGGTATGAATATTTGATTGATTAAATAGGAGATCCTTTTATACACATCTAGCACACTACCCTTAGAATATTATATCTCCCCCACAATCTCGCACAATGCCAGAGCTCGACTTGTCCTACTTCCAGAAAAGAACCCATCACCATACACACAAACTAAACATTCCCTATGATCCTCTTCCTGCCTGCCTGCCTGCCCCCAAGATCTTGGACTCGCTTGTGCGTCATTCAGAAGTGGGTTACCATGACAACCTTTTCCCCTTCCCTCCCTCACCCTCCTCCGTGCCCTTCCTACTGTGATCATCAGATGGCTATCATGAGTATCACTATAGTCTGCTCTGTGTATTAAACCGACTGATGTGCCTCGGTTAGAATGATCTTTAAAGACTGCCCCATGCACCATATTGAGCTGGTATGTAGTCTGAGTTTCACTTTGAATGTCAATCATGATCATCCTTTACAGTTTTCTAAACTGGTCACAGTTTTGCTCCTCACTAATTGTGCCCATATCTTATCGAGTGAAGATACATGTAGGATGCACTTCATCTAGAATGATAATACTAGTCCTGTGCACCATATCAGACCAGTTACGGTCTCACTTTTAATGTTCATCATGATCATTATTCATAGTTTTCTAAACTGATCACAGCTTTGCTCCTCTACGATTAAAACTCCATATCAGATTGAGTGAAGAAAGCATAAAGACTGATGTGCCTTGATGAGAATGATAATAACGCCCTAATGGATGCATTGGGCCAGTTGTAGTTTCAGTTTAAATGTGAATCATTCTCATCAACACTTTTTTTTTTTAAATGGTCACAGTTTTTCTCCTACTTGTGACCATACCTGGATGAGCAAAGGGAGGATAAAGACTGTTGTGCCTCAGTCAGGTAGATTAGATTAGTGCCCCATCTGCCATATTGGGCCGGTTGTGGTCTCGGTTTTTATACCACTCACTCCTATCACTTAAGCTTCAAACCCATCATAACTTTGTCCTTCTACCTCATCCCCAACAAAAATGTGGAAAAGAGACAGGAAAATGTGGGCAAATTTTGTTCTTCCTTTTTAATTTGCATGGTATTCACTGCCTAATAAGATGAGAAGAATGAAGGCTAATAAGCTCATGTGAGAATGAGAAGAATAAATAATATGAACAGGCTTAGGCCAGTTGTTGAGTCATGCAGAAAATTTTAGTTCGACCAACCCCAATCATTCTAAATGTTCAAAACCACAACCACCCCCCCCCCCTAAAAAAGAAGTAGAAAATATTTCTCTAATCCCTTATCTCATTTTCATCATCACATGGTGTACACTTGTCTTATCGGAACTAAGAAAGCTTTAAAAATGTATACTCATTGTGAGAGCTCCCTGATCAAACGAGTTTAACATCCCACCTTGAACTGTCTTAGAGATGATTGACAGACTCTAATTCCTCCAGAGAATGAAACAGAAAGAGCAGACAGTACTAGACATCATTATAGTCACATCAATGTTGGTAAAAATAGACAAATGTCTCATTCCTTCTCCCAAGGCCTAGGTGTCTACAGGAGTTTCATGACTGGAAAATACCACAAGCAACAAACTCTTGCATAGCCTTATAAAGGTATTACCAAAATTCCTTGCTCTAACTTTGATCCATACCGAATAAAATGCTTCTTCTCATTACATTAAAAAATAAACTCATTATTAACATGCATGTGATGAACAAACGTTTCCCTACTTGTGGTGTATATCCTGGAAAATGCTTCCCTTTATTTAGAAAATAATGTGGTTGAGTAATTACCCCTTCATATTTGCAGGTACATGTACATTTAAATGTATTATACAAAGAGTACTGTTCCTGCAAACGAGTCCAACATTATTCTCTATCCATAGATGCTACATGTACATGCATTTTTCTAGTTCCTATTGAGTATTGACCCTATGTACATGAACTATATGTATATGTACACATTTATTGGAAGAACATGTGCAGAGGACTTTGACGTCTTTGGTACTCCTTAGAGTGGTCTTTCTATACAGGTTTCACTGCATTTGATGGAGACTTACCTCATATTCAGCTGCAAATCCTCCATCGCTGTTGGCATGGCAAGCAATCACATGACTCTCAAATTTACTGATGTGAATGGCTGGCTCCTCAAGATCATCTAAAAAAGGACAGAATTTGAAAGAAAAACAAGTTGAAATAAAGAGATAATATAGAGAATGGTAAACAGATAAAAAGATTAAAATTGTACATATCAAAATACTATAGATCAATTAAAAACAAAAATTATAAACAATTTATTCATTGAATCTAAAAATCTATTTATCAATTTAGTTTACTAGTAGCTCTTATTCATGTATGTATAAATCTATTTTTACTTTAACATGGCATGGATTTATCAGTGTATGTACATTTTCAAATAATTAATAATCAACCAAAGCCAATTAGCCATTGTTTATGAGTCTTTTATTGCTATAAATTGTGGGCATATCTCATTTATTCAATCTGTGTTCAGACAAATGTAATCATTGCATATTCAATTTATTCTCTAATGAAACAACAAATCAATAGCTTGATGAAAAATTGGCCATTTTCCAAACTTTGCATAATAAAAAGCACCATTATCAAGTACAGTTCTTCATATATCCTGCTCAGTAAGTACTCTCATATCTTTGTATTACATCGTTCTTAATGACTTGCTATATATCGTTAAGTGGAGTGGTATTGACAATTAGTTGTGTTCCCTCTATAATCAAACAGCATCAACTGCCAACGAGGACACTCTACAATAAAAAGATAATTCTATATTAATTACGCTCAAGACTGAGACTCTAAGGCATTGATTGGCAAAAAATGCTATAAAACAAGACACTTTCACTTGAATGAAATATATACGAAATTTTCACGAGAAGTTTCTATTTTCAATAGGTCCTTGCATGAAATTCCTCTGTTACAAATTGCAAAAGTTTCATGTTGCAAAGGATCTGGCTTTATAGTAAAAATCTGTAACATTTACGATAGTTTAGTTCTGCCATGGAGGAAAGAAAGCAGGGAAATAAAAAATGGGGTATTTCAATTGAATGAATACACCATTAATAAGATGATGAGCAAACAATAGCAACTGATCTTGATAATGTGTAGGGTGATGCCACAAGTAACCTGAAAGTAATTGCCACTGAAACCTACAAAGAATGAATTATAGCATGATACTCTATGGCTGCTCTATATATCTCAACATTTTGAAACTCCTATCATCATCATCATCATCATCATCGTCATCATCATCATCACCATCATCATCATCTTCATCGTCGTCATCATCGTCATCATCATCATCATCACCATCATCATCGTCATCATCGTCATCATCATCGTCATCATCATCATCAGTATCATAATTATCATTAATATATGTAATATAATTATTGGTAGTAGTATTTTATCATGTCTGGAGCCTATAAGAGGAAAACTAAACCTTCAATTTTTCTGTCATGGTGATGATTAAAGAACATCACATTTCAAAAGTGATGCAGATACTAAGACCTGTGATATTATCCCATTGATAATCCCTTGACTGGTCTATAAACTTAAATAAAACTACCGGTATAGGTTTATCAATGTTCTACAATGTTGCTCTGACTTATTGAAACAAGTAGGTTCAGCGTGATGAATACTGAATAGAAATACACTTCATCGTCTAAAATTCAACTTCGAGGCTCTTCAGTGATGGCTGTAATCGATCGTATTTCTTAGAGCTCTCAATCTTAGATGAAAATCTTAAGTCAAGTGATTAAAATCTCTATCCTCAAAAACGAAAGGTCATGATGAGAGGAATGAAAGAGGGGGAGAGAAAGATGATGAAAAGAAAGAGGAAGGGGGAAAAAGAGAAGGTAAGACAGAGGAGGAAAGAAAGATGAGAAAGAAATAGGAAAGAAAGAAGTGGGAAAGAGAAGTACAGGGAGGAGAACAAAAAGAGGAGAAAAGAAAGAGGGGAAAGAGGAGAAAAAGAGGGGAAAGAAAGTGAAGGGGAAAAGGAATTAAAAAGAAATAGAAGGAAAGAAAGAATATGGAAATAGAAAGAGAAGGTTACAAGATGGAATCAGGTAGGAGTGAGGTGAGGAGATTGAAGGAAACTGGAGTGAAGAACGGAAGAAAAGAAGTCATGTGGTTTACATGGAAATAACATGAAGACAATGGGGACTAGGTCCCACAGAGACTTGAGAGGATGGGGAGAGTAGAAACAATTAAGATTGTGTGGGATGTATTTGGCTAGGAGAATGGGGCAGTAAACAGGGGGCAATTAGGAGTGAGCAAATCTTGTATAGACATGTAACAAGCAGGGGATGTATCAAGAACAAACCAAAGGATGGGTCTATTTCTGCTCTTTAAAGGTCGTAAAATGCAGGTTAAAACAAATGTGATACACCCCATGAGGGATGAACCTGCAGATGTTAGACAGATGTACTTCTAGTAATGAATGGATATTGGATCATACAAATACAAGTACGGAAAAGAGTACCGGTATAGTAAAAAAAATAAAAAGTGTATCACTAATATATTAGAATACAAAAGACGGAACACCTGAAATAGTTACAAGTTGAGTTGAGTTTAATATGGTAAAAATTATATGGGGATAAATCAAATAAACATGAAAGAAATTAGCCTTACCAAAGTGCTAATTTCATATACAGTACTAAATACAAGTTATGTATCTAGAAGCTAGATGAAGCAAGATAAAGGCAGATAGAAAACAATAATTAATGTGAAGCATGCAGATTAAAGACACTTCCTTTATGCCTTGAAATAAAATAATGTTACATAAATATTTAGTCAAAATATGTTCTGCAGATCTACCTAGGGTCTACGGTGGAGCAGAGTTAGCAAATCTAAGAGTTTGGAGGAGGAAATAAGGAAAAAAGAATAGGAAGCTGGGAAGAAAAGTGAGGAGACAGGATTGTTCTACCCTCTTGTGGGGATGTGGTCAAATGACTCATGATCAGCAGTGCAGGATACCGTTAAGCAGTTTGAGATGATCATCAACAGGCCCCCATTAAATCATACTGGTGGGACTGAAGCAGAAAAAATGTTCCAAGGATACACCGAAAACATCAATGTGATGGCTGATAACCTCATGACAATAAAGTGTCATCTTCTTCTTCATCATTTCAATTTAGAAATTTCCTATTTCTAAGAATGCTGGCCTATATTCTTTTGACTATAAATGCAACCTACGAAAATTGAAGCTAAAATGGCTTTCGTAAATGGATACAAAACATTTTATTGATATCTTATACCCTGCTTTCATTTTATTTTTAATGTCATCTTTCATTATGTTGTTATTAATATCAAAATGAGAAGGAAAATGACAGAAATACATTGTTTTTTCCCATTGCAATGGAATTCTTCTTCATGTGTATTATGATACTTGATACATGTATACTTCTACTGTCAAGTTTTATTTCTTGATAATGATATATTTATTTTTGCCAAGTGTGTGCTAAGAACAGGGGCCAGACTCGACTAGCACATGTGCTATTATTTGGCTCCTTTTCATCACCTTCTATATTCTATGAGAAAAGACATATGTCTAGCATATCAATACTTTGTTAGGTTTTTCTTTAATATGATCTATAATATTCATTTATGAACATGTACCATTCACGATGTATTCAAATGTTTAATCACTGATGTTATTGATGATGAATAAATAAAATCAAATCAAATCAAATCAATGTGTATTATGAGACTGAGATCGAAAAGAGAGAAAAATAAAGTTCTCATTAATGTCTAATCATTGTATCACATCTTTTATACTAACAAATTAAATGACCATTTTAAAAATGAGAAAACAATATGAAAATGTTTTCCTCATAGATTTTTTAAAAATCATGATAATTGAAAGCCTTCAGATGTCATTTAGCCATTTTCAAGCTGACGGAGAGATATCATGATTCATGATTTTGAATTCTTCTTCACCTTTGGTAAGTTTATTATTGAGCGACAAGGGAAATATCATGATGAAAGACAGCACCAGGAAGAGAGCAGACCTGTAGGTTGTCTCTAAGACTCACTTCTTGACACATTGGAGGACATAGACGGGACATTCACACTAGAGGAAATTCTTACTAAACTTGTATAAAAAATGTGAACAAGGTACAGTATAACAAAAAGGGGGATAACCATGGGAGCTTTGTATAAAAGAAAAGTGTATACCTGTGTATTGTTATTATTGATTAATTAATTAATTAATGGTCACCATATTTTTTCGAAAGTGGAGCTGAATTGGTACGATAGACACATTACCGGGTCTAAAATTACCTTCATAGCAATTTTAGGTCCTAAAAGAGCACTAGAAATGTCATAAATAAGAATAAGCATGCACTTTGAAGGCATTTGCGGTCGGAAACAAGAACTCAACTATCCCTTTAAAATTGTAAGTGGGGGAGAAATATTCTGCAACATGACCGCAGGTGAGCATTAATGAGGGACATCCTGAACTATCATGTTGAGAGCTAAGATCCGTTGTTTAACTAGCTTCATGCAGTTATGGATGTAACCAAATATCACTGACAAAAGTGTTTCAGTTAAATGAAATTTGCAAATAATAAAATCAAAGCATGTACATGACACTTATGCCCTGAAAGTCAGAAATTAGAAGGACAAAAATTAATAATTACAGCCTACAAATAATCAAAGTCTAACATGTAAATAGTGAATATTTCCAAAATAATTTCCCCAATTTCAAAAAATGAAATGGAAGCTCTTATTACCAATCATGTGAAAGAATATGTTTTGAATATTACATGACGATAAAAATTTTGACGGGAAACCGCCGGCTAATTGATATATTTGGTCAATTAGTATACCTATATACTGTTGAGAGATACAAATGCACGTGTCGCGCACGTGTGTGTAGTCCCATATGCATCTTTCTGTGTACAGTGCTTCTAACTTTATGAAGACTTGGCCAAATTTCTTATAATTTTGATGATTCCAGAACCTTGCAGTACATCTATGCTAGATGATCAACCTTTTCTGATCGATTCCACAACGTTTCTTTCACTATGCAATTGCATGACCATAACTGGTCTTTAGCTTTAAAGGTAATACAAAGTTTTATTACTGGGTCATGAATTTGGTTCAAATGAACATTTTGGAAGCATATGCGATCCTACAATATTCAGTGATCGTTGTCACGGTTGAAATCGAGTCTAAAGTTTGACATTGTAAATAATGAACTCTTTATGTTGTATAGCTCCCTCTCAAGGTCAAGATATTAATTAAGCTATAAAACAATGATTCTTGACTAAAATCGACCGATTAGCTATTCTCGTTTGGAAATTATATATCACAACTACATATTCTGAGATTTTCATGGTCGCAGCTACCATTGTACGGCCGTATAGGTGCTATTTGAAATTTATCAATATTTAACGGGAGCACCGGTAAAAAAAAAATGATTCCATTTTTCTCGAAAGCAGAAGTGTTTCAGGGGCAAAATTTTCTAGTGCTTATAATACATTCACAGGGGCATCCAAATATATCAAAATAGTAAAGAATCACTATCCACCCAATTTTCAAAATTTCCCAAAACTTTGTATTACCTTTAAACTTAAGAAGGTGGAATAACTAACTCAGAAATTACTTTGTTCTTTCTCATTGTAAATTGTATGAAATTCTATGATGACACTCATGGGGTAATATACCCATAACAAAGTAATGTCAAAACTATAAAAGTTGGTTCAACATTAAAATTCTAACATATGCATCATGAAAGTTCATCAAGTGGTTTTATCTTTCATATCCTAGATCATATTATTTTCATACTTAGAGCAATCATGCCAACTTTATACTTTTGGGAAATTCTTTCAGCAGCCATCAATAACAAAACCAACCTTTTTTGCCTGGTACTATTTAATGCATCATTATAAAGGGCTTGCTAACATAAGTACCAGCTACATTTCAAGGAAGCCCGTTAGATACATACGTGCAAATATGTGTGGATGTCTTTTAACAGAACAGCCTCATACTTTATCACGTGGCTATGACATATTTTCTCACGAATATCAATTTTTCTTGCTTTATTTTTATGTGCCAGTAAAAAGTGCTTTAAAAGTTACACTCCACATTCTTGTGAAATACCAAATTTCTAAATGATTTGAATTATTACAAAGCAAGAACAAACACTATTAACCCAATGACCACCTGTGCTAATTAATATGTACCAAGAAGCAATAGATAGTGTTATGAAACAGGTTCAAGAATGTAGGCAAACTAATTGGTCAAATGACACCATGTGACCAAGCATCATTCTTTCCTACCATGCCTACTGTGCAAAAAAGTTCCCATCAAAAATTGGTAACCCATGGCTATAAGTGATAATGCACTGCTGAAATGCACATATGCAAATTTTTAGCATGTACAAAATTAAGGTGCAATGAAATGCACATAGTCTTAAATGGCAAGGAGGTTGAGAAATATCACAATATATCCTGACTATTCTTTTCAGGGAATTTTCCCATTTACCATTGCATAATGTTAAGGACATCCATAGAGCCAATTACAAGCAGTTTCACTTCTAATTGCAATGTATTTCCAATGATCAAATGTAAGTCGTATCCTCCAAGACAATTGCTCCACTTTCGATTTCTAACTTTAATTGATATTCATAATCTAACCCTTCACCAACACTATATTCTACCCTTAATCTTACCCTAAACCTAATCATAACCTAACCCTAAACCCAACTTCAAACACAATCACATCCTGAGCCCTAAAGTCACTCTGATGATGAAAAGACCCTTGGAGCATATAAGTCAAAGTAACGCTAGAACTGTAGGATCCATTGATTAAAATGATTAGGTTCAGAAGCAACAAGTGGAACTAGCAGTGTCTACTCATGTTGCTCCTGTCTGAACTATTACAGGAATTGATTTGTGGATAAAATTATATACCACACAACTAGAAATTGATGATTTACAGTGTCGTAATGTTGACCATATGCAAGAGCGTACTTTCTGAAAGTGGTAAGTCCATGGTATGTTGCCATTTGGTGTTGTGTATGTTACCAAGTTTTATGAGCATAATTGACAACAAAAGTATCACGTTCCTTGATACTCAGTGCCATCCAATCTCTAGAATGGATTGGAAATTAATATAATCATCAGATTTAATCGATCTTAGAAGTGGTCGGTAACACAGGGGACAAAAGTACTTGGAATTGCTGAAAAAATATTACAGGGTATGAAAATTTGGCTCAATGATGTAAATATGCTTACCTGGCCTGCAGAATGTTGGCGCCATACCGTTCCCGTGCTTCTCGAAAGACATACGATCCTTCTTCCGCATCCTGGAGATCAACAAGAAAGTAAAGAATTCCATGATATATCAAGAATTATGAAAACAAATTCCATTATAATAAGAAAATCTTGCCTTTTAAGACAGGACTAGCAAGATAATGATGTGTATAATGCTTCCATTAGGATATAAAAATCTTGCCTTGTACAGAACATGCTTGGCAAGAAAATGTATATCACACTTCCATTAGAATATAAAAATCTTGCCTTATCCACAACATGGCAAGAAAATATGTACCGGTATCACACAAAATCACCAACGTAAGAAATGCAACATAGGTGTATATACCGAAGAACTGCTCTTATCTTAGAGTTCATATTGGCATAATCCAGTTGGGGATATCTGTTCACTGATGGGCACTAGTACTGTTGCCATCATTCCATTCCCCAGAAATCCAATAGTAATGTCTTCATGCCTTCGCCATGGTTTTGCTGCATGTAACTGCAAAACTTAGAATAGAGATCCTAAGGAGGCGCACTTGTATTTTACGACTGATTTTGTAATTTGGATATATTCAGAGATGTACTGGTACCTAGAAGAATAATTCTAGGGGAATAGATCAGTCGCAAGGTACTGAATGATCTACATTTCCAGGATAGCAGGTTCAGTAAAATAACTACACTCTTTATCTATCAATCAATCAATCAATCAATTAATCAATCAATCAATCCACTAATCAATCTCTCTCCCTCTCTACCTCCTCTCTCTCCCTCTCTCTCTATCCCCCTCTCTCTCTCCCTCTCTCCATCTTACATTCCCATTGCATCATTTTCTGAATTATAAAAATCTCTCTGCAACAATACACTCTTTTCACAACTCATAATTCTTTATCACAAGAGAAGAATCAAATCCAAGTCTGTTTCACCGAGGACATGTGAATCTAGAATGCAAAAATGAAAATTTGAACAGACTTCATACTAGCAAGGTACATATAAATAAAACATCCTCACAATGGTACTCACAGGTCTAAAGCAGAAGAGTGTTGAAATGTTTGACAACACAAGGTAAAGAATATGTTCACAATTAACAGCACAGCTAGAGTATCACAATTCCTTTACAAATTCCACAAGAGGGCATTCAAAATTGAAAATGTTGCGAGTAATGAAAATAGTCCCACCTAATTCATGTTTCAGCCTTAGTATGGTATATAAAATGATTGTTAGCCAATTTATACCTTAAGCTAATATAAATTCTCTTTCCTTAAAATTTCTCTCCCTCTCTCTCTCTTCTCTCTAACAGAGTTTTTAATTAAAACACAGGGAAGTCAAAACCTTTGAAATAGAGTATGGTATTTCCTGGAAACTGTTCATGACAATATTATGTTTGTATTGGTCCAGTTTCTATTATAAAGAAAGGCAATGAGTTTGCAAATCATTTCCTGAGAAAGATATCAATAGCTTCAGTAACTCTGAAATGGGTGATTGTTAGATACATGTATGTTTCATTTTAATTTAAAATAAATATAAGGATATGAGATTCATGTTTCATCAGAAACGCACAATCATCATGTCTCTGTAATAAATGGAGAGCAACAAAACTAAACTAGTTTACTAGAATCTAATCAGAAAAAGCAAAATTTGAACAATCAGCCTAGCGAGAAAATATGAATTTGTACTGTCCCTTGAAGCAATCAAAGAGATGGGTCATTCAAAATCACTGACCCTGATGGTCAGTACGTTTGAATGATTTGTTTAAAAAAGTTACATAATTATTGATTTTTGCTGTAGAGCTTCTATGTATCATAATGCTTTCATTGTACTCTGAAAATTAATTTTTCAATTTTCATTACACCCTTCATTCTTATTTCCCTCAATCTTCAGTAATAAGCTGTATAATCACTGGTTGCTTCTCCCCTGCAAGCATAGCTATTTAAAGTATTCAATGTTTTCTTAGCAATCCAGGTAGAGGCCAATAACTCAAGGGACTCCAAAATATTGACAAGGAAACAGATTGCATGTGCGATTGGACCCAAAATATTTTGCCAGAATCACTCCCGTCAAATTTTTAAAAATAAATAAAGTTATACATAAATATTTTATTTTGCAAGTTTGGTATGCATCGAGAAGTCCAACATGATTTTGATTACCAGGTAAATATCATTTCATAATAATTCAATTTCAATTCATTATTACCTGATTACCTGAGGAAATTTGAATAATTGACTGCATGGACATCTACCAGCAAGACACTTTTTTGCCCCTATTCTTCCTAATCTTATTACCAGCCAACTTGAGAGTTTTCACATGCCTTCCACATTAATTTTCCCAGCACCCTCAAAAGATAACATTCTATAGGGAAAATACATTCAGTCTATAAATTCTCTTTCACGCCAAAATGACGTCTATGCACATCGAACTTGTTACATCTGCTCTTGGTTTCTGCAGCCTACTTTATCTCATCACCCCAGAAAATAGACGAGGGAATACGAGGCTTGAAAATTAAACAGTTTACCTATGACTTAAGAGTGTTCCAATTACAACTACTCCTCATCTTGGGACTAAGTCTGGGCTATTTTAAGAAGTGCCTCATTTTAGGTTGATTAATGGTAAAAGAGAGGGAGCTGTGAGCAACAAAGTGAAGAGGGTGAAATCACCAAGACGCAGGGAGAGGACAGTGAGACTGGAAATAGAATGAGGGGATTTGACAAAGATTTGACCTCTGTAAAGTCAGGTGGAGGATACCGGTCACTTCTCATGAGAATGAATCATCTTAATCCATATAATACCCATAAACAGTCTCAATATATACCAAAATGGCCTTTGAGTCAAAGGTGTTCATATAGACCGCTCAAGGATAACAAGAGAAATGTACTACAAAGCTAGGTGATCTTGATAAAGGCCTATAGGTTTGCTTTGTACAGGTTTCAATTTTTTTAAAAACAGTTCAAGAAAAAGTGGTCCTCTATAGTATGTACTTTATACAGAAATTTTCACTGTACTTCATTCTCGTATCAAAAATTGAATCCATTCCATTCTAGATCTTAATATAAAATATAACTTCAAATTGATAGTAGTTTTTCAACGATCGTAAAAGTGCACTTGACTTGTAATAGATATTACTGTGAGATAATGAATTTTATAAATTAGTTCTCAAAGTTCTTTAAGTTTCCAAAATAAAACAAAAATTATAGACATCCAATTATGATAACAAAAAATACCTCACGCATACCCTTCAGTGAGCACATTTTGGACAACACTAGTTATCAGCATCTGTATGATACAGTACAAGACCACACGCACATCCCCAACAAAATCTGCTCTACACTTACTTAAAAGCTAAATGACCTGTCGTGACACCAATTTATTGAACCCGAAACCATAACAGTTGTTCTATCTGGCATTAATCATGCAATATCTATTAAGAAACCCTCGACACAAGTGCAGCACACGTACCACATGACTCCCCTCTTCATACAGGAGGATGCATGGTTCTTTAATTTCTTATTGGTGTTCTATAAAGTCAATCTAACAGCTGCAAGTATTACTGGACGTACAAATCATAGTGACATCATCCTGACTTTCTGTTCAATAATGGATCTTCTCCTTACATTAAGGAGACATGATGAGTTTGGTAGATGATAGAGCTCAGGCTTAAAGGTACAAATCATTGCTTGCCTTTGGTTATATGACCGACACATGGTCCATTGATACTAGCCAATTTCCTAACTTCAGTACTGGTCAAACACTTAACCTATTAACCTGTACACTAACCCTAACCCTAAACCTAATTTAAAACACAATCGCAACCCTAATTCTGAACCTATACCTTTGATGAACTCAAGCCCAGAGCACATGTTGGCAAAGAAAAGGTTGGGGCACCCTCAGACGCTCCTTTACATTCACCTCATAGTTTGTGAAAAAAAACTCAGGAGGCTGTTTCTCGAAACTGTCATGACTTCTTGGAAATACCACTGAAACATGTGTTATAGCATTATTCCAGGAACTAAAACAAATTTTAGGTGTTAGATTCTGATATCTGAATACCGGTACTCGTAATTATTACCTATTGTTTTACATGACCTTTAAATGAAAAAGAGTTTATCAAAGTAACCGAACATATTCACTAACATCGTCATGATGTATTTTAACTAATCCCTTTTGAGATAAGAGTGAATAAAAAAAAAAGTACAAATTTATTCAAATTTGAAAAAAAGCATGTAGAAACATTCTGTCACTTGGCCAAA
Source organism: Strongylocentrotus purpuratus (assembly GCF_000002235.5). Classification (NCBI taxonomy): domain Eukaryota; kingdom Metazoa; phylum Echinodermata; class Echinoidea; order Camarodonta; family Strongylocentrotidae; genus Strongylocentrotus; species Strongylocentrotus purpuratus. The sequence continues at coordinate 53,918,142 of NW_022145612.1, forward strand.
AATGTCCGTTGCCTATTTTTGGATCAAAGATGTGCTGCTTTATAACAACTGTTTTTTGCTCCAACTGTGACATCACCCAAAGGAGTTTGTTGGATAGATATCAGCATGTACATCCAACCCAATCTGGCATGTTGTATCATAGTATAGAAGTAAATGTTACACTGGGTGATCAGACATGGTGGACTTTGATTGAAAGTGAGGAGAGATTAAAAAAAGCAATTTGAGCGGGAAAGCACTTATTAACAGAGAGGACTGATATAGCCTACTCACAGCTAAATGGAGTTAAACTCATTGATGCCCTTTCTGGCTATCAACTGACAAATACAATACCAACATGTATCTTCCTCTATAAAAAGACAGGGCAGTCCACATATACTTCATTTTACATGAGAACCAGCAGAAAGGATGACATGAGAGCATAATTGAAAGTACTCACAGAAGATAGAAGAAGAAATGTGGGAAATAATAATTCAATACAAATGTAATATTTTTAATTAATCTTTCCTTCACAAATAGTCAAGTAAAGATACATCTATCACATATTATTTTCAAAACACAAGTTTTCAATCATAATTGTACAATGCCTTTGTATCACTGTACACATTGACATACACATAAGCACATTGTTTAATACATGATAGCTAAATTCGTAATTTGTGAACTCATTTTCAATTTAATTTACAATATGGAAAATATGGTAAAATATGGGCATGTACACAGACCACCTGAAGTATTGAAAGGGCTAAACATCCCAGTACCAGTGCATGTACAGAAAACAGATATTTAACATGAGGCCATTTGGGACAAACCTTTCACTGGTTGGAGCTGGTTTGATCTCCTGCCCCCATATATCCAGGATGTGATCATAATGGATCTAATCATATCTGTCCTTGTGAGCTAGTTCTGACAGAGAAACAGCCACACAGGTAGGCCAGTTTTCATTAGCTTTAAGTTGTCAAAATATTGTAAAAGTAGAGACTTGCCCTTGCGTGCATAAGATGTTTGTGAATTGGCCAGTGGGTAAGATTTGAAAGTTTCATATTTGAAAGTTTCAGGCTGTGAAATACTTGATTCACACCTGACACAACAAAATCTTTGCCAAATGCAAATTGCGAAAGTTTTTACATAGAATCACCCAATAAGTCAGGAGTCTTCTTGGTTATGTATTGAGATGTTTAAAAAATCGCTACCATTTACAATTTGTGACAGTTTCATGCCGTAGTCTCTAGTGTTACAGTAACCTGCTAATTGTAATCTGAGGGAATTAGTTTGATCACAACTAGTTCACGCTAATTTGGAGTTATGATTCAAATAGTGGGCTATTTCACCCTAGCCCTTGAGAAAATAGCTCAAGCTATTATCCTAGATGCCAACCAGGGTTCGTTAGCATATAGGTATGTGGCTCATTCACCCTCGGCCTATGATACGCTCTGAAAGCTTGAAGTTACTCTTCAACGAAGCAGAGACTGCTTGACTTTGGCTAATGGAAACAGGACAATTCAAACTTAAGAAGCATGGATTGGTCAAGCTCAAGTTCGAGCTAATGGGGATGAATCTTGATTCACCATTGACTTTGGAAAATAGAAGGACATCCTGTTGACCTTCCTACCTGTATATCTTACATGGAATCCGATCCCATATCCAAAAAGAATGTTCCAGGAAATGCAATGACGTTGATATATAGCATTGGCTACAATGTACAAGGGCATTGCCACAGGAACACAGCCCTATTTTCTAAGATTTTCTAAGATTTTCTCAGAGCAAGAATGGTATTCAGTTATTCACTCCGTGCACAATGATATAAATTCTCAACATTCTTGCCCTTAGTTGATGATGTGATACATGTATTACATAAATAAATATACACTAAATTATCAAAGCCCTCAAATAAAGAAATGCCACTTAGATTTCATAGGACGGGGTGGTGTACCTTTAAATGGTTTGCATAAACTTTTTATCCAGGACAGGTGATTCACAACGCATCTTGAGGTTACTGATTTAGCTCTCTGGAAAGGGGGGAATAACAGCATAAAGCATGACTTGAGTCACTTTGTTTTTGCGGTGTTGAAGTTTCCAAAGGATGGATAGAGAGTAACTGCAAAGGCTTCTAATTCTTTAGGGTAAAGAGATATTATCGGTCATGAGGTGACGGTACTATTTTAGGGTTACTTTGCCCTCTAATTATAGAGCCTTGGGTTATTGCATCCAGAGACTCTCTGATTCTCCATGTATTGAGGGAAAATGAGTGTCTGATTGAATCAATTGAAGAGGAAACAGGCCCTGGGATGAAAACTGAAAGACGTTCATTATATTCACTTTACAAAGGTCCCTAGCTCTACCTCTGTTTCAAAGGCCGCTGTATAACATGAGTCTAAAATATATAAATTGTTCTTCTCAATTTTCACACTTTTCTAGCTTTCTATATGGTTGTAATCAACCTGGTCCGATTCTAATATTTTTATAGTTAAATGACCCATTATTCTTTTTTATGCAAATACTATTTTTAATGTACCATGAAATACAATTTAAGTATGACTATGTTCACTATAAGTATGGATCAGTTGATTGTCAAATATTTATATATATAGATAGATAGATAGATAGATAGATATTTGGTTTTATTCAAGTACTGATTAAAAAGTCCGAAGACTAAACAAGTCAGTTTACAATATAAAATGCATAACAAAAAATATGACAAGGTAAAAAAACACATGGATGAGTCAAAAAAATATATAATAAGTATATAAGTATATAATAATAAGTAAATAAATAAGTATATATGATTTGTCTAATACGTTCCGAACAATTGATACAAAATAAAAAAAGTTGATTAAAAGATGTTATACAGAAAATAAAGGATGTAGAGAAGAGAGAATTCCTTTGCACTTTCCAACATAGATATTACACATTATTTACCACAACAAAGACATCACATTGGATCCACACTTTTTGTATAAAATTCAAAGGTAAAAATATCAATGCCACTTCCCTCCTATAGCTGTGTAATACTCATTCTCAAAATGTCATCATTTAGATTACTTGTGTATCCCTATGGTTATAGTGGTCTTTCTTGTAATATTTTCGTCAGGTCCAACCAAAGGAAATGCTTCTCAAGTCAGACATTGACCCTTGCCATTTATACATGTACGTCACTCCCCATTCCTACACATGTTCCAGAAATACATGCACTTCTTCCACATACAAAGAAGGCAGGACTGATTGAAACCCGCTCTATTTAAACCAAAACCTCAAAACCAATTAGTTCCTTTATAAAAGGGTTTTTATCCAATGGTTTCCCTCCCAGAAACCCCATTCACACAACCACTGGATTTCCTGAAATAATTAATGTCAAATCAGATCTGATCAGGCGGCCATCTTAATTTTTATCTTCTTCCCTTATCAAAGAATAATGACTGTCAAATCTGATCTGATCTGATCAGGCGGCCATCTTGATTTTTATCTTGTTCCATTATCAAGGAATATTGACAGTCAAATCTGATCTGATCAGGCTGTCATTTTGATTTGATTTCTTCCCCTCTAACTCTTTAATACTAAGGAACAATTACTGTCAAATCAGATCTGATCAGGCGGCCATCTTGATTTTGATGGCAGTGATAGCGATCAGAGTGAAAGGGAAACATTGTGCATGCATAGATGAGATCTCACAAGGAACATCCTTCTCTTCATCATGTGAGTCACTGTTTAGATTTGAGCCCACCTTCGTGGATAGCTTAAACCACAACACTTTTTGAGTCATTTTTTGTTCATTCTGAAGAGCAAATTTTAAAGACACTCTTACTTATAATGTTTTCAGTAAATATGGAAGTATGTGAAGCTGTAGAGTGCAGTTTCCTATAAAAAAATTTGGGAAGTTTCAGGAAGGATTATAACAAGGTGTGTAAATTGTCATTTTCATTGTTTCTCTGCGAACTTAATCCAATGCAGGTAGACTTAAAGTGCTTTGACTTTTTAAATAGTCAGTTTTAAAAGTGTTCTTTTTGTAATTTTGAAAAAATATTTCATACAGCATTCATTTCTCTTGGTTATCTTGAAACAGAACAGATTGATTTTGCCTCCTTATGTGCCCCAACCCCTACATAATTAGTAACCGCAAACTTAAGTGCCAAGAGTTGAAATGTCAAGAAACCATGTGTCTTTTCTAAAGTATACTAAATCATGCAGCCTTGAAAGGGGCCCATAATTCTGAGTCTTCTTCTTCTTCTTTCATTATCTTACAGCAACCACAGTTCTCAAAACTTTAATAAGGTCTAGGACTGTCCTTTGTCACTATTTGCCAGAGTACTTGTCTTCTTTAAATTATTTCTATAAAGATTCTCTTACTCAAAATCTCAGTGCCCTTTAAAATAAACCAAATGGCATTTCATATCCTGGTATTAATCATTCCAGTTATCTGAATCGGGTTCTAGTTCAAAAGGCCAGGCAGAGAGAAAAAGGAAACTACAAAATACATGATCCATGACCTTGTGTTCATAATCCTAATGACTCAAAGGTATTAGACCCCCTTCTAGTAATCTCTACAAAGCATGAACAATGATGATGATTAAGATGAATTTATAATGTGCATAACAAGTTGAAGGAAAAAACCTGTATGTAAATGCAACAAAAATGAAGTGATATTGAGAAGAACAATACAAAGAGGACTAAAACTACAATCAAAGGCAAGACAATTGTGCAAATTGGTTTAAACCGTGATATGAATTACACGTAAGAAATGCTTATGGATGTTTCCTGAAACACCTGTAACTACAATGTAAGCAGTGATATGAGAATCTCAACAAATGGTAGAAATATGACTAAATGGCACAAACAGAAGCTCCTCTAATCAATATATTAGACTTGCCTATTTCTTACGATGTGACTAGATAATGATATCAAACTCAAGCTGAGTTAAGATCAATTACCAGATCAATCTTGCTCTGCAAGACCCTTTATGAATGCAGAAATTTAATTCCGCAGTACGTTGATGATGATCTACATCTATTTTACACTCACCAACACCATACTCCCCATAACGCCAGCATATGCACAGACGAAAATTCCTCAATGATATTTGGTACATTAATATCCATTTTTAGTTTCTTGAAGGGATTCTTCAGGGTAACTGCCCACTTTCCAATCGGCATGATGACTGTTGATGCTTAGAGTATCCGACAAAAAAATACCAATATGATCACAAATATCCTCTATGATCCTGCTTGATTTCAGCACAAGATATGTAGGATGGTAGCAGAAACCATAAACGAATACTTAGAATGATAAGACAAGAAGATCCTGGTGGATGCTACGTAACAAAACCAAAGATAAATTCAGTACAGTTCTGGTCAGTCAATTTCTCCAAATATTGAAGATGATGGTTTATGTAGTTCTTTGTATTATTGCTTTAGATACAGAGATGAATTCTTTGATGGTGAAAGGTTGCTGGGAAAACTGTTCTTTCTACCCTCCACCCCTATGATCTTTACACAACACCTATTAACTTGCAGATCTTGACAGAGAAGATCGGAACCTAACATCAAAGGGTGGTTTCCATTGACTCATAAGTTTTCCTTCCACAGAAGCTGCTTGTCTAATTTCCTTTCAATGTCCAAGAAGTGTTCAGGTTGAAAGTGAACCAGTACTCCAGACAAATCCCAAATCCTTTCTTCTATGAATATCAAATCGATTTAGAGATTATCCTTCTCATATGTAATTAGGACAGGTAGGTGATACAACAGGACTCCACTGGCGATCGGGCACAGAGCTAGTCCTATCCTCCTCAATCACGGCGTTACATCAACTCATCAAACACAAGCAGCCTGGCAGGTTGCAGGTTTGATACGAATTGAAAGTGCAGCCTTCTTCAAAACATAGACAGGGCTCTCATTGAATCTGTCCTCACCAGAACCCAACGTCCTTCACATAAAACACCAATTAGAGGGCACAGGGAGGATCCACCCGGGACATTCGTAACGGGACTGGTCGACGACGACTCGTTTCTACAGGAGTTTCCAACAGTTGGATAGCCAGAGGTGGCATGACATCAATTTTGGCCTTGCTTGAGTTTCCTCAAAACAATTTCATTTCCCTTCTGTAACCTATTTTTGGTCCTTCCCTCCGCGCATCTCAAACCTTCTCCATGTTCCCCAGCCAATAATGCCTGTCATGGGTTGCTCTCCCTCCGTATTTTTAAGAGTCGAGTGAGCATAGCTCTAACAAAGCGCTACTTGGCATCACCACTACACACTCTGGCACACGCAGACACAATAGTGTGCAAAATGGGGCTAGAGCTCGTCACTGTCATTTAGACAGCGTATTTCGAGGGGAAGGGAGTAATTTACTACCCGTTTGTGAATCGCCCTCAAAATAAGGTTTCTATTTCTATATCCCAGAGAGGGGGCGCAAGAGCATTTCTTGATACGTCATATCCATGAGCCATAGTGACCTTGTTTACACAGTATAATGCAGCCTATAAATTAATATGAACGCATTATTGTTGGTGTATCAGACAATATTTGTCCTTTTTGACTCTTTACAGAAAGCTCACTAATGAATTGGTCAGTGGTGACATTGAGATCTAAATCATCCATTTACAATGGATTTCTAATCATTCTGCCTTGCAAGTCTAAAGAGAAAAAATAATAATTAGAATCAATAACTCAAAACTGTCATTTGAACAGCAAATTCTTACCTCGAGCTCTCAATTGGTAGAAACAGTGATAAGCTCTCTCTGGTCATCATGCATTACTAAACTTACAAACTGCTTTCCTCAAACTAATTAGTGATTTATCTCTTATAAGCAAGTGTTGATCTCCTGTTAAATCATCACCTCTTATAAGAACAGTGTTCCAGTATGTCTCTTGGAAAGTTATAAATCAGAAATATGAATGGCTTCCATGCTGTACCATTCTAACGATATTTGCAATAAACGTAACTACCTATCTTAATACGTGGAGGTGTTTCCTTAAAAGATCATATGAGCTTCAAAGTGAAAAATAAAATTATTGTCACTAAATTTTGTGGTTTTATTTCATTTTCCCTTTCAAATGAGATCCATTATCTCTTTGTACCTTGTACACAGGACATAGCTAATCCTCAATTATTGGTCAAATGAATAGCCTGACCCTCCATTACTGGCAAATTTTTTCCCCACTTCCATGTGACGAATCCATATTTAGTTAATAAACCCAATTTGTTTTCCTTTTTTACCCAAGCTGAGGGGATTTCTATAGGGATGTAACAGCAGTGAAGCACAGAGCAATCTTACCTATATCCTGCTTTCCTTTTCAAAATATATTATGTTTCAATATCATCACTCTTTTCAGATGACGTAGATTAATGTTTGGCATTTTCCTCTGGCAGGATGGAAGTAGTTGGTTGAGAGCCAGAAGGATGTTTCTTTTATAGTTTGACATGGTGTTAATGCTCTTTTTGCTATCAATACACATGCTGAAGGTGTAATGTCAACACAATCTGAATGCAATCTGACTTTGAAAGAAGATGCAGATATGAACATTTCATGAACTAAAATCGGGGAAAGTTAATAGTTTCACATATCCATAAAAAAAGTTTATACCATCAGAAACAAAATAAATTGCAAATGACAGCAATTTATAGCAGACACTTTAGATTAGATACTGAATAGCTTCATATGAAAATAAGGCTTTATCTCATTTGTATCACAAAATTTTCATAAATCATATAACATAGTCTTTCAAAGTTTCCATTTATGTACATGTAAATCCACCATGAATAAGTACTACTATCTTGAAAACATTGTGATGTATAGTTATTTTTTTTAACAGATAAGACTCATCAAGTGGAGAAAAAAGTCAATCTACTGATGACGACCATTCACTGGGTCTATTTCCTGATTGTAAACCAGTCATAAGACAAGTATTCTTGACCTTCTCATATCAAGTTCTAACCATGCCGGATAACTGCAGGAAATAGATTTTACGACACCTCTGTAGTGATGATGGTGTCACATTGTGGGTCCTAACATGGACCTATTAAATGGATCACGTATCAAAACAGAACTAATCACTCTGTGTAATAAAAACAAGGACTAGAGGATTTACAGGTGAAAATAATGCCCTTTGGCTCGTGTTATAGTCCTGGTCTTCTATCTGCCTTTCTATTAGGGTTCCCGCATTTCTTAGAAGAAAAAAAATCCATGACTTTTCCATATTGATCAATTATTTTAGTCTCAAAATAAAATGGTGAGCAATAACATTTCTTTATAATATAACCTTTTTCCAATGATTTTACAAGAATTGAAATATTTTTTTCAAATTTCTATGACATTTCCAGGTATTCCCATGAATGCAAGAACCATGTTCTATGAATAATCCACTTTCGTTCATACTAGATTGTTCATTCAATATGCAATAAACTCTGTTTAAGAACTACAGGTAAACTAATATTGCTTTTATCAAGATCCTAGCATTTGAATATGAACTTGAGGAATCCCAAACTATTTACAAATGGGCAAAAAGGCACTTGCCAAAGACATGTCATGTCATTTATGCACATGGGTAAGATACACGTAAAAGCATGTACTTTACCTGGTTGGTAATTCACGCAACATTTCTGTTCCTCGGCGGACAACACTCTCAAGCTTGGAGAACATTGTCAAAATCCTTGGATCTACAAAGCTCTTGCTCTAATTCCTCCTCCTATATATTCTCCTGGTATTCAATCCAAGACTGATATACAGCGCAACAACAAAGTTATGTCCAATCTGTCAGCTCCACTCGGGATATGTACATTGTCCGGCAGTAATGCCTCTGCAGCACTTAACGGCGATATCCTATATCACATACCAGCACTTTGAAGGAGACCATACAAGAAAACCCACCATATATCCTGACAGATGCACTGATTAAAACAACAGGCACACAATTTGCAGCAGGTTTAGTACAGCTTCACTGCAGTGATATGAGATATAGGATTATACCAAGTGATATGGTTCTCCCTTATTTTAGCAATTTAGTCATCCATTAAAACCTACACGTAGTCCTCATGTATTGTATTTTATGTGGTATCCACTTAATGTATACGACCGCTGTATAAAGAGTGCGCATTTTGTCACACCAACATGCGAGCAAATTGGATGTAAACCAACTTATTCTCTTCATCTATGATGCACAAGCTCTCTCTCTCTCTCTCTGTCTCTCTTCTCTCCTCTCTCTCTTTCTCTCTCTTTCTCTCTCTCTCTCTCTCTATCTCTCTCTTTCTTTCTGTCTCTCTCTCTGTCTATATGTCCTCTCCTCTCTCTCTCTCTCCTACTCTCTCTGTTCTCTCCTCTCTCTCTGTCTCTCTCTCTGTATATGCATGTCTCTTCTCCTGTCTCTCTCTCTTTATAATCAGGAAGTGAAAGTCGTTAATTGTCTGAAATTGAAACTAAAACTTGACATCAAAGTGATACTGAATAAAGAATAATGGGAAATTTGCACGGATCCCCAATCAAATATCTTGCTATAAGTATACAACTCATACAGTGGAGGGTCTAAGATATTATGAATATATTTCATTGTTTGCTCGAAGTGGAAGTGGCTTTGTTTGGCTCGATATTTGACAATCCTTTTTAGTAGTAAGTCAATACAATGCATTCAAAGTAAACCGTTGTTTCACTATTTACTAATCTATATGTATGCCTACATTGTAGTAGAGTCTCAGATTCATATGATGGGACACTGACACACCAACAGAGGGAGACAAACTCATATTATTAATCAGTGTTGTTGCATGCAAAGATCTGCCTTCAATTCTTCCAGTCATTTAGCTGAATTGTAATGAGGGTTTTCTTATTACTGAAAAGCATGCCTAATGCACTTCACAGAGATATTATTGTTAGGTTTCATCTCTAGAATAAATAGCTTCATTATCATCTCTCATTCAAATAAATGTTAATGGGAGGTGAAAATGAAAATAATATGAACTCTGTGTCATGCGTGACAAAACAAATCATTTTTCATTTATATATATATTTTTTTCCTTTTAAAATTATGCACCCCAGGCTTATAATGCATAATTCCACTCCCACCTTTATACATCTGCAATTAATGCTCTATCAACTGCATAAAGATTCCACTGTACACTACTCAGTTTGCAGCCATGCTAAAAAGAACAAAGCACCGTGAAATTACAACACTTATTAGGGGTCAAATAAGTGAAAAATTTACTACATATTCATCAAACTTACCTGAGAATCACAAAGCCCAGAACACCCAGAATTAGACCAAGCAGAACAAAGAGTGCAAAGACCACACCTACAACACGCCCAGCATCTTCACCAGGTTTCATTGTACCTCCAGGAAGCAGTCCAGATGTGGGAGCTAATAAAAGACAAGAAATAATACACAAGTGAGAATACTGTAGGAAACAAATGTAATGATAACATACATAACAAACAATTCAAACGTCTGTTTTGAGCCAGAAGGGCAATTTACTGATAGGGAGGCCCATGGAGATTATGCTGTATTACCCAGAAATTTCTCCAAAAAGATATATTTTTTTAAAGCACTGATTCATTAAACAGAATGCTCAAAATTACTCAATAATTGTTTTACTTGAGAAGAGAAAGTGGATTGATATTCTTTTTAATTCTCAAGGATTTTAGATAATACTTTAGAGAATTAGAGCCTTTTAAATACAAGGAGGTAATTTTTTAATGATTCTATTGGATTCAGGTTCTTTTGTCCATGCGCATAAAAACACAGCCAGGAACGTCCAGTGACAAATACGCCGCAGTCTTTAACCTGACATCTTGTAACAACTTTAACCCTTACAAGGGCTACATTCTTGATGAATAAAGCCTGGATAGAAATGTGCCAAACAATGTGATGGACTACCAACAAATATAGTTCAGAAAGCAGATTTATAAATTTCATAATGTAGGATTAGATTAAATTACTTACGAACATACGCCATGACGAATCTCTGAGGTAAGGATGCCTCTCCCTGGAGGAGACCCCTGCCAAGGAATGTGCTCATCGTAAATGCTCTGACGGTGACCTCATACGTGGCATCATCCTGCAGGTTACGCAGGAGGCGTGAGGTGTTGGTGATCTCAGCCGCGAGCATGGGCGTGGAGACATTGATGTCTCGGTAGGAGACAGTGTAACTGTCGATGGAGTTGTAGAAGATGAAGGGCTCCATCCAGGAGATGCGGGCTGTGCCAGGGCCGATGACGGTGATGGTGATGTTGTGAGGCTCACTGGGAGCTGAAGGTGAGATGTTAAAGAGAGTGATAAGAAAATGAACATGCAATATATCCTCAGAAGTGCTCTGAAACAACTGGAATAACAGATATATATATATATATATGAACATTTAAAAAAAGCAACAAAAAAAAACAGCTGTTGTTATTATCACAAGAAAAACAAGGCCACATAAGAAAAGCACCTGAATCAGGTTCACAAACTTGGGAAACAATAGCAGAACCAGGATTAAAATTCATATATCAGACCCAAACAACACTTGTCAAAATACACATCAATTTCTTTTTTAATTCCCAAAAGAATGAATGCATACATGTACAAGAAGCACAAGAGTTTCAAACCTACAGGCAGACCTGCACTTTGCATACATTCATGATGCACACAGCAATACATGACACTGAAGTGACTGAACCAATCACACCATCGATTTGAAACATATATCACCAACATGAACAAAAATATGTGGGGCAACAGATTAATCAAGCTCTGGTACCGTACCATGAAATACTAGGATTAGAAAGATAGGTATAGAGAACAAGTGTTCCATGGCTGCCTTCACCTATTCATGACCAACACGTAAGTCAGAAAGACAAGTGAAATACTGTATGGATTCACTTCAGTTGAAACTATCAGCCTGCCTTGATGGACTCTCATCGATCGAGTCAATGTCATGACATTGAGATTAATGCTAATCCTAAATTTGGGAGTAAGAGCTTCGGAAAGGAAAGTTCTCATGAACTCATACACATGAAGGAGTTGAGAATCCTTCATTTCCTCAAAAATACCTCACGTATACAAAATTTGACCACACCAAATTGATCTTATTTCAATCTCTCTGGGATTTACTGCAAGGTATTATTTCCAAGATGTAAATTGAAAACGTGGCCATGTCTCTCTTTCACATCATGCTTAATATACATGCAGCTTCAAAACTTCATCCATATCATGTATGGCTTGAAATACACATTAAAATGATAATACTTAGGTCTTTGCCACATTTAAAGGCAGTAACCTACAGAAGGCTCTGATTTCTTTACCAAGATAAATATATTCCTGTTACTGTTCAATAGAAGTACATCGTACAAACACATTATACTTATATATACACCAATGTCCACAATAAACTATTAAACTATTCACAGATATTTCACACCAGAACAAGATCAGTTTAATGTTTTGAGCTTTCTACAAGCAGCTGACAATTCATCTGCAGAATTTTTTCTTTTTCCATCATCAAAGTTATATTCCACCAACCACCTTTTAAGTGTGACCAATATACCAAAGAACACTATTCCTTATCGTCAACTACCCAACTTATGTTCAGAACTTTTAAGAACAATCTCTGATATCAGCCTACCAGAAACCCCGCCTCAATGGAGAGACCAGGTATGAGGTGCTTGATGGACTAGTATTTAATAGTACTCTCCCCTATACATTTACTAATTTGTCATCCATGTTTGACAAAGCTAAGTATTGCATATGATAGAAATTTTGGCAGCCAGAGTATTGATATACTTTGGGAAGTTCTAAACTGACATAATTTTGAACCCTTACAACTCTGCCATTTTCCCTGAATCATCATCAACTAAAGAATCATCAGCGAAAACAATTGAGCAACTGTATGTAGCCAAGTAAAATATTTTGTTTGTTTTAATTAATAAAGATTTCAGAATTTCATTCACACTCAGAGCACCATCTCCACAAAAAAAAGTCATCAAACTAGGTTGAAATATCATCCCTTACCCTAAATCTCATCAAAACAAAGTCCAAAAGATAAAGCAACCTGTCACAAAAATTCCGCATCAAGTCCAGAGGTCCTTCAGAAACCTCAACTAAACAAAGAGACATGTACTGATGTGAATGGTCCTCTAGTCATTTGCAAAGCCTGACTAACTGAAGAGACCTAAGCTGATGTGATTTATAGTCCAGTGGCCATTCAGAAACCCTGACAAAATGGAGAGACCTGCCTGATGTGGACAATGGACCTGTCTCAAATGAAACAATTCGCACCCACCTGTCCACCTCATGGCAGAAAACCATACTAGTTTTGATAATCCAAGGAAGGGAGGGACAATAATCAATTCCTGGTCATAAAGAGGGAAAGAAAGTGGAGGGAGACAGACATACAGAGCCACAGACCGGCAGAGACAGACAGACAGACAGACAGAGAGAGAGACATAGTGGGGAGGAGCAAATAAGGTAACACAAGGTACACAACCTCTTTCATTAAATCCCATTAGAAGGATATAGGTGTTAATGGTTCTTTAAGAGACATACCCATGGACCTGAGAGACAGCCGCCTTCAGCATAATTAACTTTATAAGACATCATCACAGTCACATGAAGGAATACATTATGAGCAACAAAACAGACCTAGCTCCCAGGGCTGAGACTTAAAACAATTCCATTAACTTTCCATTTCTTTTAGCATTGGATATTTATAACTGTATTAAATCTCGAAAGAATGTAAATATGTTAGTTGTTACTGTGAGGAGCAAATACTCTTGATGTTGGATTTCTTTGTCAGAGCTAGACCTAAAGCTAGACCTAAAGCTAGACCTAATCATGAATCAATGAAAAGGTGGAGGTATATAAAACAAATATAGACTGCTCTGTAATTGGATGTTGGTCATAAACAGTTAATATTTGTATACTAATGACCGGTCATTAGTAACATTATGTGTTAGGCAAAATAAATGCCTGGTCATGTGTGCGCTCTCAACCAATCATTTGATTAGGATCCACTTCTTCATCTTATAAAACGGAATAAACAACAGATCATAGCTTCAATTTACCAAGACACTTTCCCAATTTTTAAAACTATTTCTATGTGAGATAGCATGTCTGGAATATGCATGCTGGAGACAAATAGATGACACAGTTTATTGATATTTTCCAGAAGCTGCTTGAGACCTAATGTGTTAATAGTGTTATAGTTTTAGGCAGACTCAAGTCTACAAAGGAAGGAAATAATAACAATGGAAACCAGGGTAAGACCTAATTACAACACCTAATTAGTTAACTAAATACCTTTTCTCTACTTTTGATTAGTTGGTTTGTTTTGTTGATGTGGTTTTAGTTCTACTTTCAATCTACTATTTATAATAATAATAATAATAATAATAACTTTTGTTTACCCAGGGTAGCCACTTCAGTTATAAAACTGTTCTTCTAGCGGGCCCTGCATAACATAATATGTTATTACTACCCTTCTCCAATCTAATATGCTGAGCGCCTAGCTAGAAGGCAGAAGGTCCCATTGTTATAAGTCTTTGGTATGACTCGGCCGGGGTTCAAACCCACGACCTCCCGTTCATGAGGCGGGCGCTCTAACGACTGAGCCACCATGCCCGGTGTCCAGGATAACTATTTGCTGTCCAGGATAACCTCTAGAGCACTTGACCTCTGTAAAGCATTGTAAACATTCATAACTTCACATTTGCATCGATTAAGACAAGGTTGAGCACTGGTAAAAGTATAAATGATTTGTGAATTTTTACATTTGTTTTTATTCCTTTATGGAAAATATAAAGGTCACATGAAATTGGTTTGCTCTTAGAATGCTCGCATCTTTAATAGAAATATGACGAGATGGGAAGAGGCAATTGAGTCTAGAGGGGTATACACTATACATGAGGAGCTAGGGTCATTGGGTCAAGCTTTGGTACAATGCTTGTATCATATGGCAGGGCATTTTAATACACTTGCCACTCTCCATCCTGGTGTAGTAAAGTGGATACTTGGTAGGAAGGGATTCCTTGAATACTGTGAGCAATAGAATTTGTTTCAGAGCTAGAGCCAGCTTAATACTGGAGTGCATTGAGCATCAAATGGTATAATACTATAGATATATAACATGTTCAGACAATCAAATCAACAATCGTCCTAATCATTGCTCTTAATTACCCAGAGAGGCAATTATTTTAAAATCAGTTTCACATTTCAAACAATAATTACATCCTAGCAAGACTATAAATTATATTTGCATTATTTCGCACTGTATTTTACACAAGTGTAATTAAGGTTGCAAATTAATTGAGTCATTATGTTTTGGTTACTCCTACCACAAGGACTAAAGTCATGATAAACCAGGAAAAACCTACAGCTCAGTCTAAATTTCTTTGTCAGACTCAATTTTAAACTGAGCCTAAACACAGTTTTTAATTTTCAAATAAAATGGACCAATGTCTATCAAGGTACATGTAAAATGTCTTGAGGCACAGATAAAGTCAAGCTAAACAAAAATCAAACAAATTTGTGAGATTTCCAATAAGTCATACATGTATGTATACAGCCCCTGTCTGAATTCATCCTTCACCTACATTTACTTGTCTTAAGTCATGTGCTCTTATGTGTGTACAGCAGTACAGGTAATACTTAATTTCCTACGAGGGTTATCATCGCCCTAGACACAGCCACAGGGCTGTCATGTCGTCTTTGTCCGCATTCTACACATAAGTGACAACTACAACACTTAGGCTTCACAGCCTCGTAAATGTCTTGTGACCGACTTGTTTTTGTCTTCTCTCTCTCTCTCTCCCTCTCTCTCTCTCTCTCTCTCTCTCTCTCTCTCACTCTCTCTCTCTCTCTCTCTCTCTACCTCTCTCTCTCTACCTCTCTGTTTCACTAAGCTACCCAATCATACTGTCCATAAAGTTTTGAAAGACATACTTCCAATCCAGAGCTGAATTATTTCACCTGGGTGAAGAGGGGGCAACTGTAGATGAAATGTTTAATCAATATATATGTGACTTAGAAACCCAATACTCTTTGCTGCAACTTAAAAAATATAAATTCTTTACCTCTATTTTTAACATATGTACCTGTATGTTATTCATGTTAATTCACTACTGGCTGACCTTATTGAGAGAAACCTATTATATATTTAAAAAGTAGAGGCCCTAGTATCTATCCCTGGGTGCGAACTTAGAAGGGGAAAATACATAAATTAAACTCTTGAAGGATTTCTATCACATTACGGACACCTCTGCAAGGACATCATTGATTCATGCAAGTTTGGAATTAGTAAGAGCCTCCTTAGTCCTGCAGTCTAAAAATAAAGATACTGTAGTCTTGAAGGAAGTCTTTGGTTTGATCTTGGAGTTAGCACAAATATTGGAGGGTATGGGAACTTTATTTCTAATTGCAAAAGAAGCGCAAAATAGACAGAGGGCATGAATAGATATCATAAATATATTATAGAATTCTTTGCCATTCTTGAATGCCGTTCTCGAATCTTGAATGCATATACTATTTTTAAAAACTTAGTTTGTTACTCAAGTCATTTTGGGCTATCATTTTCTGATATCCCACCTGCATGTACATGATTGTAAGACTAGCCTATTTAAGAGGTTCTAAAATGAAGCTTCAATATAAAAGAGGCCATGAGCATTGCATTTACACCTCCATATGTACAAACAAGTACATCTTGAATCTTTTAAGATGTATACAGTCTTCTCTCTTATGCTAGCTTTTTAAGAAGGGTAGAAAGAAAGTAATCTTCCTACAACAGGCATGAAGGTCGAGGTCCACGTCTGGAAAGAAGAAACAAAGATTTTGTGTGCCCTCATAAATTAATCATCAAGGAATCTTTTATCCTTACTCTCACCTAGAATTACGATCAAATCCTTGCGATGAATGATGCTGCTCTATTCAATATCAAAATACTAAAGGAAGTATTCCATTTGGTTGGATTTCTCTTCTAATCACATATCAATCAGGGCTGAAATAAAATTGTTTTTGTGAAGAAGATGGTTTTGAGATGTGACTCAACTCCATTTTGATGTTATGAGGAGTGGTCCCTTACTGCTTTAGAAGATAGAATCAAGACATTCTACATGATCGAAAGCCCTTCATTATTTTCATATTATTAATAATCATTAATTCATTGGGGTATCGATTACATGTTTTGTTTTGTATCCCTTGCTTCCATTAGGTAGTAGGCAGAAAATGGGACACAATTTTATAGGCAAGAATAAAGGCGTTCAAAGGTTCAAGTTTAGTCAATAAGTAAGACTGCTTTTAACAAGGAGTGTATAGAATTCTTGAACTAAAATTCAAACTATGTTCACAGATTTTCTTTCAGTTCACATACCCAAAAAAAAGCAAATGACAGTTGCGGCATTATTTCAAATCTATTCATCTATTGATCATAAACAACATGCTGCAAAATGAGAGCAACAACAACTCTGACAGCTCCTCTTGTATGTTAAGGAATTCAAAATTCAAAAAATATGAAGACAAAAATTAACGCTTCAGCATAATTATATTACTGACTTGACTAAATCTCATAATTCTTAAGAACTCTGAAAGCAGAAAACTAATACTTGAGACCCGAAAATTGAGTAAACATTTTGACTGATGGCTAATCTCTGATAATACTTTTTAACCCATGAAACCATAAATCAACTCGCAAAAAAAAAAATGGAACGAAGAAAACAAAAATTATGTACTTTGCCTTTTCCTGTGCATGCAAGAGGAAGGAAATGAGAGATCTATGACCAACAAAATATCCTCCTGTTTGTTGCAACATTACCCTTCATTCACACTGAACTCAGTAAACCAACTAAGAGACTGTGAAAGCAGTAGCTGCCGGCAACAAAGGCTCCGAGTATCATGACTTATCAGTGTGTAAGAAGAGAAGTGAAGTACACTTAGGTAATTTCATTATGCCGTAGCAGCTTATTTTAATCAGTTCAGCATGTGAGGTGTGAACAAGGTTTTTAAACATACACAATGACACATCCATCCATCCATAACCAGCCTAGGAAGGTGACAAAAGGACTGAAAGTGTGAGAAGGGACTAAATACGAGCTATTCATTTGAGTGTAAATAGCGCCCTCTCTGCCACCAGACATCACAGTGTGACAGAGTTATTTCCTAGGCAACATGACTTCCCAATCCTCCCTTTCTCTCACATGGTGCAACCGCAAGCCTACTGTATAATGTGAAAACAGTTTGATATTGACTGAGTCCTTGCCCCCTCATCACACCTAACATTTTGTGAGGAAACCCTTACCTGTTACATCTGTCTTCTCAAAGAGAGCAGTACTGTTTGGTCCTTCTCCAGCATTGGTGGAGGCTGATACCTTGATGATGTAGTCAGTGAACACCTCTGCAAAATGATACAAATTTTAACAATTTTTTCATAAATATAAATAGTTGCATCGACCAAACATTAAGTACATCCCCTACTGTCATCTGGTAGAAATAAGTCTATTTCTTTGTACAGCATAAAGTCCCATGTCCCTTTGCCAAGCTGATCCAACAAATTTATTGTAACAACATTGAATGCATAGACTCAGGGCATATGAAATTGGCCTGGACGTACCCTAGGACCTTCTGAAAAAGTCAAAGGTAGTAGCCATTATATACAGTGTACTGCATATGAAGATTTTAGGCCTCCGATTGGTCGATATTACAGGCATGACATTTTCTACTGATTGCTGGGCTTTATAGTGACCTTTGACCTTACCTAGTCCCAAGAAGAGGTGATGCTGCTTGCTGGTCTTGAACCGACTCCAGAAGAAAGAGTCCCTCCTCCTGATGTAGGCGTAGTAGAAGAGGATCTTGCCATTCTGGAGGTTTGGTTTGTTCCAGAAGACTTGAAGACTTCTTGGGTTCTTACCCACCTGGATCACACCGTGAGGTGGGCCTGGAACTGTTGTGAAAAGGAAAGATTTTTTTAAATTCCAAAGTTTAATCTAATGATTTCAGATGAATGCTCTAGGATAATGTATTACAGTGAAACCTATATATATAAAGACCACTCAGCGGAAAAAATAAATATGATCGTCATGGCGGTTTTTACATTAAGATGGTCCTTGTGTACAAGTTGTTTTTGTACAGGCTTCAATGACAAAAAGTATTCAATGAAAACTTATTATTTTTTTTTTTTTTTTATAGATGGGGGCTCTTTCTATATAGAACGTTAACCAGTATTTGATGAGGGTCTTTCATACACTAGCATATCTGCTCATGACTTACTAATAGCTCAATGAACAGAATTAATTTTGGAAAAGATAGTAGCCCAAGTTTGAGACCAAAGGCAGTTACTTGTGCCTTTGAGTAAGGCATTCATCCTTCTATTACCTATCCATCACTTAGGACACACTGCTGTAGGTTCCTTGGAACCCATTTGTAATCACAAACTTGCTCTCTAGGCACTCGGGTGCATTGATAAAAAATAAGATCTTGACTTGGCATTAATATAAGATATGAAGTCTACGGTACATGGAGACTGAATATCCCAACAAGAAAGAGATAGCTTACAATCATCTTGATCATAACATGAGTACTTTATGAAGGTTCTCAAACATTCCAGAATAGTAAATTGAACACTGCCATCTGTTGTTCAACACAATGCCATAGCAGGACATGGGACGTTTGTGCTCACTACACCCGAAATGATGTGTGATGCATTTAGTGTTTTTATAGGACATAGGGGTTATAAGCCAAGAAAGGAGAGATTATGTGATGTATTTAAAGACGAGTATTTGAAGACGAATAAGGAGATTGAACTCAACAGAGTACACATGGTTCTGTGAACTATTTCTATCATGATAATGTTGGAAAATAGAATCAGACATCTAAAATGCAAATTTGCTGTGAGAAAATCTTTTTGTTTTGTTTTCGATAACAGCAAATACCAAAAAAGCTCCAACAAATAAAAAAGTATCATTTCATTATAAAACTTTATATTTCTTAATTAAATTTTTCTGTTTCAAAATATGTTTTCTTCCAATATCTCTACTTCCTTTTCAAAATGACTACTCCTGCTGCATGCATGAACTGCTATAATGTATCCTACATCCTGTAAATTTGTAAAAATCAAATATAACCCTTAAACAAGAAATAACAAATACAATATCCAGGTTATATAGTCCACTTATTTTTTAATGTGGCAATATTGTAATTTCTCTACTTTGTTTAAATATACATGGAGGTACATAAATGTACACATAGCATATAAAATGTTGTTGCTTTATGATCACGCAAAGCATGGAAATGAAAGGAATACAATCTAATAACATTGAAGGTCAGAATGGGAAAATATCAAAATATCCTAATGTGAAACATCCTACGCTAGCTTGATATCGCAACAAATATGCAAACACATGATTCCTGTTCACATATGGCAAATGGTTGCTGTCTAGAACATCCAACTATCCTTGAAATATCACTGTCACGTGTATATTTGCAAATAATTTTTTATTTTTGTTAACATTATTGGGAAAGATGTATTTTTATCTTAAAGTGAACACACTGCACAACTACGTGGGTGCATATAGGTGGGTTGTACAGTGTACATGCTCATGCAGTAATGCTTTAGCCCTCCTGCCACCCTCCCCCCCCCCCCCCCCCCCCCACCCTCCCCCTCCTCACCCAAAAGTTCAGCATAGCTTGTCGGATAGCTTAGGAGCATAAATATGGGGGGTTTTTTTAAGGTTTTTTTTTTTCCATCTCAACATCTAGAATAACATTCTCAAGATTTTTTTTTTACCTCAGCTTATGCATAAATAAATGATGAACAGCTTATAAATGATGAATGCGAAATGAGCTCATAATAGAACATGACTTGTTAGTTAGATGTTATGCTGAGTGTGCTTTGGGCTTAAAGCAGTGTGCCCCCAAATTATATTCTTGGCGATATGACAGATGTGAAGAGGGCCGGGAGCAGGGTGTAGAGAAGCCCCCTCATCAGTCAGTACGTAAACAGCTGCAAATGGCTGCACAGCCCCAACTGAGTGACGTAGAATGAGTGCACCATGAGAATAGCTGAAAAACAGGGCTGATTGCCATTAGATCAATTCCTTCCTGTTGATCAGCGCATCCCTTTACACTCGCATCAATCATATACAACCATAAATTAATCATTTAGTTGGAAGGGGACCGCAGCAAGGAAGAAAGGGAGGTATTTCATTAATGAATGAATGTTATTTTAGTCCATCTTTTGTTTTTGAGGTTGTTGATAGGAAGAGGGTAGGGGTTGGTCTCCTAAGGATATTTTTAGTAATTACGCTTTATCATTATTGAAAAACAACTAGGATTAATGATGAACATTAACTCAATGTGTTGTAGATAGAAATCTATGCTGGGAAGGGGGAGAAATTTACAAGTGTAATTTCGTCCTACATGTACTTACCAATGTTCACTATTTGTCATTCTATAATAGGTAGTTGCTATGGGCCTAGGAACAGTATCAAAGGATTGTTCATGATTTTTAAAAGAATGCACATAACTTGTTACCTCTTTACCTCAGTAACGCCTGGCTGGAATGCTCCCCAGGGAGTGGAGATTGTGCACACAGTGTGTGCGGGCAAGCACTGAATCCAATGACCGGGGTACTAATATATTTGTAAAGCGTTTAGAGACATTTGTGATAAGCGCTATATAAAAGCTAAATATTATTATTATTATTATTATTATTATTATTTCTCTCATTTTTCTCTTTTTCAGCCTTTAATGATAAAAATAACATGATTATCTTTACTTATATGTAAGTAAAGTCCCTACACCCTAAAAAAAGGACATAAAAAACTTAACTCCAGTGTCTGAATGTTAACATTCTCTAATCCGACCATTTATGTTAATACTGAAGGTACATGAATGTAAAGAATGTTTCTCTTTCATGTTATCTAAATATGCATCTTCCTTCCAGATCCACACATGTTGAATAGGGAGGAAAGACAGCTTACAAAATATCTTTGCCGTTAAGCTACCCGTTGCTAATCCCAGCCTCCATACATCCCTAGACAGGAGGTCAGCTCAGGAGATGAAACAGAGAACTGGTATAGAGTAACACTGAGAACATAATACAGATGGTCCTGCAGAAGATCCTATTAAGACCATAACCCCCGAAGATGGAATGTCTAAGATAACGCAGAGAATTAGCTCTGTCCTAGATTTCCCCCGGATTGATTGAATTTCAAACATAATCATGTCGGAGTAAACAAGACATTTCCTCTCGTTTGGGACCGAGAATGGGAGCCCAGCGGGATGGCAGGGCTTAGAAGAGGGGTTACATCATCCGTCTTCGTCTGTCATATATCCTGCGACTTGATCTCCGTGTTAGGGGGAGATACTAGCCTGTCGTCTCTGTCTACACACAGCCAGAGACACGTTTCTAATCACGTTTCACATTGATCACTTCCTTCAAACTGTGCAACAAAATTTCACGGATGCATCAAATTTGTTGATCGCTATTTAATTCATTATGTCTGCTGTTAATAACCATACAAAGCATCAATGAGGGTGGCTGTAAATGGAGAATTAATGACGACAAAACACTAATTGTTTGTATTCATCCAGGAGCATTTCTTCAGGCAGACCGATGATACAGTGCAAAAATGGCTATATTAATAGAAATAGAGGCCACAATATTTATTTTGTTCTCATTTAACATACAACCCTCCTATCATACTTGATTCACAAATTGGCTAAATGCTCACATTTTTTTATTTTTATGAACAGCTTTATTTCATGAAGTACCGACTTTAAAAGATAGTTCAACTTGGAAATATGACTCTTTACTGAAAAAAAAAAAAAATATATATATATATATATATAATCTATGAAAGTTTAATTGGATGCAGAAAGTCTCCTTACAAAAATTATTTTGTGCTTATCAAAAGGATCACAATATCTCATGGAAGACACAAACTTTGTACATCCTGTATACAGACAGGCCTTATGGGTTTGAAAGTGTATCACAGACATAAAATACATAAATGCTTTTTTAATTTTTCATTCTATATTGCAAGGTTAATTTTTTTTAATCTCTTTCTTTCCTTCCAAGGCTTCATTCTTCATTGCTATCAGTTTTCTACATCATTTCAGTTTGAGTGAATCTTATAACTGTCTGTGGGTAGCAAGTTCACTGAGTGATCGACAAGCCATTCTACTGTGTGTTCATACTTGTACATACATGTATTTTGTAGAGGAAAGTCAGGTATTACCAGAACAATGTAATGAGTCATTTCTAAAATTGGAATTCCCCTTCTGGCAGCAACTACACTTTTCTTTAATATAAAATAATGCGCAAAACCCATTAAGTTCCATCAGAACCAAGTGATTTTGTTAACACTAAATTACTTACTAGCTGTAGTCTAGAAGACATGCCCAGACCATAAGGGTGCTTATGAATATTCATAGTCACACCAAATCCTGCCATGACATACACTACGTGTTGCTCTTAGCTGTAGTCGGAAAGAGAAGCCCATATCATGGGGGTGCTCATGAATATTCATACATGTATTCACACCAGATCAGGCCAGTCATATGATTATGTATCCTTCAATTATGTTCTTGATTAATCGTTGTCACTCTTTTTTGGAAATTGCAATGTCAAATCATTAAACTTAACACATGGTCACCCAAGCTAACCCCAATCGCCATTGAAACCATGAAAAAATTAGCTTTGATTTGAACAATGTATATCTAACATCTGTTCATTACATCTATTCCATTGTTGTGAAGATCAACAGAAAAACTAAATTAAAAAAAGAATAAAAGGAATAACTTCATTAAAACTACTTATACTACCGGTATGTCCAAATTCAAAGGAATTTAGGGTAAACCATAAAACATTTTCATACATGTAGCCCCCCTTCCGAACCCCAAAAGTTCTGTAGAAAGTAATGTTGAATATTTATGTTCATTAAAGACAAACAAAAAAACATAATAGCATCGTTTTTGATGTACATGTTAGTAAGCCTTGCATACAATGTGCACTGATGTAGATCACCTTATAGCATAAAGGTGTTAGAAATAAACTTGTTTAACGTCATAAGCACATGCAAGCTGATGAGTCAAGGTAGAGCAATGTCATATCATTATGAGGCTACATCCTAGGTGTGCATGTGTGGGGGGGGGGGGGGGGGGCTGGGGGTGCACAAACAGCCCATGACCCCTCTCCTTCTAATACCCAAACAGAATAAGAACAGAATTAGAAAATGTGCCCCCCCCCCCCAATTTGGTATTCATTCCCCCTTTCACACATTGTTTTTGTCATTTGTTTAGAATTGCACCCCTTCCTCTCTCTCTCGCCACTTCTGGAATCCTTGATCCACCCCTGATATCTAATCTTGGTTTTAAGAGACTACAAGTTTGCTCAGAGGGTCCCTGAATAGGTCACACAGTATTTCCTCTCCAGCAGTTCGCTTGAATAAGCCTTGTTGCAGGTAAATAGGACTTGGCATAATTATCCTTCAGTATCAAGGCTATCTATCGCTGGGCATCAAGACTCAAATGAGATTAAGCCCACATCTGAAGAGGACTCCCTCTAGCTGATATCCATGGCTAGTCTCAAGAATCAAACCCTGTACCAAGTCTTTACATGTAGAAAATGAAGCTACGTTCTCTACATAAGTTGTATCTCAATAGCATGGTGTGAAATGGGGAGCCCATTGCAAGACTATCATGGAAATTTGCTGGAGCAGATACCATGTTTGCTACTGGGTTAGCTTTAAACATTGCCAGGTATTCAAGCGTTTTGTTAGAAAACATATATGCTTCCGTGTGGCAGATCCCCCTGTGTGCATCGTGATAACAGAGGTCACTCTGAAAATGTTATCTTTCTTTAATTTAATTTAAATTATAGCAATATTGACTCGGTGGTTCCTATATATCTGAATATTTATGTGTATGTGCAATTCAGAAAGAAAAGAAAGATAAATGTTATTTTTTTCCAGACTAAACAGCTCCATTACAGAGCATTACTTTTCAACCCATGTATATGTACATTTCTCCATATATTTTAAGTTACTTGCATTCGATTAATATGACTTTGGTTCTTGGTTAGACTCCATCAACTTGGAACATAACAGGAGGGAGAAAAAGGGAACATCATCTATATTTGGAGTGTTATAATTGAAGTATGTTCTATAAAGGCATAAGGTTTGATAATCTAACTAGACCAGTGAAGGGGGAGGGGGTGGGGGCACGTACATGTGCAAACACTATTCATCATGTTACAGAGGGATATATTGTGCGCTTGAGAGGCACCAAGTTAAAACCGGATAACGGGGAGCTGGTGTATGTATATTTCTAATGTTACAGAAGGGCTTCAATTAAATTCTACAATGGAACAGAGTTCATACAACTAGATGGTGGGGGCTATATTTGCCATCTCAACAAGAAGTTTAGAGTGTGTAATAGAGAGGAAAAAAGGGTTAAACTATGGGAAGGCTTGTAGAAAGGGGCTTTCATTGTGTTCTATAGAGGCATAGACATTATCCGAATCAAACAGTTGGTATCTATACTTATCTTGTTACAGAGGACTTTGGGTTGTGTTTGAGATGGGAATAGGATTAATCCATCTGGACTGAGGGAGGGGGAGGGGTAGTTTGTAAATTTATTGCATTATAGAGTTTCAGAGAGTGTTCTAGATATAGTGCAGATTATCCCATGTTAGTGGCCCTTCATTATACTACATAGACTTAAAGCAGAGGAGAAGGGGAATGGAGTCTATATTTAGCTTGCTACAGAGGGGGCTTGAAGCGAGTTCTAGAGAGGCGTAGGGTTAATCTAACTGGATCAGACGTGGCTGAATGCCAGGGTCCCCTGGGCTTTCTCCTCTGCTCTTCTCCAGATTAATCACAATCCTAAATATTATAGTATTCTATTCAAGGCGATGATGAAGCTCGTCCTACAACCAACCAGACAACTGTGCCGCATACAAAGCATTATGCACAAAGAAATACTCCTGCCTCACAAACAGACACATGTTGAACAACCAAACCTGCTTCACTGACTACTTTTACATGTACATTAAGACCGCCTGTCCATAAAACCATATTAATTCTATTCCTTAAAGTAGAGTTTTTATTGAAACCTGTATTAATTAAACCTGTACTAAAGACCACCTGTCTATAAAGAATACTTTCCTTAGTGTCCTTATGTGGTCTTCAAAATGGCTTTCACTGTATGAACATTCGATGAAGCATGATGATATTATTCCTACTCCTCAAATATGTTGATGAAATGATTATGATAAATTGATTCAAACTCGAATCAAACTAAAGAATTCTCTATCAGACAAGTGGTTCCACTATTATTCTTAGAGAATATTACGTTTTGTGTTTGTTATGAATTATTTGTCCTCATTTTTCAAGATTACCTATTGCAGATCATGGAATGTCCAAGATAACGCAGAGAATTAGCGTTGTCCCAGATTACCCCAGTACTGATTGAATTTCAAACATAATCATGTCGGAGTAAACAAGACATTTCCTCTCGTTTGGGACTAAGAATGGGAGCCCAGCTTCATAAGCATGCCCCACAAAACAAATTGCACTGAAGAAAGTATGTCTGTGTGATGATGTCACTTGCAACCAGCTGCCAATCATTTAAACGTTGTTAAATAAACAATGGTGTACCACTTGATATCTGAATGAGCCGTAATGTTCTTACCTGATTCATCTGTAGAAGTGTTGACTGTAGGACTGAATGGACCAGTCTCATTAGCACTGTTCACAACAGCTATGGTGACGATGTACAGAGTGAAGGGTTTTCTGTTGGTTATTACTGTGCTCTGTTAAAATAAAGAAACCATTTTGGGATGAATTAGAAAGGGTTAAAATAATGGATTTGCATGGGATTAGGTTAACAGCCCTTATCAAAGGTAAAGTCTGGATCTAATATACTCCATCATATATCATGTTCTGCTGGGATTTTGCACTGTAATCAATGTGTTTGGGTGGAATGGAAATTTTGTCCCATAAAATATATTTACTGTATCTTTATCTTTTATTTTATTCTATCAAAGTAATCTATTTTTAAAGACTGGTTACAACACCCGGCTATTCATATACAATGACAAAACAGAATTAGATGTCAACCACATGTATAGTGAGAAGAAATAAAATGGCCTTTTAAATCTATTATTCATTTCAATGTCTCTCTGTCTCTTTTTTTATTTCTTTTTCATCTCTTTACCCCTTTTCTCTCTTTTTCTCACTCTATCTTCCCTTATCTCTCCCTTTTTCAATTACCTTCTTCCCATATCATTTCTTTGAATTTCTACCCCTTTCTACCTCTGTCTGTCTTTCATCTTTTTGGCATTGGCTTCATGTCTTTAATCTACACTACATTAAACATAATTTCAATCCAATTCATTTGCATAAAAGCAAGCTCATGGGGTCCACTCTAAAAAAATCAGCAATTTTATGTTTATAATCAGACTTAAATCAAATCATATAATCTTGCATTACATAGGGAAATGAACTGACATTTATTCATGAAATTTGTATCATCCTTCCTTTAAATACAGCCTATTTAATCAGAGAGATTCCAGATATGTCACTCAAAAATCACTTAAAGATAATCGAGTGTTCTGATGAGGGAGCTGTATTTGTAGAAAAACTGGGTTCAACTTATTTTTATTATTAGTCATTCAGTACTTGTAAATGGATTTTTCAAAACAGACAAAATTTAGCCCCCTTTTACTACTCCCACTTTCCATTCATTCAAAAGTAAAATGGTTTTGATTTTATCCGGCAGTAATCATTTTTGGAGGTGTCTATGGCATCAGGTATCCAAAAGGCTTTAAACATGCCATAATGCTTACATCTTCATTCCCCTTTTGACTCAACCTGCTTCTCATCCTACCCCCCACAACCCAACCCACATTGCTGTGACATTTTAATTACCTTCAACCTGAACTTGGGCTAGAGGAAGGGGGTTTGTCAACAGCTAGTGGAATATTCACGGAGACTGAAGCAAAGCAGGGGAAAGCAAGGTACGAAGGGGAAGTCTTAAATGAAAACTTGGCCCTAAAATAGATCAAGGATGTCAGGCTGTTTGAAGCCAATGAACCTCAAGTTACAACTCAGATAACTACCATCCATTTCAACTGATTTGACAATTTTTCCCCGCTCATTATATAGTTCTCGTATTTTCATCAAAATCATAAGATGCCATCAACAGGTAATTAGTGTCTAACTAACTTTATATCCATTCTGTTCTCCTTCTTATTTTCCAAACGAAGAATATATCTCAAATCTGGAGATTTCCTGCTAAATCAAGGAGAGTTTCAACTGATTTTAAAGGAAGTAAAGCCCCAAAGCTCCTAGTTCTATAAAACGTAAGAATAATACTCTTATCAAGTACATTCTCTGTCCATTAGTTGAGAATGCAATTATAAGAGGGATTTATGTATAAACCCTACTGAGGCATAAAAGAGACAAACCTACCTTTGCTGACAGTACGCCTCCACCAATGTGCATTTAGAAGAAGAAAACAAATACTTTAGACCTCTATTCCTCTTACCATTTAGATTCCTTTACTTTGTTTTTATACTCCAATTTCAAGTGGCAACAAACTCGGCTGCACATTTTTGAGATTTACAAGATATTTAAGTCCCTGCTTAAGGATCCAAATAATTCTGGACAAGTATCAATATCAGGGGAGATCGATCCTTGCTTCATTCTTAAAACGGCACAAAAATATTCTAAGCAATGTATATCTCTGAAAAAAACTAAACCTAAGTAGCCTTTTTTGCTATTATCCGTCACTCCACTTTCAAAGGTGCCTGCCTATGGGTTCATCATCGACTACAATCTAATACCTGTCACATGTGCCTCCCAGACAGATAAGCCATTGAGGAAACAACTGCTGAATACCCCTAACACATACCTGGGTCCTGTAACACAAAGGTTTGTGATCGATTGCAAATTTGAAACAATGATTCTGATTGGTTGTTGGTCAGCTTTTTGAAAAAATATGCATGCGACAATGATCTTGATTGGCTACTGCCATAGTGCAATAGATTGCAAACCTTTATGTTACGGGCCTGATCCTGATCCTAACCTTTACTCTAAGCCTGAACTTAATGCTAACCCATCCCCTAAGACTAACCCTGACCCTTACTTTAAACCTAACATTGCATAAACCTAAACCCTCACCCTTAATGCTAATCCTAACCCTAGCTGTATCAGGTAATCATCAATACAAATAGTAAACCCTTATCTGCACAAGTATAGACTTAACCTTTGACCGAAGATCAGGTCACAACCTCACTCACCAATGTGGAAGGGCCAAGTTTGATGACCTGGCTGCCCGGTGATACCATGACCTTGTAGTTTTGAAGGACACCGTTGATGCTGTTGGGAGGAGGTGGTTTCCAGGACACAGCGATGGTGAAAGGTCCGCGGGTCGTCACGGTTACGTTCCCTGGCGGCTGAGATGGTTCTAAGAGGCAGAGTGAGCAAAGATGATGAATTTACTATTCACTGTGCTAACATGAAATTTCTAGGTGGGACTTCTATAATTACTAACTGAAACTGATAGTCATTATAACCTGATTAAAAAAAAAATTCTGCTTCCAGTCATCCAAACTTTTTAAAACTGCAACATTTACTATAAATTCATGCTCCATGAAAGTTTTCTGAACTGTCCATTCTGCTTTGGGATGGATAGATAGATCCATATCTATAATATTTACTTTCTTTCTACCAACAATTTCAGAGAATGATATCCTTATTTCTATTTTGGAAAATACAGAGGATTTTTTCCATTTTTTTTTTTTTAAATTGGTTCCTTTATTTGGTTTCTCAAGCCCAAGACAAAATCTACAAAGACTCTTTAACTCTTTCAGTCTCTCTATACGACTGAGCTGACAAAATACCTCCAGTGACTTACTCCCTTGTGCCGTACGGATGAGCTTGGAGACGGGACTGTCTTTAAAATAGCCCGTTGAGAAGTGCGCCCTCACATGAAACTGGTAGAACTCGTAGGGCATGAGGCCATAGACTGTGTATTCAGAGCTTGCACCAGGGGGCTGGTTAACTGCTAGATCCCAGGAAGATGTGTAGTTTCCTTTCCTGCAATTCATGTTTGCGGATACAAAGGAAAGCACATGTATTATTATGCATTGAAATATTCAAATTGGCAACACAGAATTGAAAAATAAATACATTAGGATTATTTTCAAAAGGAAAGCAGTCATTTAGTATATACATGTATCTCTTACATATTCTGTCTGCAAGATTTTAAGAGAGAATTAAGAATATTGATATTGCCAATCTGAGGAATTCCTTCTTTATTTTGTTATGAGTGAGTAAGAACCTACCTACATATCATCTGTTTGGAGCTAGAAGGGTATAAACTCACATACATCAACACAGAGTTAATGCCCTTCTGGCTCTGAAGAAATGATATATCAGTGTGTGGATTCTTCTTACCTAGTATCACATGCCTCCTCTGAGCCCAAACCCAAAATTCACCCCAAATCAAACCCAAATCATCACCCCTATATCAAATAAAATATAAGGGGTGATGATAAGTGGTAAAACCAACAAAAAGAACTTCTCATAAAGTCATTCTGAAGTTTGCCATCTGGCACTCATTATTAGAGAAACAGGTAAGAATGAATGAATACCAGAGGCTGGTATCCTGTTATTTCCGGCAGCTAATCAAGGGGCTCATTATCTTTGTCACACACTTGGTTTCATTTCCTGTTCATTTTCATATTTTGTATTGAGATAATAAGACAAAGCTTCTGTATGCTTATGTTAAAAGTTCCTCTTAAAAATAAAGAAAGAATACCAACACTAGAGTAGTGGGCAAAACAAAACAAGAGAAACTTTTTTTCTACAATTTTTCCCACTTGCCACTAAATCTTGACAAATGCCTACCATTCCATATTGGAAGTCAATAAAAAATCTGACACTGCTTTTTATCTTCATTGATGTCTATAAAAATCAGATGACTTCTGGAACTAAAACACAAGTTTTCATGACACAGTCATAGATTGATGAGTAAAATTACAAGGCAGAACGAATACCAGTACAACACAAAACTTCTGCCTTCAAAACTCTTGTGTAACAGTGGAACATAATTTGCAGGTCTTGTGATATCGAAGATAGATAGTTTACCCTAAAATTGATGGAAAGTCAGTTCTTTCTTTTTCTAATTACCCAACATACAGCCATTAACACTGCAAGCAAAATCTGTTTTTTTTTTGTCCACATATCAGAGTTTTGTCTGAAGTTGCTAGGCAATTACCCATAAACACACCACAAAACACAAATCGAAAATGTAAATACTTGCTCTAAAAACACCATTAAAATATTCTGGTTTGTGGTCACGCAACAACAAGTGACGCACGCACAAAACCCAGAGTTAGCAAACACCAAGGTTTTTTCTTTCTTTTGTTTTCCAGTACCGGTGGTGTAAATGATACTTCAAATTTTTTCCATATTGGTTTTTCTGCAGTGTAAATGGGCCTACCTAATGTCCCTGGGAGCCATTTTACATTGTACAACTTCTTTCCAAATGGTTGCCATATAATCAGATTAAATACAGGAAAGTAAAATGAGATCCATTTCTGACTAGTGTTCAACTCAAATGACAAGTTGTATATATTTGAAGCATTACATTTATGCACACGCCTGAGGGCTGTTGCCGTGGCAACAACAAGGGTACAGCGCTATGTGGCAAAAAGTTGGCAAATAATGGACGAAGGAGCGGAAAAAGGGAAGGCTAGACCTGGGATTGTGATGAGAGACGAAGGAAAACCTCATTGAACATTGTGGGGAAATTATGATTTACTGTAGATCCTACTGTAAATGTTACAAATGAAAAATGAATACTTGCAACATCAGCATTCAGAAATACGAGTAATATGATATGAATTAAATACAGTACACCCTGTATGTTTCCAGAGTTGGAAACATTTGAGAACAGTTACCATCCATATGTATTTAATTAAGTCCTTAGTATGTTTCTTTGTCTTCTGTTGAACAGTAAAGGATGTAGTAACAGGTCACATTTCCTACTTACATGTAGTATTGTACATTACTCAATAATACATCTATATCAATCTTTTTCCCCACATATCATTTTCCTCTCAAAAGCGTATGTTTTAGTATGTTTGTTTGTCTTCTGTTGAACAGTAAAGGACAGTAACAGGTCACAATTCCTAATTCAAGTTCAAGTTCAAGTTCAAGTTCAATTTTATTGATCATGCACAATTACATGGCATAAAAATCATTTTCCGGCTGTTTCTCAATTTATATAACATCAATTAACATACATGTACTATCAATTTATACAAAGTACAAAACCAGGAATAAATATAACACACAATAGAATATGAGTACAGACTGGTATACAGTGTAGGCTTTGGTATAGAAACAGAATTCATGAATATCATACATTACTCAATAATACATCCATATCAATCATTTTCCCCACATACGGTTTTCCTCTCAAAAGCATTGTTTTCTTATTCTGCTCATAATGCTCAAATTTCAGTCAGTTTCCCTTTTGACGCGACAGCAAGGTCTCTCAAGAAATCAATCCAAGGGCAATTGGAATATCCTATTGCACTGCCAATAAAATAACATTTCCATCAAGTAATGTGAAATATTCACATTATGGATTATGACATGTTCAGATCATGTAGTATATGTTTGTATTATCTAATGATTGTACATTTTCATTAGGTGATGGACTTGGCTGATTATAAGGCCCTTAGGTCGATTTCTTCAAAGCCTTTACAATCTTCTTTTTTTTACAAAAGAAAAACGTCCTTCAATCTTGAGCTCACTTCAATCTAAAATTCAACAGTTACAAAATAAAAATGAAGAATAGGAAAAAAACAAGGGTTTCTCTCACCTGACACTGACAGAGTAGTTAGAGATGGGGCCATCGCTAGGCAACCAGCTTAATACCAGGGATGTGCTGTTTATCTTCAAGGCTTTAGGTTCACCTGGTGGGATAGGTTCTAGAGAAGAAAACATCCAACAAAAGAGAAGTGAAATGTAATAGCGTTTCTGTGACACCCGCAAGGGGTAACATGCATTTAGATTGATGAGAAAATGTGTTGTGATTGATGAGAATATGTGTCTTGTACAAGAAAATGAATCGAGTATGATGAGAAAATGTATCTCACATGATTAGAATATGTCTCTGTATAAGATAAGATGTGACGCCTTGATCGTCAAATATTCTAAAGGGCTTATGGAAGAAAATCAAAGGTTGGTAATCTATCATCCCAACAACTCATGAACACTGTTAATGTAGTTTGTTTTGTTTTGTAGATGTGTTTGTTTTTATCAACGAATACACATCCTTCGTGAGGGATGTATGTTCTAGCAAAACATGTTTTGTCACCCTCTTTCAGTTCTGTGCTACTGTACATATAAGGTATATTCATGAATGTGCACCTTTCAAGAGCTATACAAGTACAAGTATACTACAGGAGACACATGTTCACTTATCCCCCAAGTACATTATAGTTTGTAACCTGTAGTGCCCCTCTTATTAAACTACTTTCTTCCTTTCCACCCCATCTCTTCCTCCTCCTTTCCTCCCTCACCATCAACTCTTAATTCAGGATTTTAAAGCTCTTTACTCCATTAAAGCGTTTTACATGTGAGTACCTCCCTCCGGCCTGGGATGGAAACAGTTCAAGTGTACATGCCATCTGAGAAAGTATACGTTCTGACTTTCATCTTACTTAGCCTGCTGAATGATGTATAGCATCTTGATAAAGTACAGGCAAAAATGGTCACCATGCACATTTCGCAAAGCATGGTCACAAAATCCATTAATGCATGCTAACAAAAAAAAGAGAATTAACAAAGAATTCATGTGCCTCTATATTACACCTGCTCTATCAAGAGTTGCTCCATGATGGATTGCTTTACTAGTCAAATTCCGTACTCCAAAACCCTGGACATAATAGTTTACCTAATCCTATAACTGTTACCCCAAACTAATCCTAAACGAAATGGTAGCCCAAGCTGTAACACGGCTAACCCTATATCTTTGACAAAATAAAGCCTGGAGAAATTATTGAATCACTAGTTAATCCATTCAAAATGATATATCCTCAACTTTTTGTATATGAATATTGTAGATTGTAGGACTTCAAAATGAAACTTAAACCAAATTGTTCCACATGTATCAGTGTCTTTGTAATGTTAGAATTTGAAGAGGCAAAATAAGGTACTGGTCTTCAAAACCTTTGGATAACATTAATCCATGGAAGTTTATTATAAAGAGTTTAAAGTGTTTAATTGCTTGTAATCTCACTGATATATATATATCAAACTACCTCTATTTTGCCATATTGATTAAGTGGACTAATTTTTGACAATGCCAAAATGATACCAAATGAAACAGGGCTGCTAAATTGTAGATTACCAAAAGGATAGTCAAAATACTGGCAACATTGCCACCTGAAAACTTCAATTGCTTCCTGACAGCTTTATTTACTGTCTGCCAGTCTTAAGACAGGAGATTTCCTGCATGGAAAACAAGAATTGGTAAAGGGTAGTAATTGCACTAGGACTGCCAAGGTCAAGTCTGTAAATCCAGACTGTAGGCCTGTCTTCATCAGAGATGGCCAAATATCCCGCTATTAGAACTATCCCAATCGCAAATTATCCAGTTAATTTGCGTCCTCATCAGCCCGAAGTTTCAATTAGCGGGATATTTGATCGAGATAATCATCCCAAGAAATATTGGCTAGTTTGCAAAATATCCCGCTATTTGACAGGTGCATCTTCACCAGTCTGAAGACTCGCACTTTGCACGAACGCTGATCAAAATATCTCGGGCCCAAGTTTCAAGTTTCGAGGTAAAGGCTAGAGCTGATGAAGACGTGATTTGTAACTTCAGGATTTTTGCCCAAATCAGAAATAGCGGGTTATTTTGCCAGCTCGAGCTGATGAGGACAGGCCTTGTGTCACTGTAAAAAGGAGTGTGAGCATATACATATACCATGTTAATACGGTTTATCTTTTCTGTATTATGGGGGGATTATGCATTGTAGCTTATGCCCAAGCTCCAATGAGCCACAGAGTACAACTACATGTACGTCTACCCTCTATTGCTTTTTCTATAAAGAGGGTCTATACATCGGTGACTTGACATTTGTCCGAGGCTTTATTTCATCACGGGTCTAGTGTTAGGGTTAGACTTGCAATTGGGTTTTAGCTTATATTTAGGGTTAGTGTTAGGATTAGGAAGAGGGATAGTGTCGAGTCCATGGTTGAAGTTTGGAATTTGATTAGTGTAGTTAATTACCTCAGGTCAATTGTCACAGGAGCTTGCTGTACAATGTGTCAGTACACTCAGATGGCACTGAACATGTGCACTGTACATGGAACAGCTGAAGTGGAGGCTCAGTCTTTGGGAAAGAGGAAATTGGCAAAATTGCCCTCAATTTTGGACTTGGGCTGTCTGAATTAAGACAGCTGGTCTGACCTTTAAAAGGGTTCCACGTGGTTATTGGAAAGCTTTAGGGAAAAGTATACTTTCCATGTGATGGTGGAGTCTAAAGTTTACAGAAAATGTTTTCAACTACGTGAACATTAGTCCCTGAATGCATGGCTGACATGTGTTTGTTTGTTTGTTGAAAGATTCAGTACCCTTTCTGCGCAACAAAGAGTATGAACAAATGTCAAAAATAAACTTTCAAGAAATACAAGTATATGTATTCTTGTTATTTAGTTTACAATGAGCACTTCTTATTTCCCCATCCATTGATCCATCAAAATGCAGAAACTATGCAAGAAACAGCATGCAACAGACAATGTACTTACTTTGATGGGAAGTTAATAATATATTTGCACAAATCATCTAAAATAGGAAAGGTTTGGTATTGTAAAGTGTTTTGTTTTAATTAAACATCAATACTGGAAAGGGTCATGGGAGAAAAATACACATACAAAACAGTATAAAATGGTTACACAATTCATCACAAAAAACACAAGTACAATATACACACGGTTGAAAGTATCAAATATAGTAATATTGGGCTAATAAAAGGGTCAACAGTCGATTCTATACACAGCACTCCATAAATGTCCATGGTATGGGGAATGGTTTACCTGCAACAAGCAGCATGATTTCAGAAGAGTTCATTAGCTCCGTATCAACCAGTAGCATTGAAGGAGGCTCATTGGTTGTCATGGTTTCATTGTAAATAAGCGTAGTTGTGGATGAAGTGGTGTCGTTCCTCTCATCAAGAGGATCTGCTAGAAATGGGCAGAAAGCAAACTTAAAAACAAAGATATACAACAAATTGATATTGTACCAGTATAAAATGGGGGAGGGAGACTTAGAATGCATGATTAAAACAAAATAATCAATATTCTTATCTGGTTGAAATGGAGAAGAGGAAGACTTATAATCAAGGATCACATCAAAATAATCATCATATACACTGTATAGGGATAACTGAAACTAAGAATAAAGGATTACAAGATATTAACCACATTTTTTTCCTGCTAACAATGAAGACAATTGATGCTTCAAATCAAAAATTACAAAACATCAATAACTTTTCTGCTTCAAATGTAGAGAAAAAACTTAAAATAAAGGCTTACAAAAATTAGTCATTACTTTTTCTGTTAAAAATGGATAGAAAGGACGTAAATCAAGGATTACAACTTAATTTTTTTTCCCTCTACTAATTGGGGGAGGAGATTTAAATCATGTATTTCAACAAATTAATCTTTTTTGCTGAAAAAATAATGAGAAGGATGACATAAGGAACCCAGGAATTCAACAAATTAATAATTTTTTACTGTCTTACAAAGAGGGAGAGAAAACTTAAAACCAAGGGTTTTGTGCTACCAACGTAGAGAAAGGAGACTTGAAGTCATGGATTACACCATTTTTTCTTCTTCTTCACTCGCTCCTAGCAATGAAATCAATCCAATAAATTCTTTATTCACAGTCAAGTTCAGTACTTTGATGGAGAAAATGAGACTTTAAATCATAAATTACAACAATTTAATCTTATTCTTCATTATTCTGTGCTACAAACAATAAAGCTGATCACACTTTCTTTATTCACATACAAGTTACATGTATATACAGTGTATATATATATATATATTGGCCTACACCAAACTGCAGAATAAAAGAGAATTAATATATGTGTACACTTTTATTGTTAAAGGGGGTACCAGAAGTTAGCACAAGTGCTAGTCGAGTCTGGTTCCCTGTCTTTGGCAAGAATTTTAAAACTATTTTTTTTTTTACTACCGGGTGTACTACATTATAAAGATGTAACATAAACTATATAAGTAAACAAAGAAATAGAATAGTCATTTAGAAATATATATACCTAATATACATGGAAGTCAAACGTGTGTCGACTTCCGTATCAAAACCAAACATACAGGAAAAAAAATATCATTATCTAGTGATATTTTTAGAAATTCTCTAATCTGAGATTTATTTTTCAAGGATAACATCACATCACAACACATGCTCATTACATATGACTAAATTCTAAAACTGTCAATTTGTTAAATAAATTTGCAAAACATTTTGGATATATATTTTGGATTTCTGGATATTTCATTTTGTTATCATTGAAATAATTAGAATAAATCACTGCCTTGCAGTAGTTCCAACCTTAACAACAAGAGACCAAGATTTTGGGCACCGATTAACCGACCTAATGAATACGATGACGCTTGCGCTTGATGGTCAATAGTAGGGGGTGAAAAATTGGCAGTCATGGTCTCTTTCTCCCTGACTATTAAGGAAATTACCCATCTCCTGCCAAACTCATTTAATATGTCATAACTCATTATGGAGTAACAATTGCCTGCTGTTCCACAGGCGTTGCAGACAATCATTCATGTTCTGTGTACGAGCACATTACTCAGCCTATATATTCAATAGTGCATGTAGTAAACAAATTTATTATCACTACTTTTTATTAGAGCATCATCAGATATCTTTCAATTACTATATTTTGAAA